>NC_089581.1:9059513-9659513 GCF_019320115.1 Miscanthus floridulus | reverse complement strand
TACATATGAGCCATGGAATTGCCTCCAGACAATCGCAGAAAAACTCAAATCCGTAGGTCTGTCAACAGTGACAGTAGGCCACTAGAAAAACTTAACACAGCACTGAATTTCAGGCTTTCATTTCCACAACATTAGCACATTATCAACTGGTTGGTTTCTGGACTGATAAGTCTGTCTGATGTTGATTTATTGTAAGAGAAAAATACTATATCATGATTGATAAGTCCCGGTTGAAATCATCGAGCGAACACGATGTACACCTTTTCTTTACAGTTGCATCGGTCCTTCGAAGGACCGAGGAGTGTTTCACTGAGAACCAGATCCTGATGCGGAGGTAGCAGAAGGCCCCGTCCCGTCTCTTGCATCATGCCGTTCCATCATGCGAGACACTGCAGCAATCCCCGCGTTGACCTCCCTCCTCACCTCAGAACCAAGATCCGATAAAGAGTTCCGAGAAAACCACCTCTCCCTCCATCCACTTGCACTCTTGGTTATGGAATCATTGTACCTACCATTGTCAAGAAATGCCCACAGGTAAGACACGTGTCCGTGCTCCATTTGCCAGGAGTTCTAATGCGTTGGGTTAGTACAGTACCTCATTGAAGCTGACTGCAGACGGGATCTCAAATTGTCAGAGATTGATTGTAAATCGGACGGTCCTGCTCCATCTTGATCCACAGGTGTAGATTGAATCCCAGAAATCCTGACAGATAATAGTAAAAACTAAGCACAGGGATTCAATGATAGTGAAGAGAAGTGCACAAGCATAGTTTCATACATAGGATGTAGGAAGTACCTATTGTTTGATCTACGAGTACTATCAGCAGGAGTCGAAAAGCGGAGAGATGGACTGGAAGCATCCACTAACCCTCGAGTGCGTTCTTGTTCAACAAGAGTACGTAAAGGGTGACCAGAAACTACAACAGGGGCTTGTTCGTAATCCCCTTCTTGACCTGAGGTTGTGCGCTCGTCTTCTGAAAGCACCAGAAATTGTGGGTGGCTACTTGCTCCTGATCTGCTCTGGTGCCCATCTCTTCTATGATGACGGTGTGACCTACACACTGCAGCTGCAGCAGCCAAGTGCTGAATAATGCGTTCTTCAAGTTCTGCATCATCTGCACCTACAGGAATCTGGAAATACAAATGGCAATATTAACAGAAGTTCGTGTGTTAAAAGTACATTCATAGCAGAAAGGTGAATGCTATTGGAAAAGTTCCCCAAACATGCAAACATGCATGAAGAAACATGCCCCCACCTCAAAATCACCCAGCATTGGATGGTGGAAAACAGCAGTATTATGTGAACGATTAGCTCGGATGTTCCTCTCTTGTTCAACAGCCTCTAGTAGCTCTTGGCTGCAGAACATCGCAAGAATAAGTGAGAACCAGCAGTTCAGTCCCTTAGGAGTTAAGACAGAATAGAGGTTGCAATTTTCACCTCATGGGATCTTTCATGCTGATAGGCTGCCAACACATGGGGCATTGGGAGCTTCTCTGGCACCTAAATTACTACAAGAATTAGAATATACATTGACAAGCACATCAAATGGGAACTGTAAACATGGTGAACAAAAGTACTTTCTCGGTTCCAAATTGTAAGTCATTTTAGCTTTGTCCTAAGTCAAACTTCTCTAGATTTAATATCCAAATTTATAGAAAAATGCACAAACATCTGCAACATCATGCTAGATACATTAGATACACCATGAAATATATTTCACGGTGCATTTATTTTATATTGTAGATGTTAATATATTTTTCTATAAACTTGGTCAAAGTTAGGCAACTTCGACTTAGGACAATACTAAAACCACTTAAAATTTGGAATGGAGGGAGTAGTAGTTTCGGTAGTTGTTTGATTAGTTTTTCTTTCCATGCATGCAGCACAGATTGTTATATGTATTTTTTTTTCTTGAATTGTTGATTGACCACAGGATGTTACTTTCTGTCTTACTCCAGTATCAGAAACCACACACTCAATTTAGCTCCACTCTGTTTTTCATGAAAACTACAGCAAAAATCCCGATAAATCTGTGATACCATAACAAGCCATTAAAAAATTCATGTGGCCAGGCATTAGCTTCATGAGCTTACTACTCCCTCTGTAATATAGTGCATTCTAGGAATTTTAAGACAAATTAAGAGAGAACATAAAAGACGCATGTACCCTCATATTATTTCATAATCAGACGCTATCATCAACGTGATTAATGATGTTTGGTTGATAAATGGAAAGTATTTAATGCAAAACTGGTTTTTGTTCTCTAGAATGCACTATATTTGAGAACAAATTTTGAATGCTAGAATGCACTATATTACAGGACGGAGGGAGTATAGACGAATATTCATGCTAAGAACTTCTCCAACAAAACTAAGGTTCTGGCACGCATGACACGAACTACTTCCAGCAGGACACTTGTTCAGTCAACTACTTCTAAGTTATCAATAAGAATTTCTGCAGGAGTCCACCATCTAGAAGAACAAAACAGCTGAAATAATGCAACGGCGCGAATCATATGTTCTGCAATGTGTTTTCATAACTCCATGCTAAAGAGAGAGGCACATGTTGTGCACGATCATTCAGTGTTCCCAACTTGTATAGGCAAGTTGAATCCAGTTACAGAAAAATGAAAACAAATAGAATATATGATTCACCTGCATATCATGTGGTAGACTATTGCTCCTTTAGTGCATTATTTTTTTGAACTGTCCTTTAGTGCATTATTAATCCATTGACGAGCAAGAATGTAAACTGTGATTAGCTTATCACCATGAAATAGGAAAATTCTGTAGGTATTTAAACTAAAGCCATAGCAAGATAGTTGCAATCAACTGCGTCACAAAAGCATTACTGAGATGAGAACATTAGACAAAGCACAGTTTACTTCATAAATTCAAAGCTGAAGAGAAGTTGTTTGGTTTGTTTTTTTATGGTAACTAAGGCTATAAACATGAATGAAAATATAAAATGCTGCAACACAGGGATTGGTGTCATAATTTATGCCATACAAGACAACTCGATGCACTGAAGGTTGATCAAGAGAATGCAGAATATGCAGTTATAAACAAGAACTAGAACAGGCAAAACTGCATAAGGTTTATAATTTGCAGGCAAAAAGGTAAGGCATAGATGTTCTTGGAGAAAAGAATAACGCATCAGGAGACGTTACCATTCAAGAATGCACTGGAGATGGTAGTCATGCCTGCAATTGGTCATCTGCAAAGAACACAGCAGCACCAACGAACATGAAAGGCCCGATAAGCGCATCGGTCAGAACTCAGAAGCAACCAAAGTATTTGGCCGATGTGCGGACCGTGGAGGGGTTGCTGTCGCAGAAGGCGTCGAGGCAGATGCTGCAGGCGTCGTCGCAGGCGTCCTGCACGCCCCCCTCCACGAACGCCGCCGCCGAGGACAGCTTGCTGTCCATCTTCGCCTTCTCGTCCATCTCCGCCGCGAGGTACCCAAATAGGTTCCTTCGCTTAGCTCTCGTCCCGCACACGTGTATCCTCTGTGAAATTTCCTACGGCCAAGGCAAAGCCAAGAGGGCGTCGATTGGAAAGAACGCGTGCCATTCAAAATCCCCCGCTTCACGCAACAAATTTGGCCCGAAATGGCAGCCAACGCCGCAGAATTGAGGCAGCACGGCCGGGGAAAACGGAACGGTTGGGAGGATCCGGGAGGGTACCTGGTCCTGCTTGCCCGCCCCGGGACGCCACCAAACGCCACGAAAACGATGGAATTCTTGGTGGGAATCGGGGATCGTTCCACTCCGCCACCGAACGCCGGGACGAGCCGGCAACGTCGCGCTCGCGCCTGGAACAGGGGGTGTGGGTGATGGCGAGAGGAGACGGTGACGGGGGATTAAACAATTCCTCCGCCGCCGCTCCCTCACCTCCCCTTGAACCAATGACAGGTGGGCCTGGCCAACGGTGGGCCCGCCTTATCTAGTCATGCTATTGCAGGGAGTTTGCCAAAATTGAGAGGCGTGCGCACGGGTTCCCCACCGAGGTGCGGGGCCCGCGTTTATATTGGCCGCGCGGTGGGGGCTCCTATGACTGTGACCAAGGCACGTCGTCGGTGATTGGCGGAGCACTGCTACTCACTTCTCGCATCTAGCATCGGGCCATCCCATGCATGCCAGTACGCCACTATGCAGGATCCGCTGGTTTCCGAAACTGTTCTGCGTCGTATCTATTTGTATGAATATGCCTATTTGTGCCCATTTTCAATAAAGGGTCCATAGCTCAGTGGTAGAGCAATTGACTGCAGATCAATAGGTCACCGGTTCGAACCCGGTTGGGCCCTTGTTGCATATCTTTTTTTTTTCATATTTAGTTTCCCACAAATCCGCAAGGATGTTTTTGAGCTTGTCAATTCCATTCCGGTTTTCTCCTTTTTTTCATATTTAGTTTCCCTCAAATTTTGATTCTAACCGCAAGGAGATTTTTTAGCTTGTCAATTCTATTCCGGTTTTCTCTCTTTTTTTTCATATTTAGTTTCCCTCAATTTTTTATTCTAACCGCAATGAGATTTTTTAGCTTGTCAATTCTATTCCGGTTCTCTCTTTAGAATGGAATGTTTGGGTACCGGACGATACCGGTGTACCGTTTCGGATATACATAAATAAAATCAACCTGCTCGTTTATTTTATTTAAGTTTACAAAGGAACATACCATAAATTCCAACTTTTACTTGTCAGCGTCCTCACTGTAGTGCTGAATTGATGCTAAAGAATAATTTGTTTTCCATCGCGTCACCATCTTGTACAGGGGGCAGGGGTAAAATACCATGCATGTCCTACTTTTGCACCAAGAACAGCTGGAGCACACGCCAAACACACCCTCACGTACCCAGCGCCGACAAGAAAAGGCACACTAACACCGGTACCAAGATATACGAGACCAAATTCCGGAAGGAACGACCGGAACCTCACGGAACGCCGGGGATCAGCCGGTACACAGGCAGGCCAGTACGGGACTGAGGTCTGTTGTTCCAGTCATTAGGGTGGAAGGGGTACATGTGGGAGGTACGACCCCGGTACCTGTAAGAGATCACGTGGGCCAAGCCGCCAGGGGACACTCAATTCATAAGATTATGCACGGGTCGCGCCACTGGTAGAGGTCCAACTCGTAAGACAACGCTAAGTGAAGTATGCTGCAGGATGACGTGCTTCGCAAGGCAACATAAAGATTCTCGGTGATCTATGAAATTTGCTCGCATACAATAGACATTGTACGATCTGTAACTTCCTATCTTATAAACCGATCAGAATGGAAATAACCAATTTGTAACCTTACCCCAAGCTATATAAGGCGGGTAGGGACCCCTCATTTTTACATAATCATACGCAATACAATCCACAAAGACATAGAACGTACGGTACTACATCGAGCCGATGGCCTGAACCTGTCTAAATCGTTGTCTCTTGCGTTCTGTGTCACCACCCAGTTCCCTCACGCGCACCTCCACCGATTCATCTACTACCGTGGGCATACCTATCGGTAGACTGTCGACCAAATTTCGTCGACAGTGGCGCGCCAAGTAGGGGGTGTGCGTGCTGAATTCATAGCGAACCAGATGGTCACCTTCCCAAGCTCCATGGCCCCCCTCGAGCCAGGCCAGATCTTCATGGTTGGATCCATGACCTGGGTCATCGGCTCCGACGGCAACAAGGAGATCGTGGAGGTGGTGCAGGACCACCTTGCGCTGATCACGCTGACACCAGCAATGACATCTCCGATCCCGGCGCCACGTCGTTGGGTCAGGAGATCCATCAACAACAACGTCCTGATCGCATCTATCGATCGGGTCACAGATAGCCTAACATAATGCCAACTCCTCATGGATTCGGTCCTAGATCAATCTAGAGCGAGCGATGATTTTCCTGCACTCCAAGATCACCAAGTCGTTGCGACCGAGTGACCTTCTCGTCCACACCGTTTGAGGCGATCAGATTCTGATCTAGTGATCACGGCCACTCCAGAGGGGCACACAGCGCGGCGCCGACCACTTACCGCTACCGACCTACGCTTGGCCGACTACGAGGCCCTAACGGAGAACCCGCCGAGGACCTATCCTTTTGGGCTAGAGGGTGCGGGGTCTGCGTACCAGAATGCCGTCCACCAAATCTTCACCGGCCATGTTGAGCGCGACCATGCCACCGATCTCTACATGATCGACCCAACTGACTTCGGTCAGCCTACGCCCACGGTCAACATGGTGGCTATTCATCAGCTTTTGGATGATCCCGATCTTTCGACTGAGTCTCTCCGCAACATTCTAGATGAGACCCCCGATGATTATTCTGAGGTCTCAACCCAGACCATGCTGATCTGCCCTACTTTCCCTTTGGGGTTCGAAGGCATGATTTTCACGTCAGCCAGGACAGTGTTACCAAGGACAGCGAAACCGCTGATGAGCGCGAAAGCTCGTCTAGCGAAGAATGCTGATCGCCAACTTCGCCGAGATGCAGAAGTAGTCCAAACGGCCAACGAGGATGGTCGTGGCCTGCCCCACCATCAATGTAATCTAGAAAAAGTGTTTGACATTGTTGGCGATCAACTAGTCTATCAGACTCCAAGCGCCAATCTCGCTGTCGCTTTCAACGAGCTTGACAAACTCCCTCACACTCCTGAGGTCGAGAAGGTTCATGTCCACATCATAGATGCACAAGTCCAAGTCAACGAGTTCTAGAACGATGCGCCATCTTACTCCATCGTGTCGGCTCATAGCCGCCGCTCCCGCCACGACAGAGGAAGCCAACATCATGGCGCCAATGCCCCCGACCTCAGGCTGGAGGCCCCTACCTCTATAGAGGATCTAGGGGCAACTATGAAGCCTATTCACGCCATGACGCTCGCCCACCACGTCCCCAGGGAGGTCGGGGCAGCAACCGCATCCAGGAGGTCAATCAACCTGCCTTTCGTGACCTTCGCGATCACCTTAATGCTAGTGCGGATGCCCGTGGCCGCATCGAAAATAGAAGGTCCACACACTATGAGATAGAGATGGAGTGTCGCCGGTGATTCAACGCTAAACACGAAGGATTCGCTGCTTGCCAAGCACCACTCCCCCCTGGCACATCGAGACTTCGCCTGTTTATGGAGAGGCTCGAAGCCATCCGGTGACCGGTGGGCCAAGGTCATTGGTGTCAATACCTACGATGGAAAAGCCAACCCCACTCAGTGGCTAACTCTATATGAGATTGTCGTAAAAGCCGTAGGTGGAGACGAGGATGTCATGGCAAACTACCTTCCTATCATGCTTAACCAGTCTGCAAATAATTGGCTTCTTAGCTTGAAGGAGAACTCCATCCAATCTTGGGATGACCTCAAGAAAGTTTTTACTAACAACTACATGGCTACATGTGAGCAGCTCGACACCAAGTTTGACTTGGAAAAGCTTCATCAGTCCTCCAGGGAATCTCTACGTGACTTCATCAGGCGCTTCTCGAAGATAAGAAACTTTGTCCCCAACATCACCGATGTCGAGGCCATCGCCGCCTTCACCAAAAATGTCCGACATGAGTAGCTTCACGCCAAACTATACCGCAAGAGGCCCACCGCCATTGGTGAGCTGATACAAATGGTGAATGGATACGCTGACGTTGAAGAAATCGAATAGGTTGCCCGCTCTGCTCATCGCGAAGACAGACGCTATGACGATCACAATTGCCACCGTGACGGTCATGACCATCGTGATGACCGTGATCACTGCCATGATGACCGTGACCCCTAGCGTGATGATCATCTAGAGAGCACGAGGGGCAGACAAAGTCGATGTCATCGACCTGATACCTCCATCAACACTGTCGACACCCGTGTCAAGCGCACCTATGATGTGGATTTTGGCAAGCTACTGGACAGCCCATGCCCTATCCACAAGGATGCCAAGCACACTATGCAGGAGTGCAAAAACCTAAAGACTACGCTCAGGGGAGAACCATCAAAGAAGCAGCGGCGCTACGATGATGGGACCGAAGACGGTCAAGGTAGAGAGCGAGACAAGAACAAGGGCCCCACATATCTGGATCCCACTAAGACCGTTGCTACCATCTTTGGTGGGAGGGCTGTCTCTGAAGACAAGCGAGAGCAGAAGCTCGTAGCCCAACGTGTCATGTCGGTCGCTACATATGACAACCCCATTTTTTATCCGAAGTATTTTGACTGGTCGGAGCACCCGATCACCTTCTCTAGGGCCGATCAGTGGTCGGACATCCCATACCTAGGGCATTTCCCACTCGTCCTGGATACTATAATCAAAGACGTGCGCTTCTAGAAGGTCCTCATCAACAGAGGGAGCACCGTCAACATTTTTTCACTAGATCTCTGGAGGAGCTAGGCCTCAAGAAGGAAGACCTCACCCCCATGGACTCTCCGTTCTGAGGAATCGTTCCTAGGAAGGCTTCCCTCCCCTTGGGACAGATTACACTATCGGTCTAGTTCAGCACCACGAAGCACTTCCGTGTCGACAATGTCAATTTCCTCATCGTTGTAACACCCCTAGTGTTATGGACTTAGTTAACACTGACGTTAAGGCCTAATAAACCCTAGCATATACGTTTTCTAGGATTTTAAAAATAAATTCTCACATGAAATGGTAAGGTGAACCTGGTGTGACTTACTTTTGTGAATAAAAGATTCAAATAAGTGTTGCTAATCAATTTTTCTTTAGTACTTAAAAGCTTTTAAATAATCTTGGGAATAAAAGTTGTTTAGGGTTTGCTTTGGAAAAGTATGAAGAAAATTCTTGAAATGCCTGATAGCAATTCTAGCAAATAAATAGTGAGTGGATTATCCCATTTGATTAAGCTTGAAAAACAATTTTTATAAACAAAAATAAAATATAACTTGTATTTAGTACTTAGATAAAATTTGAAGTACAAGTTTGGTAGATGAAAATGCAACTTTTGTTTTGGTGAATAGATCATGTTCAATAGTGTTTTTGATAGCTCAAGAATTAAATTTGGAATTCAATTTCAGCTTCTAGAAATAAAATGACCTAAGTCTGAGAACCTATTGACGATGTTGTTTTGGCATTTAAATTTTAATTAAATTTCTTAAACACTAGATCCATGTTTTAATACTGTTGGTTGCACCATAACGAGTACCTTAACATGGTGTAGTTCATGAACTAGTTTGGTTTTACGTTGGCATTGCAAAAATTGTCCAAACTTTGTTGAAACGAGCTGTAGACCATGTTGTTAGCACTCTGTTCGCGAACCGACGTTCAACGTGATGAACTCATGTTGGAATCCTTTTATCTCCCTCTCTGGTTGCTCTCTGATCATAACAATTGCTTTGCTAGGTCGCTGTTAGTATTGGCTTTAGGTTAGTGGAATTGGTTGAACCCTGGTCATGTTGATCAGCAGCCTTTGCTTTGCTTTAAAATGCGTGCACAACACTGATTGCAGTCGTTCGGCCTGAGTCCGCAGTCATCGTGCGTGCGTGGGTGCGGCTGGTGCCGAGCCCAAGCCTTGGCTAGGCTGTTGCCGCTGGCCAGCTCGTGCGGCCGGTCGGTGCCAGGCTGTTCCTTGGCCCTACGTTGGCCGGTCTCGGCTGCCTGTGGCCTAGCTCCTGCTGTTGCTCAGTGTGTGCGCTACACTTGAGTGGCTAGTGGCTGTGCTGCATGTAGGGGCAAGCTATGGCTACGGCTGCCCTCGCTTGGCCACCGTGGCGCTCGCTCTGCCCTCCAATTCACCTACCGCGTCGAGCCTCTAGGAATGCGCCACTGCCCACCATGTCTAGGTTGACTGGCCCCAGACACAGTGGCAATGGTGATGCCTCTCTACCTCACCTTGCCCCACTAGCCAACACCGGTGAGCCCCGCTTGGGTCCTGCCACTACATTCCAAGAGTTTCACGCCAAGCCTCCATGTCTCGTCATTTGTGTGCACGTGCTTGTGACGTCGCCATCGATCGGAGCCACCCTGTCTTAACCTACTCAGGCTCGCTCATGTGCCCTCTCCATGACCGCACCGTGCACAGGACCACCGCTACTTCTTTCCTCCTAGCATCAGCGAGCTTCGCCACATAATTCCTTGCTCAAGTGGGTAGCTTAGGAAGTCAGCTAGTCATCTCTTTCCCATCAAGCCCGATAGAGCACTATCAACTGACAATTTGGCATTTTGCTCGCCACCGGTCATGTTCGCCGCTGAGCCGATAGGTCTGGGGGTAAGGCCCATAGGGTTGATAGCAGTTCAATTGCTCATAACCCTAAACTCGCCTTGACTCCCTCTATCCAGGGCTAACGCTATTTTGGCCAGGGGACTCATCGGCGGTGTGGTGATGCGTTGGTGTCCGCCTTAGAGCGTCGCCGCTGGGCTCACGCGTATGTGGCCAGGTCATGTCAACCCTTCTCTGCTTCAACTGTCACCTTAGCATGGACCACGGTGAGCCTCTAAAGCTTCACCGCCGTCTCTACTCTCTGATTAGTGCCCTAGGTCATCAGAACAGTCACGGCGCCGCACGGTTCAGCCCAACATCGAGTATAGACTTCGGTAGTGCATCATCGAATTTCCTTTCGCTTCGCATAGCTTCGCGTTGGCCCATAGGTCCCCATCGGCCGGTTAGATGTGCTGATTAGGCCCTTAGTTGGCCGGCTTAGCCATGCAGTGCCGACCAAAGCCGCGTCGGCGAGCATGGTGGCATCGGGGACCATCCCATTGTGAAGACAGGATAGTTCGGGGGTTAGGTTGCAAAACCGTTGTCAGTAGGAATAGTGCGCATAGTAGTCGTATTAATATCTAAAAGCTCGGGGATTTTTTGCAAAACCGCCGTCGCGCGCAGGCCTCCTGGTTTGGACCATCGTTGGTCCATCGTGCCACGCCCCGCGCTGGGCTGCTGGTCCAGAATGGGTTGCCGCCAGCCCTTTTCCTTTCTATAAGCATTTTCTAATTTAGTTTCTAAAAAAACTTGTAAATTCAATATCAATTTGTGTAGTTGGCCAAAATTTATGAAACTAATTTTGTTAGGTTTTTAAAATCATGATCTAACTATTAATATATCTTGTTCACATAGTTTTATAGTATTTTTAGAAGTGAACTAATTGAATTGAGATGCTTAATATTGTTAAGATATAAATTTGTAGGAATTTTTGTAATAAATTGGTAATATTGTTGGCTCTAAAAATTTCACAGTAAATTCTTAATATTATTAGGTGCTCACTGTAATTTTTGTAGCTACACAATAAGTGGCTTGCTAAGATAGCTAAGGAGCCCTAGTTCGAATATATATATATATATATATTATATTTATATATATATGTATATATATAATCAATGAAATAAAGAGACACCGTGAAAGTCTAAAGCTAAAATACTTGTTGGGAAATAATGCCTTATTCGATAATATGGATATGTGGCCTAGTACATTAGTCATTAGAGCTATCTCGTTAGTGTGAGAGGCGTAAACGTATTTTAAGAGTTACGGCTGCCGTTGATTAATTACATCTCTGTGTTGCATCCACGTATATTATAATAGGAATAGTGATGGATCGTGGAGTCGACTGGAGTAGCAAAAAAGATGGTGCCTTGATGATCATGTCACCACGATGGAGTGCTAACTTTTGGTTATATCTTACTCATATAAGCCCCGGTTCATAACCCTTATTACTCTGCACTTTATTTTATGCTTGTGCATTAAGTTTAAAGGAGTTGAATGAAGTCTATATATATATATATAAGGATCATGTAGATTGCTATGCTATAGGACCTGGTAGAAGCCGAGTGATTACCTGTCACTCACGAGAGATAGGAAAAGATATTATTGTTACTATTATCATACTACCATCACATGGAATATATATATGGACAATAATTTGAAATTGGGCGGGACTGTATGTGGACTTGGTTAGACAACCGAGCGAGGCTCTGGTTGCATTTGTTCTACCTGTATCGGTTAAGGGCCGTCCATTACTGTGGATGGTAGTCAGGTCAAAGACTTATTATCATGAGCACATACTTGCTTATGTGAGCGGAAAGACTCATTGTGCTCTTATCGTGGGTTCCAGCTCTTTCTGGACCGACTGATTGGAGGCGGGGAAAGGTGGAGGTCTAAACACCACACTGAGATCGGGTCTCAAGTGTGGGAGCTTGGAGTCCAAGTTTGGATAGGGACCTAGACTCCTCGATAGGAGTGAAATGGGTTGGTCTTATTTGTGCCTAGGGTACAAGCGAGGTGTGTGTTTCGAGGTACCCAGCTAGGATACATTGATTCGTGAATCTCCGTTTGTGTGATTGGTACCGACTTGGCTATGGCCTAGCACATAGTAAGAACTAAAATATGAGAGATGGTAAAATGGTTCTGATTGCTTACCACATGCTTGAAAGTAGCTTAGGTGCTTACTTAGAATGATTAGCTAATTAACTGAAAATAACTGCTAAAAACTTGGAACATAAGGATGCACCATCAGTAATGCTTCATGCAAATGCAATAAACCAGCAAGCCAAATAAGCCTTGCATATTCTTGGAATCTTTTATTTTCCTCCTGTCGGGTAAGTTTTGCTGAGTACAATCGAGTACTCAGGGTTTTATTCCCCCTATTGAAAGTGATAGGTGGATACTAGAGCTAACTCTTGTGTGTGAAAACCTTCTGGTGGGCTCAGAGAGGATTCCTTTCATGTTGCGATCGTAGTGTTTATTTATAACCCTCACTAAAGGTTTTTATAAGAAAAGATGTAAAATCTGCTAGCATGTCTTGTATAGAAATGTCCACTATGTTAATGCTTCACCATGTCATTAGATTAATCTTTATTTCCACTATAACTCTGATCATATATTTATTTTCCGCTATAAGATAAAACTTGTGAACCTAAATGTATAAACTTGTTGACATGTAAAATGTTTAATTTCCGTAGTTGCATTCAACTTGTTTAAGTACTTTTATGTTGTAATAAAGTGATGTAAGAAATAGCTAGGAATGTTGCAAGCTTTATCCTCTCGTTTATGATCGTGATGAAAATGTGGATTTTTGAGTTCTCCCGTTGGGTGTGCTCGACGGAACAATATGAATTAGTGCGCTCCCTTGGGTTCTTAGTGTCTAATGGTAGATAGGTACTCTTGGGATGACATTAGCTTAGGTAGTTCTACCACAGTCGCTGACTTTAACACAGCGTACCTGAAAGCTCTAGTTTGGTTTTGGTTAATTGATGAAACCCTAAGTGCTAACCTAGTTTATCAAAGTGATCATGAGATAGGTAGCACTACTCCAAGTGATGAAGCAATGACGAAGATCATGACAATGGTGATGGCATGGTTATGATCAAAGGCTTGAACTTGGAAAAGAAGAAAGAGAAAAACAAAAGGCTCAAGGCAAAGGTATAAAATGTAGGAGCCATTTTGTTTTAGTGATCAAGACACTTAATGAGTGTGATCACATTTAGGATAGATAGCCATACTATTAAGAGGAGTGAAACTCGTATCGAAATATGGTTATCAAAGTGCCACTAGATGCTCTAATTCATTGCATATACATTTAGGATCTAGTGGAGTGCTAACACTCTTGGAAATATTTGTGAAAATATGCTAACACATGTGCACAAGGTGATACACTTGGTGGTTGGCACATTTAAGCAAGGGTGAAGGAGATAGAGATGATAGAGGGTCAGTCTTGCTGTTTTACAACTAACCAGACGCTGGTCTCAGGGGGACCGGTGCATCTAGTCAGGCGTGGAAGTGATACCCTAGCATCGGTCATGTGATCAGACGCTGGGCCTCTGACTAACCAGACGCTGAAAGGCAGTGTCCGGTTAGAGCTGACGTAATGTGTTGGCAAGCACGTGAACCTCAGGAGAAAATTGGTTGTCTCTTGTCATTTGTATTCTCCCAGTGATTGGCATAATCTTCATCTTGTGATTGGTTTATTCCTCTATACGGCGGTATAATCACCCTACTCACTCATTTATATTCTTGCAAACTAGTTGAGACAAGCTCTTAAGTGTAATTAGAATTGAGAGCTTGCTTTGTTATTTTAAGTTCATCTAGTGGAGGTCTTTAGAGTAGCAAGTTTGAGAGCTCTTAGTGAGTAGTATCTTTGCGAGTTGGGTGCCTAGTAATTATTGCTACTAGAATTGTTGGATAGGTGGCTTGCAACCCTTGTAGAGCTAGAGCAAGTTTGTATTTCGTCATTTGTCATACTAATCAAATTGCTCTAGTTGATTTGTAGAATTTAAATAGGCTATTCACCCCCTCTAGCCATATTAGGACCTTTCAAGTGATATCAGAGTTGTGGTCATCGTTTGATTGAAGGCTTAACAACCTCGGTGTCAAAGTATGGCTCAAGTTGTGTTCAACCATGTGAGGGGCAAACCACCATTCTTTGATGGCACATGCTATGATTATTTGAAGAGAAAGATGAGGATGTATCTTGGTTCAATCAATGATCAAGTATGGGAGGTGACCGAGAATGACTATGCTATCATCGATCCCAATGATCCCACCAACCAAAATAAGATCAACAAGCAATGCAATACAATGGCTCTCAACACTATATACAATACCATTGATTCTAAGGTGTTTGAGCAAATCAAGGATTGTGAAAGAACAAATGAGATGTGGAAAGGATTGGAAGAAACATATGAGGGCACACCGGTGGTGAAGAGTGCCAAATTGTATATCCTCAAGGACAAGTTGACAAGCTTCAAGATGAAGGATGATGAGAGCATTCCGGAGATGTTCCATTGTTTGCAAGTGATTGTCAATGATTTGAAGGCATTGGGAGAGAAGATCAAGGATGATGATGTCTCTCATCGGTTCTTGATGTACCTACCTCTAAGATTTGAGATGTTGAGATTGCTCATCATAAGAGGAGGATTGAAGGAGATTACCCCCAACCAAGTACTAGGTGATGTCATGACACAAGAGACATACCATGTGGAAAGGGAGAAGGATGACAAGAAGAAAGAAGAGGACAAGAAGAAGAAGAGTATAGCATTCAAGGCTAGCTCATCATCATCCAAGAACAAGGGCAAGTCCAAGAAAGAATCAAGTGATGATGATCTTAGTGACATTGATGATGAAGCCATGGCCCTATTTATGCGCCAGATGGGTAAATTCATGAAGAAGAAAGGCTATGGTGCAAGAAAGAGAAGAGATTACACAAAGAGCAAAGATTATGTGAGAAGATGCTACAATTGCAAGAGCCCTGATCATATTGTAGCAAATTGTCCCTACAATAGTGATAATGATGAAGATGAGAAGAAGAAGCACAAGAAAGATAAAATGAAAAGAAGGAGAAGAGAATGACCTTCTAAAAGAAGAAGAAAGGTGGAGACTATGTAGTCACTTGGGATAGCGATGGTTCCTCAGATGGTGATAGCTCTAGTGATGATGACAAGAAATCTATCAAGAGAGCACTAGCAAGCATCGTCATCAACAAGAAGCTCTCCATCTTCGACACTCCATCGACATGCCTCATGGCAAAGCCTACCAAGGTAAAATATGATGAGAGGGATGATGATGAATGTGAAAGTGACTCTTGTAGGAATGAAAATGATGATGATGATGAAGATGAAGAGTACACCAAGGAGGAGCTCTTGAACATATGTGAGCAAGTGCACACTTGCATTGAGATAAAGAGAAAGGAGTGCAAAGAATTGCGTAAGAAAGTAAAACTTCTTGAGCAGTCCTTTGATGAGCTCAATGCTACTCATGAGAGGCTAATGGAAGCCCATGAGAAGCTTGGCAAAGCTCACTCTAAGCTTGAAAAGGCTCACTCCTCTCTCATTGAGCAAGGCAAAGTGGAGGAAGCCAAGAAGGAGCAAGTGATCATATCATGTGATGTGGGACTAACATGTGATCTTATTAATGAATCTATTTTTGTTGCTCCCACTAACACTTCTTGTAGCACTACCACTTCTACTTCTCCTTTGAGTGATGGTCTCACTTGTGAAACCTCACTAATTGTGGAAAATAAGACCCTCAAGAAGGAGGTAAATGAGCTCACTCGTGCCTTAGGCAATGCCTATGGTGGAGAAGCCCGCTTGCTAAAGTGCTTGGGTAGCCAAAGGTTTTCTCTCAACAAAGAGGGATTAGGCTATACCCCCAAGAAATGCAAGGTGGCCTTTGTCACTCCCAAAGCTAGCTTTGTAAAGGGCAATGGTCAGTTTTACAATAGATGTAAGCAAGTTGGGTATATAGAGCAAAATTACAAAACTAACAAGAAGAAGCTACCTAATGTATCCTCAATCAAATTTGATTCTTGTTACATGCTTTATAAGGGTAGCAACGGTGTGAATGCTAAGTTCATTGGTACACCAATTGTGGGCCTAAAGAAGAAGGTCATTTGGGTACCAAAGACCTTGGTAACTAACCTACAAGGACCCAAGCAAGTTTGGGTACCTAAAAAAAATTAATCTTATTTTATAGGTAAATTATAAAGCTAGAGGAAGGCATTGGATGCTTGATAGTGGGTGCACACAACACATGACTGGTGATCCAAGAATATTCAATTCAATCAATGAAAACAATAGCAATGGGTTTGATAGTATCTCTTTTGGTGACAATGTAAAAGGCAAGGTCAAAGGGCTTGATACACATGGGTCTTCTTTCTTGGTGACAAGAGTGATGTGTTTGTAATATTCAAATCTTTTGTCAAGGGTGTTCACAATGAGTTTGAAATAACAATCAAGAAAGTTAGAAGTGATAATGGAAGTGAGTTTAAGAACATAAGAATTGATGAGTTATGTGATGAATTTGGAATTAGACATCAATTCTCGGCTAAGTATACTCCTTAATCAAATGGGTTAGTTGAAAGAAAGAATATAACCTTAATTGATATGGCAAGATCAATGTTGAGTGAGTACAATGTGAGTCATTCATTTTGGGCTAAAGCAATCAACATGGCTTGCTACTATAGCAACCGACTCTATTGTCACCCCATGATGGAGAAGACACCTTATGAGCTATTGAATGGAAGAAAGCCCAATATAGCATACTTTTGGATATTTGGTTGTAAATGCTATATATTGAAGAAAGGCACTAGATTGAGCAAGTTTGAAAAGAAATGTGATGAAGGTTTCTTGCTTGGTTACTCCACTAATAGCAAGGCTTATAGAGTTTGGAATTTGGCTAGTGGTACTCTTGAGGAGGTTCATGATGTGGAGTTTGATGAAACAAATGGTTTCCAAGAGGAAGATAAAAATCTAGATGATATGAAAGGAACTCAATTGGTCAAGGCAATGAGAAACATGGACATTGGTGAGTTAAGGCCTAGAGAGATGATTGATGTTGAAGATAACAAGAATCAAGTGCTCTCTAACTCAAATGTGCAAACTAGTAGTTCTCATGATCAAATCCAAGCAAGCACTAGTGATGGCAATGTGCAAGATCAACAAGTGGCTAGTTCATCATCTCAACCAAGTGATCAATCAAATGCTAGCAATCAAGTGCAAGTGCTTTAACCAATTAATGTTGCAAGAGATCACCCATTGGAAACTATCATTGGTGATATTTCAAGAGGTGTGCAAATAAGATCAAGATTGGCTTCATTTTGTGAGCATTTATCATTTGTGTCATCCATTGAACCTAAGAAGATAGATGAAGCTTTGAAGAATGTTGATTGGGTCAATGCTATGCATGAAGAGCTAAACAACTTTACAAGAAACCAAGTATGGGAGTTAGTTGAGAGGCCTAAGGATCATAATGTAATTGGAACCAAGTGGGTCTTTCAGAACAAGCAAGATCAGTGGCTCAAGGTTACACTCAAGTTGAAGGTCTTTGACTTTGGAGAAACATATGCCCCAGTTTCAAGATTGGAAGCAATTAGAATCTTGTTAGCCTATGCTTGTGCCCACACCATTAAGTTATACCAAATGGATGTGAAGAGTGCATTTCTCAATGGATACATCAATAAGCTTGTGTATGTTGAGCAACCTCCCAGGTTTGAAGATGAAAAGAAACCCAACCATATTTACAAGTTAAGAAAGGCTTTGTATGGATTAAAACAAGCACCAAGAGCATGGTATGAGAGATTGAGGGATTTTCTATTCTCTAAAGGATTCAAGATGGGAAAGGTTGACACCACTCTCTTCACCAAGAAGCTTGGAAATGACTTGTTTGTAATGCAAATCTATGTTGATGATATTATATTTGGGTCAACAAATCAAGATTTTTGTGAGGAGTTTGGTAAGATGATGGCAAGTGAGTTTGAGATGTCCATGATTGGAGAACTTAGCTACTTCCTTGGTCTTCAAATCAAGCAAATGAAGAATGGCACATTTGTGAATCATGGCAAGTATATCAAGGACATGCTCAAGAAGTTTGGAATGGATGATAGTAAAGCTATTAGTACACCAATGGGGACAAGTGGAAGCTTGGATAGTGATGCAAGTGGCAACATGGTGGATCAAAAGATGTATCGGTCTATGATTGGAAGCCTACTCTATGTGACCGCATCAAGGTCGGATGTGATGTTTAGTGTATGCATGTGTGCTAGATTTCAAGCCTCACCAAAAGAAAGTCATTTGAAGGCAACTAAGAGGATATTGAGATACTTGAAGCATACACAACATGTTGGATTACGGTATCCTAAAGGAGCAAGATTTGAGTTGATTGGATATTCGGACTCCGATTATGCGGGATGCAAAGTTGAGAGAAAGAGCACATCGGGTACATGACAACTATTAAGAAGATCACTTGTATCTTGGTCATCAAAGAAGCAAAATAGTGTAGCACTTTCAACCGCCGAAGCGGAGTACATTTCGGCCGGTAGTTGTTGTGCCCAATTACTTTGGATGAAGGCTACTTTGAGTGATTTTAGAATTAGGATCAAGCAAGTGCCATTGCTATGTGACAATGAGAGTGTCGTCAAACTCACAAACAACCCGGTTCAACACTCAAGAACAAAGCATATAGATGTCCGTCATCACTTCATAAGAGATCACCAACAAAAAGGGGGCATTTGCATAGAGAGTGTGGGCATCGAAGATCAACTTGCCGACATATTCACCAAGCCACTTGATGAGAAGAGGTTTTGTAAGCTAAGGAATGAATTGAACATACTTGACTTCACCAATATGTGTTGATGCACCATCGTTATATGATATGCCTCTCCTTCGAGCAGTACAAGGTATAAATTGATTGGCATGACATTCATCCTTGCCAAGGACATGATTAGTGCATCTAGATATATTTCACATTTGAATAGGCTCATTCATGAAAATCAAATGGATTTTATGCTTGTATGGTACCACTATTGCTTGTATGCTTGAAATGATCTAGTGGTAGCATATGACATGTTTGTGGGCTTGTAAACCTAGTGTTTGATCTATAAAATAAGCTATAAGTGTTTAACTCAACATGGTACAAGATAACCCTTATTTGGAGGTGTGAAGAAGCTTGTCCTTGGATCAAACCGAGTTAAATATCTTTTGCAAGTAATCTAGATTGAACCAAATTGAAAAAGGATCCTCATTTCACATGGTTTCACCCCAACCTATCTATAATTTGAACCTATCTATACTTTAAGCCTTTGTGGTCATTGATGACAAAGGGTGAGAGAAACAAAGATAAGTGATAGGGGGAGAAATAGCGTAGAGAGATAAGATATGACAAAGGAAGGGGATCAATTATAAAATCTTGAGCACACAAGTAGGGGGAGCAAGCTCATGAACGTGTATGGTGCATTTGAATGTGCATCTCATATGTTTGCTTGCCTAGCACAAGTTTTAAATTTCAATATACATGCTTGTGTGGTGTATGCTAGTGTAAGTTTGAATGATGAAATGAAAAACTAGCATACATAGGATATCTAATGATTTCATTTCCAAGTATTTACAAGTGGTATCTAGCTATCAAGTGGTATCTAGCTAAAGTAACTAGACTTATGTTCATCATATGGAAACTAGACCCTTACTTGTAATATTGATCTCATGGGGTGTTCTAGTTTTTATGTATGTCTAAGTTATAAATGGTGCTAAGGATGGTATAATAGTGCACTCCGATTGGTATCACGCTTCAAAGTTCCATCTCTTATACCTTAGCATCATTTGGTAGAAATTGTCTCCTATATTTCCTATCTAAGCATATGTGCAAAGCTACAATCTAAACTCTTAGCACATATGTAGGGGGGGCAATTGCTACCATATGGAGTTCATGAAACTTGTCCATATCCTTTACACATGGTAAATATGCTTGGGCATGCAACATGAATTCAATTGAATCTTATTTCATATCTTTGTGTAAGGGTTGTCATCAATTACCAAAAAGGGAGAGATTAAAAGCTCTAGTTTGGTTTTGGTTAATTGATGAAACCCTAAGTGCTAACCTAGTTTATCAAAGTGATCATGAGATAGGTAGCACTACTCTAAGTGATGAAGCAATGACGAAGATCATGACAATGGTGATGGCATGGTTATGATCAAAGGCTTGAACTTAGAAAAGAAGAAAGAGAAAAACAAAAGGCTCAAGGTAAAGGTATAAAATGTAGGAGCCATTTTGTTTTAAGTGATCAAGACACTTAATGAGTGTGATCACATTTAGGATAGATAGCCATACTATTAAGAGGAGTGAAACTCGTATCGAAATACGGTTATCAAAGTGCCACTAGATGCTCTAATTCATTGCATATGCATTTAGGATCTAGTGGAGTGCTAACACCCTTGGAAATATTTGTGAAAATATGCTAACACATGTGCACAAGGTAATACACTTGGTGGTTGGCACATTTGAGCAAGGGTGAAGGAGATAGAGATGATAGAGGGTTAGTCTTGCTATTTTACAACTGACCGAACGCTGGTCTTAGGGGGACCGACACGTTCCGGTCAGGCATGGAAGTGATACCCTAGCGTCGGTCATGTGACCAGATGCTAGGCCTCTGACTGGCTGGACGCTGAAAGGCAGTGTCCGATCAAAGCTGACATAGCGTGTTGGCAAGCACGTGAACCTCGGGAGAAAATTGGTTGTCTCTTGTCATTTGTATTCTCCCGGTGATTGGCATAACCTTTATCTTGTGATTGGTTCATTTCTCTATACGGCGGTATAATCACCCTACTCACTCATTTATATTCTTGCAAATTAGTTGTGGCAAGCTCTTTAGTGTAGTTAGAATTGAGAGCTTACTTTATTATTTTAAGTTCATCTAGTGGAGCTCTTTAGAGTAGCAAGTTTGAGAGCTCTTAGTGAGTAGTATCTTTGTGAGTTGGGTGCCTAGTAATTATTGCTACTAGAATTGTTGGATAGGTGGCTTGCAACCCTTGTAGAGCTAGAGCAAGTTTACATTTCGCCATTTGTCATACTAATCAAATTGCTCTAGTTGATTTGTAGAATTTAAATAGACTATTCACCCCCATCTAGCCACATTAGGACCTTTCAGTACCACACCATCCTTGGTTGACCTGCTCTTGCCAAGTTCATGGCTGTGCCGCACTATACATACCTAGTGCTGAAGATGCCGACAGAACAGGGGGTCCTCTCCCTACGTGCCAACCTCAACATTGCCTACAACTGTGAGAAGGAAAGCTTCACGCTCGCTGAGGCAACTAACATCTCCATCCATATGTAGGACTGCATCACGACCTTGTAGGTGATCCCTCCGAAGGACCTAGAGATCCCTACCCTAGAGGCTACCCGATGATTCAACCAAGTCTAGGGAGTTCAAGGAAGTGGTCCTCGTCCCCGACTGACCAGTCTAAGACTACTTGGATCGGGGCCAACCTTGATCCTAAATAGGAAGACGCGCTAGTTAGCTTCCTATGGAAGCATGTCGATATGTTCACATGGAAACCTATAGACATGCCTGGTGTGCCAAGGAGCTGATCGAGCACTCCTTAAACGTCTCAGTGACCACTAAGCCCATCAAGCAGAAGCTTCGATGATTCGCGTTGGACAAAAATGAGGCTATTAGGGTAGAGATAACCTGGCTCCTAGCCACTGGTTTCATAAAAGAGGTGTACCATCTGGACTAGCTTGCTAACTTGGTTCTTGTAAGAAAAAAGAATAAAGAATAGAGAATGTGCGTTGATTACACCGATCTCAACAAACACTGCCCTAAAGACCCCTTTGGCTCACCTCGCATCGACGGGGTCCTAGATTCTATAGCCGGTTGTGAGCTCCTGTGCTTTCTAGATTTCTACTTTGGATATCACCAGATCACGCTGAAGGAAGAAGACCAGATCAAGACGTCATTCATTCATGCCCTTCGGTGCCTACTGCTACATGACCATGTCCTTCGAACTCTAAAACGTGGGCGCAATTTATCAAAGAGCCATCCAGCACTGTCTCAAGGACCAAATCGAGAAGAATGTCGAGGCCTATGTTGATGATGTGGTAGTTAAGTTCAGGACTGTCCGACACCCTCATCGCTTGACCTCACTAAAGTTTTTAAAGCATTGAACATGTACCGATGGAAGTTAAATCCCACCAAGTGTATTTTTTGTGTTACGTCTGGTATACTGCTAGGCAACATCATCAATCGCCATGGCATCGAAGCCAACCCATAGAAGATATCGACGATGACCAACATGAAGCCACTAACCTACATCAAAGACATCCAAAAGTTAGTAGGATGCATGGCGGCTTTATGTCATTTCATATCCTGCTTGGGTAAAAAGGGACTCCCCTTCTTCAAGCTACTTAAAGCTCAAGAGAAATTCGTCTAGTCAGAGGACGCTGACAAGGCATTCATCAAGCTTAAGTAGTTCCTCACCACACCTCCGATCATGACCGCCCCCCAAAAGGATGAGACCCTAGTAATCTACATCACATCGACCAACCGGGTAGTCAGCACTGCCATTGTCATCGAGCGCAAAGAGGTCGGCCACGCATACAAAGTCCAGCGCCCAGTCTACTTCATCAGTGAGGTCTTAAATGAGTCTAAGACTCACTACCCACAAGTCCAGAAGCTATTATACGCCATCCATATCACATCCTAGAAGCTTCGCCACTACTTTGATGCCTACCACATAGCGGTAGTCACAGAGTACCTGCTCGGTGACATTCATCGCAATAAGGAAGCCAGCGACCGCATCATCAAATGGGTGGTCGAGTTCGGCACCTATACCATTGATTTTAGGCCTAGCCACATGATCAAGTCACATGTGCTCGCTGATTTCATCGCCGAGTGGATGGACATGTAGACTCATGTCCCAGGTCGACCACCCCAAACACTAGACCATGTACTTCGATGGGTCAGCTCAACCTTGATGGTGCTGGGGCAGGCATATATTTCATTTCGCCATCGAGGGGGATAAGCTTCGCTATGTCCTCCACTTACACTTTTGAGCATCAATAATACCGCTGAATATGAGGTGGCACTTCATGGTCTCCATATAGCTATCGAGCTTAGTGTTAAATTCCTCTAGGTGTACTGGTGACTCCGCACTCATAATCAATTAGCTCAACAAGGATTGGAATTGCACCAACGAGAAGATGGACGCTTACTGCTGATGCGATAAAAAAGTTAGAAGACAAATTCTATGGCATCGAATACCACCACGTGGTCTGAGCCAATAATCAAGTAGCCAATGAGATGTCAAAGATAGGATCAACCTAGGTTGAAGTTCTAGCTAGAAGTGTTCAGTCCAGGACCTTGTGGCCCCTTCCATCAAGCAGGAACAAGAAGGCATTGAAGAAAAACTACCCGCCGAGCAGATAGTCATAGTGGTCCCTAGGCCAAGCAATGATTGGAGGGAACCCTTCATCAAATACCTCACCACCATAGATGTCCTGGCTGACAACATAGAGAGAGAATGCCTTACCCGCTGTAGTAAGTGTTACATCCTAGTCGAAGGGAAGTTGTACAGTAAAAACACAAAAGGGGAGCTACTCCAGAAGTGCGTCTTCATGGAAGAAGGCGAGAAGATACTTAAGGAGATCCATGTAGGCACCTGCGGCAACCACGTGGCCTCTAGAACACTAGTCAAAAAGGCCTTTTGAGCTAGTTTCTATTGGCCCTCAACCGTAGCTAATGCTGAAGCACTTGTTCACCGATGTGAGAACTGCTAGTTTTTCACCAAGCAAATCCACGTCCCAGCTTAGGTGTTGCAAATGATCCCTCCATCTTGGCCCTTTGCATGCTAGGGACTAGATATGATCAGGCCATTCAGGCCAGCGCTGAGAGATTTTCGTTGGGTCTATGTCTGTATTGACAAATTCTCCAACTGGATCGAATACAAACCCCTGGTCCAAGCTACAGCAAAAAAAGCAGCCGAGCTACTCGATGGCATAATCCACTAGTTTGGCCTACCGAATAGCATTATCACCAACCTAGGGTCCACGTCCACTGGTAGTGACTTCTAGGATTTCTGTGATGAAAGATGTATCTCAGTCAAGTATGTCTTTGTCGCACACCCAATGGCCAACGACCAAGTCAAGCGCTCCAACGGCATGATCCTAGACGCATTGAAGAAATGACTCTATGAGAAGGAATAGAAGCACCTGAGAAAATGGCTCAAGGAACTACTGGCTGTGGTATGGGGACTAAAGACCTAGCCTAGTTGTAACACCGATGTCTCCCCGTACTTTATGGTTTTCGACTCTGAGGCCGTACTGCCTACTGACGTCACCTTCCGAGCTCTCTGGGTGGAGAACTACAATGAGGAGATCTCCAACTAGGCTTGGTTCATTGAACTAGACAGCCTAGAAGAGGAATGACTGGTCACCTGTGTTCGGATGACAAAATACCTCGACAGCCTGTGCAGATATTACAACCACAATGTCAACGACCGATTCTTCATGGTCGGAGACTTAGTACTCTGTAGGAAATAGAGGATAGATTGGATGCACAATCTCTCCTCACCTTGGAAGGTCCCTTCATCATCAAGGCAGGTCACCCGACCTGGTTCCTACAGACTATGCAACCTGGATGAGAGAAATGTCCCCAAATTCTTTGGCACATCGACCTGCTTAGACGTTTCTACCCCTAAAGCATTCATTTCAAATATATGTATTCAATAAAGTTTTTTACACTGATGTTTCCACATATTATTTTCTCCACACCTTCCCACTAAGCGGTTCTGATTCTGCACACAATATCTCAAAGATGACACGCCAGCTACGCCTAATACCCGATCAAACATGTTGATGCTCGAACGCCTCCAGAAACAACCCTGTCTCCGACCTCTTCCTGCACGCGCATGAGCGTCCACCCTCTATGTCATGGGTGGTTGGCAGTGGTTCCTTAGTGATGCCCTATTCTTCCCAAACGCACACGGCCCCGATGCCTCGTGTTATGGTTAATAGGCTAGCTAGGGCTAGGGACTCAGCTACACACTACTGATCAGATGGTTTATATCAAATATAAACCTAAAATAACTACAAGTGTTTAGAAAAAATTGCCAAGTACCCAACATGAGTTTTTCCTAATTTATGGAGCACTACTCTCCCCCTTAGCAAATAGCTCGACATCTTTGGCCAACCTCTTTGCTGGTTCCTCTGCATCATCTTCTAGTCTGGTAATCTTCTCTGGGTTCATGCCCTGTGCGTATCTGATCGCCACCCATTGGAGATCCACCAAAGGGTAGTGTGACCTTAGCTGCTCAAGCACATCCATGATGGCCCCATGAGCTGTGCTGTGCATGAACTCCTTGAAGTCTATCCACGCTGTCTGGCAACGATCCATGACCCATCGGTACTAGCCTGTCACCGGGCAGTCCGTCCCCCCTCAGGTTGCTCTAGACTGACTGTTGTCCTAGCATGGGATGGATTCCCACGATCATCATCTCTAGCTTATCATCTTGATTCTTTACCTACTCCATGAGCACATGGAATTGCGCTTGAGACTAATGTCGATACTCTACAAATGACACAACTATATGTTAAACGCATTGCCTAAGGCTACACAAGTTAAAGCTACATGAAAAAACACTCATGGTAAAAGTCTTCAATGGCTTTCTTAGCCCTGTCCTCCGCTTTCTCCCTCAGCCTCCAGAAGCTGGTTGACTGGCTTCCTAGGATAGGCTAGGCTCCATCTCCAATGCTATGCACAACTAGATAGACATGTCACAACACTAAATAACTGGCAAAGCAAAATTCTAAGTGTCAGTGTTTCGAGTAAACACTAATGAGTAAATTTATGTTATTGCACGTCTGGCCCGGATGGTGTGCTAAAAAGATACAAGGTTTATACTGGTTCAGGCAGAATGTCCCAATGTCCATTTTGTGGTTGCTGCTCATGTTATTAGCTCTGAAAAGTTTGTAGTAGGGGTTACAAATGGGTGAGAGAGGGATAGATCCCAAGTCTCTAATGCAAAGGTCAAATCGAGGCTAAGAGCTTAGTTGCTGCTCAGCTATATGTTCAAGGTTTGATGCTAGTGGTTCTACTATGATGTGGTGAAATCGATGCCCTTAGTTGGGTGCCCTGTTTTCCCGTTTATAGGCCAAGAGAGAGTAGGGATTACAGATGGGAGAAAAAAGTAAAATGAGAGGCAAAGGAAGTCTTTCAAGGACGCCGAGTCTTCCTTTTCCTCTATGTGGGTCCCACTGACATGGCAGGCAGTGACAGGGATAGCCCCACATCAGGCACATGCTCGTTGATCCTAACAGGGCCATGTTGGGCGTCTATCCACTGACAATGCCATGTCCTAGCATTGTCAGTGGGTTGTCACGTCCCATCCCGCCTCGGCGGGCGATGCGGCGGACCAGGGAATTGATCAACGACCATACAGGGAGAGGGCAGCATAGTGACTGCACATTCATTAATGTGGGTGATGCGAGTTTCTTTCTAGACCATAGTGGTTGTCGTGAGCTTTTGTAAGGACCCATGCCTGAGGGCAAATGACGGTGCCCACAACACTGTAAGGCAAATATCGGCGCCTACAACACTGTTCGTGCTCTGACATGCATGGAAGGTTGTGAAGCACCCTTCTAGCGTGGCCTGGTAGTACTATTTTGTAGGTGTGTAGGGTATGGTCCTTGGTATTGCATTTGACTTGAGCATCTCGCCTTATTTGCTCCACCTGATTCCTATGTCTGTACTATGGTAATGTCATCATAGACGTCAGGCAAGGTGGAGCCAGCTCTCAGACATTGGGCAACGTGGAGCCACCCCTCATGGGTCAAGTGAGGCAGAGATAGCCCTTAGACGTTGGGCAAGGTGGAGCCAACCCACGGGGGTCGGGTGAGGGCCGAGGCAGAGCTAGCCCTCAGACATCGGGCGAGGTGGAGCTAGCCTTCAGACGTCGGGCAAGGTGAAGCCAAACCTCGGGGGTCGAGCGAGGCAGAGCCAGCTCTCAGGCATTGGGCAAGGTGGAGCCATCCCTTAGGACTTTGGGAGTCAGCCTGAGGTGTTCCCAACCCTACGAGGTCGGACGATCAGATGAAACAGAGCCTGTGGCCTTAGTGGTTTGGACGAGGCAGGGCCCACTGAGAAATGTAGTCATGTTCTTGATCGCTCTAATGAATTGGTGTTGATGGGTATCAACTCCTTCTATTCAGATACCCTAGTATTGGCCCCCAATAATAGCCCTCGTGCCCTAGGTGATTCGAGTAGAATTGTCTAGGGGATCTTTCAACTTGCCAGTGGGTGCGTGCGAGCGCACCCGGTGGGTGTAGCCGCCAAGCCTACGGAGGAGTAGAATACTCCTTCGGAGGGATTTTCGACTTGCCAGTGAGTGCACGTGAGCGTACTCGGTGGGTGTAGCCCTCGAGACTGCGGAGGAGTAGAATACTCCTTCAGAGGTTTTTTTTGAAAGGGAGGACTCTATGGGCCCTGGCTTTCTCTTATTGGCCATGGCATGCCCTGGGGATGGTGATTCCTTTTTTGCCGAGGATGGACCCTTTGCGGTTGTGGTCATGTGTTTTGATGGTTTGTTAGCTGGATAGTTCGATTGGGGTCCTGGTATCCCGTTCGTAGGGATCTAGCCAGGGTCTGCCTGGCTAAGACTCGATCGAGGGCCAAGATTCCTGTGACGCTCGTGCGCCTAAGTACTGGTGGCTTACAGGCCCATCCCTTATCATAAGAGTGCCTTGGGATGCCATCGAACCTGTTGACGGGCTAGCCCTCGAACTCCTAGGCCTAGGCGGGCCATAGAGGCGCTTTTTTGATCTGTATTCCTCTTACTCGCAATGAGTCCTGATACACCCTAGGAGGCAAAACATCCGGTGAGTCTTTCGAAAAAAGGATAGGGATTGCGTGCACATATCCCGCTGGTGTGACATTGTGGTAGATCATGGCAGGAGTGGAGATCTAGGCAGATAGTTTGTTTCTTCGCATCCATCGCCCCTTTAAAACCAAAGGGTTCACCCCTAGGGTTTTATACTTTGCCTCCTTGCCTTCACATCTACAACCTCCGCCGCCAATTGCCTAAGCTCCCCATATCCTACATCTCAGCCTTCATCGAGTTTGCATCCACCCACCCTCATCTTCTAATGGAGCTATGGTGCTACATTGATATCACCCTCCAGCACATGGAGGGCCTTGTCCACCATGGTCTTCTCTGCATGTGGACCACCACCGAGGAGTGGTGGCTGCCCGATGAGGAGGACGTGTTGTCACCGCTCGATGGCTATGTCGTCTATTCATGCACTTCATGAGCAGGGGTTTGCTACCCCTGCTCACAAATTTCTCTGGGGGTTGCTGCACTACTATCAAATCAAGTTGCAAGCACCTCAATACCAATGGAATCCAGCACATGGCGGCGTTCGTCGCCCTATGTGAAAGATTCTATGGTATTAGTCCTGACTTTGATCTATGGTGGTACTTCTTTGTCCGTCACCCTTCAGAAGAAGCGGGAGAAGAAGCAAGAGCTAAGCACGTCGATGGGATGTGCCGGCATCCAACTCTGAAACAACTGGGTCACCGAATACCCACCAATGCATTTGTCAACCTCCAACAAGGTGTGGCATTCGCATTGGTTCTATCTCAAGAACGACATAGCCACCCTCCTACCAGAGTTCATCGGGCATTGAGTCAAAGAGGTCCCTAGACTCATGGAGGACATGGGGTGTCCCTAGAGAAGGACAAGAAGAAGATCTAGGACCACCTCATCGTCATCCAAATCCTAAAGGAGAGGGGCCTAAAGGGGTCGGGCATCATCGGCGCCTACTATGCGAGGAGGGTGGCACCACTGATGAGGCGCGCGCTTCCCTTGTACACGATGGCACCCGGGACATCATTCAATGGGATAGCGCTTGCCGAGGGGGTGCTCTCCCCCTCCAAAGTGGCGCAACACTTCAAGGACAGCGCGTGCGCCCCCCTTGATTTTATGTACCAGATGCCGGGGCATCCCCCGATGCGCTCGGAACCAGGATACATTGTCCTGGTAAGTTTTCCCTTCCTTATGCCTTCTCTTCAATTGAACTCCTAACCCCTTGATACTGACAATGAGATTGAGGGACCTTATCCTCAGGGATCACCTAGCTCTGTTATTGAGGGATCCGTCCATGAGGGCGGTGAACCGTGTCGAGGCCGAGCGGTAGAGGAAGGCAAAGGAGGATGAGAGGAAGAAGAGGCAGTGAAAATTGCTAGCATGGGAGCGAGGGGAGGAAACTGATAGTGATGACAACAGCAACAAGGAAGATGATGATTAGGTAATCGACGACACTGAGCATGATGACCTAGATAGCGAGGATATGCTGATAGGTACCCGCTTATCCTTGTAGAAGTCAAGACCCTTCCTGTTTCATGGAGGGGCAAGCGCATCCGCAAGACCGGCATGAGACAGGTCGGATCATCGACCTGCCCTAAAAACTAGCAGGGGCGGGAGGATCTACCGCTGCGCCCAAGGTGCTAGCGGAGGAGGGTGGCTCTACCATCAGGCCCCAAGAGCCAGCTAGGGTGGGCGGATCTACCGCTGCGCCCGAGGTGCCGATGGAGGAGGGTGGCTCCACTACCACACCCTAAGAGCTAGCTAGGGTAGACGGATCTGCCACTGCACCTAAGGTGCCAATGGAGGAGGGTGGCTCCGCCATCGTGCCCCCAAATGCAAGGGAAGCGAGCCCCTCTGCCTAGGAGTAGGAGGCGGGCTCAAAATGGCCCTGCCCCAATGAGGCGGAGCATGGGTCTAGGGGTTTGCCCCCACACACGTCTGTCATCCAACAGCACCGATGTAAGTCACTGGCTCCTCTGTTTCTCTTTTTTCCTCTATTTTTAGCGTGACTTATGCCTTTTATTTCTTGTAGTGTCTTGAGGCGGCGCAACCTTTTGGCACTAGCACCCAAGAAGAGCATCGCCCTTATGGTGAGACGGCAGCCGTCGGTCGATGTGGCACCTATTTCGAGCAGGAGCGGTGCCGGTGTTACTGCCTCATCGGTCGATCTAGCGCTGCCCATGGTGGCTCCAATGCCCTCGGTGGGACAAACGGGCGCTAGGGCTAAAGGAACACCCTTGGAGGTAGCTGAACAACCGGCGACAGAGGTGAGTCCACTGCCGACGTCGAGGCGGATGGAGCTGCCTCTCGCGCTTGTGGCGCCGACCGCTACGGGCATGACACCGCCAGTTGGGGCCCCATCGACATAGGAGGAGGTGGCAGTGGCTGTGATAGGCGAGACACAGTCGGATGCCACTACGAGGCAGCGGCATGATCCGCGCCACTAGCGGTCCAAGTGACAGCACTCGACATGGGTCAGACAGAGGGGGGCCCAGCCGAGGGGTCCCCGAACATCATGGCAGCGGTAGAGAAAACCGGTAGGGAATCATCCCTGGCCCTGACATCGGTAGGCAGCCATTTGCCCCCTGGGATGAGCCCCGGCTCTGATGGACGGATTCACAAGACCCGACGTCGATACTCTTCGCTCTCGACGATGCCACAGAGAGCATGGAGTAGGAGAGTCTCGACGAGGGGATCAGTGGCCACGCTAAAAGCCTTGGAGCACGCTAGGGGCACCCTGCGCGAAGTCAGTCATTCCCACTGGATGAGTATTCGCTTGACCTTGCCTCTTGCCCTCCTCTTTCTTTCATGTATTTTTGCAGTTCTGACCATCATTTTTTTCTAGTTCCCTCATCGCTCGTAGCCGGGATAAATCCTAGTTCCTTCATGAGTAGAAGGAGAACTAGGATTGCCTCGTCGAAGAGGCCCTAGCTGTGTATCACCTCTTATGTTATGATCTTGCTTAGTACTAAGATTTAGACCTAAGAGGATTTACCGAAATGATTTTTTTGGATTTGAAAATTTAACTTATGTTTGAAAGTGTCATTTGGTGAATTATATTGAACAATGGGTTAATTAGTTCCTAGATGTTTTGTTTCTCTGAGTTAGTATGACGTATGGACTAGTGTATGGAATGCGCAGTGGTTGGAATTAATTAGGTTTAGGCATATTAAAAAAATTGCGGCAAAAGCGCTAAAGGTTGTTAGTTCTGGCCAAGTTATTATTATTTAAGTTGGAAACAATATAGTAGACAATGCCGATTTGACATTCGATTTCCAACAAAAATGGTTAAGCACTGCAGCTATATTCTTGCATGATCGGTTATAGTTAGGAGTATACTAGGACATGGTGCGGGGCATGGTTACGTTAGCGTTACGATGCTCACACAAAAATTGGTCGAGCTTCGCTAGAACGCATTGAACCGTGTCAGTTGGTGCTCTGTTCGTGAACCGGCACCTATAGCGAGTGATCCTAGCCGCTCACCTCAACTACCTCGCCTACTCTGCTTGGTGCTAGTTGCTGCACTGAACGAGTGCATAGTAGGCACCATGTGTGAATGCTCTCTCGTGTTCTTGTTCGAGAGCGTTTTAATGAATGATTTGTTGAGCTGTCTGCCTTCGCATTCCGCTAAGTTTGAGTCTATGCGCTGGTGTGTTCCCCCTATTGTGAATCAATCATTTGAATTATGGCATCATGTTGCGTTGCTCCTGCCAGCCATGACATGCCAGGCCACCTGCCCCTGCCCCACGCCGCATTTATGAGGTTGGTGATGAACTGCATGGCTCCTCGCTCTCTCTTGTGCGCCTGGTTTTCCTTGCCTGCCGCGGCTATCTGCCTCTATGCTGAGCAGGCCGAGTCACCTCTAAGCTGCTGCTGCTGCTCCCACTCTACACCACTGCCCCTCCTTTTTCTTTCCACGGCACCAACCGAGCCATCCAGCGGCACAGGTACCTTCTCCCTCGCCTACTACTACCGCACTCGGTGCCCAAGCATCCGTGCCCCTTGCCTCTGCGTGCCACACCATCACTCTGCTCCCCCACCCTCTATTTTTTCTACTACTATGGTGGATGAGCCCCAGCTCTGCTCGTCCTTGTTCTCCCTCCCCGACTAAGACCTATAGCTCCTCGGCATGCCTGAGCCGCTGCACTCCACTATGCTGCTCTCCCTCCCTGCTGGCCTCATCGGTCGCCATGCCTCGCGGCCACCCCGAGGCACCCATGGTCACGCCACCATTGCTGGCCCCTTTCCCCCCACTCACGATGCATGTGTGTGCCCTCGGCCATGTGCCTAGGCCCATGTTGCCGCACCCTCCTCCACATGTGCCCGTAACACCTTGTTGTCTCTCCCGTGCCATTGCTGTAGCCCCTGTAGCATTGGACCACGATGCTAGATCCGCCCCATGCTAAAGGGGCCTACTCATCACCAGCCATCATGCGTAGGTGTGCCCAGATCCCACGCTGCGTCCCCGCTCTAGACCATTGCTAGGTCACCCTACTACTGGCACCTGCGTTGCCTTGGCCTACTTCCCACGCCCTAGCCATGCCATGCGCCCTAGGCTTGCGCTAGCCTCACGTCGAGCTCCGCACCGCCTCACCTTCATGCCATGTCGCTTGCTGCTAAGGAGCCACTTTGCCTGCGCCACCACAGCCGACTCGCCGACACCATGGCTCGTGTGGGTAGGCTGCTGGGGACCGGCTCAGATCTCGCTGTGGGTAGCCCAAGGCCTTGCGGGTTCCTATGCAACTCCTCGATGGGTGTCCCACCACTGCCATGCCTTCCTCGGCTAAGATTGGTCGCCGACCGGTGCTCCTTTGCCCTGTGCTCTGTTTTTGGAGAGAAAGAGAAGGTGAGGATGTGTAAATAGCAGCTTTTCGGGGGTTCTAGGTGCATTAACGTTACTCACATGAACAATGTAGGTTGGACTGCGGATTAGTTTAAGGTAAACATAGGGTCATTTTTGAAAAATCACCAACACACCCTGGGCTTGCCTAGTTGGGCTGGCTGGTTGGGCCACGCTCGCTGCCCGCTTGGGCCGCTGGCATCCTCTGTGGGCCATGCGCGCCGCGCGCCCTGTCTAGGCCGACCATGTGCCACTAGGCCACGCGTGGTCGGTAGGCCGTGCGCGCGCCTTTGGGCCACATTGGGCCATGCGCATGCCTACGGACCTGTTGGGCCAATCTGGCCACTGACCCTTTTAGTTTCTAAAGCAATTGTTAATTTAGTTTCATAAATGAACTTATAAAATTCATAGTAAATCATAGAAAAATCATAAAAATGCCAACTCAATTTTCTTAGGTTCCTAAAATCATGATCTATCTAATAGTATATTTTGTTTGCATAGGTTCGGTATGTTTTAGGGTTGCTCCAATTATTCTAACATGCTTAATATTGTTAAAAGGTGAACTTGTAGGAATTTCTGTGATAAATCGGTGACTAGTGTTGACTCTGAAAAATTTTACAGTAAATTACTAATATTATTAGCTACTCACTATAATTTTTGTAGCTCCTGAATAATTAGTATGCTAGATAGATAATGATGCCCTATTTCGAATAAGATTAAATTGATAGAATGGAATAACGAAACAACGGGGATTGCATAACTAAAATACTATTTGGGAAATGATGCTTTCTCGACTGATGTTGATACATAGATAAGTACGGTCGTCGTTAGAACTAGCTCATTAACTTTAGAGGCAGTAAATCATATTTTACGAATCACGGTTGCAGTCGATTAATTATGTCTTTGCATTGCATCGCATTGCATATCATAATAGGGACGTCGATGGATCGTGGAAGTCATCAGGAGTTGCTGGAGAAATGGTGCTTCTGGGAGAACATGTCGCCATGATAGAATGCTAACTTCTAATTATATTTTACTCAGGCAAGCCCCGGTGCATAACCCCTACTTTTCTGTACTTTAAATTATATTTGTGTATTAAGTTTTAAGGAGTTGAATGAAACCCACTTGCATATATCTATCTTTATCCTATGAGTCTTACTAGTGTGATAGGATCTTGTAGATTGCTATGCTATAGGACTCCGATAGAAGTCGAGTGATTGCCTATCACTTGTGATATTTAGGAAATATATTACTGTATTATTATCACTTGGAAAATATAAATGGTGGAAGTGATAAATGGTGACTAGGGTTGGGATATGGTTTAAGTATTGGTGGGTGTAAGAGGTTATGTCATGTAGGCCAATAGGACATAGCTTGGTTACACTATTTTTCCCTGTCTGTGTCGGTTAAGGATCGGCCATTACATAAGACGCTAGGCAAGTCATCGACTTATTATCCTAAGCACATACTTGGGTATGGGTGCTTGGAAGACTTGTTACTCTCTTATTCATGGGTTCTGGCTCTATCTGGGCCGACTGTCATGGTGGTTTTTTGGGTTAGGAGGTCCTTGCACCGCACTAAGTCCGGGACTTAGGGGCGGGGGCTTGGAGTCTCAGTTTGGACAGGGGACCTGGACCCCTGTGATAGGAGGGTAGCGGGTTGGTCCTGCTTGTGCCTGGGGTACAAGCGGTGCAGTGTGTTTTTGGGGTGCCCAGCTAGGGGCATTGATTCGTGAATCAGTCGGTGTTCTGGTATGACTTGTCTTAACTCTAGCACCGTAGTAAGAACTAAAAGATGAAGGATGGAAAAAAATCTGATTGCTTACCACCTGCTTTAAAGTAGTACATGTGCTTACATAGAATGGTTAGTTAATGAACTAATGCACTGCTAATAAAAAATCGAATATAAGGCACACCCTTAGTAATGCTTCCTATAGATGCAATAAACCCACAAGCCAGATAGCCTTGCATATACTTGGAGTCTTTTATTTCCTCCTATCGGGTAAGTCTTGCTGAGTACAATTGAGTACTCAGGGTTTTATTTCCTCCTATTGCAGGTGATAGGTGGATGCTAGAGCTGACCCTTGTGTGTGAATTCCTCCTGGTGGGCTCAGAGAGGACTTTCTTTATGCTGTGATCGTAGTTTTTATTTATAACTCTTACTAAATGTTTTTATAAATGAAAGTTTTATAATATGTCGTCCTAGTTTATTTATCAATGCTTCATCATGCCATGAATAGATGTTTATTTCCTGCTGTGACTCTGTTCACATGTTTATATTTTGCTATTCAATTAAATTGTTCATAACTCTGATAATATGATTACATTCCACTGTTATAATAATAAATATTAAACTTTGATGTTGTATTAAAAGTGATGTAAGAAGTGGTTAAGAATGATGTAAGCTTTATTCTCTCATTTGTGATCCTTATGGAAAAATATGGATTTTTGGGTTCTCCCTTGGGGTGTGCCTAACTGGAACTGTATAATTTAGTATTCTCCCCTGAGTGCTTAGTGTCTAATAGGAAGACAAGCACTCCTAGGAGGCATTAGATTAGGCGATTCTACCATAGGCCTGCATGGGGATGTGACCAGCCCAGCTTGCTGCCACCCAATAGAGGGTGCCTGAGCTGACTCCCCTAGCCAAGGAGGCGGACAATCTCCTGACTGCGGGAGGCCGAGGCCCATCGTGCATGAGGAGGAGACCGAGAGGGCGTTCGAGGCCCTATCAGTGAGGGTGCGGCAAGATAAGGAGGAGGCCACCAGAGTCAAGAGGGAGCAGGACCAGCTACTCTAGAGGGACACTAAGACCCGCCAGCGGATCCTCGACCTCCTAGCCAAGGTGAAGAAGGAGCGAGAGCTGAAGCAAGTAGCAGAGGAGAAGCTCACAACCCTAGAGCGGACAACAAGTTAGGATGCCGAGGCAGTCACACAGCTGCGCAAGGAGTGAGATGAGCTGCTCCAAACCACTAGGAGGCTCCACTCAGAGTGTGGCATGGCCCATGAGGAGCGTGACCAGGCCGTATGTGACCGCAATGAGGCACAATAGAGGATCGGCTCCCTCTAGGCCAAGCTCAAAACCGCTACAACCCGGAGGCTAGAGGCTGAGGGCATCTCTGTTGGGCTAGCCATGGAGCTCACTGAGGTGAGAAGGAACCTTTAGGCAGAGAGCGACGAGAATGGTATCCTGAGCACCGTCCTCGGAGTGGTATGTGACGACCTAGAGGTGGTCCGATCAGAGGGGACCAGTTCGCTCATGGCCCATGCCGTCGATATCATGGTGCGGGTGCGCCAACTGAAGAGGGACTCTCTTCGCACTGGGGTCACCCAAGCCTTTGCGATTGCTCGTTTGCATTATGCAGATAGCATCAACTTGGAGATGATGAGCCTCAGTTTCGCACCTGGCTACAAAGCCTCTGAGCTAGACGAGATAGAGACGGCGATGGCTCCTCTTGCGTAGGACCTAGCTAACATAATTAAAGATATAGTTCTCCCCTAGAGGGGGTAGTTTAGTCGAGTAGGTCGGATGATCATTTATTGTAATCAAAGGACAAGTGCCGACCCTTATGTATCATAAAAATAATTTTGTAACTTCATTTTGTTTGATTGAACTTGTTGTCTTCCCTTTTTCTATGCGAAAAAGGGGTTCACGTATTCTGACCCTTCTGTTCGTTATGACCATAGGGCCCGAGGTGTAAGAGGGAAACTTTGATCATGCACGTGACCAAAGAGACCGTAGCCGCTGAGGCGTATGTTTTTTGCAGTCCAACCAGGCAAGCTCAATTATTTGTTTCCCCAAACCTTGCCACTAAACATAACATGAGGAAGAGGTCTGGCACGGCGACTATTTCAAAAAAGGTGTGTATTTATACCCTTATTAGCCCCCAAGTGAGATCTGACCCCTTGCCATTGCTGGGGTCGAATGTCACTGAAGGTCGAGGAGAGGATAGCGAAACTTAGTAGGAGGAAGCATCTCTTGTATTCGCACATACCCCCTCCCTAGGATCTTAGTTATCGTTCTGTGACCGTGCGTTTGGTCCGCTTGCAAGTCCAACCTTCCTCGAGCCCTAGCGCATAGCGGGGATTCGGTCGAGGTTTAGCTCGTTTTTGTGACTGTCACCCCGTCCATGGTTTCCGTAACCGGAGAGGTTGAGTTATTGTCACTTGCCTCGATGGCTCGAGTGACGCGCTTAGTGAGCTCACTAATGGACATGTTCAAACAGAATTGTGTTCCATCGCTTGTGACGGGGTCAGCAAAGCCCTCGCGTGACATTTCGTTGCTCCTTAACCCGCCTTCCAATAGATTCCCCCTCAATGGGGATTCTATGGGCTCAGCTAGAGGTTAGGATCAAACGAGAAGGTTGAGATGACCTTGTCCGCTTCTAGGCGGGATGGGCAAAGGCTTATCTGCATCCCCCCTGGCTTTTGTTCGATGCAACGTGGCCTGGGGCCCTTCGTGAGCCAGCCTTCGAACCTTGGTCTCTCGATCTAGGATCGGGCGGCTCGAGCCCCCGAGCCCCGTGGGGTTCAATAGGGGTCAGCCACATGCATCACCCTATCATCGGTTTCCACAACTAGAGGGGCTAAGCTAACAACACTTGCCTCGATGGCTCGAGTGCCGCACTGGGTGAGCTCGCTAATATGCATGTTCGGGTGGAATCTGGGTCCATCATCCGCTGACAGGGTCGGTAGAGCCCTCATGTGGCATTCCACTACTTCTTAACCTGTCTCCCGACAGATGCCCGAACCATTCAATAGGCTTGGGTGGCCCATTGGCCTCTCCTCGATGGAGATTTTGTGGGCTTGAGTTGAGGTTAGAATTGAATGAGAAACGTCGAGATGCCCCTATCTGCTTCTGAGTGGGGTTAGGCAAGGCCACTGGGGCTCATCTTGTTTTTTCTCCCCTAGCTCTATTTGACACGAGGCGGCCTCAAGACCTTCACGAGCCAACCTTCAAACCTTGGATGATCGCCACTCATATCGAATGAGATGACTACCACTTTCTGATGCGATGCGAAGCATTGTGATGCAGCAATTGTATATGTAATGCTTGGATGTATGAGATGAATGCATGAATGATTGAATGAATGAATGTATGAATGAAAATGGATGAATGAATGATCATATAAAGAAAAAGCAGGGGTCGGTGATGTTACCTCAATGGCACGAGTGACGGTTTCTAAGAGATCTTACCGGATATGTTCGTGCAAGGTCTGCATCCAACGTTCATGATGGGCCTGGTGTAACCTACATAAGCATCCTAGTCTTTCATATCTATCTCTCTATAGCTGCCCAAGTTGTTCGATCAACTTGGGCGACCTGACAGCCTCTCCTCGATTGAAATTCTATAGGTAGGCCCCTCCAAACCCTTCCCAAGAAGGTGGAGGCTATAGCTTGGAGTGTGGAGACAAAGATTCTAATCACGCTGGTGAGCAAAAATGTTGTAGCTGCTGGGGCATAGGGTCCTAGTGGTCCGACTAGGTTTACTCAAAGTTTATGTCCGCTCACTATGACTCTAGTTTTTTAACATAAGGAGGGGATGAGCAAAGAGAATGTCTACTGAATAGACACTCTCGCTATCCCCCAAGCATGTCTAACCCCTTGCCATTGTTGGGGTCGGAGGCTCGGTGGTGAAATTAATGCGTAAAGTAAGGGTGCTTGTCTCTTGGCAATGGTTTTAAGCCGTCCGATTAACCTGGGCATTGGTTTTACCTTGATGGTAAGAGTGATGGGTTGGGGAAGCCTCCATCAGATATGAACGGGATCCTGTCTGCTCCCTACCCATTCCTTGGCCATGGCCAAGCCATCCGGTCGACTTGTGTTACCTACCCAGGCGAGACTTTCTTGTAGAGATAAAGGATGAGGACATCCTGCGCAAGAGTTTAGTTAGGCACATAAGATAGGCAAAAAAAACTTGTAACAAATGGACAAGCTCTTGAATTTTGGTGTAGCAAACGGTCTCTTAGCACTTCTCCCCTTTTTGCATAAAGAGTTAGTGCAGTCCGACCCTTTCTATCGTTATGGTCAAAAAAGCTCAGAGTGCGGTCGAGCCAATTCTGATCACACTGGTGAGCACAAATACCGTAGCCACTGGGGTGTAGGTATCTTGCAGTCCAATTAGTTATGCGCAGAGCTTGTTCCCATAAACCTAGCTCCTATGTCCTAACGTAAAAAGGGGGGTGGGCACTGAAAAGAAAATGTTTACTAGATAGATAAGCTCATATCAGCCCCCGAGTGAGATATGACCCCTTACCATTGCTGGGGTCGGATGTCACTAAAAATCAGGGAGTTTTGGATATCAAAACTAATAAGAGAAAGTGTGCTTTTATTAGGGGTAAAAGCGACATAGCTGCTCGATGTTCCAGGCGTTGGCGAAGACCTCGCCGTCGATGGTCTTCAACTTGTAGGCACTTAGACAGAGCACCTCCACAACTATGTACGGTCATTGCCATGGCGGGGAGAGCTTTGTGGCGGCCTTTTGTTACTCTATATGAGGTGGAGGACTAGGTCTTCGACGTTGAAGGCTCGACCCTACACTCGTTGGCTATGGTACCATCGCAATGCCTGCTGGTACTTGGCCAAGCAGAGGAGGGCAAAGTTGCACGCTTTGTCCAGCTGGTCCATGGTGTCCTCGAGGGATGCCTTGGCTCCCTGTTCATCGTATGCTCTGATCCTTGGCGCTCTATAGTCAAGGTCGGTTGGGAGGATGGCCTCGGAACCGTAGACCATAAAGAAGGGTGTGTAGCCAGTGGCTCAACTGGGGGTTGTCCTCAGGCTCTAGAGTACTAAAGAAAGCTCAACGACCCAGTGTGTGCCAAACTTGTTCAATCGATTGAAGATACTAGGCTTGAGGCCCTATAGGACCATGCCATTTGTGTGCTCGACCTGCCCGCTCATTTAGGGGTCCATGATGGTGACACAATCGACACGAATGTGGTATTCATCGCAGAATCGAAGGAACTTCTTTTTGGTGAATAGCATGCCATTGTCCGTGATGATGGAGTTTGGGACTCCAAAGTGATGGACGATGTCGAGGATGAATAGCACGGCTTGCTCGAACTTGATCGCGAAGATCGGCCGAGCTTCTATCCACTTTGTAAACTTGTCTATGGTGACAAGCAAGTGGGTGTAGCCTCTGGGCGCCCTCTTGAGAGGTATGACCAGTTCAAGCCCCCAAACCATGAATGACCATGTGATAGGGATCATCTAGAGTGCATGGGCTGGTAGGTGAATCCATCGAGCGTAGTACTGACACCCTTCATAGGTGCACATGATCTGCTTGGCGTCGGTTATAGTAGTGGGCTAGTAGAAGCCCTATCGGAACATGTTTCCGACTAGGGTTCTAGGCACTCATGGTGACCATAGACCCCACCGAAGATATCGCTTAGCAAACTCTTCCCCTATTCGATGGGGATGCAGCGCTACAAGATCCCAGTGTGGCTTTGCTTATAGAGTTTGCCCTCCACAATAACAAAGGACTTGGTGCGATGTGTGAGCCATCGAGCCTCCATCGTGTCCGTCGGTACCACATCATAGAGGAGGTAGTCAAGGTAGAGCGTCCTCCAGTCGACTAGAGGGTTAGGCTTTGTCGTTGGGTCCTCTTTGAGCTCCATGACTTTCGGCCTGGATGGAGCCGATGGTTGGTCAGCCCCTAGGCTTGGATTGGATGGACCGTCACTGCCTTGTTCCAACCCATAGTAGCAAATTGAGGGCTTGTGCTAGTCGCTGGCGAAGATTCCCATTGGCACCGACTCTCGGCCGGATGCTGCTTTTGCAAGCGCGTTGGCCGCTCATTGAGGCGCCTCAGGATGTGATTGAGGTTGAGGCCATCGAACTTGTCCTCCAACCAGTGGACTTCATGGCAGTATGTGGCCATCTTGGCATCATGGCAGTTTAACTCCTTCATGACTTGGCCGACGACCAGCTAGGAATCTCCTCGAACATCGAGGCATCGGATGCCCAACTCAATGGCAATGCATAGGCTATTGATGAACGCCTCATATTCAGCAGCATTATTGGAAGAGGGGAAATGGAGATGGACCATGTACCTCATGCGTACCCCAAGGGGCTACACAAAGACCAGCCCTACACTGGCGCCCTTCTTCATTAGCGATCCATCGAAGTACATCATCTAGTACTCTTGATCGACGACCGCTGGTGGCATTTGGACTTCGGTCCATTCTGCGACAAAATCAGCCAACACCTGGGACTTGATGGCCATCTAGGAGGCATACACAATGCCTTGACCCATCAGCTCGAGTGCCCATTTCACGGTTCTTCCCGTGGCATCCTAGTTTTGGACGACCTCATCAAGGGGGAAGGACGTCATGACTGCCACCGGATGTGACTCAAAGTAGTGGCGTAGCTTCCACTTGGTGATGAGGACGGCGTACAAAAGCTTCTGGATTTGGGGGTAGCGGGCCTTAGAGTTGGATAGGACCTCGCTGATGAAGTACATAGGGCATTGTACTTTGAGGGCGTGCCCCTCTTCTTCCTGCTCCACTACCAGGGCGATGCTGACCACTTGCGTGGTGGCTGCAATGTAGAGCAGCAGGGGTTCTCCATCGATAGGAGGAACTAGGATCGGGGCTTTTGTCAGAAGCAGCTTCACCATATCAAGTGCCTCCTAGGCCTCGAATGTCTATTCGAAGTGGTCGGCCTTCTTTAGAAGTCGATAAAGGGGAAGACCACGTTCACCGAGGTGTGAGATGAAGCGACTGAGCATGATGAGGCACCCTGTAACTCGCTGTACTCCCTTCATATTTTGAATCAGACCCATCCTTGTGATGGCTGAGATCTTCTCTGGGTTGGCTTCGATGCCATGCTCGAAGATGATGAAACAAAGCAGCATGCGCCTCAGGACCCCGAAAACACACTTCACATGATTGAGTTTGATGCCGTTTGCTTAGAGTTTTGCAAAGGTCTGCTCAAGATTGGCTACGAGGTGGTTAGCTCATTTAGACTTGACCACAATGTCATCAACGTAGGCCTCAACAGTTTGCCTAATGAGGTCCCCGAAACACTTGAGCATACAATACTGGTATGTAGCCCCAGCGTTCTTCAGACTGAATGGCATGGTGACATAGCAGAATGATCCAAAGGGGTGATAAAAGATGTTGTGAGCTGGTACGACTCTTTCATTTTGATTTGATGGTATCTGGAGTATGCATCAAGGAAGCAGAGGGTTTCACACCCCGAGGTAGAATCAACTATTTAGTCTATGCATGGTAAAGCAAACAGATCCTTTGGGCATGCTTTGTTAAGACTGTGTAGTCAAAACACATCCTCCATTTCCCACTCTTCTTTCATACAAGAATAGGATTGGCTAACCACCATGGGTGGTACACTTCCTTGATGAATCCACCAAAAGCTTTGCAATCTCCTCACCAATGGTCCAGCGTTTCCCCTCGTTGAAGTGATGTAGGTGTTGTTTCACTGGCTTGGAGCCTGGGTGGATTTTCAAGGCATGCTCGGTGACTTCCCTCAGAATGCCTAGCATGTCCAAGGGTTTCCACACAAAGATGTCTCTATTAGCATAGAGGAAGCCGACAAGCGCACTTTCCTATTCGAAGGAAAGCGTGGCGCCAATGCGCACTATTTTGCCCTCGGTGCTCCCAGGGTCTATGTGGACCTCCTTGGAGCCCTCAACTAGCTTGAAAGACCCGATCGACTTCTTGGGGTCAGGTGCTTCTTTGGTGACCTCTTTCTTGACGGTCATGAGCTCTCCGGAGGCAATGATTGTCGCGGTGTGATCGTAGCACTCGACCTTGTACTCGTAGGCGCGCTGGAAGGAGGTGTCGACGGTGGTGACCCCACCGGGCCCCAGCATCTTTAGCTTGCGGTAGGTGTAGTTGGGAACGGCCATGAACTTCGCGTAGAATGGTCGTCCTAGGATGGCATGGTAAGTTCCATGGAACCTAACCACTTCAAAGGTGAGGATCTATGTCCTATAGTTGGATGGACCCCCAAAGGTGATGGGCAGATCGATCTGCTAAAGCGGCATGGCCTGCTTTTTAGGCATGATGCCATGGAAAGGCGCTCCGATTAGTCGGATGCGTGCCTGATCAACGCCCATAGCGTCAAGCGTCTCGACGTACATGATGTTAAGGCTGCTAGCCCCATCCATCAGTACCTTAGTGAGCTGCTTCGTGCCGATGATTGGATCGACCATGAGCGGGTATCTCCCCGACTAAGGGACGCTCTCCAGGTGGTCGGTCCAATCGAAGGTTACAGTTGACTCTGACCACCGAGGAAAGTAGGTGTGGCTAGTTCAGTCGTATAGACCTCACAGCGCGTGACCTTCTGGCGGCGCTTGGAATTGTAGGCTGTCTATCCTTCGAAGATCATGAGGCAGCCATCTAGTGTTGGGAAGCCATCCTCCTTCCCCTCGGTGTCGTCCATGGTAGGGTTGGGGTCCTTCCCGTACTCCCCTTTGTTAGAGCCTCCGAACAAGAACCGATTCATGAGGCCATAGTAGTTGTACAGATGCTTGATGGGGAAGGCATGGTTCGGGCATGGCCCCTCAATTAGGTTTTCAAAGTGGTTCGGAGTGCCCTTCGTGGGCTTCTGACCACCCCTACGGTCAGCGGTGGCCATGAGCGAGCCCTCACGCCATTGCTTTTTCTTCTTCTTGGTGAGACGATTGGAAGCGCCTTCACCGGCATCCTTGTCCCGCCCCACCTTGCCTTTGAGGCGGACAAAGATCGCTCCGACCACTTCTTCGCTTGAGGCGTGGCTGGTAGTGATGTCGAGGAGTTCCTTGGTGGTTCATGGGCCCTTGCGTCCTAGTTTGTGAACCAGGAACTCATAGGTGGTCCTAGATAGAAAGGCTCCTATAACGTTAGCACCAGCGACGCTAGGTAGCTCGTTGCATTGCCGGGAGAAGCATCGGATGTACCCATGGAGGGTTTCTCTAGCCTTCTATCGGTAGTTCTTGAGGTCCCATGGGTTCCTAGGGCGCTTGTATGTGCCCTAGAAGTTTCCCACAAAGATCTCCTTTAGGTCCGCCCAACTTTGGATTCCATTGGACGAAAGGTGTTCCAACCATGCTCGTGCCGAATCGGCGACGAACAATGGCAGGTTGCGGATAATGAAATTATCATTATCCGCACCACTAGCTTGGTAGGCAAGCCAATAATCCTCGAGCCATAGTCTAGGGTTTGTTTCCCAGAGTACTTTGGGATGTTGGTTGGTGGTCGGTACCTTGGCGGGAAGGCAGCATTGAGGATGTGTCAACCGAAGGCCTAAGGCCCTGGTAGGCTAGGGCTTGGGTTTTGGTCCTCACCACTATCGTAGCATCCACCATAGCTTGGGTGATAGCCATGGCTACCTCCCTCTCTTGAGTCATCATGGGTACACCTGTGAGCATCGAGGGTGTCGCGTGCGTCACGGTTGGGGCCAAGACGCTAATGCACCGAGACTATGGTGCATTGCTTGCCGCCTTATGGCGCCTAGTGGACCGACACATCCCTACTGGGGCACTCGGAGAGCATGCGTTGGCTAGCGTCGAGCTTGCATCACCAAGACAACGAGCTCTCGGCCTGCTGCGCCACCGCACGCTCGAGCAGCGTGTGAATCTCGTAGTGGGCCTGATGATCCTTGAGCATCATGACCTCTAGAAGACCATGGAGCAAGGCCACCGTGGCGGTGATGTTTTGGCTCACTCGGACAAAGCGAGGGAGGGTTTCATCATCCACAATGATCCTTTGGTTCACATCGCGGGCCATGGCGCATGCGCGCCCACCGTCTCCATGGCGCTCGATCTCCTGATCGAGCTCCACGCATTCCTGCTTGAGCTGGAGTCATGCTTCCTCGAGCTCTTGGTGTCAGGCTTTCAGCTGCTCCACCCACATGTGTGGTGGGGCTACTGCCTCACCCTCAGCCTCATCATCGAGGTTGTTTGTTGGGGTAGCCTCCTCCTCATGGATGCTTTTGACGTGTCCCTTAGGGGTACGTATCATGAAGCATTTGTGAGTGGGGTGATGACTTTGCCTACTAGAGTTAGAACTAGAGGGTGACTCTGGCTCCTCTATGAGGAGGTCGTGGAAAGATTCCACGATGTGTTCGATCACCCCCATGAATTCATCATTCGTGGGTGGTGGAATCATGCATTGTGCCATAAGGTGGCTAATGGTCTCTGCAGCGTTGCGGAGACCGAATGGGAGCACCATCGAGGTGCTCTGGATGAGGTGTTCTAAAGAGAGGGGTTCCCCTCTGGTGAGCCATGCCATGTCATTGCCATAAGAGAAGGTGAGGTGGTGTAGGTCCTCCTAGGATGGCTAGGGTCCTAGGGAGATGCTGAGCTGGCGCTCAAGCCTCTCGTAGTCGAGGAGCTGGTTGTTTCTGGGGGCATGGGTCCCTCGGTGCATGCAGCTATAGCTCCTCAACCACCTCACCGACTATGTCGAGGCCGATGGAGGGGAGAGGTTGGATGGCAGCGTGAGCCAATGCCAACTCCTCCTCCCACCGTGATGATGAAGTCTAGGTCCCCAAAGCGCACGTGTGCGCCCAGGACCCAGCTGATGTCGTGACTAGCGATCCATGGCCTGATGTTAATGTCGGGACATGCAAAGGCCCCTACCTTACACGCCAATTGTTGGTGTTTCGAGTAAACACCAATGAGTAAATTTGTGTTATTGCGTGTCTGGCCTAGATGGTGTGCTAAAAAGATACAAGGTTTATACTAGTTCAGGTAGAATGTCCCTACATCCAGTTTATGGCTGCTACTCGTGTTATTAGCACTAAAAAGTTGTAGTAGGGGTTACAAATGGGCGAGAGAGGGACATGTCCCAAGTCTCTGATGGAAAGGTCAAATCGGTGCTAAGAGCTTGGTTGCTGCTCAGCTATATGTTCGAGGTTCGATGCTTGTGGTTCTGCTGTGATGTGGTGAAATCAATCCCCTTAATGGGGTGCCCTACTTTTCCTTTTATAGGCCAAGAGAGAGCAGGGATTATAGATGGGAGAAAAAAGTAAAACGAGGGGCAAAGGAAGTCTTTTAAGGACGCTGGGTCTTCCTTTTCCTTTGTGCGGGCCCCGCTGACATGGCAGGCAATGACAGGGCTAGCCCCATGTTAGGCGCATGCCTGTTGATCCTTACAGGGCCATGTTGGGCGTCTGTTCGCTGACAATGCCATGTCCTAGCATTATCAGTGGGTTGTCACGTCCCATCCTGCCCCAGCGGGCAGCACGGTGGACCAACGTACTGACTAGCGACCATACAAGGAGTGTGCAGCATAATGACCGCATGTCCGTTACTGTGGGTGATGCGAGTTTTCTTCTAGACCATAGTGGTTGTCATGAGCTTCCGTAAGAACCCATACCCAAGGGCAAATGACAGCGCCCACAACACTGTAAGGCAAATATCAGCGCCTACAACACTGTTCAGGCTCTAACATGCCTGGATGGTTGCAAAGCACCCTTCTAGCATGGCCTAATAGTACTGTTCTACATGTGCGTAGGGTACGGTCCTCGGTATTACGTTTGACTTGAGCATCTTGCCTTATCTACTCCGCCTGATTCTTGGGTCGATACTATTGTAATATCATCATAGATGTCGGGCGAGGCGGAGCCAGCCCTCAGACGTCAGGCAAGGCGGAGATAGCCCTCAGACATCGGGCGAGGCAGAGCCACCCCTTGGGGGTCAAGCGAGGCGGAGACAACCCTCAGACATCGGGCGAGGTGGAGCCAACCCTTAGGGCTTGGGCGAGGTGGAGCCAACCCTCGAGGGTCAGGCGAGGTAGAGCCAGCTCTCAGACATTGAGCGAGGCGAAGCCATCCCTCAGGAATCAGCCTAAGGCATTCCCAACCCTCAAGGATCGGACAATGGGACAAAACGGAGCCTACGTCCTTGGTTGTTTGGATGAGGTGGGACCCACTGAGAAATGTAGTCGCGTTCTTGATCGCTCTAATGAATTGGCGTTGATGGGTATCAACTCCTCCTCTTTGGGTACCCTAGTATTGGTCCCCGACATCGAGCCAAACCTTTTTCCTGATCGGTGCTACGGCCAAGCCGCTCGGCCATCAACCGACCCTTAGCCTCATCTACTGGCACTCCTTCTCCAACGCCTCAACCTTCACCTCTAGGTCCTCCCTGAGGTGGCGCTCTTAGAGTAGGCGTGCCTAGAGGTCATCCACCGATGCCTGCAACTTCTTGTTCTCCTCCAGCACCAGGGCCATCTCCTCCAGCTGTCACCAGCATTGCTCGGACACCTTCATCATATTCTATAGTGGGCAAACATATTAGTTGATCCCTTCTTTCTAAAAAAATACCTCAAGCTTACTTCGATGCGGGCTAGCATCGAAGTTAGATCGGCCCTCAGCCTTTTTGCCTCTGAGCTCGCCTCCCTCTCCACCCGTACTGCTTGGCACATCCTCGGTAGGCTCCATAGTTGCCCCCGCAAGGCCACTCGACATCGCCACCGCACCCCACATCTGCTCCGCACTAGGATCACCCTCGTTGTGCTGCCCACCGCCAGGCGACGCCAGTCTAGCTATCGAGGGCTCTCCCATAGTACGACTGGTCAGCCCTACAACTATTGATTGTTCCAAGGCAGGGGCAACTGGTTCTGCTCTTGTCTACACTGGGTTAGCAGGGGGAGCCATCAGCTCCCCCGTGCGCCTTTCATCACTAGCAACCGATGGCTGTAGTTCCTCCGTTGACTCCACGCTTCAACAAGAAACAATACGTTAAAGAGGCAAACTACCGCACCGAAGCAACATAGCAAGTAAACAAGGTATTTATAACTGTGACTCCCATTGTGCAACTCAGAACCAGCACCCCCGCCTGCTACCCATTGGCCCACCACCCGAACCGCTTGGTGTCTCCACCACCACCACCAGAGATGTCCACGCGGTCTTAGGGACTGCGGTCTTTGGGAGTTGTCCGCTAGAGGTTTCTCATGGACATCTGATGTCTGCTCTCCTCTGTCTTCATCGTCGTTTTCATCCAAGATGTCCCCACTAGCCTCCGAGCTGGCTCGACGCTGGTGTCTGCTTGGCCGAGCATCAACACCCCTCAGCTAGTCCCTCGATGGCATGGCTGAGAAGTACGCTGCTCGGTCCTACCCACGGATCTTCGAGAGCACGAATGAGTACATCGCAACAAAAAAGGAATTAGGCCAAACTAATACAATGACTCTTACCTCTAGTGGGAGGTTCCCAACACTGAAGGCCCTCTGCTGGTTGTCAACCTTGCAGCTCCCTGTGAGGTTAAACAACACCCCAATCCACCGCTTGACTTCCTCTCGGGTAATCGGCTTTGGCACCTCTCGGGTCCCGTCGATATCCCCTCGGAATTCATATGCAGGGTGTGCCCTCTCCTTGCTGGGCTGGCATCACCGAAAAGTAAAGTTTGTCGCCACTATGACCCCATCTACTCTCCTTTGGTCAATCAACACCAGGAGCTCCCTCACCTACTCCATTACACTAGCACTAGGCCTCTCCAACCACTTGGCGTTGCTCACGGGAATCTGATCAATGTCGCATGCCACGTAATGTTCCCTCTATGGCATGTAGAACCATCATTGTGCCCAATACTTCACGTTTGTGTTCAATGGGGTAGCGATGTACTGCCCAACCATCCCATCATGCAGCTGCAAGCACACACTACCCACAACTCTAGATCCAGACCCCCATGAGATTTCAAATAGAAAAAGTGGCAGAAGAGATCAAAATGTGGGAGAATGCCAAGATAGGCTTCGCAGAAATGGATGAAGATAGAAACGTGAAGGATGGAGTTTGGGCCTAGATTGCAAAGACTAATGGCGTAATACTCAATCAATCCATGGAGGAATGGATGGATTGGAACACCAAATCAACAATAGAAATAATCTTCAAACACGACCAATTCATCACCGCAGGGGGGTAGGAAAGCTCTCACCACGAGTAGGATGCCTTCCTACCATCACCCTATCCGGCAGCACGCCGTCCACCACCAACTGGTTGAGAGCTGCCTCGTTGCTGACAGAGCTCACCCATTCCTCAGCGTGATTGAGCTCACGCAATGCCCTGCTTGAGCTACTGCGGTTTCTCTTGGGCGCCATCTCACAGATCTGAGGAATGGTGGGAGATTACGAGCTTGCGGTTGCTAAGATGGTGGAGCGGTTGCCAGATGATGTGGTGTGGGCGTGAGGAAGAAGACGAAGCGGCGAGACCAAGGTGGGGAATGTGTGCCGGGGCTGCGACACTTTATAACTGTTCGACCCCGACCCTTTGTCTTCTAGGGATTTTGGGAAACCACGCCCGAAACGTCGTATTCCCTCCCAAAACCACTGCATGCCGATGGGCCGCCAAATGCGCAAGGTAGGCCGCGACGTTGAATCACGTTAAATACGAAATGGCGAAATGAATGCCCAGACTCAGCGCTGTGTCAACGAAATTCGTTATGCATCTATGCCAAGATATTTTTCCTTGACCTTGCTATAAGATTTCTTCATCATTTTCCGGCAGGATCGGAGGCTAAGTGTGTACACTTCACCTCGCGGTGAATGTACTGGTTCCCTAATTACTCGATCTTCCGGCAATGATGGGGACCGCATAATTTTCTTTGAGCCTGCTACAAGATTCCTTTATCATCTTACAGCAGGCTCGAGGACTACATTGTGTACAATGCACCTTGCGGTGCATGTACTTTTTCTTCTTCATGGTGTTTTGACTTCGTCAAGTCTCCTCCTATGCTCTGCCCTAATAACCACGTTGTTAGGACCATCGCAATTGGCACTTAAGTGTGTATACTTCACCGACCAAGACTTATTTTTTTTACTTGAGCTCCTTATATCCTTATGGCAAACCATGACTTCGAGTGAGTCCGAGCTTGACGCCCAGTTAAACTTGTTGAACGCCTGTCTCAGCTGCTCGGACACCCACTTTGACAGCTCGGACGCTCATTCGAACTGCTCGGACGCTTGCTTTAACAGCTCAGCCCCTATTCGAACTGGTCGGAAGACTGATCCCGATGAGTTGCCTGGTTTTCACCAAATCATACGCAATACAATCCACAAAGACACAGGACGTAGGGTATTACGTCGTGGTGACGGCCTGGACCTGTCTAAACCGTTGTCTCTTGCGTTCTATGTCACCATCCAGTTCTCTCACGCGTACCTCCACCGATTCATCTACTACCGTGGGCATACTCCTCGGTAGACTGCCGATCAGATTTCGTCGATGGTACCGGAATTGAATCGATAACTATATTTTTTCCTCAAAAATGATTTTAACTCCACAGTGATTTCCCCCCCCCCCCCCCCCCCCCCCCAAAAAATGATTTTAACGTCACGATGATTTAAACAAGGTAGCATCACTAGGTGCGAGTACAGGAACTTGGTTGTCATTTTCAGGAATCATCATCACTCTTCATAATCTAGGCGACGCAGTGAACTGGGGGCGACGGCACAAACTACAAGCATATAACCACATAGACATAGAACACAAAGCGGCTTGAGTAATCATTCATCACGTTTTGGTAACAAAAGAAAATCAACACAGAAGAATTGTTTCATTGGTCAGACTCCTACAATACAATCTTATATTCTTACAGGCACTAAGAACTACACCTATCGAACATGGATGAGCATAATTAAAACATTAGTCTTGGAATGCAGATGCAGGATGGTTCGCTCTCTTCCTGCCGTTGATTCCCAATGGAAGAATAAAGGGGGTAGAAGAAAGCAATCCCACCTACTCTCATGCTTAAATTACATCGCAGATAGGCGATGGGCTGAAGAAGGTTTCATTGCCACTACGTATGAACTAGAAAGGAGGGAAATCAAAAGATGCCATGTTGAGCATGAGGACCCTATTGCTAATTTGGTGAGGTTGCTGCTTTCCGGCAAAAGTTCACGCTCCTAGTCCTAGGTTGCTTCAGCGACCCCGGATTTCTTAGTTGCTGAATGCTAACTTTGCTATGAAGGGAAACATCTGCTCCTATAAAACAATACAAACAGTAAGTAGAACAAACTAACAGTAAGAGCAATAATCAATCAGATACCTTAATGATGCTACGTTATCCATAAAAAAAGGTAAACTAGGGAAAACAAGCATCTATTACCTATTTTACCGAAGCTTAAGTGCGTCTCCAAGACCAAAATTAGCATTACTTTGATGTCCCTTTCTTCCCAGAGGATTATCTCCCTTCTGCATCATTGCAACAAACTCATTGTAGTCGATCCGGCCATCCTGCAAAATATATGATGGATGAATTAGACAGATTGATTTTACCAATCTTAATTGGAATAGTAAATCTGGTCTACTCACATTGTCCTGATCGACGTCCCCAATAATATCCTCAAGTCGGGTATCTCCTATACCAAACTCCTCACATGCCTTTTGGAGCTCATCTTGAGTTATGTAACCACTGCCATCTTTGTCAAAGTATGAGAAAGCAGCAAAGAGCTTATCCTCCTTTTCAACTTTGTTTATATGCAAAGTTGCAGCAATGAACTCCCCATAATCAATTGTGCCACTATTGTCGATATCCGCCTGATATTTTTATGAAATGTACTTCAACTGAGTTGCAGTCCATAAAGTGGAATGATGATCATCATCAGAAAATTAAAGTATCACTACTGTTTCGATAGACTTCCGAAAATAAATCTCATATACTTGGTAACACGGTTAAGCTTTCCTTATAATGTGGTATTTTCTTTGTTCATCAAAACATGAGACAATGTTGAAGCTAATTGCATGCTCAAAAGTATGCAAGGTTAGAAAAAAAAATTAATGATCTTATTATTGAACTTATTATTAACATTCGTTCATGGTTTATTTTGTAAATGAGAATTAGTGAAATAAAGTGGTCTGCCGACTAAAGTTCAAAAAACTGTAATCAATGGGAACCGATGTGGGGGTGATCTGATCATCTTGGAATACTTACTGCTTCCATTAGAGCATTGATTTCTGAGTCCATCAAATTAGCACCAACTCTCTGCAAGCCAGTTTTTAGTTCCTCCATTGTGATATGACCACTGTTGTCAGTGTCAAGCATTTTGAACATTTCTTTTAATCCTGCAATTTCTTCCTCAGATAAACTCTCAGCAATAACCTACAAGCACAAAGAAGATGAACCACGAATAGCATCGGTATAATGCAGAGATAGACCATTGGTATTAGTACTCACCCTAAGGGCCATTTTCTTTAGTTTATTCATTGCAGAAAATTGTTTCAACCGGCTTAGAACAGCGGAATCAAGAGGTTTGTCAGGAGCAACTCCATCAACACAAACCCAAGGGTGACCTATGAAAACCCAGGTCAATCACTATAGCCAATTTGGTTGAGATGAGGCTAAATAAACTAGGAAAGAATTATTTATTGAATTGGTACATGCATTCATGCTACTCACATAAGGCTTCATGGGCAGTCAATCTCTTCTTTGGATCACGAATAAGCATTTTCCTGACCAAATCCTTTGCACTCTCTGAGATGCTAGGCCAGGGCTCTGACGAAAAGTCCAAGTCACCTTTCAAAACTTGTTCAAATATCCCTTGTTCACTTTCTGCCCCAGAAACCAATAGAAAATTCAATTTAATGCCAACTGTCAATGTCATATAAAATTGCAATGCAATATTTCACTGAAATGGCTACATATAACCTCACCATCCCAGAATGGAGGGACTCCACTCAACAGGATATAGATTATGACACCAGCACTCCAGACATCAACCTCACGGCCATAGTATTTTAGCAGAACCTCAGGTGCAACATAGTATGGGCTTCCAACGACATCTGTAAACATCTCGCCTGCACAAACAATTATCTTAGTCCAAATGGCATCAGAAGAATGCTATTTAGGAATTAGGACTGCTTGTGGTAAAAAGGATGCGATAACATTCATACGATTGGTTTCCACCACCTCATATTTCCTTAAAAAGACAGACATAATCTGCTGCTACTTTTATATGTAGGATTTTTGCTGAGCATAGAAGCCTGGTGTTAAATCACCTACTGTAAATCAATGTGTAAATGGGTCTATGCTAACTTTCTAAGCCATGAATGTGGCTGAATGGGATTGAAGATAAGAACACAAGCAAACCTTATTAGGAACTTCATAAGTTTTGGGGTGATGCTCATCAACCGCAAATTGTAGTGATATTATAACGAGATTGAAGAAAATAAAACCAGTACTGACTACTTGCTCAATGTAGTTCAGCAGCATAAGTGATCTCACAGCATGTTGATTGGTAAAAGTGATGTAACCATTGTGTGAAGTGCATACACACACAAAACTATGCATGTATCAGTTGTCAATCTACATTTTGTTATGACCACATGGTGGCCTCTTGCATGCAGGACGACAGCAGTGCTATCCCTACATACGAAAATTCCCCCATTCTGTAACAACTGTTTGGCAATTGGCACCTCAGTTGCTAACTAAGTATTAGCTCCACTGACAGGCTCACATTATACTATACTAAAATAACTTCACAATCAGATAAAACTGCATTGCTAGACAAGGAATCAATGCCATATATACCTGGCTTGAAGAAGATGGACAGGCCAAAATCGATGGCCTTCAGGGGCGAGTCCTCCTTTTGATTGATAAACAAGAAATTCTCCGGCTTAAGATCCCTGTGCATCACGCCGAGCGAGTGGCACGCCTCGACGACGCCGACAATCACCCTGGCCAGCTGCGCGGCCGCCTTCTCGGAATAGTGCCCCCTCTGGATGATCCTGTCGAAAAGTTCGCCACCGGCGCAGAGCTCCATGACAAGCTGCACGGCGACGGCGTCCTCGTAGGCGCCGATGATGGAGACGACATTTGCATGACCCGCGAGGTGGTGCATGATCTGGATCTCGCGGCGCACGTCGTCGACATCCTCCTCCGTGAGCAGCTTCCGTTTGGCAATGGACTTGCAGGCGAACTCCCGGCCGGTGGCCTTCTCGACGCATAGGTAGGTGGTGCCGAATTGACCCTGCCCTAACTTCTTGCCAATTGTATAGAGGTCCTTGAGCCGGGCCGTGTTAACGTCGCGCTTGAGCACGGAGTCCGCGAGGAGGCCCGCGCTCTGGACACGCTTGACCTTGGGCGCGGGCTTCTTCGCCGGAGGGTTGTCCTGCGCCTGCGGCTGGGAGGCGGGGGCCGGTGGTGGCAAGTCCGTGGATCGGGATGAGTGGTGCGAGGAATGCTCGGATTCCGGGATGGTGACGGGATCGGGCGCCTTGTCGGAGGCGGGGGAGGAGGGCGGCGGTAGGGCTGGGGCTGCCGCGGGGTCGTCGACGCGCGGCCGCCACAGGGTGACGTTGGCCAGGAAGCCGTTGCGGCCGGTGGCGCTGGGGCCGACGCAGGTGTTGCCCATCGCCGCGGGGACGCTACGCGGACGGCAGCGGCGGCGGCGACGGCGGTGGCGGTGGCATTGGACGCGGGGGCGGCGAGGAGGCGGTTACCGGTTGGGTGGTTCAGGTTGGATCGATCGTGGAAGCGGGGCGGAAGGGGAGGAACCGATGAATGGAAACGGAGCCGAGGTGGGTCCCGGGCAGCGGGTTCGAGTAGATGACGTGTGGGTCCGCCGCGTATGGGGCCGTTTGTCAGCGTCGTGCTCCGGCGTTTGGAGGCGAGTGACACCGCGGGATGCGGATCGGGGTCTTGGGCTCTTCGCGCCAAATCGGATGGCTAATTGCCGTTTTGCCCACCAAATTCCAAATCGTATTTGGTCACTGGACGGGCCGTTTCATCCTAGAATTTAACTTTCATGTGGCAGAATTACTTAGGTTTCCACTAAACAAATGACTAAAATGTTTACCGGTGTTCTAGTCCAATTACTCCTTTTTCGGTAATGCTCTCCTCAGGTCATCCGACCCTTTGGACACACTCTTTGTAGGCCTGCAGAGCCCGATACTAAGCCTGCTCCTGGCTTCTTAAAAAAAAATTTGGTCACCTTCTTCTCCAACTCAACCACCCACTGCCGGCTGGTCCTGGCAGCGTCGAGCTTGGTGCGGTTCTCCGCCTGGAGCCACGACGTCGGTCCCGAGGAACAACACGATGGCGGCGATCTCCTTGAGGATCTTGTGCTCCAGTAGCTCGGTGTGGAGGCAGGGCGACAGGGCCCGACGACGGCTCAAGCGGCCTTGTCGCATGCACCGATTGCACCTGCGTGGACGACCACGGGAAGTAGCATGAGAATAGCCCCCAACTCCGTGGCATTGAGCTCCGCACGACGAGTCTCCATTCATCCAAGCAGTAAGTAGATGCTACGCTGAAAGCACATGTTGTAAGAGTATGTTTTAAATGTTTCAAATATTTCAGAGGTACATTGCAAGTGTTGTATATTGATGTTGCAAAAGTAGATCGAGATGTTGCAAATGTTGTAATGGCTATACACATATGTTTTAAGTGTATGTTTCAAATATTTTATCTGTTCCAGACATATGTTGCAAGTGTTTTATCTAGATGTTGTATATGCATGCATGTTGCAAGCATATGTTTCAAGTGGTCTAGGTGTTTTCATACGCATGTTTGCAAGTGTTTCATCTAGATGTTGTATATGTTTGTAATGATTTTCAAGTATTTTTCAGACATTTTCCATAAGTGTTTTAGACGCTTATTTCAAGTGTTTCATCTGCCTTCAGACGTATATTGTAAGTGTTACATCTAGATGTTTCAAAAGTAGATCGGATGTTGCATCTCCCTCCTCATTTTTTGCCGCCTCGCATCGATGTTTCCTCCTCCTCCTGGCGCCGGCTGCAGTCGCCCCCTCTCCCTCTTTCTCGATGCTGGTGACGTTCAGGGCGGCTTGGGCTCCGCGTGGACGCACGAAACGACATGAAAAACGACTACAGGTGCGGGCGTCCGGGCGCTAGCATGCCCGTTCTTTTTTCCGCAATAGCATTTATTTTTATAAATTACTTCATCCATTCCAAAAAGAAATGCAATTCTCACTTCCGCATAAGTCAAACAATTTTAAGTTTGAGCAAATTTGTACAAAAAATACTAATATTTATAATATTAAATAAGTATCAATTACATTGGTTATAAAATATATTCTCCTAGTAAACATATATGAAGATATAAATGTTGATTTTTTTATTATTATAAGCTTGGTCAAATTTAGAAAAGTTTGATTTATCCAAAACTTATAATAGTATTTATTTTTTGGGATGAAGGGTTAATTTCTCTTTGCTAACAAAAGCAAGTCTCACACCACTTAATCCATCAGCTCATCTTCCGTAACAAAATCTCTTTTCCCACTCCTTGCACATGGAATGCTCCCAACACACAATTTTCAACGACTTTGCCAACCCCCCCCCCCCCCCCCCCCATCCCCCCACACACACCCCTTGCTATTTCATGAAAAGGTGAATATTTATCCTCAACCTCCCCCACTTTGGGGGATTGCTGATGCATTTCACGTCCATCTAATGTCTAGTCTTGACTTGTTTACTAACATAGCCCCATGTTGGTTGCTCTTCAGCCTTGCCTATGACGAGAGCAATCTTGTCGCCATTGGGCGTGGTCAGCGTAGTGCCGCGGCTACCTTATGGTCCTTGTTAGCAACGCGATTTTGTTGCCAGGGGCGGTTGTAGATTATTTGTAGGGGCGGTTTGCCCAGCCGCCCCTACGCAAGTGTCTCTACAAATCATGTATTTGTAAAGCGGTTCCCAGGCCGCCCCTAAAAATTGATTTGTAGCGGCGGCTGGTGTTTCCAACCGCCCCTACAAATCGATTTGTAGGGACGGATCGTATTACCAGCCGCCCCTACAAATAGATTTGTAGGGGTGGCTCGTATTACCAGCCGCCCCTACAAACAGGTATTTGTAGGGGCGGTTTAATCTAGAACCGTCCCTACAGTACGTTTTCCCGCAAAAGAAAAAATCAAATTTGCAATTCAAAATCGTGTTGCTGAACGTGCCACGACCAACGTTCCGAACAGCGTTCGCGTTGCCGAACGCCCCGCGACCAACATTCCGAACCGCGTTCGCGTTGCTGAACGCCCCGCGACCAGCGTTCCGAACCACGTTCGCGTTCCCGAACGCCCCGCGACCGCGACTACAAGCACAAGAGTATTCTATAAACTATAATTACAAGTCCAATTCACAAGAATATATACAATCCATCATTAAATATATAAATTCCAAACACATTGTTATCAACGTTCTAGAGCTAGTCTTTCAGTCTCATGAAGGTGTTGGTACTGAGGATTTGTACCTAACTCAGACTCTCGGTCATGGTAGGCGCCTCTGACGTGTACAATCTGGTCCAATATGAAGTTGCAAAGGTCACCGACGAGCTCTAAGAGTTGATCATCCTTGTATGGGTCTCTTTTCATTCCTTTCTCTTATCTCCACTACAAGAGAACAAGTTTTGGTTTAATATTTCATACTATTTACGAAGTTTTTATATTACAGGTGAAGAGGTTCAAACTTACCCTTAAGGAGTGTCTCCTATAGGCACCGGTGTTACTCATTATAGAACAAATATAGTATCCACAATGTACACTCCCAGGCTTCTGCTTGGGGCACTGTGTGTTTTGCATATGAAAATGTTAAGTAATGCTTTTGACAACCATGTAATGGAGTACTAAAGAAGTAAGTTACACTTACCGCACATAGTGTTTTTATAGCCAGCTTTTCCTTCCTTGCTGGATTATGCCTTCCATGATGATTAGTGACATAGAACCTAAATGCCCTGTTCGAATTATTTTAGCAAATACAACTTGTTAGTATCCAAAAGTGAATATTACAAGTATGTATACAAACATATAAGCTAATGAGGATTATCGATATATATACGTCTTGAGAATCGATATGAAGTCTTTGTATGTCGCCGGGTCCTTATCTAATGAATCAAAGACCCATGCCATGCTCCTCCCGACATCGATGGCTATACAAATCCAGTGGTTGCTGCATGGATTTAATCATAGAACTAGATAAGCTCTTTTGCATCGAAAAAAATATATGGAACAAAACTTTAAGTATAGAGTTGAGCTTACTCGAAGTTGTATGGTAGCCATATAGTAGAGTGTTGTTGGAGATTTTTGAAAGCCAGGGTAATATATGCCATAACCTTAAGGGACTCGTCCCTTAGTTTCGCTGTACGGATGTGCTCTTTCTCCCGAAGAGTCTTTGCAGCAGCTAGCTCTTTGGCATTAAGTGTCCACCATTTAGGGTAATTGAAATTTGTTTGGGCTATAGCTTGAGGGTCCACATACCCGACTTTTACACTTGGCATTTGTTTGACAATGTGCACTTGCATTCTACAAATCACGGCGTGGGTTAGTTACAACAAAATTCAAAGATTACATTGATATCATATCAAGAGGACAAGGACTTACAGGCACCACGTGCAAATTAGATTCATCTCCATTTCTCCCAGGTGAAAGCATGTTTGCATGTCATTGAAGTCAAAGACAATTTTCCCGGCTGGGCTTCCAAATGTGCCGGTGGGAAAGCATGCCTGTATGATATCAATGCTTGTTGGGAGAACATGCAAGTACCAATCTTGGAACCTTCTCATTCCAAGTGGTAGGCGTTGGATGTCCCAGTTTGGTAGGAAGGGCTTGCCTCTTTCATATGTTTTCGGGCAATCCTTTGACTATTTGATGGCATTAACATTTGGATACTGCTTTGCAATTTGGTGGAGTTTGCTAGTGATGGCCTCCTTAGAACCCCATGATGGGACTTTTTTAACTTGGTTCTCAGGCTTGAACTGGTCATGGGAATACCACTTGGACACCGACGAGACGTCTTTGATCAGAACATAAACTAGCCTTATGGTGATTGGATGCTTCTTTCGAAGTTCCCATTCAGGCACGTACTCATCTTCTTGTGCTGCAGCTTCTTCAGGAGGCACTCGTTGTTCATGTATCGGCTGTGCTTGTTGAGAAGACTGTGGTATCTCATGATGCACTTGCTCGGTATGAGCTAGAGAAGGTTGTGGCATCTTATTAGGCACATGCTCGCTAGGAGGTGGGGAAGAATGTGGCATCTCAGGAATGTGGGGATCATGAGACAGTGAAAATATCTCCCCGACCTCAACAACTCGCTCCAAATTTGGGAGAGGGGGAGGCAGCGAAGAAGCAGTCAATATAATGTCCCATTTGTGCCAGAGGTTGAACTGCCCCATAATGTCTCCGAGTAACACTAGCCCCTTAGGAGTTGCATAGTCTATCCTCCACTGCATGAACTCGGGCTTCACTGTATGCACCTTGACCCTAGTGTAGTCCGGAGTTATCTTATTATTGTGGTGTAAGCCACCGGGAGGATGTGTCACACCTGTTGCCACCTCCATCACAGTGTTCTACCGGCCGCTGAGAAACACCAAGGTGCAACTAGTTGGTTCCCATATGCGATCGACTAGGGTTGTGGCTACAGTGGAACCTTGGCTGCTAGGAACTTTTGGAGGGCTGCCAACTAATGCTAGTTCTCCTAGCGGCGTCTCTAATATCCATGGCTCCGTAGACAATTCTTGCTCCACCAGCACCTTCGCAACTAGAGCCTTCACTTGGAGCTCAAGACTAGTCTCCCGGTCTCGGCCATGTTTCTTGTACATGTGCCTGTCCTCTTTGAATCCTTGCTTCCAGGTCATCCTTTTCCCTAGCCCCTTGGTGCAGCCTGTGTGCTCCTTATTTCCCAAGCCAAGGCTAAGCTTGTCCCTCTCTTTGGAAGGATTGAATGAGCCCTTCTCCTTGTCTTCAGCATATTTCAGTATCCTTGATACTACCTCTTGGGTCTCTGGTTTATCAAACTTAAGATTACTGCCAGATGATTCTATACTCCTCGCATATATCCAGTTCCTTGAGCGTACCTTCAAATTCGTCACATCGATATTCCTAGCAGCTACGGCCTCTTTGTCCATCTTCCTAAACTGTTCTTCCTTGGCATAGTAGCCACCGGGGCCTAGATGATGGTGGTGTTTGTTCCTCTTCGCTAGCTTGGTGTTACGGGCACTGAGCTCCAATGCCTCCGGTGAAGTCTTCTGAGCCACGAGCTCCTCCCTTTGACTAGGAGTTATTTTGCTGAACTCGTTGAAGGGAGTTAACCCCTTTTGGATATACTTCATGTTGAGCTCCGACCTCCAACATCAGAACGACTCTCCCATCATTCTGATAGCATTTTTTTTTACCAATTCATGCTTACCCTCCAGAAATCTAAAATTGACCTTCAACTGCCTATCCCATAGTACATTCTCTGTGTTCTCTGGTACCTCTTTCTAGTTAGGGATTGCTAGGTTCAATTTATCTCTTAGTAGGGCCCCGATCGCATTACTGAATTTTCCTCTTAATTCCTTCGGCTCAAGGATCTCCCCCGCTGACCCGACGTCCGTTATCACATAGCATGCCTTATCTAGATATAAATTTCCTTTTCTATTCCCTCGTTTCCTCTTAGGCTTGGTAGTCGTGGTTGTGTCTTAAGTTTGTGGAGCGGAGGCATCGTGATCTGTCTCTGTGGCTATTGCCTCCGCTCTCCTTTCCTCTACTCCATCTTGTCCAGCGAGATGTCGTGGACGTCGATGTCGTCTTTTTCAAGTTTCAGGAGGGACTTATATATACGATAGGTCAAAGTATTAGTAGAGGTAACACAGCCAAAGCTTTAGCAAAATTTACAAGCTAAGGCTTTTTCTCTACCTCCTCGTTCAGGTCAAAATCCTTGTCCAAATCTTCCTCCATTGGCCTCCTTCTAGCTTCACGTGAGAAAGTATCCTCAAGACTTTCATATCCCTCTTCTGAGTCATCCTCTTCTTCTTCGCCTTCAGCAGACTCTCCTACTCTTCCTTCTGCTCCCCCTTCCTCCTCGTCACACTGCTCCTGAGTAAGCATCACTTCTAGATTCTTTTCTAACTCGTTATCGAACTGCTTCTGAGTTAGCTGGTCCTCTAGTGCTTGCTCCTCATTGGTTGGGTGCTCATCATGCTTGGGGCATCGGGCTGCACTGTCTGGTGTTCACGACATTATTTCACGCTTTGTTCTAATAGATGCAAGAAAATGTGCTTTAGGTACATGAGAATGTATAAGAAATCAAAAAGGGCTATAAACCAAAGTAGTCCTATAAAACAACAATATATCAAAAAAGAGTAGTAGCAGTGGTAGAGGCCTCAGAAACATGTCAATCATCATCTGATCTTGAACTTGGAGCATCAAGGCATCATAACAGAGAAGAGAGGAGAAGGTAATATAGGGGCGGCTACTAATGATGCCAAGTTCCTCATAAGTTCTTGATCATCAGCTCATATTCCATATAATGTATGGACTTGGATAATTTCATCATCGGCAAAACAAAGGAGAGAAGAGGAGAGGGGAGATTTGGCAAAAAAACCAACAGCTGCTTAGCAAACAAAGTGCAGCAGCTGATGGCAAAAGACAGGACAACAAGTCCTAGGCGAGTCCTGGGAGATTTGGCAAAAAAAGCAACAGCAGCCAACAGTTAGTAGCTAGAAGTAGCCACTTAGCACTAGTAAGTAGAAAGTAGTTGAGTAGAGTAAGAGCAGTAGCCACTTAGGAGTAGTAGTAGGATCATCACTGAAAGAAGAGCAGCAGTACAAGTAGCAAGTACAGGGAGGAGTAATAGTAGTAGTAAGAGGAGTAGTAAGAGGAGGAGTAGTAGGAGTAGTAGGAGTAGGAGGAGTGGTAGGAGGAGGAGGAGGAGTAGCAGCAGCAACAGCCACTACACACCAGCAGTATATAAGCAAAAAAAATAGAGAAGGAGTAGTAGTAGGAGCAGGAGGAGTACTAGTAGGAGTAGTGGTAGGAGTAGGAGGAGGAGTAGTAGTAGTAGCAACAGCCACTACACACCAGCAGTATATAAGCAAAAAAAGCAGAGTAGTAGTAGGAGCAGGAGGAGTACTAGTAGGAGTAGTGGTAGGAGTAGTAGTAGTAGTAGTAGTAGTAGTAGTAGTAGTAGTAGTAGTAGTAGTAGTAGTAGTAGTAGTAGTAGTAGCAACAACCACTACACACCAGCAATATATAAGCAAAAAAATAGAGGAGTGGTAGTAGTAGAGTAAGAGCAGCAGCCACATAGGAGTAGCAAGTAGTAGTAGTGAGTAGAAAGTAGTAGAGTAGAGTAAGTGTAGCAGTAGAGTGGTAGTAGTAGAGTAAGAGCAGCAGCCACTTAGCAGTAGAGTGGTAGTAGTAGGTGCTATAATGATAGATTATATATAAAAAAAGAGTAGTAGCAGTGGTAGAGGCCTCAAAAATATGTCAATCATCATCTGATCTTGAACTTGGAGCATCAAGGCATCATAACAGAGAAGAGAGGAGAAGGTAATGTAGGGGCGGCTGCTAATGATGCCAAGTTCCTCACAAGTTCTTGATCATCAGCTCATATTCCATATAATGTATGGACTTGGACAATTTCATCATCGGCAAAACAAAGGAGACGAGAGGAGAGGGGAGATTTGGCAAAAAAAGCAACAGCTGCTTAACAAACATAGAGAGGAAAATGTGTAAAAAAAGCAGCAGCTGCTTCCCAAAAAATAGCTGACTGCTGCCACATGGTTGGAAGACCCCTACTGATCAAAATCTGGTAACTTAGATGTCGTAAATAATGGATTAGAGTAGAGGAGGAGTAATAGTAGATAGAGTAATAGTAGAGGAGTAGAGAAGTGTAGTAGCCAGTAGTTAAGAGTTGCAGCCAGTAACTAGGGAAGAGAGTAGAGTAGATAGAGTAATAGTAGTTCAATAGAGTAGAGTAGTAGTAGTAGTTTAGTATAGTAGTAGTCGTCGTCTTGCCACTTGCACTTAATAATAGCCACAGCACTTGAGAAAGAAAGGAAATACTTTCACTTATTAGATCCCACTTGTGCTACCAGCATCGATGCAAACATTACATCTCTGATCCGATTGTTGGCATCGATGAAACTTGGTAGGGAATCTCTTTGGCACCGACTATGCTGTGGCTAGTCTAAAACTACTACTAATAGCAAATTGATTAAGTGCAAGTGGCAAGACTACTACTACTACAATAGCAAATTGATTCGTGCCAGCCAGCAACAAAGCAATAATATAAGCAAGCATGTTCTAGCTTCACAAAAAAAACATAGTGAGCCTAAGCAAGATCAACAAACTAGAAAGAAAAGCATTTACTAGATTAAATTTGCAGGTGATCACTTAATAGTTTCATAAGCTGAACCTCTACACAACAGGTTTAGTGTATTAACTTAACTCTATGCTAACCATTAAAATATTTGGATGGACATAACAAAGTAAGGATCACTGAAAGCAACAGCCACTTAGGAGTAGTAAGTAGAAAGTAGTTAGTAGCTAGAAGTAGCCACTTAGGAGTAGTAAGTAGAAAGTAGTTGAGTAGAGTAAGTGTAGCAGTAGAGTGGTAGTAGTAGAGTAAGAGCAGCAGCCACTTAGGAGTAGTAGGAGGAGCATCACTGAAAGAAGAGCAGCAGTAGGAGTAGCAAGTACAGGGAGGAGTAATAGGAGTAGTAAGAGGCATAGTAGGAGTAGTAAGAGGAGTAGGAGGAGGAGAAGTAGGAGTAGTAGGAGTGGTAGGAGGAGGAGGAGTAGTAGTAGCAGTAGCAGCAACCACTACACACCGGTAGTATATAAGCAAAAAAACAGAGAAGGAGTAGTAGTAGGAGCAGGAGGAGTATTAGTAGGAGTAGTGGTAGGAGTAGTAGTAGTAGCAACAGCCACTAGACACCAGCAGTATATAAGCAAAAAAATAGAGGAGTAGTAGTAGGAGCAGGAGGAGTACTAGTAGGAGTAGTGGTAGGAGTAGGAGTAGTAGTAGGAGCATCACTGAAAGAAGAGCAATAGTAGGAGTAGCAAGTACAGGGAGGAGTAATAGGAGTAGTAAGAGGAGTAGCAGGAGTAGTAAGAGGAGGAGTAGGAGTAGTAGTAGTAGTAGTAGTAGTAGTAGTAGTAGTAGTAGTAGTAGTAGTAGTAGTAGTAGTAGTAGTAGGAGTGGTAGGAGGAGGAGGAGGAGGAGGAGTAGTAGTAGCAGCAGCAATAGCCACTACACACCAGCAGTATATAAGCAAAAAAACAGAGAAGGAGTAGTAGTAGGAGCAGGAGGAGTACTAGTAGGAGTAGTGGTAGGAGTAGGAGTAGTAGTAGTAGCAACAACCACTACACACCAGCAGTATATAAGAAAAAAACTAAAATGATGCATTGGCCGAGATGCTTTGGTCGGGATGCTTTGGATGCTCTAACACACACACAAAGTTAGGCCCTAAGCCACAAAGTGAAAAACAGAGGACGTCCTAATGTCCTATCCATCGATCTGCTCTGCCTGAACTAAAGATACATGGAACCTAAACAAAGGTATCAGGAGGTCGTGTTGTTTCTCTCGAATGCAGACGAAAAGTTTGATCATATCTGTTGTACATACACACACAGCACATATCAGAGAATTAGGTCAGGGTTTTTTATATATGGAGTCCATGCCTAACTCAATGGCATGTGGAAATGGATGTGCAACAAACAGTAGTAGTGAGCTTTGCTAGTGCATCATGCAGCTGGGTGTCTGTGCCTGCCTTGGCAGTGTCATTGTAGATACACAGACACATACACTAGCTAGTTGGGCAAGATCTGTGTGGCATTCACTATTGTTTGTTCCTGATGCACCAATGCAAGAGGACCGGCAAGAGCAAAGGGACGATGGGAGCAAGAACAAGAGAGGACCTCATCCTTTGCCTATTGATTGTAACCACTGACCTTCTCATTGGGGGTGTCCACTCACTCACTGAAGTGCAAGTGCTATCACTAATTTATAAAGGTTTGCATCACTAAAAGATTTAAAACAAATTTAAATTATACATAAAAAACAGCAGGCTATCACAAATTGTATGCACGCAATAGAGAAGAGGGAGAGAAAGGGTGAGGAAAATGAGCACCTACCATCCTTGTAGACCGAGATGTGGCGAGGACTAGTGGAGGCAGGAGACGAGGTGCCGGTGACGCGCACAGGTTGAAGACGGCCATCAACCACGGACGATGCGTCGTCGGTGTGCGGGGGCGGGACACCGGGGGCCGAGCATGGGGCGTCGGGAGCCTACGTCGTCAGCATGCGGGGGCGGACGACGGGGGCCGAGTGCGGGACCGCTGGAGGCTAAAGGCTCCTCGCTGGCTGACGGCGTCCGCTCCTCTAGAAACCCTAGGGCAGGTGCGCGTGAGGGGGAGCGGGAGGGGGCGAGGGGGGCGCGGGTGCAGGGAGATGCACGGAGATGGGGGCGGGCGCCAGGGGCCGGGTGTAGGACCGCTGGAGGCTTCGCTCGCCGGCGGCGTCGCCGCTCCTCTAGAAACCCTAGGGCGGGTGCGCAGGAGGGGGCGAGGGGGTGCGGGTGTGGGGAGATGCACAGAGATGGGGCGCGTGGGTGCAGGGAAGGGGCACGTGACGGCGTCGGCGGGGAAGGGGCGTGGGCCGGCGTCGGCGAGGCAGCCTGACGGCATCGAAGGAGAAGAGAGCGCCCAAATGAAGATGACACCCGTGCGCCCTCTATTTTATAGACGTGATGATTTGTAGGGGTAGTTCCTGATCCAGCCACCCCTACAAATGCATTTTTAGGGGCGGTTCCTGATCCAGCCGCCCCTACAAATTGTTTCTATTTTTAAATAATAAATTCTATATTTTTTATATCATAAAAACATAAAATAATTTAAAAAAATTTGTGTATATGCACAAATATAATATTTTGTATTATTCTATATATGAAGAAATATATATAAATAATTGTGGTCAAAACAATATAGAAAACAAAAAAACAAAAATTAAAATTTTGAATTTTAAAACTTCGACTACAATTTTATGATATTAAATGAAATAAAATGAAAATATTGTAAACATAAAAGTTGCATAACTCATCAACATGTACAACTTTTATTTTGGTCATCTTGTCATGTGACTTTGTTTGAACGATTCAAATTTTGAAATTCAAACAATTTCAACTTAAAACAATATTTTAAAAGATTAAATGATTTCAGATGAAAAACTCATGAATACCAAAGTTGTAGAACTCATCAATATGTACAACTTTTATTTTGATCATATTTTTATTTGACCAAATTTGAATAGTTGAAATTTTAAATTTTAATAATTGACAACTTCAAACAAGATTTTGAAACCTTAAATGATTTCAACAATAAAAGTCGTGAACATGAAAGTTGTTGAAATCCTCACTATCTATAACTTTTATTTTGGTCACTTCTTCATGTGATAAAGTATTAGTAAACATTGTTCATAAATTTACATATGACTCATAGTTTCATGAACTATACGAGAAACATGTTAATTTGTGAACAATGTTTACTATCACTTTATCAGATGAAGAAATGATCAAAATAAAAGTTGTAGATCTTGATGAGTTATACAACTTTGGTATTCATCACTTTTTCAGCTTAAATCATTTCTTCATTTCATAAAGTGTTAAGTGATTTCATAAAGTTTTAGTAGTAATAGAGTGGTAGTCTCACACACATGCATAAAATGTAGTCCCACACACATACAAAAATATGTAGTCTTAAACACATACATAAATATATAGTCTCACACGTATGCATAAATGAAGTCTTACAAACACACACTTACACAAACACTACACGTTCAACAACTACCTAGCCCGCTGTAACGACTTTCCCCTTGACACCTTTTCGTTCCCATGGTATTATGTCTTTGGGGAGGTTCTTTTCCACAACACTAATCTTTTTAGGAAAGTCTATAAATAGTGGCATCTCATCGTAGTTATTGTAAGCTTCAACATCGTCCACGCCATCAACTCCAATAATGTGCTATTTTTCGGAGGCAACCATGTGTTTTGTCTTCTTCTTGGGGGGAGGTTACTTTGTGGGTCAGACATATAGAAAACTTGTGCTACACGTGAAGCGAGCACCCAAGGGTCATCTTGGTAGCCTAGATTCTCGAGGTCCAGGACTCTCAATCCGATCTCATTTAGTTGGTGTTGTTTGATTCAGCGGCATTGAAACAGGGCCACCGTTATATTCCTTCCATAGTCAAGTTCCCATATCTCTTCAATAATGCCAAAGTATTGGATCTTTCGCCCCAATCCATCGATAGCCTCTATTTGAACGTCGTTGTTTTGGTTCACATATTTACTATCCTTTGCGTGGGTATAGTATGTATACCCATTGATGTCATAAGCATTCCAAGATGTCACTTGTGTCGATGGCTCCTCCGCTAACCTACTGATAGTAATAGAGTCTATGGTTTCTCCAGGTGGTATGTTTTGGTCCTTCAACCATATAGTTAGTCGCTGCTTGTGTTGTTTCATGACCCAATCATCCGAATGGCTATTTCTCTCTGCCATAATGATAGCCAAGTGTTCATCAATGTACGGTTGCATCAGTTGTGTACTCTGCAAGACACTGTAATGCGCCCAACTCACCTATTTGTAATCATGGTCGATAAACACTTTTCTACCACTGGTGCCCTTCCCAGCCAACCTACCCTTGTGATAAGAATCGGGTTTACCAATCCCTTTCTATACTTTTAGGTACTCTTGACAGCACTCGATGACTTCTTTAATACTATAACCCTCTATCATGGAGCCCTCTAGGTATGCTCGATTATGCACGTATCGACTTAGAACCGACACAAACTGCTCGTAGGACCACATTTCATGCAAGTAGCAAGGGTCCAGCGCCTGTATCTGATGAATCATATGAATCATGAGATGTGGCATTATATCAAAAAAAAGCAGGAGGTAAACACATCTCCAGTTGATTTTGTGTCTCCACCCCAAATTCATGTAGGCCACTCAGCTCTTGCTTGCTAATCGTCTTCTATGAGATCTTCGAAAAGAAGTAACACATGCGGGTGATGGCCATTTTCAAGAACTCTGGCTTTATAGCCCTAATTGCAATAGGTAGAAACACTGTCAGCATCACATGGCACTCGTGAGCCTTGCAATGTGTTCTTAACAAGTCCTTCATCGACACTAGCTTCTTCACATTTGCTGAAAACCTAGTCGGGGCTTTGATCCCCCTCAGGAAAGTGCATATAGCTCTCTTCTCGTCTGGTGTTAGGTTGAAGCACGCCACGGGCAGAGTGTATTTTCCATTAGCCTCAGGTACCGAGTGAAGCCGTGGCATCACGTTTAGCTGCACCATGTCTTTCTGTGCTTTCAGACAATCCTTTGACTTGTCTGTGTCCATCAAGGTAGCAATGAGACTCTCAAAGTCATTCTTCCGCACGTGCATAGCATCAATGTCATGGGGGAACTCCAAGTCTGGCCAATAAGGTAGATACTGAAAGAAGATCGATTATTTCCTGAAAGGTACTCCTTCGACAGGAGTTGTGCTTCTATCTCTATTCATCCCATCCGGATTCTTCTTTCCATAGACGACGCGTATGTTTTTCGCCATTCTATACATGTGTTCTCTGTTATGACGTCTCTCTAGAGGGAGTTCAATCTTTGGGGCATTGTCATAAAATCTAAAGAACAATTTGCTACGGTACTTGTGACTTGTCTTTAAGAAGCATCGGTTCCTTAGGTAAACTATCTTCTTGGATGCATCCAGGTACACCCATGTAGTACCATCCAAGCAAACCAAGCATCTCGTCTTCCGTTTGATCTGTCCAGACAAAGCAAACAACATGGGGTAATCATTGGTAGTAACAAATATTATTGCTCTACATATGAAGTCCTTCTTTCAGAACGCATCGTACATCTGCTCCCCATGCCTCCATAGCCTCTCCGTTTCTTGCATCAAAGGCTCGAGGAACACGTGCAGATTTGGAAGCCATCGTAGGAAGCGAGCAAGTGGAGGTCGTCCTTAGAGGCAGCGGGGCTGAGCGTGGCCGGGGCACTGCTCACCGGTGGCGGAGGGAACGAGTGGGGCCAGGGCACCGCTCATCGGTGGTGGCGGGGCCAAGCGTGGGCGGGCCGCCACTCACCGGGGGCGGAGGGGCTGAGCGCGGCCGGGGCGCCACTCGACGGTGGTGGAGGGGCCGAGCGAGACCGAGGCGCCGCTCGTCGATGGCGGCGGGGCCGAGCATGGATGGGGCGTCACTCACCGGTGGTTTGGGGAGGACGGGCTGGAGCAGAGGAGAGAGGCGACGGGAGTAGAGGAGGATGAGGGCGTCGGGTGGGGGCGACAGGAGGAAATAGAACGAAACGGTATTTGTGTAACGAGTGGCAATTGCGGGTAATTACCTCCAACTCCACGAGGACATACGAAATGCTGGTTTGTGGAGTACCCTCTGAGGAGCTCCGCGAAAAACATGGAATTGGACCAAAACTCCAACTTTTTTGGGAGCAGAGTTTGTGGAGTTGGACCTGTTTGGCAGAAAAGTTTAGGAGCAAAGCTACAAAAGGTGGAGCAGAGCAGTCCCAAACAGGCCCTAAATCTAGTTTGGACCTGTTTGGACATGTGACATAGCGTGTGCCTAGCTCATGTACGTGGAACATGTATTTTGAAGTTTAGAAACTTAGGGCTTGTTTAGGAGGTGTTTGGTTCTTTAGTCGCTCCTAAAATTCATGTCATGTCGGTGTTTGGGACTAGGGGGTTCTCAACCAACTAGTAAATTTGTACTGCATGTTCCCAATTCCGGATGGTGATGCAAAGAGCCACAAAGTTTATACTGGTTTGGGTAGTGGGTACCCTACGTTCAGTTCAAAAGATCGATCTTGTATTCTTTGTACTGAAATGCTCGTAGTAGGGGGTTACAAGCAGGGCGAGAGAGGGGGCTTAGTCCTAGGTCTCTTCGTGGTGTGGCGTGGATTGCTTGAGATGTTGATCTCAAGCCATGGGAGAACTCGAGCGTTCGTCCATGCGTTCGTGTGTGAATCAGTCACGTGAGCCTAGGCCTAATCGTGAGTGTCTGATCCCTCGAAACGGCCCTAGTCCCTCCCTTTTATAGTTGAAGAGGGGACAAGGGAGATACATGCGCTAGTTACATGGCGTCGTGCGAATGGAGGCGGCTTGTTTGAGCCCTGTAGCCCATTGCTGTGATAGCATGGTCGACGGAGTGGTCCCGTCCTTGAAGTACTGGGGCGACGCGCCGGTCACATCCGTTCCTGTGCGTCGTGGGGGGCTCCAGTGTTTGCTTGAAGCGGGGCATAGCGGTCAACGCGCCGGTCATCGTGTGCTGACTGCGAAAGAGGCCGAGGCTCAGCGAGTGCCGAGGCCGAGCCATTGTGGGAGGCTCGACAGACGCGAATCTCGAGGTTGTCGAGACCCTGAAGTAGATTGTCGTGGCTCGAAGGGAGCGGTTGGGCTTGCATGCTGATTCCGAGGATGTGGTGACCCGGATTTGACTTCCCATGCTGCGTTGTTCCTGGGGAAAGGATTAGGTGGCACTATGTAGTCCAGGCGCTGATCGTGTGCATAGCACTAGCGCACAGTGGCCGATAACCCCTACCCCGTCCTGCTCTGGCCGGTATGGCGTTGACGTGACCTCCTGTCCCGTCGGCCACTCCACGGTGTCGAGCCATCGTCCGGCTAAGATTACGGGATGGTTGACGCATTAATAGGATGCAGCGCGTTGTCGGGAAGACGGGTCAAGGCGGGGGCGACGGGCCATTGCCGAGCCGGCCTCGAGCGATACGGAGAATCGCTGTCTCGTCCAAGGCCGTACGCGTGGGGCCTCAGGCGAGACGGAGATTGGGTTCCTTGTCGAGGCCTCCCGTGCATGGCCTCGCGCGAGGCGGAGATTCGTCAGGCCGTCGAGACCTCCCGTGCGAGGCCGAAGGCGAGGCGGAGAGCCGATGGGCTCGGACGGGGCCAGTAATTAACCAATGGCTTACCTTCTAGCTTTGTTTTTTATGGGGTTGAAAAGGCTCTTTCGATATACGCTAGGGGTACTCAGTTTTATGGTACCCGACATGTCACATCGAATGTTTAGATACTAATAAAGAGCATTAAATATAGATTAATTACAAAACCAATTACATAGATAGAGGCTAATTTGCGAGATGATTTTTTAAGGCTAAGTAATCTGTCATTAGCACATGTTTACTGTAGTAACACGTCGTCAAATCATGGACTAATTAGGCTTAAAAAATTCATCTCGCAAATTAGTCGCAAGTTGTGTAATTAGTTTCGTAATTAGTCTATATTTAATACTCCATGCATATGTCTAGATATTCGATGTGACAGAAATTTTAGGAGGACCTATAGAAACCAAACACCCCCTTAGTTCCTCCTTCTAAAATTTACTCCCTATCACATCAGGTGTTTGGACACATGCATGGAATATTAAATATAGACTAAAAATAACTAATTACACAGATTGCAACTAATTTACGAGACGAATTTTTTAAGCCTAATTAGTCTATGATTTGACAATGTAGTGCTACAGTAACATGTGCTAATGATTGATTAATTAGGCTTAGTAATTTCGTCTCGTGGATTACTGAGGACTTCTGTAATTTGTTTTGTTATTACTATCTGAACACTTTTATATGGCACCCCAATATAATATCTCTAAACTTTACTCCCTAGATTTAAACACTATCTTAGAGGATACTATATCAAATTTAGGGACCGTTGTTGTACTTTATTAATGTCTTATTATGTCCGGATGCGTTGAAATTGGGCTGTACACATCGAATACAACTCTAAGCCCTTGTTTAGTTTCACCCCAAAATCCAAAAAGTTGCTACAGTACCTGTCACATCGAATGTTTGCGGCCCGTGCATGGAGCATTAAATGTAGACGAAAAGAAAATCTAATTGCACAGTTTGGTGGGAAATTGCGAGACGAACGTTTTAAGTCTAATTAGTCAATGTTTTGACACTATTTGCCAAATAAAAACGAAGGTGCTACAGTAGCTCCAAAATCCTTTCGCGAACTAAACAAGGGCTAAAAGCTTCCGGTGTACACGTTATTTAATGCGGATCCAAATTCAACGGCTTTGAACATGCGATCACATTCCAGGTACAGGTAGTAAGTATGTCGTGGGTGAGCCGGCGTCGACTTGGCCCCTAGGGCTCGTTTAGTTTTTCCAAAAAAATTCCTAAAAAATGCTATAGTAGCCATCATATTAAATATTACGATACGTGTATAGACCATTAAATGTAGACGAAAAAAAAACTAATTACACAGTTTGGTTAGAAATTGCGAGACGAACGTTTTGAGCCTAATTAGTCCATGATTGAACACTAATTATCAAAAAAAAAAGTGCTACAGTAGTCAAATTCCTAAAATTCACGAACTAAACACGCACTTAATCAATGCAATGTAGCCGCGACTCTGAACAGGGTAACGGGGGTTGACGCCTGAGAGATACTACTGCTGGCCGGCTAGCTGAAATAGAACGCAATTTTCTTTCACTAGCTCGGTTGACTTCCCTGTTCAAAACAACTGACGCCCGGCCTAGGTAAACGGTCTTCCAAGTTTACACTACTATTGCTGCTGCTACTGCTCTTCTTGTTCTTCTTCTCCTCCCCCCCCCCCCCCCCCCCCCCACCCACCCATAGAAACCAAACACCCCTTAGTTCCTTCTCCTAAAATTTATTTCCTATCACATCAGGTGTTTGGACACATGCATGGAATATTAAATATAGACTAAAAAATAACTAATTACACAGATTGCAACTAATTTGCGAGACAAATTTTTTAAGCCTAATTAGTCTATGATTTGATAATATAGTGCTACAGTAAACATGTGCTAATGATTGATTAATTAGGCTTAGTAATTTCGTCTCGTGGATTACTGAGGACTTCTGTAATTTGTTTTGTTATTACTATCTAAACACTCCTATATGACACCCCAACATAACATCTCTAAACTTTACTCCTTAGATTTAAACATTATCTTAGATGATACTATATCAAATTTAGAGGCCGTTGTTGTACTTTATTAATGTCTTATTATGTCCGGATGCGTTGAAATTGGGCTGTACACATCGAATACAACTCTAAAAGCTTCCGGTGTACACGTTATTTAATGCGGATCCAAATTCAACGGCTTTGAACATGCGATCACATTCCAGGTACAGGTAGTAAGTATGTCGTGGGTGAGCCGGCGTCGACTTGGCCCCTGGGGCTCGTTTAGTTTCCAAAAAATTTACTAAAAAATGCTATAGTAGCCATCACATCGAATATTATGATACGTGTATGGATCATTAAATGTAGACGAAAAAAAAACTAATTGCACAATTTGGTTGAAAATTGCGAGACGAACGTTTTGAGCCTAATTAGTCCATGATTGAACACTAATTATCAAATAAAAACAAAACGCTACAGTAGCCAAATTTCTAAAATTCGCGAACTAAACACGCACTTAATCAATGCAATGTAGCCGCGACTCTGAACAGGGCAATGGGGGTTGACGCCTGAGAGATACTACTGCTGGCCGGCTAGCTGAAATAGAACGCAATTTTCTTTCACTAGCTCGGTTGACTTCCTTGTTCAAAACAACGACGCCCGGCCTAGGTAAACGGTCTTCCAAGTTTACACTACTATTGCTGCTGCTACTGCTCTTCTTGTTCCCCCCCCCCCCCCCCCCCCCCCCCCCCCCCCCCCCGATCGAGATGCTTAAACAACCCTTGTCGTCTCAAATCCGTAACTTGACGCACAGCAGCGATCCTGAGCTGCAGTGCTGCAGTCGTCCACGGAGACGTACAACAGGATCGGAGGCGCCGACCACTGCGACCATCTTCTACCGGTCAGAAAAGGGAAGACTACTTGTCACTTGCACATTGGGACATCTCAGTTTTCAACCCTATATCCAGCTTCCGTTTCAGCTCGGACGCCCAGAGTTGAATTGTGATGTAAATGAACCTAGTAAAAGTCAGGCGGAAGGACCAGTACTAAAACTAACCAATGGCCGATCCGATCCATATTTTTACTTTTTCTTTCGTTTCCTCGAGAAGATGCATATGCATGAGAATAGTAGTATGTATCAACTTCAAGAATCGAGACAGGATACTTTAATTTAATTATAAGCGCGAACAAATCAGTCACAGTTATTAGGACTTCAAAGTTCAAGTGCATGACCAAGATCATCCAGAACTATTCCACGAAAGTCCACGACGTGACGCCAGATACCACAGTACTTCTTACTATCACCTGTTTGTCGTATCAGCCATTCTTATCAGCTATGACACATTGTTTTTCTCTCACAACAAAACAACATCAGTCGGCTTATAAGCCACAGAAACGATGAAGCGAACAGGGCAATCTCTGTCCATGGAAGAACACAACTATGAGTTGTGCATATTTATGGCTCCAAATTAATTTATTATAAAAATATATTTTAGAATTAATCTAACAAATTTTATTTTATATTATAAATATTTATACTTTTTATTTATAATTGGTATACTAAAATATGATGTTGTTCCAGAATTGGCATTCTTTTAGTGATGGAGGGAGTAATTACTGATGTACTACCAGAGAGAGTCAAAAACAAGAAGCCAGAGTGTTTCGTGAATGAAAAGAAATACTACTACTACTATATGTACAGAGCTAAAACACTCCACGGCTGTGGACGCGCCACGCATGCCCACTACGCGCGCGCCTGCCGAACAGGGAAAAAAACAAGGCATGCAATGCACCGCTGATTAACCAACCACTTCTAACCTACGTCCTTGACCAGAGACACCTTCCGAACGGAACTTCTGACTTTTTCATTCATTCACGAGAGCTGAAGCGCGGTACATGTCAACGGTCACCTGCCGTACTTGACCGGCGACTTTGGACATGTATGCTCATGCACACTGTCACACATCGCACCGCCACTTTCTCGATCGCGGGACACTCGCTTCCATCCTCATCTCTCGGCTCATCTCCGTCTCTGGCTCTCTCTCTATAAAGCAAGCCCCCGCGCGTTGCACTGCACCGCTCCGTGTACTCCGTAGAGCACACGTCGCCAGCTGACCGAGCAAAGCACGCAACGCCAGTTGATCGAGAAGCTTTGAGCAGGTGCAGCTAGCTGCCATGACCATGACGGCGGCCGCCATGCCTTCCTCCGAGGCGTCGTCGTCCCCTTCCAAGCGAGCTGCTGGCGGCCTCCGAGGGCCGCGGCCGCTGCCGCTGAAGGTGTCGTCGTCGTCGTCGTCCCGGGGCTCGTCGCCGCCGACCACGACGTCCAACAAGGCGCCGTCCACCACCACCAAGAAGCAACCGGTGATCGTGTACGAGCACACGCCCAAGGTCATCCACGCCAGGCCGCAGGAGTTCATGACCGTCGTGCAGCGGCTCACCGGCAAGCCCCCCGCCACGTCGTCGTACGTGCCGAGCGGCAGCTTCTCGCCCGCGACGGCCGAGGAGGGCGGCAGCGACCCTCTCCTGCTCACGCTCGGCCAGCGCCAGGCCGCGCCGCCGGCGACAGCAACGACGACGCTGCTGCCGTCCCCCATGGCCGCCGGGATGCGGATGTCCCCGGGCTTCATCTTCTCCCCCAACACCATGCAGGCCATCCAGGAGCTCAGCCCCTTGTTCTAATCACAACCTATTTATTATTATTACTACTACTACAAATAGACGGAGTGTATGTACGAGAATTTTCAGTTTTTTTTTCTTCGCGCTGTTCGTGCAAAATTTCCACATGCACACAGGGTGGGCAAATTTCACACGCACAGTGCATGCCATGATGTCACGCAGCAGCACTTGTAAATTTCTTCTTTCCATGGGAGTTTCTGTGTCCTGAGATGCCAGGTGACTAGTAGATATATAGGAGAAAATGTTACTATAATACAGAAGTTGTTCTGATCCTCAACCTCAATTCATCTGTGTTTGATTTTTTTTCCAAATGCTCATGGTTCAAACAGTTTGATACGACAGGAGAAATGGTGACTTACCTTCTCGAAAAGTCTTTGGTGTAATTGTATAAGCATCGGCATCATTGCATTAATGTCAAATAGACAAGGTACAGTATTTTCAAATGGTTATACATCCCTTCTACATTTATATATGTCTGACTTTTGAAGAACCATTCTACAGTGACACTTAGAAATTCCAGTGGACGAAATGAATCCCAACACAGAGAAAATCAAAACCAATTTGGCTACGAGGTTCAATTAAAAAAGGGTAAAATTCATTTTTCAACCTTCAATGTGTACGTCAGTCTAATTTTCAACTTTGATTTACTAAACTAAATACCGGGAGTCCTACAACCACCAAACTTGATAAGTTTGGTCCTCTGGTTGCAAAGGTGATTTCTATTTGGTAAAAAAACTGATTTAATCTCTAAAAATTTATTACTACTTTATTTTAAATTAGAAAAATATGAAAGTAGTATTTCCTCTATTATAAATTTTAAGATGTTTTAACTTTTCTATATACGTAGTTTTTGCTATAGACTTAGATATATACTATGGCTAGACATACATATTAAAAGCAATGTATATAGAAAAGCTAAAATATCTTATGATTTGGAACAGAGGGAGTACCAATTTATTTTCTAAAAAAATGTTACCTATCTGTTTGTGATATATTTAGAGTTGTTTACATTTTATTTATTTTTCACATTATTTTATTGCTCGTAGTGGTGCTCATTATTTATTTAAAGACAAATAAGATACAAATAACTCTAAACAGAGCACCGACAAAAAAATACTATTTAAAAAAATTATGATCCAAAATAAATTAGATGTAAAGTTTTAGAGACTAAAACAGATTTTTATTATTTTTAAAATATAAAAAACCCACCTTTAAAACCAACCAGAGGACAAATTTGTCTGGTTTTGAACATATGATACCCAATTTTATAGTTTACGATTGAAACTAACGTAGAGGTTGAAGTTGGAAAATTAGACTTTACCCTAAAAAACGGACACAGCGCCGATTTTGTGCAGCAAAGAATTAAGGCCCAGTTTGAATCCCTCCAGCTTTTAGGAATCTAGCTTTTGAAAACTGGGTGCTAAACATGTTAGTTTTTGCCTAGTTTCTTGTGTCAGTTTTTACTAGATTCTTAAAAACTAATAAGCTATTGATACCCATGTTTTGCCAGCTTTTTTACCATGCGAGCAATAAATGAAGCCAAAATTTAAAAACTGGGGATCAAACACCCCACCAGTTTTTGCTCAGAATCCAGATTTTATAAACTAGAGGCAAAAAAACTAATTTTTTAAGAATCTGAAACTCATCCAAAGAGCCCTAAGCAATGAGAAGGGAATACATCTTGTTCAGCGGCAGCGATGACATCAATTTTTGGCGGCAGGGTTCAAATAGTGCTACGATACGAAGAATTCTGGAGCGAGAATAATGCATTAGAGTAAAATGCACCGGATGTCTATTAATTTTCGTTGGAGTATCATATAGGCCTATTAACTTTGAAACTGTATTTTTTGGTGCATGAACTTTTAAAATGATTCACTATACGTCATGCTCGTTTATTTAACCTTAAATCCAACGTACATTTATAGAAAATCCCCTACCGAGTGCGTACAGTGATACCTTTGTTGTGCCATGAAAAGAATTGAAAAGTGGTAAGTACAATTTTTCAAAGAAAAAAAAAGAATTGAAAGGCCCTCACGCCCAGCCTCCTGCACGTAAGCTCCTCCACGTCCAGCACCATCTACCAGCACCATCACGAGGACGGCGAGGACAGCGACACACGGCGGCAACGACTCGGACGGCGCCGGCGAGGACGAGGATGTCGAGGCGCTCGGCGAGGCCACGCAGGCGGAGCAGCTGCTGCCCAGCGGTGACTTCTACCAGGGCGACCTGCGCGGGACCTCCCACACGGCGCGGGCAAGTTCCTGTGGACCGACGACAGCATGTACGAGGGCGCGGGCAAGTTCCTGTGGACCGACGACAGCGTGAGCAGGAGGAGCAGCGCGTTGCTGGACCTGGACATCCTGCAGGTCGCCGCCGAGGGTGGCGAGAGCGAGGAGGCACACGTGGACAGGTCGTGCGTGAGGACGTCGTCGTGCATGCGCACGCCGCCGAGGCCAGGGAAGAAGCAGGGGGGACCATCTCCAAGGGACACAAGAAGTACAACCTCCGAGGCTTGGCTTTGGGAAATGGAGCAGCCGCTCACTGCCCCAGTGGCCTGGCGCTGCTCCAAGTGAGCTCCTACTCTAGTGAAGTGAAGCTAGCAGACAGCCTCGAGCTTGAGCAGAGCATAGCTTGCTCACTCTTCTTGTGCTAGCACACCACAACTGCGAGAACAGAGGTCCAAGAAGAGGAAAAAGGAAGCTCTCTGGTGGTACCGGTGCATGCGTGCTTGCTTGCGGGTGGCAGAGTAGAGCCGGCCATCCATGGACGCCTACGAGGCCACCAAGGTGGTGTTCTCACAGATCCAGGCGCTGGACCCAAACCACGCCACCAAGATCATGGGCTTCCTCCTCATCCAGGACCGCGGCGAGAAGGAGATGATACTATTACATTGATCTCTAATCCTAACCGGACCTAGCGGTCCAGTTGGGCCTTTGATTCACGTCCTGATCGGGGGCGCCCAGCCCACCATGGCTGGAGAGCCCATGTCACACTACACTATAAAAAGAGGTGGAGGCCGGTGGCTCTTATCACGAGGTTGACATGAGCTCCCCACCGACAAACCCTAATCCGATCTAAAGGGCACGCAGCCAGTGACGGGAAGCCACCATCTGTGCCGCCACCAGACTCCACTGCCTTCACCACCGGTCGCCACCGCGCATCACCGGCGCCGTCTTCACCGACTGTCGCTGCCCTAGCGTAGACATCGACTCCATGGCGGACATGAGCGGATCTTCCTCCACTACGGTGTCAGGTTTGACACATCCATCTTCTACCTCTCCCTTTCTCTCATTCTACCTACTGTTACTGCTCTAGTAGACGTTCTATGATTCATGATACTATTCAATAGCAAGTACCCAGCTAGATCTATGCTCCTACTAGTCCTATAACTTCTACAATGGTATGAGAGTCGGTCCCTTAGGTGTAGATCTCGGCAGAGGTGTTAGAAAAGAAAGGAAGGTCAGATCCGGTTCGGATCTAAGACGACAAAGGGTTCGGTTGAACCCTAACCCTAACTGGGTTAAGGAAAGGAGAAGAAGAAGAAGAGGGTTTCGGCCTTAAGAATGTAAGAGCCAAACCCTAAACCCGTGAAGACTTCACGGGGAAGATAAACAGTGAAACCTGAACAAGAAAAGAAACCCTAACCCTAGATCTCCAATCGGTTGAATCCAAGAAGAACAAAAGAAAGAAGCATATCAGAGGAGGATGTTGGGGGAAGGGGAGGCCTACCTCACCGCTGCATAGCGTTGCTGCCTCACCAGTGCACGGGGAGAAGAAGGCCGAGACGAGGGTGCTGCTCGCCGGGCTCTAGCCAAAGAGGCGCCGCGGCTAGGCCGCTCGACGGCGACACGCTCACCCGCTGGGGAGCGCACATGCCGGCGAGGGGGCCGGCGATGACGCCAGGGCTCTCTGCTCACTCTCGTCGTCGTTTGCTCTTTGCTCGGTGAAATGTCCTAATGGCTAGAGGGGGGTGAATAGCCTATTAAGAAATTTCTACAACAACACTTAATAAACCGGTTAGACAATTATGAGGCAAAGCGAGTGTTGCGCTAGCCTACTAAAAATGCAAGCCACCTACCACAATTCTAGTTTATGTAGTTTATATCCACACAATAACTATGTCACTATACTGAGTTAGCGTGCTCTCAAAGGCTAACTAAAGAGTCACACTAACCAAACTAACAAGCCCTCACAACTAGCTACACTAAAGAGCTTAACAACTAGTTTATGGTAATGTAAAGAGAGTGAGCAATTTGTTTATACCGCCGTGTAGATGAAGAAGCCAATCAATCACAAGGATGAATAACAATGAAGACCAACCACCTCGGAATCAATGATGAACACAATGATTTTTTACCGATGTTCACTTGCTTGTCGGCAAGCTAGTCCTCGTTGTGGCGATTCACTCACTTGGAGGTTCATGCGCTAATTGGCTTCACACGCCAAATCCTCAATAGGGTACCGCACAACAAACACAAGATGAGGATCACACAAGCCACGAGCAATCTACTAGTGTACCTTTTGGCTCTCCACCAGGGAAAGGTCAAGAACCCCTCACAATCACCATGATCTAAGCCAGAGACAATCACCACCCTTCGCTCGACGATCCTCACTGCTCCAAGCCATCTAGGTGGCGGCAACCACCAAGAGTAACAAGCGAATCCCACAGCGAAACACGAACACTAAGTGCCTTAGATGCAAACACTCAAGCAATGCACTTGAATTCTCTCTTAATCTCACAAAAATGATGAATCAATAATGGAGATGAGTGGGAGGGCTTTGGCTAATCTCACAAGGTTGCTATGTCAATGCAAATGGCTAAGAGAGTGAGCTTGAGCCAGCCATGTGGCTTAAATAGAAGCCTCCATGAAATAGAGCCGTTGTACCCCTTCACTGGGCACAACACGGGGTGACCAGGCGCTCCGGTCAGTTCAACTGGACGTAGGACCTCAGCGTTCGGTCGCCTGATGCTCACCACGTGTCCCCTCTCTTCAAATGTTGATCGCCCGATCTCAACAATCAAGTGATTACCGGACACTGAACCCCAGCGTCCGGTCGTTTTCAGTAAGCATCTAGAGACGACTTTTCACGACCAAACGCGTCTGGTCATGCTTGACCGGACACAGCCAGCGTTCGGTCAGTCACCCTCAACACTGTGTGTTGCCACGTCAGTAGGACCAGACGTAGCCTTTCAGCGTCCGGTCAGTTTGTGACCCAGCGTCCGGTCAAAGACTGACGCTGCGTGCCCTCTGCTGCCACTGACCAGACGTGCTGGTCCAACTAAGACCAGTGTTCGATCACTTATAGTGACCTCCATCTTTTCTGTCTAGGGTGCCAATGAAGTATCTTAACCCTTGCTCAAATGTGCCAACCACCAAGTATATCACCTTGTGCACATGTGTTAGCATATTTTGACAAACATTTTCAAGGGTGTTAGCACTCCACTAGATCCTAAATGCATATGCAATGAGTTAGAGCATCTAGTGGCACTATGATAACCGCATTTCGATACGAGTTTCACCTCTCTTAATAGTACGGCTATTGAACCTAAATGTGATCACACTCTCTAAGTGTCTTGATCACCAAAACAAAATGGCTCCTACCATTAATACCTTTACCTTGAGCCTTTTGTTCTCCTCTTTCTTCTTTTCAATTCTAAGCACTTGATCATCACCATGGCATCGCCATCTTCATGTCATGATCTTCATTTGCTTCACCACTTGGAATGTGCTACCTATCTTATGATCACTTAATAAACTAGGTTAGCACTTAGGGTTTCATCAATTTACCAAAACCAAACTAGAGCTTTCACTCGGCTGCTCGATGTTGCTGTGCGGAGGAGAGACAAGGAGAGCGGCGAAGAGAGAGAGCAAAGAAAAGAATGGGCTTGGGTTTTAGGGGCGACCGCGGGGGGGGGGGGGGGGTTATCCTACGAAATCGACACTCGGCTGTCGCATGAAAGCGAATGCCTCATATTCACTGGACCGTAGGCCGGCCTAGGTAGGCGCATGTGGCCACAGGGCTTTATCGGCCCAGGCCCAGGTTGTGGCTTGGGTGCGGGCACAACTTTATGTTCTCACTCTATATGAATTGTGTTTTCAGGCAGATACAACTTGATGGGTTGTATCAAAGAGATCCCCACTCTCAAAGGTGATAACTACACGGAGTGAAAGAAAAAGATTGACCTGGCCTTCATCTTGGCTGAGGTGGACTGGGTAGTCACCTTACCATGTTCCACTAAGCCTGTGGCATTGGTGAGGTAGACAAACGAGGTTGATGACGCTTGGGCAACCAAAGAGAGGGATTTTGCATCCCAAAGAATATCCTATGACCTTGAGCATAGGAAGTGGGTCACTAACAATAAGAAATGTTTGGCTATGATAAAGAACACGATTGAGCCTGTAATTGTGGGCTCAATCCTAGATTGTGACACCGTCATCGAGTACCTCGAAAGAATAAAGAGTCAGTTCACTGGCTCTTCAAAGACATATGCTACCCAGCTGATAAAGCAGTTGGTGATAGAGAGGTACTCAGGAAATGGTGGCATAAGAGAGCACATACTAAGGATGAGCAATTTGGCATCAAAGCTAAAACCAATGGATCTAGCTCTCAAGAAAGAGTTCCTTATCCATCTGATTTTTGCTTCCTTACCAAAAGAGTTTGACACTTTTGTTGCCAACTACAACATATAGCCTGAGAAATGGGACATGGAGAGGCTCATGGCTATGTGTGTGCAAGAGGAGGAGAGAATGAAAGCCACCAATGGTGGCACTATCAATTATGTGAAAGACAACAAGAAAAAGAATAATAATGCTAACTCCTCAAAGTCAAAGGGAAAGGGTCCCATGCTGTATCAGCCTTAGCAGAATAAGTTCACAGTAGAGAAAGACCAGTGTCTCTATTGCAAGAAGACAGGACATTATAAGAAAGATTGTCCCGATTACTTAAAGATGATCATGGCAAAGAAAGGTGAGAATATTATTACATTCATAAATGAATCCCTATATGTACAGTATTCGAAATCTACTTGGTGGATTGACTCAGGTGCAACTGTTCATGTTGCTAATTTCTTATAGGATTCCGTTCGACGAGGAATACGCCAAGAAGAGAAAGACACGTTAAAGTTGCAAATGTAGTCCGAGCAGATGTTGAAGCCGTTAGCGATCTTTCTCTAGAGCTTGCTGATGGCTTCACACTTTTACTTAGAGATGTACTTTATGTTCCCTCTTTACAGAGAAACTTGATTAGTGTTTCATGCTTGGACAATGATGGATATGATTGTTATTTTGGAAATGGCAAATGTAAGATAACATTTAATAATACATGTATTGGTCTTGCTATCTTACAAAATGAGCTTTATTTGTTATCACTACATGATGATGTGAATGTTGTATGCGATCATAAGAACGTTGCGTGCGACAATGAGAATGTATCCTCGTCTGCGGATGTAAACATAAAACGAAAGAGTGCTCATGATGCGTCGTTGAAATTATGGCACTATCGTTTAGGCCATATTTCGAGGGGGAGAATAGAAAAACTAGTTAAGAATGATATTCTTCCTCCATTAGAGTTATTAGATTTAGAACAATGCAGAGAATGCATAAACAAAAAGTATATAAAGAAAATTAAGAAAGATGCTAAATGAAGCTCAGGAATTATACAGATTATTCACACAGACATTTGTGGTCCGTTTTCGGTAAAGAGTGTGAATGGTTATGATTCATTCATAACATTCACAGATGATTACTCCTATTATGGCTACATTTATCCAATCAAAGAAAGAACATAAGCATTGGATAAATTTAAGATATTTAAGGCAGAAGTTGAAAACCAACACAATTTAAAGATTAAAATAGTCATGTCCGACCGTGAGGGGGAGTACTACAGTCGGCATACCCCATATGGCCAAGTTCCTAGACCTTTTGCAAGGTTCTTACAGGAAAATAGCTTAGTAGCCTAGTATTCTACACCGGGCGAACATCAACAGAATGGAGTAGCTGAAAGGCGCAATCGTACCCTGATGGATATGGTGCGCTGTATGATAAGTTACTCCACCTTACCGTAGAGCCTGTGGATGGAGGCATTAAAAACCGCCATTCATATTCTCAATTTAGTACCAAGTAAGTCGGTGCCCAAAATACCGTATGAGTTGTGGATAGGAAGAGTACCCTTACTAAACCACTTACGTGTGTGGGGGAGTCCTGCTGAGGCTAAAGTATTTAACCCAAACATTAGGAAACTAGATCCCAAAACAGTAAGTTGCCATTTCTTTGGCTACCCAAAAAAGTCAAAAGGTTTTTGTTTCTACTATCTAGACAGACATACAAAGTTTGTGGAAACGAGACACACTGTCTTCCTAGATGATGAAATGATGAGGGGGAGCATGGTAGCTCGAGAAATTGACTTTGAAGAGAAGCGGGTGTATGAGCCCACTCCGATGATTCATGAGCCATTTTTCTCACTACCTGTTGTTGCTACACTGATAGTGCAAGATACTGTGGTGCCAGCACCTGTTGTTATTCCGCCTATGGCAACAATGAATGATGATGAGGAACCTGTTCTTTAGGATCCTGTAGAACCTATTGCCACAAATGAGGGGGAGCAACAACAACCTCAAACAGAAGATGTGCCAAATGTGGAGGCCCCTAGAAGGTCTCAAAGAGTTAGAAAATCAACTATTCCTGTTGATTATGAAGTAAATAACACTGAGGAATTTCAAATGGAGGATGATCCCACCTCATTTAAAGAAGCCATGAGAAGTGATCATTCATCAAAGTGGCTTAAGGCCATGGAAGATGAAATAAAATCTATGAATGCCAATAAAGTTTGAGACTTAAAAATAATTCCTAAAAGAGCCAAAATAGTAGGCTATAAATGGGTCTACAAAACAAAACTTGACTCTCAAGGGAATATAGAGAGATATAAAGCATGACTTATGGCAAAAGGCTTTACGTAAAGAGAATGGATTGATTACAATGAGACCTTTTCTCCAGTCTCATGTAAGGATTCCTTCATAATTATAATGGCATTAGTGGCATATTACGATTAAGAATTACATTAGATGGATGTAAAGACGATATTTCTCAATGGTGACTTGGAGGAAAATGTTTACATGGAACAACCAAAAGGTTTTGTCATGGAAGGAAAAGAACGAATGAGATGCCGCCTAAAGAAATCTATTTATGGATTAAAACAAGCTTCAAGACAGTGGTACTTGAAGTTTGATCAGACAATAAGGAATTTTGGGTTTAAAGAGAATGTTGAGAACAATTGTGTTTATGCAAAGTTTAAAAATGGGAAGTTTATCTTCCTTGTCCTGTATGTGGACAATATCTTACTTGCTTGTAGTGATGTCAGTCTACTATTGGAGACAAAGAAATTTTTGTCCTCAAAATTTGATATGAAAGATTTTGGTGAAGCTTCGTTCGTTCTAAGGATGGAGATTCATCGAGATAGAAGTAAAGGGGTATTAGGACTATCACAAAAGGCATACATAGAAAAAATCTTAAAGAAATTCAGTATACACAAATGTAGTCCCTCACTTGCTCCTATAGTCAAGGGCGATAGATATGGGGATTTTCAATGCCCTAAGAACCAATATGAGATCGATCAAATGAAAATGATTCCATATGCTTCAGCTGTCGGAAGCTTGCAATATGCTCAAATATGTACGTGCCCTGACTTGGCATTTGTTACTGGGTTACTTGGTAGATTCCAGAGTAATCCTGGAATAGAATACTGGAAATTAGTAAAGAAAGTCTTGCATTATTTACAAGGAACGAAAGGCCTCATGATGACGTATAGAAAATCTAATTCACTCCATATAGTGAGATATTCAGATTCTGATTATGCGAGAGATGATAGAAAATCCACGTCTGGATATGTATTCACTCTCGCAGGGGGAGCTATTTCATGGAAAAGTTCAAAGCAAACTGTCACTACATCGTCCATAATGTATGCCAAGTTTATAGCGTGTTATGAGGCAACGGGACAGGTGAACTGGCTAAAGAAGTTTATACCCGGTTTGAAGATGGTTGACGACATCTATAGACCACTTAAGTTATACTGTGATAATAATCCGGCAGTACAGTATGCTCACAACAATAAGTCAAGTGGTGCTGCCAAACACATTGACATAAAGTATTATGTTGTAAAAGGTAAAGTCTGGGATCATGTCATAAGTCTTGAGCACATAAGTACTGAAAAGATGCTCGCGGATCCGCTTACAAAAGGCTTACCACCCAACGTGTTCAGAGAACATGTAGCCGGCATAGGTTTAAGGGAAAGTCTATAATTTCTGGACAAAAGAATGCTCAAAGATAAGTATCTATTTCAGAACAGAGTGGTGTGTTGTAGCTATTAAATCTATCGGCAATGGACCGTGACGATGAGACATGCTCTATGCGCTAATCTGTAATAGAATGAACAAATGTAAATGATATGAAAATAAAAGATGGAAGGAGATCAAGGGGGAGATTGTTAGATTGATCTCTAATCCTAACTAGACCCAACGACTCAGTTGGGCCTTTGATTCGCGCCCTGATCGGGGGCGCCCAGCCCACCATGGCTGGAGGGCTCCTGTCACACTACGCTATAAAAAGATGTGGGGGCCGGCGGATGTCGATGAAATATGGTCGATAGTCCACCAAGGGGGATGCCTGTGGTGGTAGATTATCGGTAGACGGTGCGTGTAATCAGGAACCAGATGGTGACACAAGGCGCAGAGACAGCGATTTAGACAAGTTCGGGCCGTCTAATCGACGTAATACCCTACATCCTATGTCTTTGGTGTATTGTATTGAGATGTATACAGATTAACCTGTCCTCTAGGGGACCCTTGTCTCTTCTTATATACCCCAAAGAGACAAGGTTACAAGTAAAGTATCCAATTTGGTACTATTACAATATCTAGTATAACTTGTAATCTTGATGAACACGCCTTGATCTTACGGGCCGGGCCACCTCGGATGGTGTGGCCCATGTGCCATCTTGTAGTACCCGGGGGTATATCCCCCACAGCTAGTCCCCGAGCGCCATGTATTCTGATACGACACGCCATTTCAACCTTCTCCGAACAGTGAGGCTTGAGTTCTTGACATCTCTGACCACCGTTGTCGCCGGAGAAGTAGGTTGTCCGAAGAATGTATGGTGCTCTTCAGAAGAAAGAAAAAGATTTTGTCCTGGGAAGTGTGCCCATTTGTATTTCTGAAAAGAAATGTAAGTACGTCTTGAAGCGTAGCGTCCTTGATCATGAGAGGCATAGTGGTCGAAAAACAAGCACATTCACCGCAAGGTGAAGTGTGCTCACTTAGTCCCCGAGCCTGGTAGTAGGTGACGTAGGCACGTGGTGCCAGGGTCTAAAAAGAATTCCCAGTTAAGTTGAGAATCCAATCGCCGTTCACACGATACGAGATGCACCGGCAGGTGCATCGTATCGATGTAGTCCCCGAGCTTGCTGGAAGGCGAGGTATGAGCCTTGTAGCAAGGTCTAAGTGAGAAAAAAAATCCCAACTATATGCGAGTTGCCAGTCACATGTAGTTGAGACGCAAAGTCCCCGAGCCGTGGTCGGAGAGTGGTCGAGGCAGTCCCCGACCACAGGTCGAGGAGCGAGCGACGAAGTCCCCAAACCATGGTTGGAGAGTGGTCGAGGCAGTCCCCGAGCACAGGTCGAGGAGCGAGCGACGAAGTCCCCGAACCGTGGTCGGAGAGTGGTCGAGGCAGTCCCTGAGCACAGGTCGAGGAGCGAGCGACGAAGTCCCCGAGTTGTGGTCGGAGAGTGATCGAGGCAGTCCCCGAGCACAGGTCGAGGAGCGAGCGACAAAGTCCCCGAGCCATGGTCGGAGAGTGATCGAGGCAATCCCCGAGCACAGGTCGAGGAGCGAGCGATGAAGTCCCCGAGCCATGGTCGGAGAGTGATCGAGGCAGTCCCCGAGCATAGGTCGAGGAGCGAGCGACAATGTCCCCGAGCCGTGGTCGGAGAGTGATCGAGGCAATCCCCAAGCACAGGTCGAGGAGCGAGCGACGAAGTCCCTGAGCCGTGGTCGGAGAGTGATCGAGGCAGTCCCCGAGCGTAGGTCAAGAAGCGAGCGACGAAGTCCCCGAGCATAGCTCGAAATTACTGCAATATAAATACATAAAACGGTAGTACATGATGTACAAAATAATAAATTATGGAGAAAAATCAGCGGTGAAGAAATAGCGTATGACGCTCAGCAGTCATTTGCAAATAAGCATGATGTGATAAAGTAGTTTGTGCTTTGTAAACATTAGTGCTAATGTGAAGTTTGTGTTTATACTTAATATAAATCGTCCGACCAGTTAGTATGTAGCTGAGTCTCCAGCCCTAGCTAGCCCATTAACCATAACGCGGGGCGTGGAGCCCGTGCACGTATAGGAAGAACAAAGCGTCGCTAAGGAGCCGCTGCCGACCACCCATAACGCAGAGGGCAGACGCTCGTGCATGTGTAGGGAGGAGCCGGAGACAGGGCCTTTTCTGGAGACATCGAGCGTCAACATGACTGGTCGAGTATTTGCATTAAGTATAGCTGTATGTTATATTTAAGATGGTATACATGGACAAACGTTATTTGAAGAATAATCATGACAAGGATGTTGTGGAGAAACATCGTAATGAAAATTATATTAAATATAAATATTATAAGTGTACTTATCTTTGGATAGAAATCTGGTCGATGGTGATAAAGTTGTCCGATCCTCGTACTTTTCGGCCTGTTGTGACGGTGGTCGCGGTTGTCATAGCGCCGTTCTTCGTGGCGATCATCATTGCGACGTGGTCTGGTGGTCGGAGCTCGGCGGAGCCGCTCGGGACGTGGTCTGGTGGTCCGGTCGACGTGGTCGGAACTCGGCGTGGCTCGCTCAGCGGCTCGCTCCGCGGCTCGGCGTGGCTCGCTTGATGGCTCGGACAGCTCCATGTATTCGGACTTTGACGTATTTCATTGTACATGTTGCATTGTATGGATGCGTCCGATTGGTTGGAGTTCCAGGTTAATGATGGCTGCTCGGTTCCTGCCAAAATAATCACGCATATGTGGGAGATATCTGGACACATACTATCTCATGGGATATAAATTAGAAAATAAATACAAGTATTGACTTAGCTTTGGACGTCGCCCGTCAGCTGTTTGTACATGTATATGCACACACGCATGTAGGCTAATTTATCAGCACGTGCATGCTTTGTAGATAGTCCAGTCCTCGTTTGCTTGCTTGTCGATAGGAAGTCGCAGATAGCAGAGCGTCGTTGTGGTGTTCAGAATCCTTGTCCGCCCCGTTGGTGCATGTGTATACGCCTATATGCGCAACTTTTGGCTAGCTTGCTTGCGTAGTCTTCATGTGCTATGGACAAGCCCACGACTGGTCAGAGCTTTCGGCTTCATGACAGACGGATTTGTTTATTGAGCTAGAGACATGACCATGCATATGCACGTCCATAATGAACTGCATGGTCTCATGAATTGGATCGTCTACGGCCTTGGCTTGATTGGATCTTCATGTTATCTTGTTGGTCAGCCTGACGTCACCAGGCTTCAGTCCCAATTGATTTGGCTGATCCGTCGAGACTTGTCGCTGAAAGAGACGCCGAATAGCCGATGCACAGAACCAAAAGCTCTGAGTAGTAGATTGATCCGTAGGGACACGACATTGATCGAGTCTCATCAGGTTGTTGGACGTCGCCGTAGCAGATCGAGTTGCCGCGAACAACGTTGATGAAGAAAATCGCCATCTGATTCGTTGGAAGATCAGCACACACAGCCCCTAAAAGGGGACCCCTACCTGGCGCGCCACTGTCGACGAAATATGGTCAGCAGTCCACCGAGGGGGATGCCCGTGGTGGTAGACTATCGGTAGACGGTGCGTGTAATTAGGAACCAGATGGTGACACAAGGCGCAGAGACAGCGATTTAGACAGGTTTGGGCCGTCTGATCAACGTAATACCCTACGTCCTGTGTCTTTGGTGTATTGTATTGAGATGTATACAGATTAACCTGTCCTCTAGGGGACCCTTGTCTCTCCTTATATACCCCGAAGAGACAAGGTTACAAGTAAAGTATCTAATTTGGTACTATTACAATATCTAGTACAACTTATAATCTTGATGTGCACGCCTTGATCTTATGGCCCGAGCCACCTCGAATGGTGTGGCCCATGTGCCATCTTGTGGTACCCGGGGGTATATCCCCCACAGCGGCTTTTATCACAAGGTTGACCTGAGCCGAGCTCCCCACCGACAAACCCTAATCCGATCTAGAGGGCACGCAGCCAGTGACGGAAAGCCACCAGACGCGCCGCCATCGGACTCCACTGCCTTCACCGCCGGTCGCCACCGCGCATCACCTACGTCGTCTTCACCGACCGTCGCTGCCCTAGCGAGACATCGACTCCATGCGGACGCAAGCGGATCTTCCTCCACTACGGTGTCAGGTTTGACACGTCCATCTTCTACCTCTCTCTTTCTCTCATTCTACCTACTGTTACTGCTCTAGTAGACGTTCTAGGATTTATGATACTATTCAACAGCAAGTACCTGGCTAGATCTATGCTCCTAGTGGTCCTATAAGTTCTACAGATACGACTCACCTTTGGCCTCGAGGTGCTGCTCCACACCGTCATGGCCAAGGCGCGTAAGGACCTCGGCCTGCTCCCGACACCGGGCTCCTGCCCGGGCACGCCCACCTCTGCCGCGCACTCGCCGTTCCTCCTCTCGCGCCAGAACTCCAACCGCAACGGCGGTGGTGGCACCGGCACCGCGCCGTCGTCGCTCTCGGTGTCGTCGCCCTCGTCGTGGGCACCGCCGCCCATGTTCTCTAGGAGCAACAGCGTCGTCAGCAATGGCGCGACGGCGGAGGAGGCATTGGCCGCTGTCGGGAGGACCTCATGAGCCCGGCCGCAGGCGAGAACGCCCCGCCGTCGCCCTTCTTTGCCATCGGGGACCCGCTCCTCGACGAGCTCTAGTTGTAGGAGCAACTCGCGTTCCTCATCGACGCTGGCGGCGGCCACCAGCTGCCCCTGTTAGACTCCACCAGCGAGTGCCGGAGCCCTAGGTCTAGCGATGCCGCCGGGTTCTTCCCGTACGGCAGCCTTGGTTGGGCCAACGGCGGCGGCCCAGGGCACTGCCAGAGCTCGTCGGTCAGCGAGCTCTGCCTCGGCACCGCCGGAGCTCGTCGGTCAACGAGCTCTGCCACGGTAGGGCCGACGGACTTGGCTGGAAGCCCTACCTGTACTACGCCCGCGGGTACTGCAAGAACAGCATGCTTGCCGGTTCGTGCACGGCGGCCTCCCCGACGACGCCACCGCTCTCGCCGGTGCTAAGATGGACACCGCCACCTTGGAGCAGCAGTGCCAGGACATCCTACTGCGCTCCAAGTCCCAGTGCCTTGCCGCTGCCGCCTTCCCCTACTCCCCGACCGGCTCGCTCCCTAGCTCCCCGTCCGCGGCTACCAAGTGCCTCAGCTTGCTCCAGGAGTCTAGCGTCGAAGAAGTCGGCCACGCGCGTGTCGGGGTCCCCCGCCCGCGCCCGCAGCGCCGCCTCCAGCCTCGCGAGCGCAGCCACCGCCAGCAGCGCGTCGCCGAGGCCCGGCCCGCACCCGTCGATCGCCAGCACCCGCACCCTGCCCCTGTCCTCAGTGTTGCCCAGGCTCGGCGTCGGAACAGCCCACCCCGGTGTGCCCGGCACGGAGCCCACGCCCGGCGCGCCGCCGAAGAGGAACTTGCTCTCCAGCAGGGAGAAGATCTCGTAGCTGAGCTTGCCCAGGTCCACGTCGGGCGGAGGTGACGCCACAGCTGCAGCAGATGGGAGAGATGGACGGAAGATGGGTGGGGTGAGCAGGAGTGTGGCGAGCTGTTGGTGGTGATGGCTCGATGGCTCAGCGAGCGCTCGCGGCCTGCTTATAGATGGCCGCACTGCAGCCAGCCACCACACCAGTGAGCGTTTCTGCTCTACTGCGCGCCTGCGCCAGTAGGAGGTTGGTTCTGAAGATAAAGAAAGATAGGGGTTTTTCTGCAAATGTATGTTGAATTTAAGGTTAAATAAATGACATGGACCTGCATTGAACCATTTTAAAAGTTCATGACCCAAAAATGTAGTGTCAAAGTTGATGGACCTATAGAACACTCCAACGAAAGTTAATGGATCTTCCGTGCATTTTACTCAATACACTATACACTGGCATCAAACCAGTAACCACCACCACCACCACTCAAAACAACATCGAGTTCCACAACTTACTATGATGTACACTCTATACAGAGCATGTCAGTTAGCCCCAAATTACAAGCTATTCAAGCCTAGTAGTCTGAATAACACACTATACGGCAACTCAAAGCTTCAGAACCAAAACGTACAGCTCCAATACTGTACGTGGCAAAAAGTTAAAGAAACATTAAAGAACCAATACACATGCACAATAAAGCTCAATTGTTCAAATCTCTAGATTGACGAGCATTTGGCTGTTGGTATGGAGAAGGCCGTAGTCATCTTTGTGGCCTTGGCTGACGTCGCCAGGGACTCAACAATGTGGATCTGTCGAGAAGCAGCAGGAGGCCAAGGAACGTAGTCGACAAACCAAAGGTATACCTACGAAATATCCACGGCACCAGTTCAGTTTCGCTTCAGAGTGGAAAGGGCCATAATAGGTGATGCACGATAAAGCCATCATAGATAACCTACTTGACTGTAGAGCTTCTGTTTCTCCAAAATAGTATTGAGAGCACCCACTGCAGAAAAGATATCGAAAATAGTTGTTAGTTTTCTCAAGGACGAACCTTTGCGATGTAATGGCCATGGATATTCAGACTACAAGTATCAAATACAACTTCGTATGTTCACAAATTGGAACTGTGATAGCACAAAACACAGTTTTATTGTACTATATTTGCAGTGTCATTGTATCGATTTTCAGTACTCAATGCTGTATGCCTTGACATGTTGAAGAAAATCTAACATGAACAAATGGTTGACTGAAAATAAGCTCAAATGTCCCAACAGTTTACTCGGCATATTCGGGAACAGTGGAAATGAGCTGCTCTCAGTCCACAAAGTTTCTGTCAGGTCTAATGACCATCAGCCTATTCGTTTCGGCTGGATTGGCTTATAAGCCATCGGCTGAAAGTACTGCTGGCTGGTTTGGTATGAGAGGAAAACACTGTTGGCTGGCTGATAAGCCAAGCCAGATACAAGTAGTTACAGGCTGCCGAACAGGCTGCATAACGTTTTGGGAGAACAATTTTGTCTAGTAATTCCATTATGGCCTGCATTAATGGATATTTACTGAATTGCATTGCACATAATGCATCTGAGGTAGAACAATATAAATACTTGTTTATGACATCCACACAACTCGAGCATCATTTTGTAAACATCAATGTGGGCATGTATTAAATTTAACAAAAAATACATAAATATGATTATGTGCAAACAACCAACTGTTACTCATATACCGACAATGGATATGGATACTTACAAGGAGAATATTAAATATCACATGAGCAAGTGTCTAGTAATCAACTGCAGCAATGGATCTTAACTTAATTGCACAACACACGTATGGGGTACAATAATATGATAATTAATAACTTCTTTATGCCCCAAACAACTAAAGCAAAAGTTTGTAAATTTAATGCTGATGCTTTAATAAATCTGACCAAAAAAGTACAAATGAAGATGATGATCAATATGGCAACTCTTCCAAGATGCTAATATCACATAATTGAATATAAAGAGCAACATATTTCTGCCATGAGAACTACTTCTATACTTCTCCAAGAACCAAAACCACATAAAACTTAAATATTAAATTTCCTCTCAATATTTTGAATTTTGAAGTACTTTGAGTTTTACAGAAGCACTCCATTTTGCAAGTTCACCCTACAAGTATAACCAAGAATGACAACACACTAAAATGAAATCAAAAGGTGGACCATGTAGTCCTCTCCCTCATCACTGAACCTAAGAAAAAACGCTAGAACCCTAATTTTGTGCAATCAGGCCACTCTATGGTATAACACTTCAGTTCACCTGACCCTAAAAGACAATTTCCTCTAAGCCACATCAAGAGATCACCGAATTATATGGCTACTTCCCAACACTGAAATGTCAAGGATCTAATTACTTCTCCCGTCCAGAAAAAAAACTTGCCAACATTCTATTCTATCAAAGACAGCAGGAAAAACTTTCTACCAAGTTAATCCCTGCAATGTGACTGAATCACTCCAAATGTGCCCAACTTAGCACCTTTAACTAACAAAACTGATGTTACTTAGACAGAACACGGGTCGATAACAATGACCAATATGGTTAGCAAATGTATACCTTGCAAATCCTGATCACTGAGAAACTGCTCGCAGGGACTACTGCTTTCTTCACAATGGCCCTCTGCTGAGCAACCATCTCCCAGCAGAGCTGCCGCGCCATCTCCCTGGCCATCACCAGCTGTGCCCTCTCCGCCCGCAGCGCGGAGATCTCCCTCCGCAGCGCCACCCTGTCTGCCTCCAGCGCCTCGACCCTTGCATACAACCCCCCCGAGTTCCCGTCGCCCACATACTCTGCCACCACAGACGTAGCTGGTTTCGTTGTGCTCGCGCAGGTAACATCCACCGTGTACTCGAATTCCTTCTCCACGGGGGACGACGGCTCCTCCTCCTCCTCCTCCTCTTCCTCCCCATCGCGGTCGTTGCCGACGACCATGGCTTTCACCTCCATGGCACTGCTCGAGTCGCGGGCGTTCCGCTCCACCCGCATCGCGCCCATGTTGATCTGCTCCACGTCTTCGGCGCCCACCTCCTCGTACGATTCCTCATCCTCGTCGTCCGTGAAGGAGTCCGGGTCGATGCCGTGGGACTGGAGGCGGGAGTGGTAGGAGGCGGCGAGGTCGGAGAGCGAGGCGAGCTCCTCCTGGACCTCGCGCTCCCTGTCCTCGCGGCCCTCGGCGTAGCGCTTAAACTGGCGGGCCTCCATCTGCGCGGCGGCCTTCTCCCGCTGCAGGCGCTCGATCATGAGCATGGCCTCGCTGGCCGCCGTCTCCGCGGACGCCCGCTCCGCGTCGAGGTCCTGCCGCAGGCCCTGCGCGGCCTCCTCCGCGGCCTCCTTCTCCCCGCGCAGCCGCTCCGCCGCTGCCTCCAGCTCCTCCACCCTCCGGATCAGCTCCTCCGCCGCCGCTTCCCCTGTTCCCAGACCCGCCTTGGGCGACAGCTCCGGTGACCGCGCCGGCGGCCGCCGCTTCAGGGACCGCCGCGACGGCGACGGGTCCGCGACCGGATCCATGGAGGCATGAAGTAAGCACCCGGGTGCTCGCGCCTCCCAAGTCGCAAGCCCCGATCCAGCCGCCGCCGCCGTCGGGAGCTATCGGTTGGAGGGCGCGCGGCACGGCGGCGCCGTGACGGAGCGCCGCGTCTTCGTGCTGTGACACTGAGGCGAGTCCGGGGTGGCTGGTGGCTGGTGGCGGTGGCGGTGGCGTCTGTTGGAAGCGACGTGAGCTAGGCCGGAGCAGCTGGTTTTTTTTTTCCTCTGGAGCAGCTGGATTAGGAGGAAGCAAGAGCAGCATTGAATTGAATAACTCAGTCGAGATGTGATTGGGTAGAGGATAGGAGGGCCATTGTTGCATTATTATGATACGGGTGAGCTTTCCACGTCGCCGTACGCCAAACAAACCGTTTCCTTTCCGTCGCCGTGGAAGCAAGGCGAGGGCGCGAGCGCGAGGCGGGTGCGGGGCGGGCAATCAGGGGAGGTCAGAGGAGGACATCAGTTCTGGAGGGAAGCAGAGCAAAAGGCGAAACGAAAGGGTAAGGCACGGCGGCGGAGCTGGTGCGGGTTATGATTCGGCGTCACGCTCCCACTATGTGGAAGGCCACTAACCGCGTAAAGTAGCGCGGGGAAAGAATTCGGTGCGAATTTCACGTCGCCGGCGGCAGGAAACAGTAGCTGGTCACGGGGAGTCTCATGTGATTTTTCTCGGCCACTTGCGAGTGGAATACGAGTCGCGCTCGACGTGCTCGTACGCCGAGTACCTGGTGAGTAGTAGTTCGTACATGAAATGGTGGTGGAAACCAGCGCTAGGTTTCCCGGTTCGGCTACGGAAATGGCGCAGCCGGCTGGCGGAAACTGCTGGGTTTCGTCATTTCGTGGGGCTGCTTCTTCTCCTCCCTACGGGTCAATGATTCATCGGGAACAGGTCTGGGGTAAAGATGGCAACGGGCGTGGTGCCCGTGGATACTACCTTCTTACGCCCGCGTCCGCCAGCTAAATCTTTCGTTCGCGCCCGCGCCCGCGATCAGCCACGGGCAACAAACCACGCCCGCGCCCTCGATCCGCGGGCATGAAATGCCCGCGGGCATGCCCGTGTGCCCGTCAGGTTGAGCATATACATAAATCATAGTGCATTACAAGAGATACGAAGATACATATTCATAACAAATCGTGTATATACATATATTTGCTTGTAGGTCCCACATGTCAGACCTGTGGAGCGGGTCTGGTGGATAAGCGAGTGAGGACAGCAAATTTCTTTGCCCGTGAAGAACTATCCTCTGGGTTCAGAATAGTGCCCGCGCCCGTGCCCGTATCCTTGCCCATCAGGTTCCATGCCCGCGGGCATGCGGGCATTCTGTGTCCGTTGCCATCTTTAGTCTGGGGGACGAAGATGAGCGAGGGTAAGGGCCTGTTTGGCATGTTCTGGCTTATCTGAAAATGGCTCCGGCTCTGGCTTGTCTGAAGGAGCAGCTCTTTTGGAGGAGCTGAAGCCGTTCTGGAAAAACGTTTGGCAAAACGGCTCCTTCCCACTAGATGACGTGAACCCACAGCAAAGGAGCCGCGCGAAGCTTGTTTTTTTAGGCTTCTCCTGCGTAGGCAAAAAAATGGCTCCGGCTCTTGACCGACTTCTCATGCAGAGCCCTTTCTAAAACAGATGTTTGGCACTGCAGGAGCCTGCCAAAGAGGCTCTAAGCGTCGCGTTGACGACGGTTGTACCCGTTAATTAATAGATTAATCGGCGAGATTATTTTTCGCGAACATGCCTTAGCTGCTTAGCATGTACAATGCAATAGATTAATCGGCGAAATCGGCGGTGACATTATGAAATGAAACTTTCCTGGCTGTTCATATCTGATTTCGGAATTGATAAAAGCTGGATGGAAGATAGCCCTAAAGCCGACGGATCGAAATCGAATAATGCTGGTGACGGACTGATGGTGGAGCCATACCTAACATGGCTTGTCGCCATTGGCGGACGTACGGGGGGCTGGGGGGGGGGGGGGGCTGCAGCCCCCCTCGTGGGCTGCAAAAAAAAATTAACAGGTTTTTTTAGCCTAGCCCAAAACTCACGGCCAGGCCAGCAGAGCAGACGGCCTCACGGGCGAGCAGAGCAGACGTATCGCTGCAGCGCCGCTTCTAGCTTCTTGCGCGTCGCGCAGGCGCAGCGTCGCGCCCCGCCGCCGCCCGCCGCGCCTCCTCCCGGGCTCGCGGCTCGCCTGCTCGCGCGTCGCGCCTCCCCCTCGCTCCTCGCCCCCTCGCGGCCTCGCCCCCCTCCCGCCCCCTCTGCTCCGCGCCTCCGCGCATTGGCCAGCGCCCAGCGAGGACGGACACCGCCGCGCCGGACGGCCGGAGCCAGCAGCGTGCAGCCGACAGCCTGTAGCCAGGGAGGATGGGCGTCGGGCGGCCCGCGGCGGCGTGGCCGGTCAGCCCCAACCGGCCAACCCCAGGTTGAAGCGCTGACCGCTGGGGACTGATCCAACCGCCCGACCGGCCGCCCCAACCGCTGACACTGACAAGTTGAGAACGGATCCCCTCTGTGCGGCTCTGCCCTCTTTAATTCCTCTTTTTATTTTTTTTCAGTCAGTGATCCGATTGGTTTTACTTTATAGTCCACTGGTTGTAGAATGGAAAAAATTTTTGCTAAGAAAGATGCTTCTACTTCTACTCAAGAGAGTCGGGTTGTGCAAAAAAGACCCCGCATTGAGCTTGATATGAATGATATAGTTGTCGATCCAGGTCTTAGAAAGCCAATTGATGAATTCCACCATGATATTAGGGATGATGCTAGGAGAGCATATTTACAGATGAGTCCATATCAACCAAATTGTGAGTATGAAAGAACAGCGGGTAAAACTCAAACTAGAGGTTTTGTTAAATCATGGTTTACTCAATTTGATTGGTTAGAGTACAGTCCTGCCAAGGATGCAGCCTATTGCTTTTATTGCTACCTCTTTAAGCCACCACCAGCAAGCAATTTTGATGATACTGAGGCATTCACCAGAGTAGGGTTCAAAAATTGGAAAAAGGGAAAGGCTTCTTTGCTGAAGCATGCTCAATCAATTGATGGCTACCATAGTGCAGCAAGAAAACGAGCAAATGATTTCAAAAATCAAAGGCAAAGTGTAGAACATGTGTGGGCAGTAACAACTACAGCAGAAGAGGAGGCATATAAAGCTCGTTTAACTATAATGTTAGGCATTGCTAGATTTCTTCTTTTGCAAGCTCTGGCATTTCGTGGGCATGATGAGTCTAAAACATCTAAAAATAAAGGGAACTTTTTGGAGATGCTTGATTGGTATAGAAAGAAGGATCCTAAGGCTGCACTTGTGATAGCTGAGAATGCTCCAGGGAATAATCAAATGAATTGTCCCACAATTCAAAAAGATTTGGTAAGGGCTTGTGCAGAGCAGACAAGTGAATTAATTAAGAGTGAAATTGGAGATCGTTGGTTTACGGTGCTTGTTGATGAGGCTCGTGATGCATCAATTAAGGAACAAATGGCCGTGGTTGTGAGGTATATATCATCTATTCGTGTATTTTCATTTCTTTTGTTTTGTGGCTTCCAATTAACACTATGTTTCCTTTTGTTTTATAGGTTTGTCAATGATAAAGGAAGTGTGATTGAGAGGTTCCTTGGCCTACAACATGTTTCTGACACCACATCTTCTTCACTGAAGGAAGCATTGGTTTCTATGCTTGCAAGATACGGGTTATCTATAGCCAAGGTTAGAGGACAGGGATACGATGGAGCTTCAAACATGAGAGGGCAGTTTCATGGGTTACAAAGGCTAGTATTGAATGAAAACCCTTTTGCTTTTTACATCCACTGTTTTGCTCATCAATTGCAGCTTGTGGTAGTTGCTGTAGCCAGATGTTGTGCTTCAACTGATGATTTCTTCAATTATGTCACTTCAGTTGTCAATACTGTTAGTGCTTCTTGCAAGAGAAAAGATCAACTTCTCCAAAAACACTGATACTCTTGTTCAACAATTAGATAGTGGTGAAATATCTCCTGGTAGAGGGAAAAACCAAGAAACTAGTCTTGCTAGGCCTGGTGATACACGATGGGGTACACATCACAAAACATTAGTACGTCTTATGCTCATGTGGGAACCTGTGCTTGAGGTGTTAAAGAATATTAGTGATGATGGTACTGATGGGGAAAAAACTATAGCATCTGGATTGATAGAAAAAATGGAGTCATTTCAATTTATGTTCATATTGCATCTGATGATTAGAGTATTGGGGATAACTCAAGACCTATCACAATGTTTGCAAAAGAAAAATCAAAACATTGTTCGTGCAATAGGATTGATTGGTTCTGTGATGAGAAATATAAATGCCATGAGGGAAAATAGTTGGGATGATCTTTTAGAGAAGACAAAAGCCTTTGCTGCCAAACACAATATAGACATTCCTAATATGGAAGATATGATACCAATGAGAGGTCGTTCAAAATGTCGTGGAGCCAAATATGTGACCTACTACCATCATATTCATCATGGGATTTTCAATGTTGTCCTTGATCAAATAATTTGTGAGTTGAACAATCGATTTCCAGAAAGATCAACTCAACTATTGAGATGTGTTGCTTGTCTTGATCCGACAAATGAGTTTGCCAACTTTGAGATAGAGAAATTAGTTGAGCTTGCTAAGATTTATTATGCTGACTTTAGTGATTATGAATGTGAAAAGCTAAGAACTGAGCTTGAAAATTTCATGGATGAAGTCAAACATGATGAAGAATTTTGCTCGTGTATTGATCTTGGTGGCCTTGCTGAGAAGATGGTTAAAACTGATAGACATACATATTTTCCTTTGGTGTATCGCCTCATTGAGCTTGCATTGATATTGCCCGTGGCAACAACAACAGTTGAGAGAGCCTTCTCTGCTATGAATATTATCAAGACCGACAGGAGGAATAAAATGAATGATGATTGGATGAATAATAGCATGATATGCTATATTGAGCGGGATTTGTTTGCATCCATTGATGATGATAAAATTTTAAAGTGCTTTCAAGGCTTAAGAAACCGTAAGATAAACTTGCCACCTAAGGTCCCAAGGTGCGTATTGTTTTAGAGCTTTTCTTTGTATTTGTTATCTTGGTTACTGAAGAAGTGTTTGACATTTAAAAATTATGTAGCATTGAGCGTGGTGGTTCAAGTGGTGTGAATTCTTGAAGATGGAAGACTCCTTGTATTTGGTACTTTTCTATGCTTATTATCATAATTCTATGTATCTTTGACTTTGAGCACTTTGAATCAATTATCAAATTATATGCTTATTAGTGTACTGTGTCCAGCGAGCAAAATTTTTTTGGCGTATGTTGTTTAGCCCCCCCTTGGTCCGTTTCTGGATCCGTCACTGCTTGTCACTGATCGAATACGAATAGTGGTGAATCCTTCATCAAGTTCGAAAGCAGGTGGATTTTCTTGCAGGATGCTTCGGATTTTGCCGCTTCAATTTCTAGTGCCGAAGCCAGCTTGGTGCTCGTGCGTTTAGGCGTAGTTTAATTCCCAAAAATTTTCACCCTAAACTATTACATCGAATCTTGCGGCACATGTATGGAGTATTAAATATAGACGAAAAAAAGCTAATTGCACAGTTTGTTTGAAAATCGTGAGACAAATGTTTTAAGACTAATTAGTCCATGATTAGCCAAAAGTGCTACAGTAACTACCATGCGCTAGTGATGGATTAATTAGGCTTAATAAACTAGTCTCGTAGTTTTCAGACGAGCTATGTAATTAGTTTTTTTATTAGTATCCGAAAATCTCTTCCGACATCCCCGAAACATCCGATGTGATATCTAAAAAATTTTCATTTCGCGAACTAAACACGCCCTTAGTTCGCAAAATGAAAATTTTTGGATATCACATCGGATGTTTTGGGATGTCGGAAGGGGTTTTCGGATACTAATAAAAAAACTAATTACATAGCTCGCATGGAAACTGCGATACGAATTTATTAAGCCTAATTAATTCATCATTAGCACATGTTACTACTGTAGCACTTATGGCTAATCATGGACTAATTAGTCTTAAAACATTCGTCTCGCGATTTCCAACCAAACTGTAAAATTAGTTTTTTTTCGTCTATATTTAATACTCTATGCATGTGCCGCAAGCTTTAATGTGATAGTTTGGGGTGAAAAATTTTAAACCAGGCCTAAACACAGCCTTAGGCCAATTCACACATCTCGACTCGCTAAGCCGTGGTTCCACGGCGCGTGGCATGTCCCCATGCATCCACGCATGTATCAATGACCATTTTATCCGGTGAACACAAAACATTCACTACAACCATGACACGAGTGCTCGTGCTAAACAACAAAGGTCATGATGTCACGTGGGGACAGGCTCAGGTAGTCAAGTCCAAGCACCCAAAGTGCCAAACTTGGTGTTTGGTCGTTGTCCATGTTTGGATAAATACATAAAGTGTTAAATATAGACTAATTACGGAATTAATTATATAGTTTACGATTAATTTAAGAGACGAATCTTTTAAGTCTAATTAGTCCATGATTTGATAATGTGGTACTGCAGTAAATATGTGCTAATGATGGATTGATTAGGCTTAAAAAATTCATCTCGTGGAGTACTGACGAATTATATAATTTATTTTTTTATTAGTACCCGAACACCCTATACAACATCCTTGTGACACGTCTCCTGAATTTTAGTCGCCGCATCAAACAGGTCAGTTGGAGTTGCCATACACGAACCGCTTGACGAGTCGGACCACCTCGCTGCCGGCGTGGCCGGCCGGCTCCACGGCGAAGAACCCGTGGTGCTGACCCTCGAACTCGACGTGCTCCACGGGCTGTCCCATCGCCTTGAGCCGCGCGACGTAGTGCGCCTGGCGGTCGCGCAGCAGGTCCCGCTCCGCGGCCACGACGAGCGTCGGCGGGAGCGCGACGCCGCCCAGGCCCAGGCCCAGCGCGGGGCTCTCCGGACCGAACGGGTTCGCGAACGGGTGGTCCCTCGTGGCTCCCAGGGGCAGCGCCAGCCGCCACGCCTGGTCGTACCATGGCAGCGTCAGGAACGGGCCGGGCGGGAACTCCGCCTCGGACGCCGTCCTCTCCGCCCCGCCGAAGAACGGGCAGAGCATGACGTGCCCGGCGACGCGCACCGGGTCGAGCCCGGGGAGCTCGCCCGAGCCGAGGCGGACGGCGGTGTGGTGGACGATGTTCCCGCCCGCCGAGTCACCGGCGATGAACACCCGGCCCAGGTCAGCCGACTCGGCGAGCCAGGGGTCTCCTCCCGCCGCGACGGCCTGAGCGCGCACCCAGCACATGACGGCCGCCGCGTCGTCGAGGGCCGCGGGGAGGCGGTGCTCCGGTGCGAGGCGGTAGTCGGCGGAGAGGACGACGGCCGGGAGCTCGCCGGCCAGGCGGAGGCAGCAGGCGTGGAAGTTGGGCAGCGCGAAGGTGCCGAGGACGTACCCGCCGCCGTGGAAGTAGACGAGCACTGGCAGCTTCTTACCGCAGGAGGCCGGCGGCGGTCTGTACACGCGCAGCTTGAGGCCGTGGCCGTGGGTGGCGTCGTACACGACGTCCTTCCACTGGACGGGCAGCGCGGGAGGCACGGACGGGGGAGGGAGCGTGTCGTAGTCGGCGAACCGGACCACCGTGCCGTCGCTGAGAAGCTGGAGGACATGGGGCATGTCCTCGACGACGTGTGGCGGCGAGGAGGATGGCATCGCGGGTGCTGGTGAGAGCTTGAGAAGCACAGAACGGTGAGCAACGGCCAGCAAGGCAGCAGCTGCGTTTATATAGATGCTGACAAGGCGTTCCCAAATATCAGCGGCAATGCAAATCGGCCTCGTCTTCTCATCAATGGCGCCTTTGTTTGTTTTCGCTTGCTTGTTTCCCAAGCACGTATCATCAGTCAACCGATGATGCCTCCAAGATTGACCATGAGAATGCGACTTCTATTCTAGGGGAAGAAATTTCTGCAGACGTGTTGGAAACGGAGTCCCGCACACGCTCATAAAACTAGCATGGCGTTCCCGGTAGCGCTGGTTGTCTGCAGCATTGTTCCATTTACTCGCTTTATATGACTTACATAAAAATGACTCTTAATTGCCTTGCGGCGAAGCGCAGTTTAAGCGCTTCAAGTTTGTATTCAACGGCTATCTGGTGAATGTTGGAGGCCACAATATTTTATTCCTCAGTCTAAAAAACATATATTGGAGTAGTTGTTAGAAAGCAAAAGATGAAACAAATCCATTACTTAGAGGCTGTTGGTATCATGTTTTCAATCCATCATCGATTCACAACGGGCATGATTGGTTGCTTCGGGGCAGGGTATCCGGGATGGAGGACTGGTCCTAGGTGGTGTGATGCATGGTGAAATCATTCATCTAGATGTGTTTGGTTGCAATTTTAGAATTTGTACCGGATGACAATTAGTTTGTTTGGTTGCCAGCTTACACCAATTTGAGGAATGAGCTGGTACTGCTAGTTGTGTTTGGTTTGGCGCATTGCAAAAGGTGTGAGCACCCATGTATCATTTTGGTGAGGTTACCACCATTTTTATCAGAACAAGCATGGGAACACAAACATTGCCTCAGATCAATTTGTATCATCATCAACTATGACCTTGGAGCATAAGAGATATTACAAAAAAAAATCCGATAACAATGGTAAGAGGCAGTGGTTAACATATTGGCCTCAGATAACAGTTCTTCATCGGTTGACCTTGAGCTTGGAGCATAAGAAACACAGAAGGCAACACACAGCAATGGTAACAAACAAACATGAAAACCAAATAGAATAAGACCAGAGTTCCAGTGCCTCACAAGCTCAAGGTCATCAGGTATTTGTAATCCAGTACACATGGCGGTTTAGTTATCATCATAGGCAAATCATGAACAACAAAAGTCACAGTTCCTCACAAGGTATTTTAGGGCTTCATTGGTTGCCCGAAGCACTGCAAGGAGGCATTTTAGGGCATACACCCTAGGCTTCTTTCCTCGATAGGCAACATACCAAGCCATGGCATTTTGAGCATCACAGACAGTTGTAGCAACGAGCAAGAACGAACCACAGGAGCACCAGCAACACAAAACACTGCACCACAGCCACAACAAATAACACCGGTTTGTTGCTGAGCACCTTTGGTGGAGGATTGACAAAAACTTTATCATCTTCACAATCCATGAACTCTAAGTACGATGCTTCTGCCTCTTCTTTATTAGGGAAGCTCTTGTAGCTGTTGTTTTTAAAACTAGTTACCTAGGCATTGCATCTAGCCCAGGTTGAATATGCCCCAGGTACTCTTCCACGGTACACAACATACCAAGCCATTTGCCCCTTAAAAACACATAAAAGCAAGTATAAGATGTTGACAAAATGAAGGGTAGTTCAATCAATTTGTCTCAGATTTAATTGCCTTTTCATTTGACCTTGAACTTGGAGCTTAAGAAACATAGACAACAGCAAACCTCAAACAGATTGTAGAAAACCAAGATTATGACATGAATGAAACCATGAGAGGCATCTAGCCCAGCCATCAGATCATCAGAATTGTTCAGTTGTTGCTTGGGCATGGATGCCTCACATGGTTTGATTACAGCCATGAGAAGCATAAGCAGAAGATAGAAGAAACAATGCTCCAGTACCTCACAAGTCCAAAGTCAACAATGTGCATAATCCATTACTCAAATTGGCACTGTTATCTTTATAGGCAAGAAAAGGATCTCATAATTGTATCAGCCTCAGTAAAAAACTGCAATCATCCTAGATGGCAAATAAGAACACAAATTGCTAAGGCAAGTTCATGACTTCCATGGAACCGTGGGACACGTCCATCCCAGCCATCTGGTAGGCATGCCTACAACAGTTGCTTGGGAATAGATGTATCTCACGGTTTGATGAAAGACATAAGAAAACACAAGTAGACAATAAAGCAACAACATGAATAATACCCACAGCCACCTTAGATTGCTATAGTTTGCATCATCGGCCAAATGGAAACTCCTACAAGAACAATAACAGCATCTGAAATGTATTAGGTGAACTGACAATCAAAGGTATTTTAGGGCTCAGATCAACTAAGTGACAATCCATCACCCTTTATTAATGTCTACACCACATAGATCAACAAAGCCTCACATCCATCACCATGGCTCCTATGCTATTCCAGACTAGGTGCAACCTTGGTTAGGCGGCAAATGGTTCTTTGTAGCATCAGTTGAGGTAAGTGCTACACATCAAAATACTTTCTATAGCATAAGACAGTTAGCATGGCTATATGCAAAAGTGGAGAGGCCAGCTAGTATGCATCTAAGCAAAGTAGGTTGTGCTCAGGTAGGTCCTAAGCCATAGGATCCTATGAGCCTCTATCATCTGAACAAAGCAAAGTCCCTCAGCCTTGTTCTTCAGCAGGTAAACCAAGGCAAACATGAGTGCCTTCTGTGAGTACCTAGGGCAGTCCATAACATAGCCATAAAGATCCTAATGCACCTCATTGTGCTATGGAGTCTTGAGGGCATCTCCTATAGACTCCATAGCCTTGATCATTCCATTCATGAGGTCTATTTCCTCTGGGGCAAGCTTCCTTCTCTTGCCACCCCTTTCCTCCTGGCCCTTGGCATCAGAACCCTTAGAGCCTTCCATACCATAAGGAATTCCCTTTCCAAACTTAGCCTTTGTGCCACCTAAGTCAGTGTTGTCCTCAACGGTATCAATATCACCTTGGCCAATGTCGGTTGGAGTACCCAGAGGCTCATTTGAGCCCATTGCATACCTGCCTATTGCCTGGTTACCACCAAAGATGGCCTCCATCTGAACATAGTTCTCTATTGGTGTGTTCAAGAACTTAGCATCAGTAGGATGGTCCTAGTTAGTGAAATAGATGTAACTATTAGACATAGGGGAGCAAAACAAAAGAGAAGGGATAGCTGAGGTGTTATCCAAACAGTTTCTAACCTTGGTGTGGCCTAGCAGGTGTTCATCATCAAGTACTATCATATGGTGGTCCTCATCCCACAGAGCACCACTCAAATCCTTGAGCCTAACAACCTTAATCCACCTTTGCCTCCACTTTCTCAAGTGATTGTAAATCTACTGGGTGGTCACATTGACCCTAGCAAACTCAGAGACCATGAGTGCAACCTGCCTAACATGTACCTCCTTGAACTCTTTCTCAGTTTTGACCCCCTGCCCCACCAAATCATGGAACCTCCTAAGCATGAACCCAGACTGGACATGACTCCAGTGCATAGGGCCATTGGGCTGAGGGGCTGCTTGGTTGCCATCATCAGCAGCAACTACCCCACTCTGTTCCATCACATTGTCCTCACCACCAATGTTAACAACCTGGTCAGGCACATTGTTCATTTCCTATCCACAACCAGTACGTAAGGAAAACAAATTGCATGGTATGAAATACAAGTTGAACAGATCAAATAGGTAGAAAAGGAATAGGTACTACATCATTGCAAAGTGCCATAGGCCTTAGTAAAAATACAAGTTTCTCCAATGCTACTAAATAGTACACACACCATGCCACTACACCCCTAGAATTCCCCCTGTTTTGCCACATCTGTGTAGCCCATGTCTCCCTCTGTTGTGCTCAGGTACCATTGTTAGAGACATGATCTGGTTGTGAGGCATTATCATTGATGTTAGGTGTCCATGTGGATTCAGCAGGCACATGCTCATCCTGCCCATGCCTGAGGATCCAATTGTGAAGAATACAACAGGCTAGAACAAGCTCAACTTGGGTCTTGTATGGGTGGAAAGGTTTATTGTCCAATATCCTGAATCTATTCTTTAGAGCCCCAAAAGCCCTCTCAACTGTTACTCTAAGAGACGAATGCCTTAGATTAAAAAGCTCTCTTTGATTTTGAGGTGGTTTAAACCAAACTCCCTCAAATGGTACCTTGTGGCATGAAATGGTGGCAAGAAACCAGGCCTCACTGCATAGCCAGCATCGACAAGATAGAATTTGCCTAAAAATTAGCAGATAGGAACATGTTTTAGTAGTTTTATTTAGGATTAAGCAAAGTGTCAAAAAAATTTTGGTTTGGATGATACCTGGTGGCACTCTAAGGCCATCTTCTCTTTCAAGAGAATCAGATAAGATAAGAGCATCATGTGCAGATCCCTCCCAACCAGCAAGCACATAGGTGAATCTGAGGTCAAAGTCCACGGCTGCCAACACATTTTGTGTGATGGTGTGCTTCCTGCCTCTAAAGGCAGCTTGCATCTTCATAGGCACTCTAGCTAATACATGAGTACCATCAATTGCTCCTATGCAGTCCTAATTGAAAAAAATATAAGTGCAAGTGAACATTGACACTAAACTGATAATGCATGAGACCTATGTATGACAAGTTATGGATACCAACCTTAAAATAGGGGTACCACCTTCTGCTACCAAGGATCCTAGGATGGACATTGGTAGCAGGAGGGACAATCAATTCATTCCTCAGCTCTCCTACCACATATAACATCTTCTGGAAGAACCTACTAATTATCTCTGCGGACCTCCTGAAGGTAAGGTCAACCACCCTAAACCTCTCATTGTGACCAACAACATGCAAGAACATGGCTACTTGTTCTTCAATAGATGCATGTATGCTGTCAATGACAAGATCTCTACTACGGAAAAAGTCACAAAGTTGGAAAAAGGGGCCCTCCTCATTCTAAGAAGGTTGACACAGTGCACATCATCAGATTCATAGATGTATCTAAGGTTGTTCATTCTCTGTATGTCCCTCTTAGCCAAGGGACCATAGGTGACTGAGCGCGAATCTTCAACTCTCCTCCTAAACCACATGAAAAACCAAGCTACCACTACAACAACCATAGCAGCGGCAGCCCTTCGCCTAGCTTCAAATGCCATGTCTACCACAACAAGATGGAGGGCAACATTAGAAAGCGAGCATGCAACATGGGTATGTACTGCTTAGCAAGCAAAAAATCAGACAAAATGAACAATGAAAGACGTGGCTGCCACACCAAAGGGTGCTCCTCCAATGTATACTGTTAACCAGTCAACATCATTGACCTCTAGGCACTTTGCTCAGTATGTACAACAAAATAGGCATCAGCATGCACAAGATCTACACAAAACATGAGGTATAAACCAAAAACGAAGCATCATGTACAGATCTGAGCTAGGAATAGGTAAATCAGGTATAGCATCGTACAGATCTGAGGATGTCAAACCAAGAACCCTAATTTCTTGGCATTTTAAGCAAAATCCACTAACAAATCAACAAAAATGATAGTGAAGAAGAGGAGGGGAAGAGCGCAGGTGGCATATATACCGTCCAAGTGCTGGAAGACCGAGAGAAATCCACCGGCGAGGGTTGCCTCGGTAGGGCTATCGAGGTCAAAGGGAAGCAAGACGGGAGTTCGCACCGGAGCAATGGTAGAAGGAGAGGCAAAAAGTGAGGGTGGTAACCCTAGCCGAGACCCACACATGCTTTATGGCCCGGACGGCCTCATCTCCCGCGCTCGATGCGAAGGTTCCCACCAAGCACCGAGCGAGCCTGCACCAAGAGGGAAGTAGGGATCAAGAAGACGGTGGCATCCGAGATGGAGGAGCGAATCTACATGGGAGGAAGCAGGGGAAACATGCGAGTAGGGCAACCAAACACAGCCAAATGCACCAAAGGATATGGGATGGGCCAAATGACGGCCCGGTTCGGGCAACCAATCATGCCCAACATGAATGAGTTAGATTGCTTTGTGCTTGGATGGCCCAGTGGTAATAGATTGTATTGTGAACAAATGCACCCTAGCTAGTACAACTCTACTATCCCTCCCCTCCTAAAGGGATCCACTAAAATAAGCGTCACCCCTATCCTCATGCGAGCTCATGTGCTCCACCCCACCTTTCTCACGCCCGCGCCCATGATCTCCTCCAAACCAACCATCGCGCCAACCACCCTCACCACCTTGGCTCCCAGTGGTGCCTACTAAGCTAAGGCCAAGGACCCATCGGTGGCTCCCACTGTTGAGGCACTAGTGGCCACATCCCATCGTCTGTACCAAAGATGTCTGCCATAGTGTTGGCACCAGGGACTGAGCCCATGAAAGCTTTAGTTTGGTTTTGGTGAATTGATAAAACCCTAAGTGCTAACCTAGTTTATCAAAGTGATCATGAGATTGGTAGCACATTCCAAGTGGTGAAGCAAATGGTGAAGATCATGATGATGGTGTGGACATGATGATCAAGTGCTTAGACTTAAAAAAGAAGAAAGAGAGAAAAAAGGCTCGAGGCAAAGGTGAAACTTAATAAAAGCTTTTTGGTTTGGTGATTGGGACAATTAGCGAGTGTGATCATATTTAGGATAGATGGTCATACTATTAAGAGGGGAGCTCTTATCGGACAACTCGATCATCTAGTGCCACTAGGTGTTGGAACACTCGCATATGCATTTTAGGCCTAGTGTACATTTGATGAGAAAGTGATTAACCTTTGAAAAATGATTGTGAAAATGCTAACACACTGCACGTGATGGTGAAACACTTGGAGTGTTAGCACATTTGCAAAGATGGTGAAAAAGGTGAAGAAAAGGAGGTGTTGTTGGGCTCAGGGTACTGCCATGGGGGCACCGCCACCCCTGTGGTGGTGACTGGCAGAGGAGGCCAAGAGTGGAGTGCACTAGTGGGGCACCGCTACCCCTAGGGCGGTGCCCACCTGGACCCAGCAGAGAAGAGGAAGAGTGAGGCGGCCACCGGAGCGACCGGTGTGCACCGCCCCTGGCACCACCATAAAAATCCAAAGAGCGGGGGAAAATAAGGAGGTCACCACCACGGGCACCACCGCCCTGAGGGCGGTGCACCACCTCTTTTCTCTAGAGACTTGGTCTCTCAGGTAGATTGATTGGGTGGTCACCGCCACCTTAGGGGTGGTGCCACCACCACCCTGTCGATGCCCCAATGGCTAGTTTTTAGCCGTTGAAAAGTGATCGTTGGGAGGGGCACCATCGTGTCTGGTGCCCTCATAGAAAGCTGCTCTAAAGGGGTAACGACTCTATTTGCTTGTTGGCTTATAAATAGAGCTAGTGGCCGGCCTTGGCCACTCTCTTGGCACTTCTAACAGCTGCATACACCCTTTGAGAGCTAAGCACACCACTCCACTCACTTGCACACTTGATTTCATCATCTTGAGTGAGATTGGAGAGCCTCTAGTGCATTGCTTAGTGTTCTAGTATCTCGTGGCACTAGTTGGGCGATTTGGGCTGTTGGAGATCTTGTTACTCTTGGTGTTTGCCAACACCTAGATGTTCTGGTGATTGGTGGATCGTTGAGCGGATATTGGTGATTGTTGCTGGCTCCGATCATCAACATTGTGAGGGGTTTTTATGCCTTCCCCGACGGAGCACCAAAGGCAACTCTAGTGGATTGCGTGTGGCTTGTGGATTCTCATCATGTGTTGGTTGTGCAACACTCTATTGAGGGTTTGGCGTGTGATGCCAATTAGCGCGTGAACCTCCAAGTGAGTGAATCGTCACAATGAGGACTAGCTTATCGGCAAGCAAGTGAACCTCAGAGGAAAAATCATTGTGTCTTGATTGTCTTCTTGGTATTCATTGGTATTTATTGGTATTCATTGATTGATCACTTGCCACAGCGGTATAGCTCTTTACCACTCTCTTGTATTACATTGTGCCTTTACTTGTGTAGAGCTTGTGGTAGTTGAAACTAGTTAGTGTAGCTCTTGTAACACCTTTGGTGTTTTAACCTAGCACTAAAACTTGACATGTCATCATGTGCATTGCATTCACTAAATAAGCTTTATTTCATAAGTTGTTGTTTTATGTGATGTGATTTAAAACTTTAAATAAAGATCATGACCACAAGGGTCAAATTTCATGTGATCATGTGAGGCCATGTGTCATTTGACTCAAATAACCCTAAAGGGCCATGTCACTGGTCAAAAATCAAAGTTAAAGTAAAAAGGTAAACAAATCAAATTTGAATTCAAATTCAAATCATAAAAGTCCTTTTTGCCCCTTTTGTCTAATTCAAAATCCATTTGGAATTTGGGGTTGTGAAAGAAAGCAAAGTTGAAGCTTATTTTATAAGGATCAACTTTGGTATTCAAAGTTTTTCAAGTTTACATACAAAATTTGGAGTAATTTTGAAATGATTCAAATGCTCAAATGCACCCCAAATTCAAATTTCAAAATGGAGGTAGAATTTGAAAATGTTCCTTGAAGCAAAGTTGTAGAGTTTGAAAAGTTGAGCAACTTTCATTTTTGGAGATTTTCAACTTCTTTAGAAAATTTGTGAGTAATTTGCAAAATAAACGTAGTGGCAATTCTGTAAATACTTCAAAAATCAAAACCAAGCCGAGCGCCACCTCCCTGCTTGCCGCCGGCGCCACGCAGCTGCCGTCGCCGATCAATTTTCGCCGCTTTCTCACGCGGTGACACGCAGCAAGCTCCGTGGTGAGCTCGTGCGTGAGCTGTCTACGCCGGGCGCGTTCTTCCCGGCTATAAATAGGAGCACCGCCGCCGTTGTCCTCCGTTTTTTCCCTCTGCTCTGCTCCGCCACCAATTAGCTCCGCCGCTCGTTGTAGTCACCGTCGAACCGCGTTTGTCATGCCCAGCTACACCAGCGTGATCGCCTCAACCTTACGCTCCTCTTCGGCTTGCTCGCGTCGCTTGGGTTGGCCGGAATCGCCCGGCGCAACACGTTCTTCCCCGTGACCGGCCAAAGCTCCGCCACCATCGACCTCACCATGGCCACATCGTTCTAGCCTGTCTCCGTCTTCACCAAGCACACCGGCGTGATCATGGTGAGCTCCTGAGCGTGATGCTCGCTTCGCTTTAGCCTCTACTGCATCGTGCCGAGGTTACGCCGTGCGCCGTCGTGCCCGTGCCGCCATGGCCGGCGTGGAGCTCCCTCCGGTGCGCCTGCTGCCGTTCTGAGGGTTGGGATGGATTCGCGGGGTGGCATAGGTTGTGCTGGTGCAGTCCATCTCGTCGGAACCTCACCGCCGGCGCGTTTTGCTGGCCGGACCTGACAGCGCCGCCGTATGCTCTGTGTTGAGTCACTGACAAGCGGGACCGGCTGTCAGTGAGAGAGAGGGAGAGAACAGTAAGGTTTTGATATTTTCTGAATTATGAATAGTGCAGCAACTTTGAAAATTTATAGGAAATTAATTACAGCTCTAAAAATTCTGAAAATTTGTGTGTAGCTTCTGTACATGTTCTAGTATGGTTTAAAAATATGAAAATTGAAATTTGAATGAATTTTTAATGTTCAAAAATTCAGTCCATTAATTGATAAATGCAATTTCCATGATTTTTGTAGGCCACTGTATAATTTCAAAAATTATAAAATTTGTTTTGGTACACTAATGTGTCATGAGGAAGCTTACATAAAATTTTGAGGTCATTTGGAACAAGTTCATTTTTGAGCTTATTTCCAAATTAATTCAAAAATAAATAAAAGCAAACCCTAAGTGTTAGATTAGTATTTGATCTTGTTTTGGTCATGTTTTGTGACCAGTAGGGTTTCAAGATCAGTTTGGTCAAGTCACATGTGTGGTCCTTGATGGTAGAATTGTAAGTTGGTTTTGTTGGCTTGCAGCTGTACCGTGAAGGACAATCGTATACGAGGTGTTGTTATATTTTATACACCATGAAAGCATCTTGTTTACATTATCATCATATTAAAGCATATGTTATCATTTTGTGTAGAATCCGAGAGTGAACCGATCCTAGTTGAGCAAGTTGTTGAAGGATCCCCGGTTGCCTCAGGATTTGATATTTGTGGTACTGATCCGGAACCTGAGATCGTCAACGAAGGCAAGCCCCGGTTTATGCATTAAACCATTACCTTGCTTACTTTGAAAAGTTTATCACCTATGTTACTTATTGCATTAAGTTGATTTATTCAAATGTTACCTACTTGATGCATTGCCTACCTTGTTAATTATTTACCATCCTTGAAGATGATTTTATTTACAAAGGCGTAGAATGCTTAGTATGCTTTATGGTAGGCTTTCAAAGTAAAAGTTTTGATACAATCAAAGATGGCATACTGGCCAAAGAAAGAAAGATGATAGAATAAACTAGAGACTAGTCGGGTGACTTATCTTGAATGTTGGGTAATGTTGCCGACTATGTCGCTTAAAGGCCACTCATTATGGATCTTCTGAACGAGACACTTTGTAGTACTGGTCACATACTCCGGTAAGCCTACTTTGGCTAATCCGATACTAAGACAAATGCCCACGCACTGGGAGTGGAGAGATGGTGGGAGTAGCGTGTACCCTTGTGGCTGGAATGTGGCTGGATTTGAGGTGTGCTGTGCTCTCGGGTGGCGTGGAGACGGCTTAGTATAGGAGGATCCGGTAGCGAGGTTGATATATGCAAGATTAAGTTCTACATATGTCGTGTGATAAGGAATCCCCAGTTGGGACTTGAATCAATTCGAATTGCTAGTGCTCCATGGATATGGAGACTCGATTCATTACAAAAGCAATGCAGGACTGGTGAATTACTAAAACACGAGAAAAGAATGGAATGAGAAGGATGGAAATATGGGAAATGTGCATTTAGTTTGAGATAATGAACTAAAAGGACTTAGGGGTAAAACGTGAAAATAGGATGAAGAATAGTAAGCTTTTGGCAAAGAACTTTTGAATCTTGCTACATCCTTACCTTGCCCCAACATCTGCATCTTTAAAGTCTTTCACCCCCGTTACATCGGGTTAGTCTTGTTGAGTACTTTTGTACTCAGGGTTTGTTAACCCTTGTTGTAGGAGAGTCGCATGCGCAGGCTTGTTTTGGTCCCTGCTGCATGTCTGTGTTTGAAGTCAATGACGATGAGAAGTGATGAATGGCCTTTGGACAAGGCACTAGTTTGTATGATAAATAAAGTTAATGTAATATTATCCCGCTACTATGGTTGTATGACACTTATGGTATTGTAAGTTTGAAAACAACTGGTTTGTAAACTATATTATCTTAAGACTTCTGCTATCTTTTACTCTGATGTATATATTTGAATAAACTATTATAATCTGCAATGTCTATGATTGGGATCCTGTTCGAAAAAGAATCATGGATGATTTGGGTTTACCAAGGACACCCGATAGACCTATTAAGTTGTTGGGAACTCGTGTACGCTATCAAAGGTCTGTTGAGACAACGATAGATGCACGTGGGCCTGATTTCTTAGGAGGTTCTGCCACAGCTCTTAGTTATAGTTCTCTTGCTAGCTTACTCACCTAGGTGTAAATTAGTGACTTAGCCTTGTTGTGATATACTAGAGATCATAGATTTTAGAATTGGGTAGGTGGTTTACAACACAAGTGTAGTGCCAGCGCAAAAATCGCTTTGACATCTTATTTACTAATCACTTGCTTTAGTGTTATTGTAGATTTTTTTAATAGGCTATTCATCCTCCTTTAGCCATTAGGACCTTTCAGCCTAGCCAAGTCCCTGCCCTCCCTAATAAGAAGGAGAAGTCACCCTCTTCCTCCAAGGACAAGAAGAAGAACATGTTGCACTCACACTACGAACCAACCAATAGTTCCTCTATAATAGCTAGCATCGACAATTGATTGCATTACCGTTTCTACCCATGGCTAAACCAAACAACACCTTGATACTAAGAATCTATCTTAAAAATGGTAGGCTCAATATTAATGCTGGTTATCTGAAAACTTTAGAGAGTTTTACATGTCATATTTATCGTCTTTGGATATTTTGGCTTAATTTTACCTGAATATATAGCGAATACCTAAAGAAGCACCAGGTAAAACACCGAGAGGAGGCCAAATTACAACACACAAACAGTAGCAAACAAGATAAACCCTCGTTTTGGAGTTATTTTGGTTGTCAACAAATTTTGAGTGCACGTGCCAACCACGTAGAGTTATTTTGGTGTCAACAAGATAAACCCACCTCTCGGAGGAATTAGGACGCAGTCCGGCCTTGGGCTGTCATGAAATGACAATACCACCAATACCAAACTAGAATTTTATTGGGCTGGTACGGCATGACAAAAGTAGCAAATGAATAAAGGAAAAGGTTCACATTAGCTCATCAATTTTCGCGAAAGTTCGTTTTTCCTCTCTGAACTCCAAAATTGGGCAAAACACCTCCTCAACTTTTAAAATCATTCATCTTACCTCCCTGGTCCGGTTATAAGCGGTTTTGAAGGTGGTTTTGTCTTTTTCTTTTTTATTTATTTCGGCTGAATCTTTGAAAAATCATAGTAAATCACAGAAAAAATCATAAAATAGAAAATCTAATTTTGTTGGACTCCACATGAGTAGATCTATACAGTGAGCATATAATATGGTATGCTTTAGTATGAAGTTTTTGTTGCAGCTTTAGATCTATGTTTTTCTGTAATTAAATGGAATAATTCATAGCTGCACTTTCTATGGTCCAATTGTGGTGAAAATTTTATGCTGGGCTAATTATTGTATGTTTAAACTATAGTAAAAATCTCATACTCATTGGATCATGTATAACTTAGTTATAGATTTTTATTTAGGTTTATGCTTGATCTCCTCCAAACCAACCATCGCGCTAACCACCCTCGCCACCCTGACTCTTGCAAACAGTGCCGACCAAGCATAAGGCCAAGCGCCCCGCAATGACTCCCACCGCTAAGGCACGAGTGGTCGCGCCCCAAATGTTTGTGCCATAGATGGCGCCAGGGACTGAGCCTACAAGTCCCAGCCTCCACGCTAACAACGAGGAGAAGCCATCCTCTTCCTCCAAGGACAAGAAGAAGAACATGTAGCACTCACACTGGGAACCAAACAAATAGGGTTTTTAGTTCCCCTATAATAGCTAGTGTTGGTAATTGATTGCATTACCGTGGCTAAACAAAACAATACCTTAATACCAAGAAATTGTTTTTAAAACGATAGGCTCAATATTTAATGCTGGTTATTAAAAAACTTGAGCGTGCTAAGGTGTTTTACATGTCATATTTATCATCTTTGGATATTTTGGCTTTAATTTTACCTTGATAGCGAATACATAAAGAAGCACCTGCTACAACACCGAGACGAGGCCAAATCACAACACCCAAACAGTAGCAAACAACAAAGGCAAACCCTCATTTTTGAGTTATTTTGGTTGTCAACAAAGTAGAGTTATTAGCAGTGTTCGGCTGCACTTTAAGCCGGCTTGTTCGGCTTATTTTTTCAGCCAGAGTAGTGTTTTTCTCTCACAACATTCTAACATGAACATTATTTTCCAGCATAAATAGTGTTTTTAATCCCTGTCGAACACTCCAATTTTGGTTGCCAACAAGATAAACCCTCATCTTGGAGGAAGTAGTACACAGGCTGGAATTTTATTAGGCCCGTACAACATGACAAAAGTAGCGTAAATGATGCCACGAAGGCACAGAGGGCCAGTCCGGTCCAGCCCAAGTCCCACATCTGGTGGTGCAGAAGACGCTGATAATTTAGCGGAAATTCAGCACCATGGCGGCGCACCACACATCACTCCACGTCCATCGCCAGCTGGGCCAGATACGAAGAAAAGGTGCGCGATACCCTCCACAAAATCCCGCATTCAATTCTAAAAAAAACAATCCCGCATTCTCACATCGGTAGCCGGCTGGCCGTGTTAGATTGATCTCTAATCCTAAACTGGGCCCAACGGCCCAGTTGGACCTTTGATCCACGCACTGATCAGGGGCGCCTAGTCCACTATGGCTAGAGGGCCCTGTCACACTGCGTAATATAGAGGTGGGAGCCGACGGCTCTGAGTACGAGGTTCGCTTGAGCTAAGCTCCCCACCAAAAATTAAACCCTAATCTCGATCAGAGAGGGGCGTAGCCAGTGATGGGACGCCACCAGCCGCGCCGCGCCGCTCCACCGACGTCGATGACTTCATTGACCTCTTCCTCGAACGTCACTGCCCGTGCGCAGACTTCACCAACGAACGAGATGGTGGCTTCTGGACCATCTCTCTCTATGGTGTCAGGATCGACACGTTCTTCTTCTATTCCTCTATGTCCCTCTACTCTCGATATCGCATTCACAGTAAAGAGAATCCACTAGACCTAACCCTAGATGATCTTTTCGATCTCAATAATGGTACCAGAGCTAAGGTCTTCTAGGGTGCAGATATAGGTTGGGGTAGAAAACTGAAAAGAAATAGGAGAGAAAGAGGAATAGAGGGTTCGATCCGTTTCGGATTGAAACCCTAACCCTAATCGGGAAAGAAACCAAGATGTAGAGAGTTCAACCGAACCCTAACCCATCGGGGAAGAAGAATAGTGACTCTACCTGTACCCTAACCCATCGGGGAAGAAGAACAGTGACTCTACCCGTACCCTAACCCATCGGGGAAGATGAATAGTAACCCTAACCCCAAATCGGTTCAACTTCGAGAAGAAAAGAAAGAAGATCCAAAAGAGAAGGGGAAAGGGGAAGAGCTAGCAAGGCGGCTTACCTAACGAAACCCTAACCCTAACTCATGACAAGAAAGGGGAAGAGAGTGAACGGACAAGGGTTAGGAGCTCCTACTTGGGGTCTGTCCGCTCTGTCTCCACCGTCGGCCATCGCATGGACACCGTGCGGAAAGTTAACCTCTGCCGTCGAGACGGGAGAAGCGCCGCTGCATGATCTCCGCCTTGGGCTCAGGCCAAAGGGCACCACTGTGGTGCCGCTCGATGGTGTCACGCGCGGCTCTGGCCGCACACGTGCGCTAGCAAGGGGTGCCACGGTGGAGCCACCATCCCCGCGTCGCTTCCGCTTTGAGCTCTCGGCTGCGCTCTGTCGCTTGTGGGACTGAGAGAGAGAAAGGGCGAAGAGAAGTGAGCTAGGGTTTTGGGTGCCAGTGCCGTGTCGCTGTTTTGATCTACCGAGATGCGTGCGTGGTCGTCCGATCTGCATCAACGACGTAGATCAACTGGGCCAGATTAAGCCCAGGCGGGAGCGCGCTGCGGGCCACTTTGCTGACCTAGGCCCAGGTTGCGGCCTGGGAGGCGCCGCGGGCGTGCGCGGAGGTAGTTGGGCCGAGCCGTTTTGCCGGCTAGGCTGAAGAACAGTGTTCAGTTTGAATCAATTTTTGTTTTTCTTTTTCCATTAAAGTTTTATTTCCTGGAAAATGGATAAATGGCTCAAAGAAAATAGAAAAGAGATTTTTCCTGTGGGCAAAATTCATTAAATTGAATTATTTTTTCCGCTGCTAAAGAAATAGTTTATTCTCCAGTTATTTTGAACCAACGTGATATTATTTGGAGAAAAAGAGATTTTGACATGATTATGATGTTGTTATTTTCTAACCAACGTTGTTAATATCAATATCGTAATTTTAATGATTTTATGTATTATTTTTATTTCTGCCCGACGGTGATGTAGATTTAATGTATAAACAGTTGTATGATTTAATTTTGACCAACGTTGGAATCAAGGCATGCAATTGTTGTTATTATTTATGTTCTCACTCTATATGAATTGTGGTGTTAGGCGGATACAACTTGATGGGTTGTATCAAAGAGATCCCCACTCTCAAAGGTGACAACTACACGGAGTGGAAGAAAAAGATTGACCTAGCCTTCATCTTGGCTGAGGTGGACTGGGTAGTCACCTCACCGTATCCCATTGAGCCTGTGGCACCGGTGAGAGAGACAAATGAGGCTAATGCCGCTTGGGCAACTAGAGAGAGGGATTTTGAATCCCAAAAGATGTCCTATGACCTTGAGCATAGGAAGTGAGTCACTGCCAACAAAAAATATTTGGTTATAATAAAGAACACGATTGAGTCTGCAATTATGGGCTCAATCCTAGAGTGTGACATAGTCACGGAGTACATCGATAGAATAAAGAGTTAGTTCACTGGCTCTTCAAAGACATATGCTACCCAGCTGATAAAGCAGCTGGTGACAGAGAGGTACTCAGAAAATGGTGGCATAAGAGAGCACATACTAAGGATGAGCAATTTGGCATCTAAGCTAAAACCAATGGATCTAGCTCTCAAGGAAGAGTTCCTTATCCATCTGATTTTTGCTTCCTTGCCAAAGGAATTTGACACTTTTGTTGTCGACTACAATATACAGCCTGAGAAGTGGGACTTAGAGAGGCTCATGGCTATGTGTGTGCAAGAGGAGGAGAGAATAAAAGCTGTCAATGGTGGCACTATCAATTATATGAAAGACAACAAGAAAAAGAATAATAATGCTAACTCCTCCTCAAAGTCAAAGGGAAAGGGTCCCATGCTGTATCAGCCTCAGTAGAACAAGTTCATAGAAGAGAAAGACCAGTATCTCTATTGTAAGAAGATGAGCCATTATAAGAAAGATTATCCTGTTTACTTAAAGATGATCATGGCAAAGAAAGGTGAGAACATTATTATATTTATAAATGAATCCTTGTATGTACAGTATTCGAAATCTACTTGGTGGATTGACTCAGGTGCAACTATTCATGTTGCTAATTCCTTACAGGATTCCGTTCGATGAGGAATACGCAAAGAAGAGAAAGACACGTTAAAGTTGCAAATGGAGTCCGAGCAGATGTTGAAGCCGTTGGCGATCTTTCTCTAGAGCTTGCTGATGGCTTCACACTTTTACTTAGAGATGTACTTTATGTTCCCTCTTTACAGAGAAACTTCATTAGTGTTTCATGCTTGGACAATGATGGATATGATTGCCATTTTGGAAATGGCAAATGTAAGATAATATTTAATAATGCATGTGTTGGTCTTGTTATCTTATAAAATGAGCTTTATTTATTATCAATACGTGATGATGTGAATGTTGTATGTGATCATAAGAACGTTGCGTGTGACAATAAAAATATATCCTCGTCTACAGATGTAAACATAAAACGAAAGAGTGCTCATGATGCGTCGTCGAAATTATGGCACTGTCGTTTAGGCCATATTTCGAGGGGGAGAATAGAAAACTAGTTAAGAATGATATTCTTCCTCCATTAGAGTTCTTTGATTTAGAACAATGCAGAGAATGCATAAATGGAAAGTATGTAAAGAAAATTAAGAAAGATGCTAAACGAAGCTCAGGAATTTTACAGATTATTCACATAGACATTTGTGGTCCATTTCTTGTAAAGAGTGTGGATGGTATGATTCGTTCATAACATTCACAAATGATTACTCCCATTATGGCTACATTTATCCAATCAAAGAAAGACCAGAAGCATTAGATAAATTTAAGATATTTAAGGCAGAAGTTGAAAACCAACACAATTTAAAGATTAAGATAGTCAGGTCCGGCCGTAGGGGGGAAAGTACTACAGTCGGCATACCCCATATGGCCAAGTTTTTGGACCTTTTGCAAGGTTCTTACAGGAGAATGGCATAGTAGCCTAGTATTCTACACTGGACGAACCTTAGCAGAATGGAGTAGCTAAAAGACGCAATTGTACCCTAATGGATATGGTGCACAGTATGATAAGTTACTCCACCTTACCGTTAAAAACCGCCATTCATATTCTCAATAGAGTACCAAGTAAGTCGGTGCCTAAAACACCATATGAGTTGTGGACAAGAAGAGTACCCTCACTAAACCACTTACATGTGTGGGGGAGTCCTGCTGAGGCTAAAGTATTTAACCCAAACATTGGGAAGCTAGATTCCAAAACAGTAAGTTGTCATTTCATTGGCTACCCAGAAAAGTCAAAAGGTTTTCGTTTCTACTGTCCAAACAGACATACAAAGTTTATGGAAACAAGACACGCTGTCTTCCTAGAGGATAAAATGATGAGGGGGAGAATGGTAGCTCGAGAAATTGACCTTGAAGAGAAGCGGATGTATGCGCCCACTCCGATGATTCATGAGTCATTTTTCTCACTACCTACTATTGTTGCACCGACTGTGCAAGATACTATGGTGCCAGCACCTGTTGTTATTCCACCTGTGACAACAATGAATGACGATGAGGAACCTGTTCTTCAGGATCCTATAGAACCTCTTGCCGCACTTGAGGGGGAGTAACAACATCCTCAAACAGAACATGTGCCAAATATGGGGCCTCTAGAAGGTCTCAAAGAGTTAGAAAATCAGTTATTCCTGCTGACTATGAAGTATACAACACTAAGGAATTTCAAATGGAGGATGATCCCACCTCATTTGAAGAAGCCATGAGAAGTGATCATTCATCAAAGTGGCTTGAGGCCATAGAAGATGAAATGAAATCTATGAATGCCAATAAAGTTTGAGACTTCGAAATAATTCTTAAAGGAGCCAAAATAGTAGGCTATAAATGGGTCTACAAAACAAAACTTGACTCTCAAGGGAATATAGAGAGATATAAAGCGTGACTTGTGGCAAAATTCTTTACGCAAAGAGAAGAGATTGATTACAATGAGACCTTTTCTCTAGTCTCGTGTAAGGATTCCTTTAGAATCATAATGGCATTAGTGGCACATTATGATTTAGAATTACATCAGATGGATGTAAAGACGACATTTCTCAATGGGGACTTGGAGGAAAATGTTTACATGGCACAACCGAAAGGTTTCGTCATGGAAGGAAAAGAACAAATGGGATGCCGCCTAAAGAAATCCATTTATGGATTAAAACAAGCTTCAAGACAGTGGTACTTGAAGTTTGATCAGACAATAAGGAATTTTGGATTTAAAGAGAATATATAGGACAATTGTGTCTATGCAAAGTTTAAGAATGAGAAGTTTATCTTCCTTGTCCTATATGTGGATGATATCTTACTTGCTAGTAGTGATGTCAGTCTACTACTGGAGACAAAGAAGTTTTTGTCCTCAAAATTTGATATGAAAGATCTTGGTGAAGCTTCGTTCGTTCTAGGGATCAAGATTCACCGAGATAGAAGTAAAGGGGTATTAGGACTGTCACAAAAGGCATACATAGAAAAGATCTTAAAGAAATTCAATATGCACAAATGTAGTTCCTCACCTGCTCCTATAGTCAAGGGCGACGGATATGGGAATTTTCAATGCCCCAGGAATCAGTATGAGATCGATCAAATGAAAATGGTTCCATATGCTTCAGCTATCGGAAGCTTGCAATATGCTCAAGTATGTACGCGCCCTGACTTGGTATTTGTTACCGGATTACTTGGCAGATCCAGGGCAATCCTAGAATAGAACATTGGAAATTAGTAAAGAAAGTCTTGCATTATTTGTAAGGAACGAAAAGCCTCATGATGACATATAGAAGATCAGATTCACTCTATATAGTGGGATATTCAGATTCTGATTATGCGGGGGATGATAGAAAATCCACGTCTAGATATGTATTCACTCTCGCAGGGGAGCTATTTCATGAAAAAGCTCAAAGCAAACCATCACTACATCATCCATAATGTATGTCGAGTTTGTAGCGTGTTATGAGGCAACAGGACAGGTGAACTGGCTAAAGAAGTTTATACTCGATTTGAAGGTGGTTGACGACATCTATAGACCACTTAAGTTATACTGTGATAATAATCTAGCAGTATAGTATGCTCACAATAATAAGTCAAGTGGTGCTACCAAACATATTGACATAAAGTATTATGTTGTAAAAGATAAAGTCCGGGATCATGTCATAAGTCTTGAGCATATAAGTACCAAAAAGATGCTCGTGGATCCGCTTACAAAAGGCTTACCACCCAACGTGTTCAGAGAACATGTAGCCGACATGGGTTTAAGGGAAAGCCTATAATTCCTAGAGAAAAGAAGGCCCAAAGTTAAGTATCTATTTCAGAATAGAGTGGTGTGTTGTAGTTGTTAAATCTATCGGCAATTGACCATGACGATGAAACATGCTGTATACGCTAATCTGTAATGGAATGAACAAAAGTAAATGATATGACTTTAAAAGATGGTAGGAGATCAAGGGTGAGATTGTTAGATTGATCTCTAATCCCAAACTGGACCCAACAGCCCAGTTGGGCCTTTGATCCGCGCCCTGATCGGGGGCGCCCAGTCCACTAGGGCTGAAGGGCCCCTGTCACACTGCGTAATATATAGAGGTGGGAGCTAGCGGCTCTGAGTACAAGGTTCGCCTGAGCCGAGCTCCCCACCGAAACCTAAACCCTAATCTCGATCAGAGAGGGGTGCAGCTAGTGACGGGAAGCCACCAGCCGCGCCGCCCCGCTCCACCGATGTCGACGACTTCATCGACCTCTTCCCCGAACGTCGCTGCCCGTGCGTAGACTTCACCGACGAACGAGATGGCGACTTCTAGACCATCTCCCTCTGTGGTGTCAGGTTCGACACGTTCTTCTTCTATTCCTCTCTGTCCCTCTACTCTCGATATCGTATTCACAGTAAAGAGAACCCGTTAGACCTAACCCTAGATGATCTTTTTTATTTCAACAGGCCGGTGATGCACCGCTCGACCTTGACGCCATGACGCTAAAACTTACCACAGCCCGCCCAACCCAGCCAATCCCGTGCGGGCACCTGAACAGATCGAAGTCCTAAGTACCGAGACCCAGACCGCAATCGCTTCAAGACTTCAAGTCAACCGATGAAGTGCAGTGGCAACGGAAAAGCTCCATCCATGACCGGGGTCTGGGCGTAAAGCTACGTACGGCGGCACGCACTGAAGCACGTAGGGAAGCATTTGGCTGCGCCACCAACCCCCCTCACCATTCCACATGCTCATTCGCTCGCCGCCGTAAAGCAGGCCGGAACTGGCGCGTATGGGCAGCTAGTTCCTATACTGCGTGTGGCCGAGGAATGCCGCACTTTGTCCTCGCCCGCTTGCCCCACGGCTCCATCTGGCTCGTCGTCGCCTTCGGGCTGTTGCTCCTCGTCTCGCTGCTCGTCCTCCACCGCCACCCTAGGAGGCCCCATGTGGCAGCCGCTGCCGGCGCGCGCAGCGGAGAAGGGAGCCGTCGTCGTGCTCATCGCCGGCAACGCGGACGGAGGCGTTGAGAGAGGAGTCATTCTTCTCGGTGGCCTTGGCGATCCACTCACCCCCGGGTGGGCCGCCACTAGTGGTGTGGAGCGTTTGGGGTTTGACGACAAGGCAGTCAAGCGGCGGTTTCTGACTATCCCCTCCATGCCGGTGTTGGCCAAGACGACAGCAACGATCATTCAAAGCCTGGGCGGTCCAGCCATGCTGGCTAAATGGAAGAACGGCCTCGGGGTGGATGTCGGTGGCGTTGGACCTGGCCCCACGCTAGTCAACTTCACCTATCAGGTATACCTTGCTATCTTATTTCTATATGATTATTAAGTGACAACAACACAACATCTATACGGACAAACTGGATGGACGACGACGACGACGATGACAATAAAGTTTTAACAAGTTAGCTGGGGTAGGCTAGAGTTGAAATCCAGCAGAAGCAATCAAGGTTCAGGCACGTGAATAACTGTTTTTAAGTACTACTATCTAAGGATAAGTCTTTAGGTATATTCTATCATTTCAAATCTCCTTTTATTGCCTCTACCCAAGTCAACTTCGATCTTCCTCTGCCTCTCTTCATGTTACTATCCTGGCTTAGGATTCCACTATGCATCGGTGCCTCTAGAGGTCTCCGTTGGACATGTCTAAATCATCTTAACCGGTGTTGGACAAGCTTTTCTTCAATTGGTGCTACCTCTAATCTATCACGTATATTATCGTTCTGAACTCAACCCCTTCTTGTATGACCGCAAATCCAACGCAACATACACATTTCCGCGACACTTATCTATTAAATATGTCGCCTTTTTGTAGGCCAATATTCTGCGCCATACAACATAGCAGGTCTAATCGCCGTCCTATAAAACTTGCCTTTTAGCTTCTGTGGTACCCTTTTGTCACGTAGGACACCAGATGCTTTGATTCTATGGCTAACATCTTCATGAATATCCCCGTTTCTCTGTAGCATTGATCCTAAATATCGAAAGGCATCCTTCCTAGGCACTACTTGATCTTCCAAACTAATATCTTCCTCCTCCCGAGTAGTAGTGCCGAAGTCACATCTCATATACTTAGTTTTAGTTCTACCGAGTCTAAAACCTTTGGACTCCAAAGTCTCCCGCCATAACTTTATTTTATGATTCACTCCTGTCCGGCTTTCATCAACTAGCACTACATCATCCGCGAAAAGCATACAACAAGGGATGCCATATCAACTAACACTACAAACTGGATGGACAGCTAGATCCAAAAGCCTATGTGGATTTGCTTTGCTGTTGTAACTGACACCCTTTCCCTAGACCCTACACAGAGCGGGAGCTCTCTGCACTGGGTACGCTCTTTTGTGAAGTCATATGGCATACTATTTGTGGTGTCTCCCCATTTGTGAACGGGATGTAGGCAGTGAATTGACGCTAGCTTTATATGGTATTGCTTGCTTCTTCTGTTATATCTTGCTGGATTGTCTGTCTATATTTGTGTGCTTCCATCTATAGAATGTCCACGGATGCCTGTTGCTTAAAGTGAAATTCATTAACTGATTTCCTTATCAACTTAAAACATTTCATTTGTATATGGAACTTAAAAGGGTGTTTGGTCTGAGGATTATTAGCTCGTGGGGATGAGGTGGCGATGGATCAACCAATTCCATTCCACGAACTAAACAAAAAAGGTGTGAAGTGCGTAGTGAGTGGTGAGCTTGGTTTGATATAATTAGCAAATTATTAGGATACCATAACAATTAAACTATTTACAGTCGAGGCAGTAATGAAAGGCCAATAAAGGCCCTGTTCGCTTTGCTGAAAAGCCATGGCTGAAAGTACTGTTCGCTGATTTGTTGTGAGAGAAAAACTCTGTTTGTTCGCTAAAATAGTACGGCTCATAAGCCATAAAGGAATGCTGGTGCTTGCTTGTTGTCATGGCAGTGGTGGACCTTGAAGACGAATGGAGTGTGAGTGCGTGTTGGATTTTTTTTTGTGTGTTTTGGGGAGGGGGCATGTTTGATCTAGGAAATGGGTTGGTTATAGAGTTATCAGATCCTAATCTCTGAATTAATCTTCTTGTTTAGTTTGTAAAATGTATGAATTATTGAATCAGCATGCTGATCTACATGATTACAATGCTAGTAGCATATGAGGAATAGTGCATGCTATTAAATGAGTCGGATTTACCAATACTGGACCAACCGCTTACTATTATGAAGCCCTTTCCTTAACCAAATTTAGAGCTATGAATGAACAAGCGTTTAAATGACATAGGTTTGCAAGTAGTTGTTTTTTATATCTTTGTTATGTTGTTATATACATTTATGCATTTGTGTTGTGCTTACTCTGTACTATGCCTTGACCACCATGTGCTTAACCAGGTGACCTTTTAAATGCATTACTCTCCATAACCATAAGTCCATGTCTTATACGGTTTTTGCTCTTGTGAAGTATAATTTGTTCATCCCAACCGTATTTTAGAAATTAGAATTCAAGTTTTCATCATGATTACTTATGGTATGGCATGTGCATGAATATGTGCTTTAGACTTTCATATTGCTGCAAGTTCTGTGTAAATACTTCTGTACCTGTACTTTCTAGATGGATACACCATGATTGCTATTATCTCTTTGTTTAAGGAGGACAGGAAGTTTCGTAAGATACGAGACATTTTTGGTATCATAAAAGGGCACGAAGAACCTGATCGTTACGTGATGCTCGGTAACCACAGAGGTGCATGGACCTATGGAGCAGTTGATCCTAACAGTGGTTCAGCTGCACTTCTAGACATTGCCCGGCGTCTTGGAATGATGCTGTAATCAGGATGGATACTACAGAGGTCCATCATTCTTTGTAGTTGGGACGCTGAAGAATTTGGGATGGTAAGTAGACATGGAAGAAAGATGATAAGATGCTACTGTATAAACATGAGGTATAACTGCAAACGGACCAAGAGATGCTCATAACATTTTTGTCATTTTATTGTTTAAATCACAAATAACACAACTACCAAAAAAAATTGGGATAGGTCGACTTTTGACTCATGACAATACACAGGTGATGCTGAATAGCAGTGTCGCAGTTTAATTGTCCTTGCAATTCAATATATCAGCATAAGGTGTTTTTTGGATAATTTTCTGCATTCAGTTCCTCTATACTATGAAATGCCCTTTTTTGCTGTTAGATCAGGTCAAGTTTGTATGTGCTGTCAAATTGTCAGCACATTTACTTCTTGTTACTTTTATTTTGTCTATAATTTGAAGGCTCTTTCCCCCCCCAGATTGGATCAACTGAATGGGTTGAAGAGAACCTCGAAGATCTGCATTCCAAAGCTGTAGCTTACTTCAATGTTGATTGTGCTGTGCAAGGTGTGGGATTTTTTGCTGGCTCTACTCCCCAGTTGGATAAACTCTTGGTTGATGTTACAAGACAGATAAAAGCATTTTTTAATTGCGCTGTTGTATTTTTCTGGTTTTTATCTAGAAGCTAGCTAAGTATTGAAACCATGTTGAAGCATAATTATTTGGGCTTATTACCAGACAAATTTAACATCATCAAACCTCTTGCTTAATGTTAATACCATTGTCTGCTGTAGTGCTGTATGGCTAAGCCAGACTACCAGAATGAATACATGGCATGGATTCTAATTGAAACTTTTGTTTCCCAGGTGAAGGATCCTGATGTCACGGGAAAGATGGTTCATGATACATGGAATGAAATGAGTGGTGGCATCAAAGTAAGAATTAAGAAGTTTGAAAATTTGTTCTGCATATGTAGAGATTGTTCACACTATTATGTAGCATTTTCACGTAGTTCTAGTTATGAAATGGTTATTCAGTTACACCACAGCTGAGCCACATCGAGCATAGTTTGTTAATTACAGTTTTTGTACTGCTTTGTCCAACCTTGTGTATTGTGATGGTAGTAGAACAGGAATGTACTGTCTTATGTGAGGTGCCTCATGTAAATCCCACTTGGAGGAGGGCATATGCTCCCATCATTCCTTTTGATCTTGCCATGTCCCGCCCCCACCCCACCACCACCACCAAAGAAGAAGAAAGAACATACTTGGTTCCTGCATGTGACTACCCTATTCCCTTGCTTTATGACGGTTTTGTCCTTAATTCATGACCTGCTTTAGACTAAATAGGGCAAAACAATTTGGTTCTGCACGCTCTCTAAATCTGACTTGGCCTATAACTCCCTTTTACTTTCTCCTAGGTTTCTCGCCACTTCCTTACTGCTTGGCTTAATGTCTTCACAGAAAGAGCTAGATCATTTTGAATGACTGATTATTTCTTGCATTATATTTGTTTGTCCTATTTCTAAAGAATGTCAAATCTGCAGATAGAAAGGCTTGCCAGAACTGATTCCGATTTTGCTCCATTTCTACATCATGCTGGAATTCCCTCTGTAGACTTGTACTATGGAGAAGGCATGTCAAAACAGAATAGGTTCTTTCCTTAAGAGAATAATGTATTCTAATGTCTATTTATTCTGCTGGAGCTTCACTTGAGGATCATTACAACCTAACCATTTTGAAGTCTTGTCTGAGTTGTAAGTGCAATTTTGAGGCTATGTGCGCCTATAGTTATTTCTTAATATTTTTCATCGAATCACCTCGAAGTTAACACCTACAATCTCTCCTACTCTATTTTGTTCTATAATGCATCACAAATTCTTCTAACATGGTTTGTGATCATCATTACTAACCAATGCAGTGCTAATGCAGAATTTCCTGGTTACCATACTGCTCTTGACACTTATAATTGGATGGAAAAGCATGGCGATCCATTGTTTCTTCATCATTTGGCTAGTAAGTAAAAACATAGTTTGCGAAGTAACTTGTTTTGAAAAGCAGAAGGTTGCAGCGCTTGTGATATTGATCAAAATTATGATTAACTGACTGCACTGATACGAAAGGGTCAACAAGAAGAATGAATTGTTGCCTTTAAAGCTAGCTACTACATACTCAACAATTTTCGAAATTTTGGTGCGTCAATATAATATATTTCTAGCATTTCTTGTGGTAATCCTAGGAGTGCTTATGTAGTTTTCCTGCTTCATCAGTCACAGAAATTTGGGGACTATTAGCTCTTCGATTGGCCAATGATCCCGTGTTACCTTTTGATTATCAAGCTTACAGTTCACAGTTACAGGTACGTTGACTTTCATATGCACACTTGATTTCTACATTGCAAAGGTGTATGGATTGGAGAATACCACCTAACACGAGTGATGTGAGTGCCATTGGTTGAATCTGTAACTTCACAGTGATTGTTTTTTTTAGCATGGAGATATCCATTCAGTAAATCTCTACAGGAACTCACACATATTGCATAACCACCACCAATTTGCTTTCAGTCATTATTATAGTGTATCTTACAATATATATTCAATATATGATTGAAACTTATAATGTCACAGGAGCATATAAAAGCATTTTCTGCCCTGACGAGTAATAGCCAAGCAGTAAATTTGATGGATGGATTCATCAATGATCTTTCTGCAGCAGCTATGGATGTTTTGAAGGAGATGAAGGTATCGATTTATACTGTGCTTCTGTTTTCATGTATTTGGGTAGTGTCGTTCAATATTTTCACAATCTGATCATCAATGGAATAGTTTCTTTTCCAATTTGGAGCTGGTGTTTGAAACTGGCTGATGATGTGCTCCTTTGTTGGTTCGCATTCATCAAAATCCAGAAGCTACAACAGCTGGATTTATACGATGAGCACGCTAGGATGAGGAGGTGATTGTTGAACGATCGCCTCCTACTTGCCGAAAGAAGCTTCCTGCAACCTGAAGGGCTCCAAGGAAGAGGGTGGTTTAAGCATCTGGTGAGAAACGCATTTCAGCGCACTTGTACATTATTTTTCTTTCGAAACTAAAACTTGCGTTTCTTTCCCTAGTTGTACTCGCCTCCGGAGGATTACCGAAGCAAGTTTTCGTTCTTCCCTGGGATCGCGGATGCCATCTCACGGTCGGCCAATCTGAGTGACAAGGAACGGGAGGGAGCAATGCAGCATGAAGTGTGGAAAGTCTGCCGGGCAATTCAAAGGGCCGCAAGCATTCTTGGAGGTGAATTCAGTGAGCAAAAACCGACGAATTTTAGTTCTTTGGTGATTCCATGAGATATGTCTGTGTAAATAAATGATAAATAATAGGCGTTTAGTATCTGCACGAAATGGAAGTGTGATGAGAATGTGCTGCTTTTGGGCGTACCCAGTAACGAGATCCTCTAACATACTCTGCTTTAGGTCAGTGGGACATGAACGTTTGTGTGTCGTAGTCGGACATCCCACGGTAAGAAGCAGCCAACGCCAAAACAGAGAGCACCCGTCGGCCCTGGTGCAGCGACGCGGCGCAGACCAATGGAAGCGAGGGGGGAACAGCGGGAAGACTAGGAAAAGGGCGCGAGAAAATAGAACCGCCGTGTAGCTGACGGAAACAGGCGCGTTAGGCGGCGAAGGAATAGGAATGTATTGCCGGAGCGGACGAGAGCACACTAGTTGCTCAGCTCGTTGGCCTCACCCGCATGAATGGCTCGCTACGACTGTGTTTGGTCGTTGCATCACTGGATATCCATGTCTTCTAATCTTGTCATTAGTAAATTATTTAAGGATTATTAGTATGTTATATTGTTACTTAATAATTAGGATGGTATGATTAGTTTTGATAAGTGCTAATATGTTGATTAGTGCATGTTTCATGTGCTAATTAGGATATTAGTGGCACTAATTAACATATTTTATTTTAAATTAGTGATTATCATGACAAAAATAGTATTAGTGCAAATTATTAGTGTCTAATTAATTGTTATTATTTTTAAATAATAGATATAATTAGTTAACTATTCTCATCCCATCCACTTTCATCTATCTAACCAAATAGAAAAATGGTCCATCTCATCTATCTAACCAAACGTGCATCATGGATATATTTATCCTAATATCCATGGATCGTCATGTCCCGTGCAACTTCGTCCTCGAACCAAAAGTACCTACATGATTGATCTAACTTCCATCAGGTTGGGGAACGCTCTCATTTTTCTTTTCATGCAAGGTTCAACAGGTTGGGGAAGCAGCAAGTAATGATGATGCGCATGCACAAGTAGCAGAAGATATGACTGTACTTCAAAGTCAGGGAGAAAGAATCTGGAGAATATAAGACCCTGGGTGGATTCAGTCAACTTTTGATGGTAATGTTGTTTATATATTATTAAGTATAAGCAACTATTAGTGGAAATTTTACAAAAACAAATATTAGGTATTATTTTGCTTTGCAGAGACCAATTACAGATGACATTCTTGATGCTGAACTATTTTAGAGGTTGATGTTCTGGTGAGGTACGTTTGTTTTTGGGCAATCCTAGACACGGCGAAGGACTGTATGCAATTCTGTGTTCAAGGTTCAGCATGGAGAATTCTGATTTTGTTTAACCTCAGACATGGAGAGATGAAAATCACGCAGAATACTCTAGTTCTATTTAAGTTTCTTTTGCTATTTTACATATGAGCATTCTGGTAGCATGCCACTTATCCACATATGCTGGCAATATGCAGTAGCTGAAGTGCAAAAGGATAGCACTTCTGAATTTTCACATGAAATTGATTTTGTTTTACCACATTCAAGTCTCAATCTCTTTTGCCATATTAAATTAACATCAGTAAATAGAGCCAATTACAATCTTGACATTTTCGAATTCACACAACAAATTAACAATACATTGTCTACATCCACTATCTCAATTCAGTAACAACCTTATCACCAAAAAAAAAATCAGTAACGACCTTCAGTTACTATGAAACAAACATTCAGTCCACAAAACCACGATCTCAATTCAGTAACAACCTTCAGTTACTCTGAAACAAACATTCAGTCCAAAAGACCTTGTGCCGTGGTGCGGACTTGCCAGAAACATTGGACGGCAGCTTTGTCAGAACAAAGTGAAGACGCTGGTGTTCACGCAAGTGCTGTTGAAAGCCGCCGGCGGTGGTGCAGACGTCGACTTCCATGTCAGCAGCAGCATGGTTCCTGCTAGGGGGGAAGAACGCGAGGAAGGAGGGAATCAAGGAAGCGACGACGTGCGAATTGCGATGGTGGAGGAGGCTAGCTCGGGAACCTGCTCCACCCCTTCTGCGCCCCATGCCGACGGAACTCGTTCTACCTGCGAGCAGCTTTCGCCACCGAGCCGCAGCCGCCGCCCGCCGGGGACCTGCGAGGAAACAACAAGGCAGCGTTGGGGCAGCAGCAATTCTCCATTTCTCCTTTCTTGCTTTCCATGCATGGTAGATGGAGAGCCGTTGTCACTTCCCATATTTCTTCTCTTTCCCGGCATGGAATTTAGCCGTTGAAGACTTCCATATACGCTCACCCCATGCTATACATAAAACGCAACATCTTTCACAGCTCCCAGTGTATCTTTGCAAGATCCTCAAAATCTCCCACCAAATCTTCTCTCCCTCTCTCTGCAAAATCTTGCAAAAATCTTCTCTCCCTCTCTTCGCAAAATCTTGCGCTAGATCATGTCGACGAGCGCAAACACAGAAGCCGCCGAAAGCAGCAGCCCGGGCAAGCGGTGCGCCGCGTGTAAGAACCAGCGCAGGAAGTGCGCCCAGGACTGCGTCCTCGCTCCTTACTTCCCGGCAACGGATCCCCAGAGATACGCCTGCGTGCAGAGGGTCTTCGGCGCCAGCAATGTCGCAAGAATGCTCCAGGTAGATAAATGGATCATCATGCACCATCACTTCATCTTACGTACTTACACCGTAATGCATGCCATGCGTAGACTTTTTTTTCTTCCTTTTTTTAATTCCTTGCCACTGGCTAACCAGGATACTTTAGCGTCCAGCATTAGCACGTAGTAAGTACATATTTAAGCATAATAACACAATTGTTCTTCTTTTTGCTGAACACATTGTGAACCATCTTCCACTGGCATCGAGCATGGTGACGTCGTAAAGATATAAAGCTAGTAGTACATGGAAGTAAATTGCTGTGCTATTTCTTTTCTGTCGTACGTGTGTAGAACCTCCCTGTCCACGAACGAGCCAGAGCAGCGGACACGATGGCGATGGAGGCGCGCCGGCGGGTGCAAGACCCGGTGTACGGCTGCGCCGGGATCGTGGGCCGCCTCCAGGGAGAGATCAGAGCGGCGCAGTGCGAGCTGGCCAGGACGCAGGCCCAGATCGCTGTGCACGCCGCGGCAGCCGCAGCTCGCGCACACCCGGCGCCGGTGGTGGACGCGCAGGCGGCACAGCACGCGTCGGCGGCCCCTCTGCAGCAGCAAGACGACGACGATGATGCGCGGGAGCTGTTCCAAGGATTGGATGCGCTGCTCGTCGATGATTATCGCTGGGATGCTTTAACTCGTTTGCTCTGATGGTGACACGAGTCCGTCTTTTGGCTAATTTATCCACTGAAATAATCCGATAACCACTTGATTTTACCCTCATACACGAAATAGCAAGAAAGAAGTTATTATTACTGGTGTCTTGTCTTGGCGGCACTGTGTGCCGTTGTGTATTGGATGCACTTTAATTATCTCTACATGATTTACCAGTGGGTGAATTACTATCTTCGGTAATGGAATGGCTTTTAGCACGTCAAAGCAAATTTAAGTCCCCATTTTTCTCTTTATAAAATGCCTTCTAATTTGTCCTATGTTTAAGCACACGAGAAGACCTACTAAGTGAATTCACCCATTCTAGTAGCAAGAGTCTTATCAAATGGGACCTTAGCTATATCGGCACGGCTAACGCCCAGACGTCCGCCCCAGGCCTGCGTCTGAACGTAGCTTTGACGTCTGCAACCGCTTCACATCGGACGCCCACCGTGCTCGTATCAGATCCCACGCCAGCGAATCGCGTCCAGCCGCCCACGATCGATCTCGTGCTAGTGATCGTGTCAGACCATCCGTGACTCGATCCCCATCTTAGTTGCACCCCCTTGCGTCAAGCCCACCGCGCTCCTTCCGTTGCCACGCCGCGCGTTGCGCTCCCCCCCCTCGCCGCGGCGCCAACCCCGCCACGGCCCCATCCTCGGCCATGCTCTATCTCGGCCGCGCCCCTTCCCCTCTCCTAACGTCTCATCTCCTCTGCAACATCCGTCCGACTGTTAGAACATATGCAGTACACTATTGAAACATACCTGTGTAGTCATTGCAACATCTAGATGAAACATATGAAACATGCGTCTGAAACAACTAAAATATTTAGAACATACATTTGCAACATACATCTAAAATAGATAAAACATGTGGAACATACATTTGAAACATATATGTGTAGCCATTGCAACATATGCAACATCAGATCCTTTTGCAACTGAAAGGATCAAGATGCCCAAGAGGGGGTGAATTGGGTTAATTCTAAATTTCTTTCAATAATTAAGCCCTACACTTAGTCCATTTTACCCCCTTGTGCCTAAAAATATTTCTATTGTTCTATCGCACAAAGGGTTTTGCACCCTAGATTGCAATTCTACTCTAGCATGACAATTCTAAGAATATAAAGACATAAATTAAATTGCTCAAATGTAAATGCTCAAAGTAAAGAGAGGGAAAGGAACACGTTGATGTTTTTCCGAGGTATCGAAGAGTCGCCACTCCCCACTAGTCCACGTTGGAGCACCCGCGCAAGGGTGTAGCTCTCCCTTGATCCGCGCAAGGATCAAGTGCTCTCTACGGGCTGATTCTTTGACACTCCGTCGCGGTGAATCGTCCACAACCGCACACACCATGACTTGGGTCATCCACAAGCTCCGCCGGATGATCACCAAGTTTTCAATCACCATCAAGCAGTTTAGGTGATGGCGATCACCAAGAGTAACAAGCACAAACTCTCACTTAACCAAGACAAGCCTAATGAGAAAGGTGGATGCACACTTGCTACTCTATGTACTAATGAGGTCCTTAATCTTGGATTAACAAATCTCAATCACCCCACCAGGCTCTTGCTCTCCCTTGCACTCCAAAGGTGTTTCTTAGCTGAACAAATGGACAAGAGACCTAAGTTGGACGAGTGGGGAAAGTATTTATACTCCCTACTTCAAAACATACCCGTTGGGGTCCAACTCAGCACATTTTGGGGTGACCAGACGCTCAGGTCAAAGTGACCAGACATGTCCGGTCAGTTGCCAACGGCTACATGACGCTAGCACAGTCATCAGAGATCGGACTCTGACCAACGTCCGATCACCACTCATCTGACATGTCTGGTCAGCAATTTCTTTCTCTAGATACTTACTATTGTTGATCGGACGAGGCCTCTAGTGTGTCAGGTCACAGCATCCGGTCCTTCGTGAGTGTTGCTCGCTCTACAGTTGCGCACACTTGCGCGTCCAATCCTGACTAGGAGCTAGCGTCTGGTCGATGAGCAAGCCCTAGCTACGCGAGCTAACGCTGACCAGACACGGCACCTGTGCGTCCGGTTCAGCGTCCGGTCATCATCCAAGTCTCCATTAACCTCAAATTCTACCAACTTTGTGAATGACATCGACTTCAACTGATCTATGGGCTATCCTTGAGCTATCTAGTGCTAAGTTTGACAAGTGTGTACCACACCTAAACCATTAGACTCACCTAGGTCAAGTTACTAGTTCATACCCCCCTTAATAGTATGGCCAAAGAAAAAACAAAGTCCTAAACTACTCTAAGTGTCTCTCTAAAGTCAAACGACACTTAGAACTAGTCCGTCCTTAACCTTGTCCATCCTTTGAAAACCGAAACAATTTCCATCGACAGGGGCATGAAAACCATAATTGCCCAATCAATCACCATTACCATGACTTAACTCAAGTTGCCTCTACAAAACACATATTAGTCGCAGTAATCTTGTGTCGTCATTAATCACCGAAACCAAACTAGAGGCCTAGATGCTTTCAATCTCTCCATTTTTGGTGATTGACGACAACACAACCTCTTGTATATACAAAAGATGAGTGAGGTTTTCAATATGCTTGGCTCATATAAGTAATTGACAATAAGAACAAAGGAGGGTTAGGCATTCTTATATGATCCAAGCTAACACAATGTACTCACAAGGTATGAAATAAGCATAAGTACACAAAGTAAAACTCATTTGTATCGGAGTGAAATGTGAAAGCAAAGCAAATGAGCATAATCAAGTGACATGACATATGTATCAAGGTAGAGAGCACACGTCACATAAGTCTCACAATCACACATATTTTACATATAACATAATGCATGAGAGTAAACGTGAATGCATGAAGTATTACACACAAAAGAACAAGTCCATCTCACGCACTCCCTAATGGGTACAGGGGGTCCCGATCTTCCATCAGGTAGAGGTAACTATCATTGTGGCGGAGAATGACACACCGATCCGGCTTCAGATCGAAAGATCGAACCCTACAATCTTAGCACCACAACTTCTCTGGTTATCAACCAAGACATGGATCCAATTAACCTCACCAAGAAGGCTAATCCATGCCTATGCAACGAAGAACACAAGCAAGAACAAGAAAGAAAGCAACCAAATTGCAGATGATTGATTAATCTCACGAAGTTGGGGTCTCACAAACCGATGAACGGTGAAACTATTCTTGATAGATTAATCTAAGCAAAACTCAAAACCTAATGATGGTGGCGGCGTATAATTATAAAGGTCTTAGGGTTGTCGCCTACCCTGGACACGCCCCCTAATGGGCCCAAACACGATACACGGTCCAACGGACCAAAAGACGGTGTTGCAGCACCCTGGCAGATTCTGGACACTGACTTATTTTGATGATTCCCATTGATTCTGAAGGCCTTTTGATGTGAGACTACCTGGATTGGCTTCCTTACCAAATTAGCTTTCCAACCATATGTAGATCGTCGAAAACGGAGTCCGTATGTGTCTTGGGTGACCAGTTTAAGGCAGACTAGTCCTGGAGGCCGAGGCAGACTCAAACTTGAGTTGCTTTGGACCTCCACCTCGGGGACTCGAACCGAATTAGCCTCGGGCCTCCTTCTTGACTTGGACACCCTTGCTGGCCTCCTACCCCTCCATACCATGCGCCAAACATGGTCATATGCATGGGTGTCATGTCCTCATCATCACACGCCCTAAATTTAATATACTCGCTCCCTCTCCCCCTTTGGTGTCAAGCACCAAAACCTAAGGGTCGGACGGTGGGGTAGCAGCAGACGTGTTGGGCTGAGGTGCGGTGAGAGATCTAAAACTAAGCTACATCATCCTTAGACACTGAACTCATAGTGATCAGACCCTCTATCACTGGAAGTGGAGGTGAAATGGTCTAGGTCTGCTCAGTGGACTCGATAGCTGGGGCGGCCTATGGTAACATTGAATCTATGGTAGTAGCCTGACCCTATGGCTCAGAAGGTGTCACTAGAGGAAGTGGAGCCACAACTACCGCTGGCGCTGTCGCTAAAACCTTAGGGGTGGGAGTGACTATCAGAGGTGGCTCGAACAAAGCAATAGAGGATAGGATCATCTTAGTAGTCCATATGACCGGAGCGGCTAAGGTAGAGCAAGAACTCATAACTCAGGTGGTGTAGGCTGTCCTGTGAGCTCACTAAAAGTAGCACCCAGACTCCTAGAGACAAGGGTGTTTGTCATAAGCACTAACATGGACTAAGTAGGAGTGAAGCCCGTGACTATAGGAGTGAAGTGCTGAGCCTGCTCTGTCCCTGGTGAAACAAACCACTGAGACACCTGCTCAGTGGGTGTGGCAAACTATGAAGCTGGCTATCCCTGACTCTAAAGCCCACTAGGCTATATAGCTAGAGTCATTGGGGTAGTAGTAGCAGGTTGACCGAGCTACAACATGGGCTGGTGAGGAGCTATCCCTGTAGCTAAAAAGACATGCTACATGAAACCAAGAAGTTGCTGCTGAATGACTAGCTGCTACTGCTGCTGGAACTGATCCTGATGGGTCTGTAGCTGAGCAAGAGCGGCAACTGTGGCATGTGTTTGGCGAGTCTGCTCCTACTACACCCTATCAAGTATGGCTATCAAAGCAAGGTCTGTCTGCGATGGCTAGGGTGGAGCTAAGCTGGAGCCACCAGCCTTGCTGTTGTGAGCCCATGGGGGCATTCGTGGAATAGGATGGTAGTCCTCATCTAAGCTATCAGTTGGGTCACTCTCGACCACATACTCCTGTTATACCTCTAGCTGCTCAAGCTCGGTCTCAGCAATGACCCTGATGGCCTTGTCCTGCTCAGCTGTAGTCTCTTGCACCTCTGGCCTCTGGCGATGGCTCGACATTGGTGTCCTACTCCTAGTACTGGAACCCATCAGCTAGCGCATGTCATACTCGAGGAACTTAGTAGTAGTGCCAGTCAACTCAAACACTACTTATCGGTGCAGAAAGTGACCAACAAATAAATATTTGTAGTTTTGCCATACGTTGTGATCGGAGGTGGCCTAACACTCAATGACACAAGGTTTATACTGGTTCAGGCAATGTGCCCTACGTTTAGTTTGAGTCAGTCGGTGACTTTATTCCTAAGCTCAGGTGCTCAAGTTTGCAGTGGGGTTACAAACAAGAAGGAGAAAGATGGGGGGTATAAGAGGTCCGATTGAACTTCGATCAGAAGGGCCAAGAGTGACGGGAGCCCTGCTATGAGCTAAGTGTTCAAGCGTGTGCTTATGGTTTGAACCTGGTGGTTCTGTGGTTGTGTACTAGTGAACTTTATCGATCTGATGAATCTGTCTATTGGGAGAGAGCGCATCCCCTTTTATAGATGAAGAGTTAGCCTTACAAGTGAGAGGGAGAGCTACTGAGCCTTATTGCCCACACCGATGGGTACATGATGATGGTAGGTGCCCACAATACTGTTGAATGTCTGATGCATGTGGGAGGTTGTGTTGTTTTCTTTGGGTATGGCAAACGTCGGCGCCTACCACACTGTTGATACCTAGAGGCATGCAAGGGGTTTTACCATATTTGCCTGGTATGGTAAATGTCAGTGCCCATAATACTGTCGATGCCTAGAGGCATGTGGGGGGAGCCTTACTGTATGGGAGTTAATGGCGCCCACAATACTGTAGAGGAAAATGTTGGCGCCTACAACACTATTTGGGTTCTGACGTGCTAGGGAGGTCGTAGAGTACTGTTTCTATAGGTGTATAGGGTATGGACCCCGGTATTGCGGTTTGACTTGTGCGCCCTGCCTTACTTTCTCCATCTGTTTCCTGGTCCTTACTGAGCAGGCATCCCCGGTCGGTTGGGTCCAGTCAGCTCTAATCATGCCAGTCTGAGAAGAGCAGTGAGCAGGGGTTTGGTGCACCCCCCGTCGGAGATGTGGGTCAGAGTTGGAAGTAGGGCTTTGGCTAGGCCTTCCGATCGGAGAGGCCATCCGGAGGTGGGCTAGAGATCGAAGCGAGTGCTCTGGTTAGAGATGTGGGTCGGAGTCGGAAGTGGGCACCGTTCCTCCTCAGCCAGGTCTTCCAATCGGTGATTGGATCACCCTTCTGGCCTATTGTTTAGGTACTTGGGCTGGCCCATGAGTTGTGCATTGTTTGCAATGTTATTTGCTGGGCCGAGCCTCTATTGGGAAGCCGGTCCGTGAGGGACCCTGGGTTTATGAACCCGACAGGAGCCCCAAGCCCCCGAGCAATTTGGGTAGAATTATCTGGGGATTTTTGTCTTGACGGCGGGTGCACGCGAGTGCACCCGTGGGTGTATTCCCTGGGCGATTCGGGTAGAATTGTTCAGGGGGGTTTTCGTGTTGCCAGCGGGGGAGGTTTTCATTTCATCAGCAGGTGCGCATGAGCGCACCCGTGGGGGTTCGGGTAGAATCATCTGGGGGGTTTGTTAGTGGGCGTGTCTACGTGTTTTCAAGACAGAGTCATCAAACAAGACATCGTTGCGTAGTCGAGGCGGTTAGTTTTGGGATTTGGGTGAGGCAGAGCTCGTAGGTCCTAGCGTCGGTGCACATCGTGGGATCAGGTGAGTCAGAGTCATGGATCCTGGCCTCAGTGCAGCCCACGCAGCCAAGGCAGTTAGTTAGTTAGTTTAGGGATCAAGCGAGCCAGAGTTCGTGGATCTTGATGGGGCGAGTTCGAGTTTGCAGACCCAGGCATTTTTGGTGTGTAGTTGAGGCGTAGCCGAGGGATGGGGCGAGTTTGGGGTCGCAGACCCAGGTGTTTTGGTGTGCAGTTGAGGCATAGCCGAGGGATGGGGCGAGTTTGGGGTCACAGACCTAGGTGTTTTTTGGGTGTCTTGAGCCCCTAAGCCCCATTGGGCTTTGGTAGGGGTCGGTTTGAGTTGTGTGCATTACCCCATCCTCGGTTTCTCACAACTAGAGGGGCTGAGCTTTGTTGCTTGCCTCGATCGCTCAGGCTCGAGTGACGCGTTCGGTGAGTTCGCTAATGGGTATGATTGAGTAGAATCTGGGTCCATCATTCATGATGGGGTTGGCATAGCCCTCTTGTGACATTCCACTGCTCCTTTACCTACAACCCGGTAGATGCCTGGATCGTTCTAGAGACCAACCCAGGTGGCCTACTGTCCTCCCCTCGATGGAGATTCTATGGGCTTGGCAAGAGGTTTAGGATCGAATGAGAAGGTTGAGATGACCCTGTCTGCTTTGGGGCAGACTGGGCAAGGGCCGCACGGGGCTCATCTATGTTTTCTCCCCTAGCTCTGTTTGACGTGGGGTGGCCTCAAGCCCTTCGTGGGCCAGCCTTCGAACACCGGTCGGTCGTTGCTCATGTTGAATGGGGCAACTACCGCTTTATGATGCAACATGGAGCGCTGTGATGCATTTCGCCGCATGTGCGATGCCTTAGTTCCTAAGCCCCCGAGCGGTTTAGGGCCTGAATCATCCGGGGGCATGGGTGTATGGAATGAATGCGTGTATGGATGTATGAAATGATTATAAAGAAATAGCGGCCCATGGGTGTCGGCAGTGTTACCTTGATGACTCAAGTGACGGGGTTTAAAGAGCTTCAATTGGAAATGTCCGACCGGGACTCGTGCTCATCATTTGTGATGGAGTTTGGCATGGCCTATATGGGGCATCCCTTCGCTCCTTACCTGTCTCTTAGTGTTTTCTTGAGCCATTCGATCGACTTAGGAAGCTCAATGGTTTCTCCTAGCGAAGATCCTGTCGTTTAGGTTTTTCCATGTCCCACCTAGGGAGGTGGAGAGCCGCCTACGTATGGTGACGCTTTGGTTTTACACCTAGCTTGTGGTAGTGGTGGGCCATACCCAAGCCACGTCCTGTCTTACCAGGCGCCATTCCATCTGACCAGGCATCGTTCTGTCGGTCAGTGTGCGTCCCATCGATCAGGGTGTGTCCCATCGTTTCCCATCTGCATTGAATGGGGGAAGGGAGAGAGTTTTTTGCTCTGATCTTTTGCCCCTCTTTAGCTATTGTGTTTTCTCCTTAAATAGGGGGAGGGAGAGGGCTTTTTATCATAGTCCTTTGTCTGTTCTCCAACTATTGCCTTTCCTTCTTCCTCCTCACTAAGAGTGCATGTATGCCACGACAGTTCCTAAGTGAGAGAGAGGGTAAGCGAGGGGGAGGACTTACAGATCCTTTCATGAATCCAGAGCGCGATGTTGAGCTAGAGGCTGCTAGAGGTAGTGCTGACTGTCTTTGCCTAAGAAGGGGTGGCTTCCACCGAAGGAGGAGGTGCGCTGGATTCATCTGTGTGACCTTCTTCGAGATGGAGCCATGTGTGGATTTTTCCCGATGGATCTTCACCGAGTGGGCCTTGTCAGAGGGGAAGTTGCCCAGGATCATGTTGGTGGAGGGTTCCATGCCTACAGCCACTCAGGTTAGCCAGTTCATAAAGTTTGATGAGATCTCTTCCAGCCATGGTGGCCATACCTTGGTGGCAGCGTCCCTGACCAGGAGCTGCCTTGACTACATGAGAACGTCTGGCGCTCAATGATCTTTACTGAACATCTATGGGTGCGACGCCCTTGAGGTACCCATTGTGCTCGCCGAAGTCGAGGGAGCGGAATCAGGCGAGTCCCTTGAGGTACCCGTTGCACTCACCGAAGTCGAGGGAGCAAAACCGGGTGGGGCCCCTATGGCGGTGGTTATGTCTAGCGGCATGTGCCGTGGCCTCTCCTTTGGTGTTGGGCGATGTCATCGAGCGGCCATAGTAGTATTTAGATTAGAAGTAGTTAGAAAATGAAATAGTTGAGTTCATGGATGAGCCCCCGTGTGAACAGTTTTTGTATCAATGAATCCATAAGTTATGTTCTTGTGATAGAACCAATATCCATTCCTTGTTTTTTATCCTAGCATAACTTTTGTTTTTATCCTTTATTTTTCACACCTACCCATTAGTTCCATAGGCTATAGCTGTTAAGAACCTAGGCATGGCCCGCGGGGCTCGGCTGCTCATAACCGTAGGTCGTGGCGGGGTGCGTTCGGTTAGTAGTAAGAATAGAGTCATGTAGGGTAATCAAAGGAATGGAACTAGCTTCCGTTCGGGGACAAAGTTGTTACCATGTGATAGTAAAAAAGAGAGGTAGTATTTAGTATTGTACCCTCATGGAGCCCCTGAGCGACCTAGGCTGAAAGTGTTCCAGGAGCAAGTGTTGACTTAAAAGTGATAAGACCAAATTTAGGGGAAAAATGACGTAGCTGTTCAATGTTTCAAGTGTTGGTGAGAACGTTGCCGTTGTCATCCTCCAGTCGGTAGGTGCCCCATCGGATCACTTTGGTCACCGTATAGGGTCCTTCCCATGGTGGAGAGAGTTTGTGTTTTTCCTTCGTTGATTGGGTCCTCTAGAGTACGAGATCACTGACTTCGAGTGTCCTCCCCTGATCTTCCTTTCGTGGTACTTGCAGAGAGGTTGCTAGTAGCGAGTGGAGTGGATGATGGTCGTCTCATGGGCCTCTTCGAGCAGGTCAACTGCGTCTTGCTGAGCCTTCATGGCTCGGTCGTGGTCGAAAGCCTTCACTCTTGAGGCGTCATGGTCGAGGTCGGAGGGTAGCACTGCCTTAGCTCTGTAGGCTAGGAAGAAGGGTGTGAACCCTATGGATTAGTTTGGGGTTGTTCTCAGGCTCCAGAGGATCATTGGGACCTCTGCAACCCATCGCTCGGTGTACTTGTTGAGTCAATCGAAGATGCATGGCTTAAGTCCTTGGAGGACCATGCCATTAGCACACTCGACCTGACCATTAGTACGTGGATGTCCGACTAAGGCCCAGTCGATCCTAATACCATATCCATCACTGAAGTTTAGGAACTTCTTTTTGGTGAAGTTAGTCCTATGGTCAGTGATGATACAGTTAGGAACGCCGAACCGATAGATGATGTTGAGGAAGAATTTGACCGCCTCTTTCAAGCAGATGTTGGTGATGGGCTTGGCCTCTATCCACTTGGTGAACTTGTCGACTGCTATGAGTAGGTGAGTCAAGCCACCTAGGCCCTTTTTGAGGGGTCCTACTATATCAAGGCCCCAGACTATGAATGGCTAGGTGATGGGGATGGTTTGAAGTTCTAGTGCCAACAAATGAGTTTGCCAAGCATAGAATTGGCATCCTTCACACCTACAGATGACCTCCTCTGCATCTCGTAGTGTGGTGGGCTAGTAAAAACCTTGGCAAAAGGCTTTTCCAGCCAGCGACTTTGGGGCCATGTGATATCCGTAGATCCTAGCATGGACCTCGAGGAGGAGCTACTTCCCTTGGTTGGTGGGGATGCACTTCATGAGTACCCAATGGACTCCATTTGTAGAGTTCATCACCGAGCACGATGTAGGTCTTGGCGCATCAAGCGGTCCATTGGGCTTCAGTCCTTTTGAGTGGGGGAACCTCCTCGAGGAGGTAGGCAAGTAGCGGCGCTCACCAGTTGGTTTGATTGAGTGCCAATATAGCAACGTTAGTGGGTGATGTCGTCATATAGGCACTGGGGTTAGAGCCCCTAGGCTCCAGCTTGGCATCAGAGTATGTCTGGATCAGACCTTCTAGGACGTGGGCAGATGGCTTGTGGAGATCTTTGATGAAGACCGCGCTTGGGAACAGATCCCGCCTGGCGGCCAATTTTGCGAGAAAATCAGTGGCATCATTATCCTTTCGGGGGACGTGATGTAGCTTCATTCCCTAGAATTTGTCCTCGAGCTTGCACACCTCTTGGTAGTATGCCACCATGAGGGGCTTTTGCAGAAGGACTCCTTCATGACCTGATCGACGACTAGCTCTGAGTCGCCATGAACGTAGAGTCATGTAGCACCAAGTTCGATGGCGATGCATAGTTCGTTGATGAGGGCCTTGTACTCTGCGTCATTATTTGAGGCTGAAAAGTGGAGGCGGATGGCATAGCGGATCCTACTCCCATCTGGGGAGATCAGAACCACTCTAGCCCCCGATCAGGGTGCCATGATGGACCCATCGAAGTATATTGTCCAGTACTTGTGGGTGACGTCTGGGGTCAGTAGCTGTACCTCTGTCCATTCGACAACAAAATCCATGAGAGCTTGAGACTTAATGGCGGTACAGGTGATATACCTAATGTCGTGGCCCATGAGTTTGAGTGCCCACATGGAGATCTATCCTACGGCATTGTGATTGTGGACAATGTCTCAGAGTGGGTATGAAGTGACGACCGTGACTTCGTGGTCGGTGAAGTAGTGCAGGAGCTTCCGGATTGCCATCAGGACGGCGTATAGGAGCTTCTACACCTAGGGATACCGGACCTTGGGGTCAGCGAGTACCTCCCCAATGAAGTATATGGGCTGCTGGACCTTAAGGTGGTGTCTTGGTTCCTCCCTTTCGACAACCAGGGCGGCGCTTACCACATGGTTGCTGGCCGTGACATAGAGGAGGATGGGTTCTCCTTGTTCAGGAGTGATGAGGATTGGGGCTGACGTCAGGGATGCTTTGAGGCTCCCCAGAGCCTACTGAGCTTCCTCAGTCCAGACAAAGGCGTTCATCTTTTTGAGGAGCTTGTAGAGTGGCATCCCTTGTTCGCTAAGCCGATAGATGAACCAGCTTAGAGCGGCCAGACAACCGGTAAGCCTTTGCATGCCCTTGACATTGCATATGGGGCCCATGTTGGAAATGGCCATGATTTTTTTGAGGTTGGCCTCGATGTCGTGCTCAGACACAATGTATCCTAGCAGCTTCCCCTTTGGGACCCCAAAAACATATTTCTCATGATTCAATCTGATGTTGACCCTTCAGAGTTTCACGAATGTTGCGGCCAAGTTTGCGACCAGGTCGCAAGCTTGAGTCATTTTGACCACTATGTCATCAACATAGACAACGATCGTTGGTCTTGGCCGCTCAGCTTGATTAGGCTGATCGAGCGGGTCGATTTGGTCAATGAAACATTGTTGCATGCACCTTTGGTAGGTGGCACCAGCATTTTTTAGGTCGAAAGGAATGGTTACGTAGCAGTATGAACCATACAGGGTGATGAATAAGGTTACGAGTTGATCGGACTCTTTCATCGCAATTTGGTGATAGCCCGAGTAGGCATCCAAAAAAGAGAGAATCTCACAACCTGAGGTGGAGTCAACTATCTGGTCTATGCGCGGCAAAGGAAAGTGATCCTTTGGACATGCTTTGTTGAGGCCAGTATAATCAATGCACATTCTCCATTTCTCGGTCTTCTTTTTAACAAGAACGGGATTGGCAAGCCAGTCAGAGTGGAAACCCTCTCTGATAAATCTAGCTGCCAGGAGTTTGGTGATTTCTTTGCCTATGGCCCTACGCCTTTCATTGTCGAAATGGCGCAGGCATTGCTTAGCGGGCTTTGAGCCCGGGATGAGGCATAGTGCATGCTCGGTGACCTCCCGAGGTATGCCCGGCATGTCAGAAGGCTACCATGCAAAGATATCGCAATTTGCGCATAGGAACTCGATGAGCTTGCATTCCTATTTGGCGAGGAGCTAGGTCCCGATTCACACCATCTTGGTTGGGTCAGTGGGGTCAATACCCACTGCCTTGGTTTCCTCGAGTCTATAGAAGGCCGTCGAAGAGGTTGGTTTGTTGTAGTCTAGGACTACCGGGATCAATGATTCCCCAAGCCATGGGAGCTCAGATGAGTTGACGATCATGGTGGCGAGCTTGAAATGCTTGCGGTCACACATGAAGGCATGCAAGAAGGCACTGCTCATGGTGATGACATCGTTCGGTCCCAGCATCTTCAGCTTGAGGTAAGTGTAGTTTGGGATTGCCATGAATTTGGTGTAGCATGGCCACCCCAAGATGGCATGGTAGGACCCTAGAAAGTCCATCACTTTAAAGGTGAGGACCTCTGAGCGGAAGTTGACTCGGTTGCCAAACATGACAGGCAGGTTGATCTATCCGAGCGGGTATTTTTGCGCACTTGGGATCACCCTGTGGAAGGGAGAGCCCGCTAGGCAGAGTTCTGACCAGGGGATGCGCATGGCGTCGAGGGTGTCAACGTAGAGGATGTTGAGGCCACTGCCTCCGTCCATCAACACCTTGGTGAGGCACTTCTTGTGAATGATGAGGTCGATGATGAGCGGGTAACATCCTGGTCTCGCGACATGGGAGGGATGATCCCTCTAATCGAAGGTGATCGAAGATTCTGACCAACTGAGGAAGGAGGGGACAGCCGTCTCGGCAGCGCATGCCTCCCTATAGCGCACCTTGTGCTGGTGCTTGGACCAGATAGTGTCAGATCTGCCAAAGATCATGATGCATTCCTTAGGGTCGAGGAAACCATCTTCATCCTTGCCCACTGTGCCTTCTTTCTTGGCTGGCGTCTCGTTCTTTTGGCCCACCGGTATGTCGTAGGAAATGTTTGAGGAGCTTGCAGTCCTTGCAGAAGTGTTTGATGGGGTAGGCATAGTTGGTGCATGGGCTATCCATGAGCTTGTTGAAGTGGTCAGGTAGTCCCTGCTGGGGCTGCTTGCCCGTGCTGTCCGATGCGGTGTTGTCCGATGCGGTGTTGTCCGATCGGCGCTGATCCTTTTCATTCTTCTTGCCCCTCTATGTGGAGGAGCCCTCGTCTTGGTCTATACGCTTGGTCTTGCCTTTGTCCTGGCCTCTGTTGAAGACTGCTCCGACCGGCTCCTCGCTAAAGGCATGGTTAGTGGCAACATCGAGCAGGTCATGGGTGGTATGGAGCTTCAGGCAACCAAGCTTGTGGATCAGGGACTCATAGGTCATCCCAGAGAGGAATGCGCTGATGACATCCATGTCGATGACATCAGGGAGGGAGTTGTATCATTGGGAGAACATGTGGATGGAATCCCACAGGGACTCATTGGGCTCCTGCTGGCAGCTCTTGAGGTCCTAGGAGTTTCTAGGGTGGACGTACATCCCCTAGAAATTTCCGATGAAGACCCTCTTAAGGTCTGCCCAGTCGCGGATGTTATCGTGCAGGAGGAATTCAAGCCAAACCCAAACTTGTTCCCCCATGCAGATGGGGAGATATTGAATGATGAAATAGTCATCATCCACCCCTCTGGCTTGATAGGCGAGCCAGAAATCTTTGAGCCAAATATCGGGGTTTGTCTCCCTGGTGTACTTGGTGATGTTGGTGGGTGGTTGAAAGTGTTGTGGGAATGGTGCTCTCTGGATATGCCAGTCAAAGGCCTAAGGTCCTAGGCCCTTAGGGCTGGGACTCTGATTGTCTGGCCGATGACCATGCCTGGGGTGCGTTTCACCACTCCCCTCAATGGTTTGGCTAAGAGCCATGTCGCCTACCCTCATCACCGCCTAGTGGACGTCATCATCATGTCAGGCCTGATGTTGGTTGTTCATCATGCTACGAGTGTCTTGGTGCAGACTGGGCCATTCGTGTACCAACGGTCGGTGTAGAGCAGGCGCTAGGTTGGACCATGGCGTGGCCGCTGCCTCCCGAGCCACACTTGGTGGCTGTAGTGGTGAGTGAATGGAGCGACCCATCTGGCGCATCCCTACTCCCCCAGTGGGGAGAGAGGGCGCATGTTGAAGTCGCGATGCGGAGCTTTCTGCCTGTTGAACGGCGACGACTTCTACCAGCACCTAGAGGTTTCGGTAGACCACTCGCTCCTGGGGGTCGATGGGCTCAAGAACGTCGTGCAGAAGCATTGCTACAGCAGTGATGTTCTGGCTAGCCCAAGTGAACTATGGGAGATTGTTCCTAGCATTCATGATGTCATCTTGGACCTGGCGGGCGTGACCCTAGGCACCACCCATCGGGTTATGCACATGGGGTGCAACGTGCTGCACCGAGTGTGTCGGCGGTAGGTTCTGCCACTGTTGTCATAGTTCCTCGGTGTGCACTTGCGCAAACACAAGGGCCCCCACACGTGGATCCAGAGGAGTGTGAGTTTGTGCAGACTCCGCAACCACCGGCGGCTATCCTAGAGCGTCCGCCATAGCGTACTCCTAGGATGGACGGTGGCGAGGTGCCACGTCACTGATGTTGAAGCCGTCGCTCTTGCCCTCATCATTTGGGAGTTCATGGAAAGTGGTAGGAGCATAGCTCGCCATTCTCACGAATTTGGATGTGAGAGGGGAAGGCGACAACGTCCTTTGGAGCCCCCGAGCACACGTGTTCGCGGGGAATGCGAGGCCATAGGGAAATAGATTGTACAATGTTCGCGGTGCGGTCAATATGGTCCCTCTGGATAATCAGTGGGAGACAGTTGAAGGGTCGAGATGGTGACTAGAGGGGGGTGAATAGTCATTTCTAAAACTTAATCGCGTCGGCTAACCGATACAAATGCAGAATTAAAACTATCGGTCTAGCCAAGACTATACCCCACTATATATGTTTGCTAGCACCTTGCAAAGATAACAATTATGCAACAAAGGTGCCGGGCTAGTTAGAGCTCTCCTAAACAATTCTAGGAGCAAGGTTACACAAACCTATGCCACTAGTACTTTAAGCAACAAGGGAGCTCCTACACATGCTAGTAAGCAAAAGCACAAAGCTAACTAAGCTCACTAGTAATGCTCAATAACAAGGCAACCAATGCCTAATTAGAGAGCACAAATACTTAGCTACACAAACTAAGCAATGTGACTAACAAGGTTACTAAAACCAAATCAGCCATGCAATGGAGCTACTTCTATGCTACACAAGCAAGAAGGTAATTAGCAAGCTACACAAGCTATCTAATTACAAGAGCAACTACACAAGCTTAATATGTATAAAAGTAATTGCAAGCTTGTGTAATGGGGATGCAAACCAACAGGAAGAATAAGGTTGACATGATGATTTTTCTCCTGAGGTTCACGTGTTTGCCAACACGCTAGTCCCCGTTGTGTCGACCGCTCACTTGGTGGTTCGGTGGCTAATTAGCATCACCCGCTAAGCCCGCACATCAGGCGCCGCAAGAACCTACCCCTTGAGTGAGGGTAGCTCAATGACATGCTTTACTAGAGTTGCTCTTCGCGGCTCCCGCGGGGCGAGCACAATGCCCCTCACAAGCACTTCTCCGGAGCGCCGCACAAGCTTCTTGCACGCTTCGACGGAGACCACCACCAAGCCGTCTAGGAGGTGGCAACCTCCAAGAGTAATAAGCACCACTGGCTTGCAACTCGATCACCTAGTGCCACTCGATGCAACCTCACGATGCAATCGCACTAGAATCGCTCACTCACACAATCGAATGATCACTATCAAGTATATGTGTGATGGAGGGCTCCCAAGCACTCACAAGCATAGACACTAAGTCCCTTGAGGTGCTCAGCACCAGCCATGGCCGAAGGCCACTTCTATTTATAGCCCCAAGGGCTAAACTAGCCGTTACCCCTTCACTGGGCAACGGTCGGGCCGACCGGACGCTCTGGTCGTGTTGACTGGACGCTAGACCTCAGCGTCCGGTCTCCCACAGACGACCACATGTCCCGATTCCAACGGTCACTTGACCTGACTAGACGCTCTAGCTTCAACTGACTGGACGCTGGACCCTCAGCGTCCGATCGTTTCCAGTAAGCTCCTGAGCTCGACCGGACGCGTCCGGACACACTTGATCGGGCGCAGCCAGCGTCCGGTGACACTCCAGCTTCTGCGTCATCGTTCGTCAGCGCGATCGGACGCAGGCAGACAGCGTCCGGTGCATTTTGATCCAGCGTCCAGTCACTTGACCGATGCTGGCATCTCCTCCATTCTCTTCACCCTTGCTCTAGTGTGCTAACCACAAGAATTTGCATCCCGCGCAATAGAAAGTAGGCATTCCATTTTCCCGAAAGCGCTGAACCCATCTCAACCCTGCAAACACCACCTCCTTTGTAAATGTGCCAACACCACCAAGTGTACACCACCATGTGTATGTGTGTTAGCATTTTCACAACCATTTCCCAAAGGATGTTAGCCACTCAACTTGCCACGCCACTCGATCCTAGCGATAATGCAAAGTTAGATCACTTGAGTGGCACTAGATGACCGATATGCAAACAAGTTTGCCCCTCTTGATAGTATGGCCATCTATCCTAAACCCGGTCATAAACTTCTCTACACACCTATGACCGGTGAAATGAAATGCCCTAGGTTATACCTTTGCCTTGTGCATTCCATTCCATCTCCTTCAATGTCGATGCAACACATGCACCAACACGATCAACAATGATATGATCCACTTCATATCATCACATGATCATATTGGTTCATCGATCTTGACTCTACTTGCTCTTCACCGTTGCCATCGTCCATCGGCGCCAAGTCTTGCTCAAGCTTCACCGCCACGCGGTCCATCACTCCAAAGCCTTCGACTTGCCCTTCACGCTTGCAACCGGTCCATCAAGCCAAGTCTTATCTTGATCTTCTCCACCTTGATCACATGACTCAATGTCATGTCTCATGTGCAATAAGCTCCTTCATCATCACATGTGTGAGCTTTGCAACATCTCCAAGCCATTTTCACCTTCATGGCATATGTTGCTCACACATATGAACCTGTGGACTAATCACCTGTGTATCTCACATAAACACAATTAGTCCACCTAAGTTGTCACTCAATTACCAAAACCAAACAAGGACCTTTCAACAGTAAATAGGGAGTAAATAATAGTATGCATATTACTCACAGTGGGGTTTGAGCAGAGAGTTTGCTCGGAGTGAAGTGCAGATGCCTCATCATTCAAGTCATCGCGCGTCCTGGAGCCGATGGAGGGAGCCCCTCCGATGGGCGCTGGAACAAGTGCCTCCTCACGGAGGTGTAGTATGCCGAGCCGATCGGCGACGAAGTCCAGTCTTCCAAAGTGGAAGGCCTAGGATGGCTCGAAGATGTGTGGAACCCACATCCCAATAGGTGGGAGTAAATGAAACTCCAGTGAGCCAAAGCGAGTAGTATCGCTTGAGCCCACCATGGCAAAGGTGGTAGAATAGTGGGCCATCTGATGACTAAAAAGTGTTGAACGTGCAACATCTTCCCCACAGACGGTGCCAACTATTGGTGCAGAAAGTGACCAACAAGTAATTATTTGTAGTTTTGTTGTACGTTGTGATCGGAGGTGGCCTAGCACTCAATGACACAGAGTTTATACTAGTTTAGGCAACGTTCCCTACGTCCAGTTTGAGTCAGTTGGTGACTTTATTCCTAAGCCTAGGTGCTCGAAGTTTGTAGTGGGGTTACAAATGAGAAGGAGAAAGATGGGGGGTACAAGAGGTTCGATTGGACTCCGATCAAAAGGGCCGAGAGTGATGGGAGCCCCGCTATGAGCTAAGTGTTCAAGCGTATGCTTGTGGTTCGAACCTGGTGGTTTTGTGGTTGTATACTAGTGAACTTGATCGATCTGATGAATTTGTCTATTGGGAGAGAGCATATCCCCTTTTATAGATGAAGGGAGTGGCCTTACAAGTGAGAGGAAGAGATACTGAGCCTTGTTGCCCATGCCGACGGGTATAGGATGATGATAGCCGCCCACAATACTATTGAATGTTAGATGCACGTGGGAGGTTGTGTTGTCTTCTTTAGGTATGATAGACATCGGCGCCTGCCACACTATTGATACCTGGAGACATGCAAGGGGTTTTACCATGTTTGTCTGGTACAGTAAATGCCGGCGCCCACAACACTATCGATGCCCAAAGGCATGTGGGGGAGCCTTACCGTATGGGAGTTAATGGCGCCCACAATACTATAGGGGAAAATGTCGGTGCCTACAACACTGCTTGGGTTCTAACATGCCAAGGAGGTCATAGAGTACTATTTCCATAGGTGTACAGGGTATGGACCCCGGTATTGCAGTTTGACTTGTGCACTCTGTCTTACTTTCTCCATCCGTTTCCTAGTCCTTACCGAGCAGGCGTCCTCAGTCGGTTGGGTTCAGTCAGCTCTGATTGCGCTAGTCAGAGAAGAGCAGTGAGTAGGGGTTTGGCGCACCCCCTATCAGAGACGTGGGTCAGAGTTGGAAGTAGGGCTTTGGCCAAGCCTTTCGGTCGGAGAGGCCATCCGGAGGTGGGCTGGAGATCGAAGTGAGTGCTCCAATTAGATATGTGGGCCAGAGTCGGAAGCGGGCGCCGTTCCTCCTTGGCTAGGCCTTTCGGTCGATGATTGGATCACCCTTCTAGCCTATTGTTTAGGTACTTGGGCTGGCCCATGAGTTGTGCGTTGTTTGCAACATTGCCTGCTAGGCCGAGCCTCTATTGGGAAGCCGGTCTGCGAGGGACCCTGGTTTTATGAACTCGACACTACCTTAGGAGGTATATGTGAATAGGCCTGGAGTATAAGAAAATAGATCTAATGGGCATATGGTAGCTGATGGTGGCCCTTGAATCCCCTTGCAAGAATGTCCTCCATCTCTAAAAGTAGCAAGTCCCAAATATCAAATGACGTCTGAGAGATCAGGTGGTGGACTAGCCACAGCTGAATACGAGTCAAACCCTCATGGTAGCCACCTCTTGGAAGCAAGGTCCTCCTCATAATGGCATCTAAAAGATGAGCCATAGGTGTAAGGGCACCGGGAGTCTGTCTCAAACCCTCACTGAATGGCTCTCGAAAGCAGGCCTTGACTAGGTCAATGGGTGGCACTGCTCCATCATGAGGATGTCTCAGTGGTTGAGTCTATCCATAGCAAATCTAGTGAATCTTGGTGGCTGACTCCAAAATCCTTAGTATCTCTCAGACCTTGTCACTATACAACCTATAGTCACGTCCTCTGAAGGTGAAGTGAATGAACCTATGATCGGGGTCAATCCATAGAGAGGGGTAGAACTCTCTAACCCAATTAGCAATGTACCTGCCAGTCTACCCCAAGAGATCTACCAATCGAGGCAGGAAAGTGAGGTGGGGACAAACCTGCTCTCCTCTAGCTACCACTATAGCCTCTAACCGACACACCCTCTGAGATCTGAAGGCTACACCTGTTTAGATATGTATTATAGAAATCCTCCTAGAGCATAGTGTAGAATCCCTCTCGTCACACTAAGGTGAGAACCACTGCTCAACCTCCACAAAGTGAAGCTGCTGCACCTACCGAGCTATGGCAACCCTCAAGTCCAAGTGCTCTACTATCGGTAGGCCTCATGGTCTAGGAGGTGGCCGAGAACCATGCCTCTGCCTCTCTGGCCTAGGTGTCACCTGAGCATGAGTACGACCTAAGCGTCATAGTGGCTGCTCTTGCTGCTACTCTACCTCCTCCTGGTGCTGTTCTGTCTTCTCCTAGGGCTCAATCTCCTCAACATGAGTGCCCTTTGGTGCATCCTCTAGAGATACATGCTGACCTCCAAGCATGATAGTACCACATGGACTACCATGCCTAGCCTCAAGCTCCTCGACTAAGACCATCTGAGCTGGTGACAACTGATCGCTAATGCGAATACCACTACCTCTACCACCTCTCTTAGCATGCTCTGCGGCAGCGGCCACTACTGCTGCTCTCTCTGCCTCTGTGTCACCATGCTTGTACTTCTTCTTTGTAATTGTCTTCTTTGGCCCCTTTCCCTTTTCCTGCTCTATCAAGCGAGGCAGATGCCTCTCATCATTGTTGGGGCCACCCCTGACATTCTTGCAATGAGCCATAACTAACACTGCAGAGAACTCAACTGACTAGCAATGGACCACTGCCACTAACAAAAGACAACTACCACGGACTCCCCCTAGCACTGAGAATCACTGCCCAACTGACACTTATTGTGGCTTGGCCTCAATCCTTACTCGCGGGCTTGGCCCTGAGTTTATCTGTCACTGCTAAACTTCCACTAACAAAATCACCTCAACCACTGACACTGCTGCAGCGATGGATATAGTAAGGAATATATAAGCAATGTATTGCTAGAGATGAGAATACCTAAGTGAAGCAAAGCAAGTTGGATAAGAATTTGAATGAAAAAGGGCTTTGCTACCTTTCAACTAACGACGAATCATCTGCAAATCAATAAAGATAAGTAGTTACGAGGGCCAGTGCGTCACTACAGCGAGAATTGACAAAAGAGATAAGCAAATCGGCAAAGGGAGTCATTTGTGGCAATTTGTCGAACACATGCATGATAGCAGAGGTGCCCACCAAGGAAACCCTAGTTGCGCAGGCTTGGTGGAGTGACGATCGACAATGGTGTAGGCACAGGCGCGGCGAGGAAGACGCTACGACCGTGGTGGCACGGCAAGGGAGGCGTGGTGGGCGTGAGTGTAGGTAAGGGAGACACTGTGGCTAGTGGTGGCAAGGTGCAAGAGGCATGGGTGTAGGCAAGGGAGGTATGGGCATGTTGGCGAGAGAGAGGCACGATGACAGATTAGGGATGCGGGGGCCGGCGGTTGCCAAATGGAGCAGTTGGTGCGGCCCCCATGTGACTTTTAGAGTTTGAAATAGATCACGCGAGCATCGTTGTGACCGGACGCGCCTTTGCATATGACCAGACGCTGCATCTCCTGAGTCCGAATAGGAACAGAGAGCTCTAGAAATGCTCTTGACGTGACTGGACATGTTCGATCACTCACGACCAGACACACCAGCTGAGTCTAGTCAGTTTCCGAGAAGCACTTAACGATCGGACGCAGCACCAAGTTATGGACCAGACATAGAAGAGATATTGTTCATGCGTCAGTTCACATGAGCGCTAAACAACCGAACGCGACTGGATGCAACACGCAGTGAGTCCGATCCAACGTTTGGTCCTTGTTTTGCAGCAGTTCCTCCTTTCTTCATGGCGCTTTCTCCCAATCAAGTCCCAAACTTTGATAAGACCAAAATGAACACCAATTGGGATATATATGAGAGACCTCTCTCAAATCCTAAAAAAATTAGAATAATTTGCCTTCGGCTATAGTTCTTTCTAAAAAAAATAAGCAACAAGACAGTCGAAGAAAAACATGTGGCAATTCAATAGGGTTTATAACCAATAGGAGCTTCAAATGCTCTCCCTATTTGTTGATGAACACAGCGAATGCCCAAAAGATAACAAAAAAGAAACGATAAAGCAACACACATGCATATGCAATGCAATACTTGAAAGAAAATTTAGTTGCTTGTCAAGTTTGATCCAAGGTTAAGCTTCTTCACATGTTTTTTGATGATTATCTTAACCATGTTAGACAAGCCCTAAGCGCATTGCTAAAAATTAAACATGTTTTATATTACAATGCAATGCAAGAGACAACATAAGCTCATTTTTTGTGAAGTTATTTAGATCAAGCACATTGAGCTCATTCCTCAACCGACAAAACGTAGCCTCATCTAGCGGTTTTATAAAGATATCCACCAATTAATCCTTGGTCCTTACACCTTCTAGTAATATATCATTTTTAGCAACATTATCTCTAAAAAAGTGATGACAGATATCCATGTGCTTGGTGCAAGAGTGTTGAACTAGGTTATTAGCAAGTTTTACCATGCTCTCATTGTCACACAAGAGAGGTACTCTTTCTAGAACTACACCATAATCTAGAAGAGTTTACTTCATGTAAAAAATTTGTGCACAACAAGCACCCGCGGCAATGTACTCCGCCTCGGTGGTGGACAAGGCCACACTATTTTGCTTCTTAGAGGTCCAAGACACTAGTGATGTACCAAGCAAATGTCACCCTCTAGATGTGCTTTTTATCAATTTTGCAACCGACATAATCTGAATTGGAATAGCCAACTAGTTGGAATCTAGCTCCTTTGGGATACCAAAGACCAATGCTTGGTGTGCGCTTAAGGTACCTAAGGATTCTTTTAATGGCAACCATGTGAGCCTCCTTAGGATTAGCTTGAAATCTAGCACACATACACACACTAAATATAATATCGGGCCTAGATGCGGTCAAGTATAATAAGCTACCAATCATAGAACGGTAGAGAGTTTGATCAACCGATTTACCTCTCTCATCTAAGTTGAGATGTCCATTAGATGGCATTGGTGTTTTGATTGACTTACATTCATCCATTTTAAACCTCTTGAGAAGATCTTTGGTATATTTTTCTTGAGAGATGAAGATCCATTCTCTCATTTGCTTGACTTGAAAACCAAGAAAGAATGTAAGCTCTCCAATCATAGATATCTCGAACTCCTTCGACATCAATTCACCAAACTCTTTGCAATAGTCTTCATTTGATGAGCCAAATATGATATCATCAACATATACTTGACAAATGAAGATCTTTCCATCAAGCTTCTTGGTGAATAGTGTGGTGTCGACCTTCCCAATGGTGAAGCCCTTCTCAATGAAGAAATCCCAAAGGCGCTCATATCAAGCTCTTAGGGCTTGCTTTAGCCCATATAGCATCTTGGACAACCTATAAACATGATTAGGATATCTAGGGTCTTCGAACCCAAGAAGTTGATCAACATAGACTAGTTTATTTATGAAGCCATTTAAAAATGCACTTTTAATATCCATTTGATATAATTTCATTTCATGATGAGATGCATATGCAAGAAGGATATGAATGGCTTCAAGTCTTGCAATCGGTGCAAAGGTCTCTCGAAAATCAAACCCTTCAACTTGAGAGAACCCCTTTGCAACTAGCCTTGTCTTGTTCCTCACAATGATGCCTTGATCATCTTGCTTGTTGCAGAACACCCACTTTGTTCCAATGACTCTTTGCATCTTGTGGTCGCTCTTCAAGTATCCAAACTTCATTGCGGGTGAAGTTGTTCAATTCTCCGTGCATGGCATTTATCCAATCTGGATCTTGAAGAGCTTCTTCTACATTCTTAGGCTTGATACAAGAAACAAATGAGTGATGTTCAATAAATGAAGCAAGTTTTTGAGAGTGAATCATTACACCCTTTGAAGGACTCCCTATGATGAGATCTTATGGATGTGCTTGTAGTAGGGGTGATATTCTTCTATCAACCACTTGAGGAGGTTGTGGAGCATCAACATCTTGGGCTTGTGCAACCATTTGGTCATGGGAGATATGAGTATCTTCATTTTCTACTCTCCCATCTTTATCATCATCTTGTAGCATATTTGATGAAGAGGGTGGATCAATCACTTGTACATCATCTTCATCATCTTTGGGGTTAATGTCTCCAACTGGAATGTTCTTCATGGCCTCCCTCAATGGTTCATCACCTATACCATCAAGGTTCTCATGTGCTCTTTAGGAGCCGTTAGATTAATTAAATTCCACATCATATGTTTCTTCAACCAAGCAAGTGGCATGATTAAATACTCGATATACTTTGAACTTTGATAAGTAACCAACAAAAAAACTAATATCATAATATCTTTGGAACTTCCCTAGGTGTTGTCGCTTCTTGTAGATGTAGTATTTACAACCAAACACCCAAAAAAAATGAGACATCTGGCTTCTTCCCATTGAGCAACTCATAAGGGGTCGTGCCAAGAAACTTTTGTAGAAATATGCGGTTGGATGCATAGCATGCGGTGTTGATTTTTTCCACCCATAGATCTTGAGGTGTATTGTACTCATCAAGCATTGTTCTGGCAATGATGATTTGTGTCTAGTTCTTTCTTTCTACTACACCATTTTGCTGAGGAGTGTAGGTTGCGGAGACCTCATGCTTGATCCCAACTTCATCACAATATGCTTTAATGTTTGTGTGGTCAAATTCTTTCCCATTGTCGCTTCTTATCTTCTTGAGCTTCACTTCAAATTCATTTTGTGCTCTCTTGGCAAACTTCTTGAAACATGTGGCCACTTCGGTCTTGTCATGAAGGAAGAACACCCAAGTGTATCTAGAGTAGTCATCGACTATCATAAGATAATAGAGGTTGCCTCCCAAACTCTTATAAATTGTTGGTCCAAATAGATCCATATGGAGAAACTCTAGTACTCTCATTGTTGACATGTAAGCTTTGGTTGGATGAGTGTTTGCAACTTATTTACCGGCTTGACATGCACTACAAAGCTTGTCCTTCTCAAATTTCACATCCTTCAAATCTCTCACTAATTCATTCTTCATTAGCTTTTTGAGTGAGTTCATCCCAACATGTGCAAGTGTTCTATGCCAAAGCCACCCAAGTAATGTTTTGGTGAATAAGCATGTCTTTAAGTTTGCATCTTCGGAGGTGAAATCCACTAGATATAGGTCATTATATCTAAAGCCCTTGAATATAACTTGATCATCATCTCTCTTTGACACAACCACTTTCTTCTTGGTGAACAAACATTCAAAGCCAAGATCACACAATTGACCTATGGATAGCAAGTTAAAGCTCAATGAAGCAACATATAGCACATTTAATATTGAGTGATCATTTGATATTGCAACCTTACCCAATCCTTGTACTTTGCCCTTTGAATTGTCACCAAATGTAATCCTTTCTTGACCATCTACTTCTTCATCTAGTGAGGTGAATATACGAGGATCATCGGTCATATATTGAGTGCAACCACTATCAATAACCCAATGACTTCCAACATTCTTGTAGTTCACCTACATACACAAGAGATTAAGCTTGTTGTTTTGGGACACAAACTTGATGAGGGCCCTTGACTTTCTCAACTAGTGACTTAGCAACCCAAATTTGCTTAGGCCTATTCTTGTTGGGTGGACCTAAGAACATGACTTTCATCTTTCCACTAGAATCTTTTCTAAGTATGTAGTGAGCAATGAAGGCAAAGGGTCTAATATGCTTGGGCAAGGATTGTGGTGGTGGAGTTTCACACTCATGAGCAAAGTGACCTTCTTGTCCACACTCAAAGCATCTCTTTGGCTTAGGCTTTGACTTGTATTGTTGTTGATGTTGAGCTTGAGCTTTCTTCTCTTGATTTGCCAAGAACCCAATACCACTTCTATCCATCTTCATCACGGTGTTCATAAGTAGCTCACTTTTGATATATTGGTTTCTTGTGAACTTGCTCAAACCGATCTTGAGATGTTCTTTCTCCAACTTGAGTTTCTTGTTTTCTTATCTAAGTTCATCATGATTCTTATCCATCTTGAGTCTCTTGTTCTCTTCTCTAAGCATCTCATTCTCAAGAGCCATATTATGATCATTGTCAAGATTCTCTATCACAATTATGTTTTTGGTCGATAGTTTTTCAAGATCCTTCTTGAGCTTTTCATTTTCATTTTTGAGCTTGACATAATCATCATAGTTGTTGGACTCAACCACTTTCTTGCCTTTGCTACTAGAACCTTGCTCAATGCTCTCAACAATCAAGTCATCACATGAAGTGGCTATATCAATCTTAACAACATTGTTAGTAGCATCATGTGGCTCATTTGGAAATAACTCATGAGAAAGAACAAGATTATCATGATTAACCTTGAGATTAGTGTATTCTTTTAGCAAGTTGTAACTAGTGGTGAGCTCATTGTGTATCCCCTCAAGTTTATCATGTTTTTCTCTAACATCCCTTTTAGAGGTTTTGAGTTCCTTGAGTTTGGATGACACACTTTTGTTCTCTTCTCGAAGCTCATCATTAGCTTTTTTGGCTATGTCATACTTTGCTAAGAGTGAGTCATTCATAAGTTTTAGCTTCTTATTTTTAGCTCTTGTCTTTCTAATTATTTTAGTGTATTGGTTTAACAATTTGACAAGATCATCATAAGAAGACGATTCAAATTCTTCATCACTATCACTACCATTCTCATCATTACTAGCATTGTCATCATCATTTTATACCTTTTGTTCACCCTTGGCCATGAGGCATAGGTGTGTATAAGATGATGATGGCGGTGTCGATGAAGGTAGTGAAGAACCAATCACAAAAGCGGCCACCTTCTCCTTCTCATTTTCACTTTCATTATCAGATGAGCCGCTTGATGATTCAATGTCCGTGAGCCAATCACCAACAATATAGGCCTTGTCATTCTTCTTCTTATGAAATTCCTTCTTCTTGCCATCCTTCTTCTTATATGGCTTGTTTTTCTTTTTCTCATCATCATCATCACTTGAATCATCTTTCTTGCCCTTATACTTCTTCTTGTACTTGTCTTTCTTGGATTTAGGGTATTGATGAGCTAGATGACCAAGATCTCCACAATTGTAGCAATCCATTTTGGAGATGGGCTTCCTTCTACTACTAGTGAAAAATTTCTTCTTCTTGCCATCAAACTTGACACCATTCTTGTTAAGCTTCTTGAGCATCTTGGTGGTTCTTCTCACCATGAGAGCAAGGCTTGCATCATCAATCTCCTCATCACTTGAGCTATCATGATCAATTTTTGCTTTGCCCTTTTGTCTTGACTAGCCTTGAAAGCCAAATCTTTCTTCTTGGTGGAAGAAGAGCCATCTTGAGGAGTGATGTGCATGTACATCTCATGCATATTGATCTTCCCCAATATTTGAGTTGACATAGCGGTGGAAAGATCACCTTGATGAAGTACCGTCACAATATGCCCATACTTGTTAATAGGGAGGACACTCAAGATCTTTCTCACAACATCGGATGGTTGCATTTGAGTGAGTCCAAGCCCATTGACCTCCTCTATAAGAACATTCAAGCGTGAATACATTTCATTAGCACTTTTACTAGGAAGCATTTCAAATGAATTAAGCTTCTTCATAACGAGGTGATAGCATTCCTCATGCTCACTCTTGGTTCCCTCATAGAGTGCACAAATGTCCGACAATAGTTAATTGGCGTCTTTATGGTTCTGCACACGGTTAAAGACATCCTTGCAAAGACCTCTAAAAAGAGTGTTTTTAGCCTTTGCATTCCACTTCTCGTAGTGAATCTCATCACCTTAAAGGTTAGCGTGATCCCTAGGTGTTAGGAAACCTTATGAGGTGGCTCTAAGCACTCCAACATATAAAGCCTCTAGGTATGCCTCCATGTGAATTTTCCAATAAGGAAAGTCATCTCCCTCAAAGATGGGAGGGGTCCATCCCCATGAGACATCTTGCTCAAGGCGGTTAAGCCAAATTCAAGGAGCACGAGACTCTAATACCAATTGAAAGGATCAAAATACCCAAGAGGAGGGGTTGATGAGGACATCACTCCTTTAGATGCACCCGCTGATCCTCTAAACAATAAGCAAGGTCCAATGACCCAAGCTCGAATGCGCCAGCTAAATTTAGAGGTGAGCTTGTTCTTAAGCGATCTTTTTCATACTTTTGAAAATAGACTACTACCTAATGATGTTATATTTCTTAGGAACATTGGAGAGGGTCATGTGGAACTTGGAGGAAGGGATGGAGGCAAAGATGATCAGCAAGGACATCCAACACAAGCCAGAGGGCTTGTCCAACATGAATTTGAGTCTGCCTCGGCCTCTAGGATCAGTCTGCCATAAACTGGTCACCTAGGACACGTCTAGACTCTGTTTTCGATGAGCCACATATGGATAGAAAGATAATTTCATAAGTAAACCAATGAAAGTGGTTCCATGTCAAAATCCCTTTAGAATCAACAATAATCATCAAAGCAATTCAGCATCCTAAATCTATCAGGGTGTTGTGTTACCGTATTTGGTCCAATAGGCCATGTATCGTCTTTGAGCCCGTTAGAGGGGCGCATCCAAGGTAGGTGATGACCCTAAGACCATTATAATGATATGTCACCATCATTGTTAGGTTTTGGATTTTGCTTAGATCATTCTAACATTGATAGTCACCATCTATCGGTTTGTGGAGCCCTAACTCATGTGCTTAATCATTCATCTGCAGTTTGTCCCAAATCTTGAGCTGCGTTCTTTCAAGTACTTGCTTATGTTCTTTGTTTCATAGGCAGGGATTAGCCTTCTTGGTGAGGTCAACTAGCTTGGTGACACAGTTGATAACCTGAGGAGACATGGTGCTAAGATTGCAGGGTTTGGATCTTTGGATTTAAAGCTGGATCGGTGTGTTGTGCCCCACCAAAATGATAGTTATCATCACCTGATAGAATATTGGGATCTCTATTCCTATCAAGTGGTATTCAGAGCTAAGGTATACCGTTAGGTTCACATCTATCCCCTAGTTTTGAGTGTTTCACATTCATCCCATAGTCTAGTGCCATACTCGTTTTTCTTGTCCTAGAACCTTACATGCCATAGCCTTTCCATATTTTAGTTTCAAAGTCCATCGTGTTGAGTTTGTGTCCTGGTCAAGATCTTGTTGCTGGTTAGGTCGTGTTAGAGTCTAGTTCGTGTGTTTCCCCCTTTGTTTCCATCAAACCCTAGCTGTCGTGACCAATTTTGCGCGCATTGTTTCTGTTTTGTCCTCTATTTCGGAGTCAATTCTTAAACCGGTCGTAACTTTTACATACAAACTCCGATTGAGACGTTCTTTATATCAAAAATCGATCAGCAAAAAATTTTGGAATCATTTGTCCCTATTTTGCTAGGTTTGGTGAATTTATTTTTCCCAAAAACTGGTCACAAGATTGTCTTTTTGAGCTTAGAAGCTTTTTGTCAGTTTTGAGCATATCTTCTGAATTTTCCACAGGCCACGTCTTTCACTTGTTTAAGCTCAAATTTTCTATGCTTACTTTTTGTGTGCTCCTAAGCAAAGAAAAAATAAAAAAATAAAAATAAGAAGTCAAAGTTTCCCAAAAAAACAATGACAACCCAAAAAAAAGAGAAACAAGAGAGGGGCAAAAGAGGAACAATATCTAGAGGAGCACATAGTGAAGGCCTAATTGAGTTGTGTTAGCGTGTGCTATCTTGTGCTTTGTTCATGTTGCTCTTCCAATCTATCATACTTGTTTCTACATACTTGTTGTCACACACACACCTGGTACTTGGAACACGTTAGACCAGCAACGAGAATAAGTATTTGAGACTATAATTCAACATTACTATCTGTTACTGACCTGTGTGCCACATATACATATTTTTCCTATTTGTGTGACTTCCAAGCTCCACATATCCTTCAGATCAGTATAGAAAAATACCTTGCAATTGCAGTGTCACTTCCTCATAGGTATCACAACCAAGCCACCGGTTGCCATCCTCTGCTTGCGTTGGTAAGAACTTGGTAAGATGTGTGTGAGGGTGTGATTGCACCAACTGAACCAAAATAGTTCATAGGGTTTTTGTTTATATCTAACCATGCTAGACGACATACCTATTTTGTCTAGTCGGTTTCAAGAACTAAAGGATCTCATGCTACAACAGATGGGCACATTAACGGAAGAAATTAGAGGTCTACATCATTCTGTTGAGAGTGTGAACAAGCGAGTTTCCGTCCTAACAGGGAGGATTCAATAGCTCGAGACCAATCCTCCCAAGCTCGATGATAATAAAGATGAGGAGGATGATGATGATGATTTTCAAGAATTGGAGGAGGATGTTGTTTATGGTTTTGATGGTTTGCCAGACCACATTAAGACCAACACAAACCGCTTGCGTAGAAGATGACACCTCAAGAATAAAATAGGTATGGGAGGTAATAAGAACCAGCACAATCAAGGTAACGATGATCCTTATGCTAAAATTAAATTTATCATTCCACCTTTCCATGGGAAATATGATGCTGAGGAATACCTAGATTAGGAGATGACAATAGAACAAAAATTTGCTTCCCATCTTGTACCTGATCGCCATAAGGTTAGACAAGCCACTAGTGAATTTAAAGATTTTACTATAATCTGGTGGGCTTCTTTGCAACAAAAACCTTCTTCATGGGAAGACTTAAAACATGGGATGCGTGATAGATTTGTTCCTATTTCTTATAAACAAGATTTGCGTAAAAAATTACAGCGCTTAGAACAGGGAGATATGTCCGTGGGCATGATTCGTTGTGGGATAGAGGAGGATCTAGAGGATAAAGTGTGTCATTTTATGGTGGTTTGAGACATGAAATTTAGTATATTGTTGATTATAAAGATTTTAACACTACCAACCAGTTATTTCAGCTTACCATGCTTGCAGAAAAAGAATTGCAGGGACGATCGCAGTCGCCGCAAAGGAGCAGGAGCAACTATGGTATCTCCTTCAGGTCCAAGGCGATCATGTCACCGCCCACCAAGTCACCGGGTGCATCTCCTTCAACACCATCAGTAAGCACATGGTCTACTACACCAGCGAGCACCCATTCAGCACCACCCGTGACTTCGCCTTCGGCCGTTGGTAAGACTCATTTGAAGGAACTGGCTAAGAGTGCCTCGTCTATGGCTTCCATCGGATGCTCTTCAGTCATTCAGTGCCATCGCTGCTAGGGACTTGGACATGTGGCAAGGGAATGTCCTAGCAAGTGGGTATACATTGAAGATGAACCTGCTTCAAATGAAGATCAAATGGGAGTTCTATGAGCTCCAAAGATGCAGGCAACCGGTGGATTTTTATTGTGCAGCTAGTCCTTACTACATAGATGGGGGATGTGGGGGTATGGCCCCCAAGACATGGGCCACACCATCGGAGGTGGCCCGGCCCACAAGATCAAGGCATGCACGACGCTGCTCAGCGTGCACCGTAAGACATTGTATAGTACCTAATAGGATACTTTACTTGTAACCCTGTCTCTCCAGACTATATAAGGAGAGGCAGGGGTCCCCTAGCAGATAGTCTACATCAAGCTACTTGGTCGTCTAGATCAATACAATACATCAAAGACATAGGACGTAGGATATTACGTCGATTAGACGGTCCAAACCTGTCTAAATCGCTGTCTCTACGCCTTGTGTCACCATCTGGTTCCTGATTATGCGCATCCCCACCGACAAATCTACCATTGCGGGATACCCCTCGGTGGACTGTCGATGATTAACTGTCGATAGTTGGCGCACCAGGTAGGGGGTGTGCGCTTGATCCATGGTGAGCCAGATGGACCTCAAATCAACAAATGCGTTCTTGTCATCAATCTTGTGGAGATCTATGCCGGTCCACGATGATGATTCATTGCTGCTACACCAGGCCCTACGACAGCAGATCCAATCTCGGAACCACCTTCGAAGTTGTCTTCACCAACAACTCACCGCCCACTAGGTGTTCGCTGTCAATGCCGACCAGACAACGCCATATGTCACCGATCAGACGCTCCGTCCAAAGCTAAGTCACGCTTTAATATTCTTCTAAATATTCTCTAATCTTTGTATATCTCCATAATGTTTCTCCGAGCTGTTTTCTCCATATTTGCTCTCCAAAATGATTTTCCGAATCCCTAAACAATCCTGTTGATGCTCGGACGCCTTTAGAGACAGCCCTATCTTTGGCTCCTCCCTACACGTGCTACGGGCTTCGTGCTCTATGTTATGGGTGGTCGGTAGCGGCTCCTTGGTCACGCCTGTTCCTCCTACACGTGCACAGGCTCCGCACTCGACGTTATGGACTATGGGCTAGCTAGAGCTGGAGACTCAGTTATACACTAACTATTTGGGCGATTTATATTAAACATAAATATATTTTCACGCCAACTGATCGCCAAACTGCATACGTCGTTTCATCACCATTGCTGATTTTTCTCTAGAGTTCATTTATTTTTACATCATGTACTATCCGTTCTACATGTTTGTATTGCAGGATCATCGTCCAGGTGATCGAACCACCTGGTGTTCGGACTTCTCCACCGATCAACTGGTCAGACCGCTTGGTTCATGGACTCCATCGCCAACCAGTTGATCCGACTGTTCGCTGCTCATGCTTCATCGCCAGCAATGCTGGTTACTCCTCAGTGCTCAAATTCTTCGTGCTCGAGGACTAAGTGGGCACACTTCACCACACGGACGTCGTCAGCTACATCGGTGCTCGGACGTCGCTGCCTACGCCGGGGACTCCTCGGTGCTCGATCATCGCCAGCGACGCCGGGGACTCCTCGCACCTTGGTGCTTGGACATCGCCGCCAACATCGGGGACTCCTTGCTCCTCGGTGCTCGGTCATCGCCAGCGACGCCAGGGACTCCTCGCTCCTCGGTGCTCGGTCATCACCAGCGACGTCAGGGACTCCTCGCTCCTCGATGCTCGGTCATCGCCGCCTACGCCGGGGACTCCTCGCTCCTCGCTCCTCGGTGCTCGGTCATCACCAGCGACGCTGGGGACTCCTCACTCCTCGGTGCTCGAACATCACCGCCTACGTCAAGGACTCCTCGGTGCTTGGACATCGCTGCCTATGTTGAGGACTCCTCGCTCCTTGGTGCTCGGTCATCACCAGCGATGCCGGGGATTCCTCGCTCCTCGATGCTCGGTCATCGCCAGTGATGCTGGGGACTCCTCGCTCCTTGGTGCTCGGTCATCGCCAGCGACGCCGGGGACTCCTTGCTCCTCGGTGCTCAGACATCACCACTGACACCAGGGACTCCTCACTCCTTGGTGCTCGGTCATCGCTGCCTACACTGGGGACTCCTCGCTCCTCGCTCCTCGGTGCTCAAACATCGCCGCCGATGACGGGGACTCCTCGCTCCTTGGTGCTCGGTCATCGCTGCCTATGTCGGGGACTCCTCGCTCCTCATTCCTCGGTGCTCAGACATCGCTGCCTACGTTGAGGACTCCTCGGTGCTCGGTCATCGCTAGCGACGCTGGGGACTCCTCACTCAGTGCTCGGACATCACCAGCTTCACCGAGGACTCCTTGGTGCTTGGTCATCGCCAGCGACGCCTGGGACTCCTTGCTCCTCGGTGCTCGGTCATCGCCACCTATGCTAGGGACTCCTCGCTCCTTGCTCCTCGATGCTCGGTCATCACCGCCTACGCCGGGGACTCCTCGCTCCTTGATTCTCAGTCATCGCTAGCTACGCCGGGAACTCCCTAGGTGGTTGGACATCGTCGGCTACGTTGGGGACTCCTCGGTGCTCGGATCTTGCTATGTCTCGTCGGTATGCTATCAAGCTGCTCCATGTTGTTCAGATCAGGGTGCTGATCTTGGGCAGCACGTCTAGGGTCTTGATACGCGCATGTCAGATGACGTCGGCAAGCTTTCAGACTTCTTTGACCCTGCTACAAGATTCATTCTTCATCTTCCAGTAGGCTCGGGGACTAAGTGGGCACACTTCACCTTACAGTGAATGTGCTTGTTCTCATCTCGAGGCTACGCCCGAGGACTGGCTACCTGCTCGGCTGGTCTTCTACTTTATGACCCTGGCACCACGTGACTGTGTCACCTATTATTAGGCTCGAGGACTAGCTGTGGGGGTATGCCCCCTAAGATATGGGCCGCACCATCAGAGGTGGCCTGACCCACAAGATCAAGGCATGCACGACACTGCTCGACGTGTACCGTAAGACATTGTATAGTACCAAATAGGATACTTTACTTATAACCCTGTCTCTCTAGACTATATAAGGAGAGGCAGGGGTCCCCTAGCGCATAGGCTACATCAAGCTACTTGGTCGTCTAGATCAATACAATACATCAAAGACACAGGACGTAGGGTATTACATCGATCAGACGACCCGAACCTGTCTAAATCGCTGTCTATGCGCCTTGTGTCACCATCTGGTTCCTGATTATGCGCATCCGCACCAATAAATCTACCATCGCAGGATACCCCTTGGTGGACTGCCAATGATATTCTATCGACAGAGGAGGCAGAGAGGCTGCAACGCCGTAATTTGTTCTAGATTTTATTTATGATTAAAGATGTGCATGGGTCATCATCGATGGAGGCAGTTGCAACAACTTGGTGAGTTCTGATTTGGTCAAGAAGCTTGAATTGACCACGCGTCCTCATAAGCATCCGTATCATATTCAATGGCTCAACAACTCCGGTAAGACCAAGGTAACACAAATAGTCCGGGTGCATTTTTCCTTTGATCCCTATTCTGATTTTGCGAATTGTGATGTGGTACCTATGCAAGCTTGTTCACTTTTGACCCATGGGAATTTGATAATGATGCTATCCACCATGGTAGAAATAACACATATACACTTATGCATAAGGGCCAAAAATTATTTTGCAACCCATGACCCCTGCTTAAATTGTACAAGCTGATAAAGAGAGACTTGCTAGTGCAAATACATAAGTTGATGCTAACTCTGCAAAATAGTCAGTAATTAAATTAAAAAATCTTGTGATGCTTGCTAATAAATCTGATCTAGCAGAGATTAAAGATGTGTGCTATGCTTTGATTTGCAAAGATGCTTTATTTTCCATGGATGATATTTCTAGCACTTTGTCGTCCTCTGTCACTAACCTTTTGCAGGAATATTGTGACGTGCCACTGAGATACCTCTAGGACTTCCACCCATTTGAGGGATTGAGCATCAGATTGACTTGATTCCTAGAGCGAGCTTGCCAAACCGAGCTACCTACAGAGCCAACCCCGAGAAGACTAAGAAGATTCAGCGCCAAGTCCAAGACCTTTTAGACCATGGGTATGTACGTGAGAGCCTTAGTCCTTATGTTGTTCTAGTTATTTTGGTTTCAAAAAATGGCAATTGACACATGTGCGTAGATTGTAGAGGCATTAACAATATCACGATAAGGTACCATCATCCTATTCCTTGGTTAGATGACATGCTTGATGAGTTAAGTGGTTCTATAATTTTTTCAAAGGTAGACTTGAGGACTGGATACCACCAAATAAGAATGAAATTAGTCGATGAATGGAAAATTGCTTTTAAAACCAAGTTCAGTTTGTATGAGTGGCTAGTAATGCCTTTTGGTTTAACTAATGCACCAAGCACTTTCATGCGATTAATGAACAAGGTTTTACGTTCTTTCATTGGCAAATTTGTGGTGGTTTATTTTGATGATATCTTGATCTACAGTAAGTCTTTAACTGAACATCTTGATCACCTACGTGCTGTTTTTTGTGCTTTGCGGGCTGCGTATTTATTTGGTAACCTCGAGAAGTGCACTTTTTGCACCGAACGAGTATCGTTTCTTGGCTATGTTGTGACCTCACAGGGAATTGAGGTAGATGACGCCAAGGTGCAGGCTATACGGAGCTGGCCAACGCCCACAACGGTGACACAAGTGCAGAGCTTTCATGGACTTGTAGGATTTTACAGCCATTTTGTGAAGGATTTCAGCACCACTGTAGCCCCACTGAATGAGTTAACAAAGAAGGGTGTAGCATTCCATTAGGGAGAGGAACAAGAGGCGTCCTTTGCTCTTTTGAAGGACAAGCTTATCCACACGCCATTATTGCTACTCCCTGATTTTGGTAAGACTTTTAAACTTGAATGTGATGCTAGTGGAGTTGGCATTAGTGGCGTTTTGATGCAAGATGGTAAACCCATTGCTTACTTTAATGAGAAATTGAGTGGACCTGTTCTTAATTATTCCACGTATGATAAAGAATTATATGCTATTGTTCGAACATTAAAAACGTGGCAACATTATCTTTGGCCTAACGAGTTTGTTATTCACTCTGATCATGAATTGTTAAAACATATTAGAACGCAAAATAAATTGAACCATAGACATGCTAAGTGGGCTGAATTTATTGAATCTTTTCCTTATATTATTAAACACAAGAAAGAAAAGGATAATGTTATTGTTGATGCTTTGTCTAGATGATATACTATGATGTCCCAACTTGATTGTCGTATTTTTGGACTTGAAACAATTAAAGAGCAATATGTAAATGATGATGAATTTAAAGATGTCTTAGAAAATTATAAAGAGGGACAAACATGGAATAAATTTATGATACATGATGGTTTTTTGTTTCGTGCTAACAACCTATGCATTCCAGTCGGTTCCATTCGTCTTTTGTTGTTGCAGGAGGCACATGGAGGCGGATTGATGGGCCATTTTGGTGCCAAGAAGACAGAGGAGGTGCTGGCCACACACTTCTTTTGGCCATGAATAAGGTGAGATGTACAGCGATTTGTGGCTCGGTGTGCCACATATCAAAAAGCTAAGTCATGGTTGAACCCACATAGTTTATACATGCCTCTTTCCGTCCCTTCTATTCCTTGGGCTGAGATTTCTATGGATTTTGTTTTGGGATTGCCAAGGACTAAGAGGGGTAAGGATAGTATTTTTGTGGTAGTTGATCATTTTTCTATGATGGCACATTTTATTTCTTGTCATAAAAGCGATGATGTTGTTCATATTGCTGACCTATTCTTTCAAGAAATCATGTGCTTGCATGGTATGCCTTCTACTATTATTTCAGATCGTGATGCAAAATTCTTGAGTCACTTTTAGCGCACTTTGTGGAATAAATTGGGGACAAAGCTGTTGTTTTTTACAACTTGTCATCCCCAAACTGATGGACAAACTGAGGTAGTGAATCACACATTATCCACCATATTGAGAGCAATTTTGAAGCACAATTTGAAGATGTGGGAAGAGTGTTTGCTGCACGTGAAGTTTGTATATAACAGGGCAGAACACTCTACAACCAAGGTAAGTCCCTTCTAGGTAGTGTATGGCTTTAACCCCTGTGCTCCTATTGATCTTTTGCCTCTACCTACCACTAAGAGAACAACATAATGATGCTAGAGAGCATGCTGAGTTTATTCAAAAGTGACATGAAACAACAAAAGCAAATATTGAAAAGATGAATGAGAAGTATAGAATTGCTGGTATTGAAGGTAGAAAAGAAGTAAAACTTGAACCGGATGATTTGGTTTTGGTTACATTTGAGAAAAGAAAGATTTCTAGAGCTGTGTAAGTCTAAATTAATGCCAAGAGCTGCTGGTCCTTATAAGATAATTGAGAAAATAAATGATAATGCATACAAACTTAAGTTGCCACCCGAGTTCAGGGTTAGTCCCACTTTTAACATTTCAAATTTGAAGCCTTACTTGGGAGAAGATGAATTTGAGTGGAGGATGACTCTGTTTCAAGAGGGGGAGGATGATAAGGACATTACTCCTTCCGTCCTTCGAATGCACCCGCTAATCCTCCAAACAATAAGCAAGATCCTCCAAACAATAAGCAAGGTCCAATGACCCGAACTCAAATGCGCCAGCTAAATTTAGAGGTGAGCTCGTTCTTAAGTGATTCTTTTCATACTTTTAAGAATAGACAACTACCTAATGATGTTATATTTCTTAGAAACATTGGAGAGGGTCATGAGGAACTTGGATGAATATATATAGGCAAAGATGACTAGCAAGGATGTCCAACACAAGCCGGAGGGCCGGTCCAACATGAATTCGAGTCTGCCTCGGCCTCCAGGACCAGTCTGCCATAAACTGGTCACCTAGGATGCATCTAGGCTCTATTTTTGACGATCCACATATGGATGGAAAGATAATTTCATAAGGAAACCAATAGAAGTAGTCCCACATCAAAATACCTTTAGAATCAATTGGAATCATCAAAACAAGTCAGCATCCAAAATCTGTCAGGGTGTTGCATTACCGTATTTGGTCCAATGGGCCGTGTATCGTCTTTGAGCCCATTAGGGGGGCACGTCTAGGGTAGCCAACGACCCTAAGACCATTATAATGATACACCACCACCATCGTTAGGTTTTGGGTTTTGCTTAGATTATTCTGTCATTGATAGTCGTCGTCTATCGATTTCTGAAACCCTAACTCGTGTGCTTAATCATTCATCTGCAGTTTGTCCCAAATCTTGAGCTGCATTCTTTTGAGTTCTTGCTTGTGTTCTTCATTTCATAGGTAGGGATTAGCCATCTTGGTAAGGTCAACCGGCTTGGTGACATGGTTGATAACTTGAGGAGTCATAGTGCTAAGATTGCAGGGTTTGAGTCTTTGGATATAAAGCTGGATCGGTGTGTTGTACTCCACCAAAACGATAATTAGCATCACCTAATGGAAGATTGGGATACCCATTCACATCAGGGGTGGATTGGGTTAATTCTAAATTTCTTTCAATAATTAAGCCCTACACTTAGCCCATTTTCACTTCCTTGTGCCTAGAAATGTTTCTATTGTTCTATCGCCCAAAGGGTTTTGCATCCTAGGTTCCAATCCTACTCTAGCATAGTAATTCTAAGAATGTAAAGGCATAAATTAAATTGCTCAAATGTAAATGCTCAAAATAAAGAGAGGGAAAGGAACACGATGATGTTTTTCTAAGGTATCGAAGAGTCGTCACTTCCCACTAGTCCTTATTGGAGCACCCGTGCAAGGGTGTAGCTCCCCCTTGATCTATGCAAGGATCAAGTGCTCTCTATGGGCTAATTTTTTGACACTCCGTCGTGGTGAATCGCCCACAACCACTCACACCATGACTTGGGTCATCCACAAGCTCCGTCAGATCATTACCAAGTTTCCAATCACCACCAAGCCGTCTAGGTGATGGCGATCAATAAGAGTAACAAGCACAAACTCTCACTTGACCAAGACAAGCCTAATGAGAAATGTGGATGCACACTTACTACTCCCTATGCACTAATAAGGTCCTTAATCTTGGATTAACAAATCTCAATCACTCCACTAGGCTCTTGCTCTCCTTTGCACTCCAAAGGTGTTTCTTAGCTGAACAAATGGGCAAGAGACCTAAGTTGGACGAGTGGGGGAAGTATTTATACTCTCCACTTCAAAACATACCCATTAGGTGTCCAACTCAGCACATTTCAGGGTAACCGGACGCTCAGGTCAAAGTGACCGGACTTGTCTGGTAAGTAGCCAACGGCCACATGATGCTAGCATAGTCATCAGAGACCGGACTCTGACCAGCGTTCGATCACCACTCATCTGACGCGTTCGGTCAGCAATTTCCTTCTCTCGATGCTTATTGTTGTTGACCGAACACGGCCTCTAGTGTGTTAGGTCACGACGTCCGATCCTTCGTGAGTGCTGCTTGCTCTATAGTTGTGCACACCTGCACATCTAATCCTGACTAGGAGCCAGCGTCTGGTCGATGAGCAAGCCCTAGCTGTGTGAGCTAACGCTGACCGAACATGACACCTGTGCGTCCGGTCCAGCGTCCGGTCATCATCTAGGTCTCCATTCACCTCAAATTCTACCAACTTTGTGAACAGCATTGACTTCAACTGATCTATGGGCTATCCTTGAGCTACCGAGTGCTAAGTTTGACAAGTGTGCACCACACCTAAACCATTAGACTCACCTAGGTCAAGCTACTAGTTCATACCCCCTTAATAGTACGGTCAAGGGAAAAACAAAATCCTAAACTAATCTAGGTGTCTCTCCAACATTAAACGATACTTAGAACTAGTCCGTCCTTAACCTTGTCGTCCATCCTTTAAAAACCAAAATGATTTCCATCGACAGGGGCATGAAAACCATAATTGCCCAATCAATCACCATTACCATGACCTAACTCAAGTTGCCTCTGCAAAACACACATTAGTCGTAGTAATCTTGTGTCGTCGTTAATCACCGAAACCAAACTAGGGGCCTAGATGCTTTTAGCAACATCAAGATGAAACGCATGAAACATATAGATGAAACGTGCGAAACATACATATGAGACAACTAAAACACTTAAAACATATATTTACAACATACGTATATAGCCATTGCAACATACAGATGAAACACTTGGAAACAACTTCTGAAACACACCCGAAACAAAACATGGCGTCGCCAGCAGCCATGGCCTACCTGGTGGAGAACTATGGTAGCCATCAGGCGGTGCTCGGGTGCAATGGAGAGGGAGGATGGTAACAAGCAAGCGGCTGGGTGTTGTGAAGAACGTCGTGTCGGAGCAGTCGTCGTGGACCACGCCACGTTGGCTCGAAGAACTCGGCGGCAAGTGGTGGGTGGCGGTGGGGAGACAGGAAAGTGGGCGGCGGCGCTCGGGCACGGTGGAGCAAGCCACGGCGATGCGGGTGCAGAGAGTTGGTTCGAGTATGGATGGAGAAACAACGATGATTCGAGAAGAAGGGGAGAGCGATGATTTTTTTATTTCTATTTCCATGCGGATGACAGTGTTGGCTGTTGGGCCGTTCGGGCGTTGAGGCCCACCAACGCGCGTCCAAAAACGGACGCCCTACCCACAGCATTATCGTAGCTATATACTAGTAAATTATTAGGAAAGCATAAATAATATGAGTACGGTGTATGTATGGATTCTAGAAGATCAATTCAGCAATTGCTTTGCAATAATAATTCTATTAGGACGTCCGTCCTCAACTCACGCGTCCCATTTCGATCCTGTGACCCCTCCCCACCGCTCCCTCTGCTCCCCCATGCCCACTCTGCCCGTGACCCCCCCCCCCCCCGGTCCCTCCGCTCCCCCACGCCCACTCCACCCGTACTCTCCCCCATGCCTACTCGCTGCTGCACCGCCACGGCGCTCTCCGGGCCTACTTGCGCCTCTAGGACGAATGCCACGCCCACGCGACAGCTCGCTACCATCTCGTCATCCGAGCTCTCTCCCTCCCTCCCCCACCGGAGACGAGGAAGACCACAACGGCTCCAATAAGGTCGGTTGGTCCTTCTCTGGATCTAAACCACCCTCCTCCTCCTCCTCCCTCTTCTCCTCTGGATCTGAGCGCTTCTCCTCCTCCTCCTTCTCTAGAGCCCTCCTCATCCTTGGATCTGAGGGACGCGGCGGTGGTTAGGGTTTTGACAAGCTCTGGGGTCCTATTCTCTCCTCCCTCCGGTGAGCTCAAAGGTGATGGATCAGGGGCTCTTAACATGCTTTTTTTTGTTCCTCCCGTGTTGTAATAGGTTTTTTGGGATGTTGCAACAGATGATTGTCGAATGTTGCAATGAGATTTTTGGGTCATTGCAACAGATGTTATTGCGATGTTGCAGTACTACTGCTTTTCGATGTTATAGTACATAATTTTTTATGTTGCAGCATATAATTTTCGATATTGCAATATATATTTTTTCTGAAGTTGCAGTATATGTTTTTCGATATTGCAGTATATGTTTTTCGATGTTGCAGTGCATATTGTTTCAATGTTGCAGTACACATTTCTCGTTGTTGTGGTACATATTTTCCGATGTTGCAGTGCATGGTTTTTAATGCTACGCTATATATTTTTACGATGTTGCAGTATTTATATCTCGATATTACACTACATAGTTTTTTTATATATTTATAATGTTGCACTTAAAGTGTTTCGTGCTCCGGTGGATACCATTGCATTCTGTTCTGTGGGGGAGGGGCGGATGGTTTTGAGAAGGAAAGCGACGTCCGGACACAGCGCTAGCGCCGGACATGCTGGCTCTACGATGCGGTCGATGCCCGATTGCTTTGCCGTGTATAGCGACGGGATTCAGTTTTGTCGGTGTCTGCGTAGAGCAGTGAGTGGAACACGACCGGCACGTGCACGACGTCCGTGAGATCAAAACTCAACGCATCTGATTAACCCTGTCGAGAAATGGGGGAGACCAGAGCAAAGAAGGAAGGGGCCGCCGACCGCCGGCAACCTGACGCTGGTGGCGCCGGCGGAGGTGGAATACGCCCGTTGCGGCTGCGACGAATCCAAGTATCACTGGGGCCCTTGCCGACTGGCAGGCCTGCTAGGTCCCGTGATTCAAGCGGAGGTGATTCACTGATTCCACTCCCCCGCCGCCAGTTCGATCAGGTCGCCATCTCCGCCCTCCCCAACCGGCACCAAGCCAGCCAATGGCGCTCGAGGAGGCGCAGGGGCCACTGGCCGCCGGCGAGGCATGACGCCTATCTGGCAGCTGGCTAGGCTCCGAACTGGTTCGAGCCGATCCCCATCTATCCACCCAGGTACAGGTACGCACCGACGATGGATTCGTTGCAAAATTTCTCCAAAAGCCAGTCAAAATCAACTGATTTCCTACAAACATTCGTCATGCTCGCTGCTCGCCATTGTTATTTTACAGTGCTCTTCTAGATATATATCACATCAACACACTTCACACCAGGCTAAACACGCCATTATTTTACACTGGCTATCAGCCTCCTGCACGGCCGAGGTGTTTGCAGTCTTCAGGATCTATGCAGTTGCGCTGGATGTGCCGGCTGACACGCTCTGGAGGTAACGCTCCACGACGTCGAGGCCGCAGAGCTCCTTGACGACGGGCATCGTCGCCGGCACGTCCATCTGGAACGTCACGGCGGAGTTCGCGGGCCCAGTGCAGACAGAGAACTCCTTCCTGGCGGCCCTGATGGCCTCCCTCATCGCACAGTGCACCGAGGACGCGAGAAGAAGCGGTGCCTCGCCTGACGCTGCAAAGATCAAATCCAGAGTATGTCAGGGTCGCAGGCAGCCACTGTTGCCTTGTTGGTGAGCTCAAGTTGCAGTATTTTGTCAGTTCTCAGGAAGTTCAGAAAAGTCTGCAACGACCAAGAATGTACGAGGGGATGACACATTGTGAGAGTAGTTTCACCTTTGGATGAAAGGACACGCTTCTTGTCGGGGGCGCTGTTGATCAGCTCGACGTTGAACTGCTTCGGGATGGTGTCGACCGTGGGGATCTTGTACGTCCATGTGCCGTCATGGATGACCATGCCATCGGCGTTCGTCTTGTACTCCTCATCTGTGAAGAAGCCCACTCCTTGGATGAATGCGCCTTCCACCTGAGTGAATCAATAGCAGTGTTCAGAGCAGGCGTATTTCCATTGGCAACGGTCTACAACATCAGGTTTTGTTTGAGGCTAACCTGGCCCAGGTCTACTGCAGGGTTCAGGCTCTGACCGCAGTCATGAACAAGGTCGCTCCGTAGGATCGTGGTTGCTCCTGTCAGTACATCAACTTCCACCTGTGATAAAATTTCCAATCATGTCTCAGCTTCGAGAAGAACTGAAACTGCAGCCTCCAACAATTTGGCTTGTTAATTGCATTTACAGTGTCATTATAGCAATTTGGATCAGGGGTACCTCACTAATGCCAGCTCCATAGTTCAAGTAACTACTGGAAGTTGGATCAGGGTTCCAGTATGCATGCGCCGATAAGTTCGCACTTGCCATACTTGCCTGCAAACGACAAACAAATGGCACGAACAATAGGAACTGTCCAATCATGAGTTCCTCACACTTATTTGCTACCGCTACTGATTGCAGTACATTGATGATGGAAATGAGGGAGGCAAAAGATTTGAATAACTACATGTGATTCTTGGTATCTGTTTCAATCAGGTTAATTGGTATGCGACAACAGATAAAGTCATAACATAAGGGTATTTTCACCTCAGCAATCAAGGCACTCCACTCCACTGTGCCACCCTTAGCCTCCAAACTCTCCTTTACAGGCTTCAGCCTTTCAACAAGTATAAGGCACGATTGCCGAACTGCTTCGCAACTATTTTCAGAAGTGGTGCTCCCACCGGTGAACCCTCCCTGGATCACGCTCAACGTGTCGACCTGGATAACCCGCACCTTGTCAAGGAGGCATTCCCCACCATCAGCGCACAGCTGTCCCAGCCCGAATGCTGTCATCTGCTTCACTTTCGTCCACAAGCCCTGGCCTATCTCAACCCCTCCAACCTCAACAGCAATTGAACCGTCATTCATGATAGACACCTTGCCTGGAGCAGCCCGAAGCCGCACCTCAAATGTGATAGGTACACAAGAAATGCCACGTTTCTTCCACTTGTTGCTGTTATTGAAGTGCTCAACCATTGTAGCTCTGTGCTGATAGTCTGGAGACAAGGCCAGCTTATCAAACATGGTGGCCAGGGTGTATGTGGAAGCTTCACCCACACTTTCTCCGTAGAACACTGCAAGGCTCTTGAAGTCATGAAGGTTCTTCCTCCTAATGGTGTTAGTATCAACTGAGAGCACCGATGCAACATGCTCAATGATGGCTTCTGCAATAAATGATCCCTGCACATCTCCAGGAGCCCGCATTGTTGTCTTTGACGAGACATTCGTCTTGCAGAGCTTGATGTTAAATGCAAGAGCCCCCCAGTTGTACTTTATGAAACTGCTTATGATATTAGTTGGCAATATTGCACTAAGATCCGGTGCTGTTCCAGCATTGAGACCAAGGTCTAGGTGTAGGGCTGTGATCCTGCCATCTGATTTGAACCCAACAGAGTACTTCGCTTTCATAGGGTGTCGCCCACCTACTATTATCATGTCCGTCTTGCGATCAAGGTACATCTTAACTGGACGCTGTAGCTTGAATGCGGCAACGGCACATGCACATGCAATCTGACAAGGAGGAAACTCTTGGTTATCTTTTAACACATTTGCATCTCAAACAGTCTTCTGTTCAGATCATGCACTTCAGTAGACAATACATTATTAATTGTACATAGACGATGTTTAACAAAGCAAAGCTCTAGTTAATCAGGACTTACGTGTATTGCTTTCATTGCTTTTCCACCAAAGCCTCCGCCTACTCTTCTGGTGATCACACGGACATTGTGAAATGGAATGCCAAGGCACCTTGCAACTAAATCTTGTGTGATCTCAACAAATTGCGCCGAGGAATAGATGGTTATGCAGTTGTCTTCATCAGGAATAGCTAGTGCCACTTGTGTCTCCATGTAAAAATGGTACTGGGATTCAAGCTTTACCTGTGGAAACAAAAAGTACTTGGTGTGAGTGTTGCCCTTGCTGGACACTTTTAGGTCTCAGAGTATGCCCCCTTTTGGCCTTTGGAATAAAAGGAAGTACTATGTACCTCTGCTGACAAAGTGTGATCAGCCTCAGAAACCCCTTGGTCGTAATCACCAACTGGCTTAGGAGATAAAAATGTGGGAATCTGGAAGTAGCTGTTCTGTTGGATGGCATCTTCTATAGTCAGAATTGGTGGCTGCAAATTTTCTGTGCTATACTCAACAACAGCTTGCTTTGCAGCCATATAAGCATACCACTGTGTTTCAGCAATCTGAGTGATTGAAAAGCAACATGGCGTGGTAAGGTTGCTAGAATTTTGAAGATTCTGGGTATACACTAACTTATTACTGGTTCATTTAATCTTATAAAGGTCAGTTAAGAAACCTTACCACGACGCCAATATTTTGACCAGCAAATTCAACAACTTGATCTGCAAAAAGTGCTTCTTCTCCCAGCATCGGGTAACTGGATCCAATATTTTGTCCGCCTCTGGGAATATCCTTTGCAGTGATGACTGTGATGACCTTTTGTGAAGCCAAAGATGATTTGAAGTTGATGCCCTTCACATGAGCATGAGGGCGTGTGCTGTAGATAAATGCTCCATACAGGCAACCCTTGGGAACAGGGATATCATCGACGTACACAGCCTCCCCTGTGTAAGAAACATAAATATAGTTCAGTGCATACAGTAACCAATAATGTGAGAGAAATATGTATATGGTTGTAGCTTATCATATGGTTCAATACTGACAAAACTATTTGACTAAAATGAACGGAAGGATCACTATATTTTTTAGAATATGCTGAAGAAAAGTTATAAACTGAAGCTTAAGCTATCGAAATCAAACTTATGGCAACGTTGTACATTGGAGAAAAAATATATACCAGAAGCTTGGAGCTCTGCCCCGACTTTCTTGATCGGCTTGCCGACTGGCTTGTATTCATCACCGAAAACCATTTCTTGTCTTGAGTGTATTGGCAAATAATTTCTATCAACCTTAAGATGCTCCTTCAGTGAGTACCCACTGCTAGTATCTCCAGTTCCATTAGTATATGATCCATTGATGACGTTAACCTTTGCTGGTTCATTCACGCTTTTGGTTAAGGAAGATAAGAAGGTGAACAAGAAACTGACAGCCAAACTGATCCTATACTCAGGATGTGTTGTGCCTTCTGATGGTGAAACAGTCTCTTTAAGCAACTGAACTGCTTTAAGTATAACAGAAGAGCTCACCGGTTTACCCTTCAGAAAAGCCTCTACCTTGCTAGCTCTGATGGCATGATCAATTCCATAAGCGCCGAACACCAAGCATATATCCTCCATGAGATTCTCCCCTGAAGCTGCATCAGCTGAAGTCCTTGCCAAGAAAGCAGAATTGACATATGAGACGGCATTGCCAAATGGCCGAGGCGCTGCTCGGAATGTCTCAAAGGTGATGCCATCTGAATCCCAATTTGGGATAAATATGCTCATCAGCAGGGTCCTAGAATCACATGGAGACTGCTGCAAGAAGTCCTCCAAAGTAAGGCACAGCCTTTTGGAAGCCACCTGGATTGTGACTGTTGTACCTGCAGCTAGTAGTACAGTTGCTATGTCTGACTCAAATGACAACCTCTGTGCCATGATTATGTTGCCACCTATGGTTGCTGTGTTCCGAACAAATGGTGAAGCCACTTTGCTTAGGTGATCGGCAATTTTTCTGAAGACCAGATTTCCATCTGACAACACCTCAATCGCTTTAGAGATGGACACAACTGATCCAAGCTCAATTCCCTTGCTGCTGCTGATGATGACTGATAGCTCTGGGATTCCTTTAATGTCGATGTACTTGTCATAGAGGTCCTGATCCTTGTACACTCCAGACCCAGTGTTTGAAGCTACAATCTTCACAGAATTTTCATCAAACCAGTTGGAATCAAACAACCTGTGGAGCTCTTCAATGCTTTCAGGGTGGTACCAGTCGTCACTGGAGACTGCCACTGCAGCACCATTTGCATTCTCCCTGGAGGACATGATCTCAGACTTGAGGAACTCCGGGAAGGTGCAGACTGCGCCACTATTGTAGCCAGGTAGTTTGCTGACAGTAGCAGGTTCATTGCCCTTCCTCCAGAAGCAGTTGAGACCCAGATCCTCAAGGTCCACGTCTGCCGCGAAGCTCTTGCAGGCGTCGACGACGGGCCTGTATCCGGTGCACCGGCACAGGTTGCCAGACACGGCCTTTTCAGCCTCCGAGGTGGTGAGCTTGGAGAAGCCCGTGGGTGGGGTAGGACGGCTGGCCACCTTGTCGGCCTTGACCAGCGCGGAGAAGATAGACATACAGATGCCCGGCGTGCAGAAGCCGCACTGGGAGGCGTGGAAGCCCGAGAGACGCTGCTGCACTGCGTGGTAACCATCCTTGGTGTTGCCAATGCCCTCGCTCGTGGTCACCGAGCAGCGGTCAATGCTACGGAGCAGTGTCAGGCAGGAGCTCGCTGAGAACTCGGTCACCTCGTCAGTGGCCGAGTTGTACTGGGAGACGAGGACCACGCACGCACCGCAGCCACCTGCCGCATTAGGAAATTGTGAACACACAACAGGTACAGGTTACTCTCTGTCTCATAAATAGCTGCACATCTGTTATCAACATTTGTATCTCTTATATGTTTATTATAAAAATATGTTTTATTGTGAGGAATTTTGTGGTGCTTAATCAAATTATACTTATTGCACATCATAAATACTAATAACTTTTTTTGTATATATTTAGTCAAAAGTTTGACTCTTTGAAAAATGAGGTGTGCAATTATTTTGGGATGGAGGCTCTTTATTTTTCACTGAACACATATATAGGACTACAGAAGGACTATCTTATCATTTCATTTTAGATAAAAATGCAAAGAATGATGCTATTTTCCATTTAAAAAGTGCAAGAGGTTAGCGCAATTGTGCTGTGCAAATTGCACACCGTTGCTTCTTTCAAAAGAAAAGAAAAATAAGAAGAGTTTCCAAGACTAATCTATCTATCTGTGTATGAAAATCTTTGCTTCATGCGCCTGTTAATTTTTAAACATGAAGCACAATTTGCTTTCTTACATTTTATCTATTTGGAGAGGTTTCTTCATTCCTTTTCTGAATAATGATGCTGGCTCCGTATTGGTGGGGCATCGTGGCACACAGGTTAGATGAAAATGAAACTAGCAAAGGTGGATTAGTGATATATGTTCACGTGTCCTAGTCACATGCGGTAGTTTTTCTTTCCAACTGCTTTTATACCTTGGATATTTTCGTATGTGTCTGGAATTTATTTTAGGTGTCAACAGATAATGTTTCCTACTTATTTTTTTGTTTTGAAAAGAGACTAGCTGAAGATTTTTTCCAAGCACGGCTATAGCAAGTAGACGGGTTTGTGGATACGGGCGTCCCAGTCAGTATATCATGTCACACATGACTAAGAGAAACTCTCGTTTGAAGGATCGATACACTTCCTCTCACGCTACTGGAAGGAGCTGTGTATGATCAGACATAACAGAGATGTGGCAGACCTCCATGGTAAACAACCGGTAATTGATTCTTTGTTTGCAGGGGGCAAGAAACGAAAGGTGTGGATAGTGGATGCCATGCCACTGGAGAAACCCAGACGAGGGATGGATCAAGGTGAATGTTGATGAGCCTTTAACGACAAAACGAATGAAGGGGCCTTGGGTGTTGTGATGTGGGATGCTGCTGGAAAGGCCTTTCTTACTTCTTGGTGCTTTGTGAGGAATGCTAGGGACGCCGAAGAAGTGGAAGCTATGGCGGTTAGAGAAGGTGTTCGCCTTGCTGCTGAATGTGGGGTGGGGGGCTACCCGTGGTGATTGAAGGTGACTGCAGTACTGTGTGCCAGATGCTTCAACGCCAAGGGCGAGAACGATCTAAGCTACACTTTATTGTTGATGATGAAGCAATCCAGGCAAGTAGTGCGCTGAGTGGAAGGTGTTCCACATAAGAAGAGTTACTCTACTGAGTAATAAAAATACCTCTCTTTTCCTCGCAAAAAAAAGTCAATATACCATGTCGGTTGATTTCCTCGTTTTAGTCTGCAGCTGTTTTTCATACTATTTTTTTTTCATTTCATAAGCTTTACAAATGGCCTAGTGATGTGGCTGAATGTGAGCCGCCGGGCGGTGGCTGACTTGTACACACCAGTCTTTGAACAAGTCCTTTCTTCGTCGAATAAACCAGGAAAGGGTTTTGTGCAAGAAAAAAACATCTAGCACGCTTGATGAAAAAAGGTAGCACTTGTGCCATTTTTTCCGTCGAAATTAAATATCTCCTTCGCCTTTCAGTTCCTATATACAGTATACTGCTTCGGTTAGGTTGTTGGCATGTCAGTGAGATGGTGACATGCCAAAATGGCGAGAGGAGCAAGGAAACTGGACACCGGAGCTGTACCTGAAACCCATGGAAACTTGATTGAAACGAACGAGACAGCGCCATCCCTTACAATGAAGGAAGGGGGCAAAACGGAGCACGCTGATGATGATTTAGGTTACACTGATCTACATGCCTGGTCCGTGACAGGGGGCCAGGGGCGTTGCTAGCCTTGTTTACTGAAGTTGTTTGGGGTGATATGTTCACCCCCAAGATGTAGGCTTTTAGGTACAGTTCCTAAAAAAATAAACACTTATTTTTTTTTCTTTTTTCAATATATATTTTGTGGTAAAACCTTTACAGCCTTCCGGAAAATAAAATGACATAAAATCCACATCCACGGTCTAGTGGACTAGATTTAGCATGTTATAACTTAACGGTTACTATTTGAGGTAGCGGACCGCTATAGCGGTCCGCAATTCTTCATAGCAATCATAACAGCATGCTATGGTATGCATCAAATAACCCTAACCTATTTTAACTACCATGAGACTGATGAGGTTACTGCTTCTAGGAATGATAACGAATCATGGTTCTATAACTATTTTATGCCTCTCTAATATTTTTTTTTGTACACTCTGATATGTGGTGAATTAATGTGCGTGTGAAACACCATATTTTTTTTCTTAATTAAAGTATGTGAGACATCAGTTATTTAAGTGCAATTAAAAGCTTCTATATATATATATATATATTCATTATTCATGATATATAGACATAAATTTATATGTGATTATAGATACATTGGAACTTAGAACCTCATTTGCGTTGGGAAGGCTTCTCGCAAAACAGCTCTAGGTTCTAGGGAATATTCAACACTATAACTAAGGAGTCGTTTTCTCTTTTTTTTTTTTTTTTTGAGATGAACTAGGAGCGGGTGAAGTTGGTATATTTAGCTTTAACTCCGATTATGGTTCTGGTTTAGACTTATCCGGAGGAGCTATAGCCAAAAGTGCCCTACCAAACATGATCTTTGGATCTACGATTCGCTAACTCAATACCAATCAACTACGAACCCGCTATGCGTTATCATTACCTTGCTTTAGACTTGACATGCTTCAAAAGAATAGAAAGTAAAAAAAAAAAAAAAAAAAAAAAAAAGAGATGCTACTCCGCTCTAGATTATACGTCGTCTCAGGTTTTTCATATCTATGTAAATGTATCAACCTGGTGGTCATTTGCCCGCTCGTACAACGTACTCGTACCTTCGCCGCAGCCGAGCTTGGGGCCTCTGACGGGCGTGTGGGTGCGCAGGAACTCCAGCAGCGTCGTCGACGGGTCCACGCCGGCCGCCTCGTACCGCTTGCCGTTCACGGCCAGCACCACCGTCGCCGCCGCCTTCGCCGTCGCCGCCGCCACCTCCTCTGGCCTCCGCTGCATCGAGTCCTAGTGCACGACGGAGCTGCTGCTGTGCTCTGCCGCCTCTGCTCTCGTGGCAGTGTATGCCTTTGCTTATACTGGGAGTCTCCGAGAGGCGCCGCTGGTGACGCACGCGCTGACGACGCCGGCAGGTACGGTGCCTGCGAGAGCGAGAGCGAGAGCGATATGACGCTGCACGTCCGCGACCAATGGGATCTCCACGCTCCCATAGTCTTGACCTCGTCTATCTATCCAGCGCAGTGACAGTAGTTTTTCTTTTTTCACAAAGAAAGGACGGCGAAAAGGGTTCTGCTTAGCAGAAGAAAATCAGCTAAGTTTATAAAGGAAACTGAGCCAAAAAAAAACGTACGACAAGCAAAGTGAAAAATTGTACATGCCATTGTGACTACAAGTATGGTTGATATCGAGCCACCTCAGCTTGTTATAGCTCGGCTTTATCAAGCTAGCTCGGCTCTATAAGTTCAGTTCGGCTCGGCTCGTTTGGCCGGTTGAGCTGGCTCGTTTGGCTCGTGAGCTAACTTAAATTTGTTTCTGCCTGTTGAGGTTATCCATCCAACAAAAGATAGAGATGAGTACTGATTTAGATAAAGCAAAATAAATAAAAAGACGGATGATTTGGTGTTGGTTTAGGAAAATCAAGAAAAAAAAACAAAAGCTAATGCTTGCTGCTGTGCATTGGCTTGCACAGGAGTAAGCAAAGCTGCGATTGCAAGGCCTAGCGAGCAGTAGGTGCCGGGCGACTTACGCGTGTGCCACGTGCAGTGGCTGAGGAGGAGAACAGCCGAGCATGCATGTGTTTACGGCTACGCCTGAGCTGAACGGCGGATGGGGGAAGTCTAGAGCTTAGGGGTGGGAGCGTGGGAGTTGGGGGCTAGGATTTTATCATATTTGGTCAATGGGCCATGCCATATTTGGGCTGATTCAAGTTGCTATCATCTGATTTACCTTGCTCGTTTTAGCTCGCGAGCAGCTCACTGGCTGGATTGAGCTGGCTTGTTAATTAACCGAGCTAAAGTGATGGCTCAGCTTGTTTAAAAATTCAAACGAGCCGAGCTCGAGCCTAGCCACTAACAAACGAGTTGAGCGAAGTAGCAAGTTACGAGTTTTCCGGCCTAACTACAAGGGGTAGATACCAGTACATCTTGGGTCTATAGCTAGATCGCAGTACATAGACTCAGTACGCCAGTGGAGTTGTGGGCCGGTGGCACTCGGCAGTCAGCTCTAATCATAAAACTACTACTGTTTCTGCACAAATTCGATCACACCGGGTGTCACATTGTGTATTAGATCCGGTGTTTGGATACTAATTATAAAACTAATTACAAAAACCGAGACTAATTCACGAGACGAATCTATTAAACATAATTAATCCATCATTAGAATATGGTTACTGTAGCACCACATTATCAAATCATGAACTAACTAGGACTAATAGTCGTCTCACAAATTAATCTCAATCTGTGCAATTAATTTTATAATTAGTCTATGTTTAATATCAGGGACGAATCTACAGCTAGTTATTGGGGTTAGATGACCCCGACGACTTCCTGCAAGTTCCATTACAACACTGAATTTCATAGAAGAGAAATGTGATATATAAGCATGAGTCTTATACGTTGATCCCGGCGACTAAAATCTCCGGCTTCGCTCCTGTTTAATACTCCAAATCAATGTTTAAACATCTGATGTGACAGGGACTAAACTTTAGAAGAGGAAACCAAACACCGGTGAAAAATAAATCCTGTCAGATTATTATTCCATCCAAAATCCAGAATTTACTGGCTGGTAGTAGAGAAAAAAAAACTCCATAATCATATCTGTCGCCGACCAGCCTGGGCACTTTTTACCCGCAAACCACAAACCGAACCGAACCGAACCGCACCGAACCGAAATATCGGTTTGTTTGGTTTTTTGTTGTCGGTTCGGTTTATGGTTTTGCACTGTTCGGTGTTCGGCTTCGGCTTCAGTTTTCTACTCCTACTGAACCGAACAAACCGAAGTGCATGCTGCAGACCAGAAAACTGGAAACACCTCCGTCGAGTCGTCGACCGTCGCCTCACGCGGTCATGCCCTCAGTCCCTCACGGCCCATAGTTCGACGGCCCATCAAGACGCAAAGGAAACCCCCATCCGGCCATCCCGCAGCTCAGCACGCAGAGAGGCAGCGCCGCAGCCGCTCATCCCGCTCTCTCGGACGCTCGCCATTCCCTTCCCTAACCCTAAATCGTCGAGTGGCGGCCGGCGGGTGACTGGAGCAGGTCACGGCGAGCCGGCGAGGAGAAGGGAGGCAGGAGGCGGAAGGCTGAGAGCGCAGTCGCAGCCTCATAGGGACCAGGGAGGAGGCGCGGCAGGCGGCCAGGCGCCCGGCAACACCCTCGTGAAGTTCTTCGACCAAGACAACGGCGGCGCGGACGAAGCAGTCCTCCAATGTAAGTTTAGATCGAGCTTCAATTCTTCTTCTGGTCTTCTCCTTGCTGTTGTTAATTCCTGATTTGAAACATTTCGTTTCTAGATGGGGGACACAGATGAAACTGTTGCTTGTGAGATTAATCAGACTCAAACTTAAGAAACTGAAGCTGGAGCGTCAACGACTGGAGTGGTAGATGCAAGCAAGGAGCAGCAGGAGAGCAAGGATGGAGAGAAAGCGGATGAAGAATCCAGGAAAAGGAAACCCATGGCTCTAAGATCTGATGTATGGGATAGTTTCAGCAAGGTCAAACTTGATAATGGGGAAGAGAGAGCCAAGTGCAAGTGGTGTCAAAAGCTGTTTCATTGTGGCTCAAGAACAAATGGTACGTCATCCTTGAAAGCTCATCTGAAGATTTGCAAAAAGAATCCAAACAAACCAGTAGTTGATAAGCAAGCAACTTTGCAACTGACACCATGTGCTGGCACTAGTAGTATGGGTATTGTAACCACTTGGAAATTTGATCCTGATAAACTTAGAAGGATTTTTGCTGAGATGATAATTGAAGATGGACAACCATTTATGTTATCTGAACGTTCTGGTCTTAGGAAATTAATGGCAGAAGCATGTCCACGGTTTATTCTGCCATCTAGAAGAACAATCACTAGAGCTTGTGTTAAAGTATATGAAGATGAGAAAGAAAAGCTTAAGAAAATTTTTAAGGAAAATTGTGAAAGAGTTTGCCTCACAACTGACACATGGACTGCAAAGAATAGCCAAAACTACATATGTGTTACAGCCCATTTTATTGACAATGACTGGAACCTAAGGAAGAAAATTATTGGTTTTTTCTTGGTTAAGGGCTATAGAGGGGAGGACATTGGGAAATCATTAGAGAATTGTTTGGCTGAGTGGGGCATTGACAAGGTTTTCATAATAACAGTAGACAATGCTAGTGCAAACAATAACGCAATTAAGTATGTGAGGCGGATCTTGAATGAGTCAAAAGGTTGTTTTGCTGAAGGAGAGTACCTGCATATGCGATGTGCTGCTCACATTATCAACCTAATAGTAGGTGATGGGTTGAAGGAAATTGATATATCAATTCAGCGTGTCCGTGCTGCTGTTAAGTTTATCAGGTGTGGAACATCTAGGTTGGTAAAATTTAAGAAATGTGCTGAGTTAGCCAAGGTACAGAGCAAAGCATTTCTTAACTTAGATATTTGCACTAGATGGAACTCAACCTACCTTATGTTAAATGCTGCACAGAAGTACCAAAAAGCATTTGAAAGATATAGTGATGAAGACCCATACTACAAATTAGAATTAGAAGGAGAGAATGGTCCAGGGGTACCAATAAAAACAGATTGGGATAAGGCTAGGAAGATGGCTGAGTTTCTTGAACACTTTTATGACCTCACTCTCCGTGTTTCTATACAAAGTCGTCCAACATCTCACACTTATTTTCATGAGATTGCTGATGTATTACTTCTGCTGAGAGAATGGTGTCATAGTGAAGACAACCTGTGTAAGAAAATGGGTATGAGAATGTTAGTGAAGTACTACAAGTATTGGGGAGATAAGTATGGTGAGAGATTGGGAGACAGAGAGAAGAGAGGAGAGAAAGATAAGGGGGATCAGCTGCTCAACTTCATTGTTTTCTTCTGTGTTGCTATTGATCCTACATACAAACTTTCAAAATGCATTAGAATAGGAATTAAGGTAATGTTTGGGGATACAATAGGAGAAAAGCTGTGGGATACAGTGAACACTTATTTTCGTGCTTTGTTTGAAGAGTACAAGGAAATGTATGCCCCAAAAGATAAGGCACCACAACCTACTGAATCTGAATCAGCTGAAACCAGCACAAGAGTGAGTAGGTGGATGTCAGTAATTACTGAGCAGATTAACAGTGAGGGTGGAACTATCAAATCTGAGGTAGACAAGTATCTATCAGAAGATAATGAGCCGGACACAAAAGGATTTGACATTCTAAAGTGGTGGAAGGCTAATTCAACAAGATTCCCAATATTATCTAGAATGGCCCGTGATCTGTTGGCGATTCCTATCACCTCAGTTGCCTCTGAGTCAGCCTTCACTGCTGGTGGCCGAACTCTTGATGACTTTAGGACCTCACTAACCCCAAAAATGGTTGAGCGCCTCGTTTGTGCAAATGATTGGCTTCGTGGAGGAAACTATGTTAGTGTTGAAGAGGACAGCGAACAAATGTTTTTGCTTGAGGAAGGTAACATATTAAATTATTAGTTGCTTCTAATGTGCTTCATGATTCATACACTGTACTAACTTAGATCATCTATTCTTTATTTATTTTAGAACTTGGTGGCCTGTCCATTTCTAAGGAAGCTACTACAGCTACTTAGTCCTGATCACCTGGTAAAAGGTAAATTTATATTGCAGGTTTTGTACATAAGTACATTCATCTGTTTAATATTTCTTGGACTGCTGAGATTCACATTCACTAACTGAGATCACTTGATGGCTGCAGGACTGTGGACTGCTGATGCTCCAGTCATATGATGCTTGCAGTACTTCAAATGTGATTCTGTCCGGTACTTGTCTCCCCACTTGGTGTCTTGGTGTATGGAATGGATCCTGGCATATGATGCTGCTGCTAGCCTGCGGCTACTTCTCTATTTGAATAATGAAGAACTCTTGAATCTATGTAATTCTATTTTGTATTGTCTTGAGGCTTGTAAGCTTGTAAGCTTGTTGATTTATTGAATTTATGTAAGCTCGATGATTTGTTGAATTCATACACTGTACTAATATATCACTTGAGGCTTGTAAGCTTGTTTTCTGGAGTGCTTGAATTTATGCAAGCTTGCTGCTTGTAAGCTTGTTTTCTAGAGTTTCGGTTATTTCGGTTAAAACCGAAAACTGAATAGAAAAAATCGAAACTGAATTCTGCGGTTTCCTGTTTTCTGGAGAACCGATCGGGGGCTGAAGTCTGAAAACCGAAGTTTTAAATAACCGAATTAACCGAACCGAATTGTCGGTTAAAACCAAACGCCCAGACTGAGTCGCCGATCTGGACGAGATGCAAATTATTAGAAATATGACAAGCTTAGCGTACGAAGAGTCATCTAGAATGTGAACAGCTCTTAGCATATGAAGAGTCGTAATGTATGGATGTATCCTGGAATTATAAAACCACTTGCTAATGAATGGAAACTGAGGACAATTATTCTTACACAAATATTTATATGATTGGCCACACGCCACGTACAGCTTTGAGAAATCAGATTCTCCGCACCCACAATCCCACGTCATACAGAGGTGCGAGTGTGACGCTTTGTACTAAAGAATCGAGTAATTTCAATCAAAGGAACGGCTACGTCCACGTATCAGCAAAAATTCAATACAGAATTTCTTCAGAAACCAGTCAAAATCACAAGATTTCCAACATACACACTCGTCCTGCCCAACACGAACGAGCTGGACGAGCTTGGCAATGTGATGGCATTGTCTCTCGCGTTGGCATGCAGTGCGCCGGGGGCTGCCTGATGCATGCCTTCTGGACCTATGCTTTGGCTGTGGTTGGGCCGGCAGCGGACACGCTCTCCACGACGTCCAGGCCGCAGAGCTCGTTGACGACGGGCATCGTCGCCGGCACGTCCATCTGGAACGTGACGGCGGAGTTCGCGGGGCCACTGCACACCGAGAACTCCTTCCTGGCGGCCCTGATGGCCTCCCTCATGGCGCAGTGCACCGAGCATGCAAGAACCAGCGGTGGCTCGCCCGCCCCTGCAACAGAAAAAATGGTTCAATCCACAGCACACCATGTCAGGGTTTCAGTTTCGGGCAGCAGCCAGTGCGGTGCTTTCAGTTACCAAGAAAGCTGAGAAAGTCTGCTAGGATTTGGAACGAGGACCAAACATTGTGCAGAGAGAGAGAGAGAAAGAGAGGCACTCACCTTTTGAAGACAGGACGCGCTTCTGATAAGGAGCGCTGTTGAACATCTCGACGTTGAACTGCTTTGGGATGGTGTCCACTGTGGGGATCTTGTATGTCCATGTGCCATCGTGGATGACCAAGCCGTCTGAGTTCGTCGTGTACTCCTCGTTGGTGACGAAGCCCACTCCTTGGACGAATGAGCCTTCGATCTGGGTCGATCGTGAAAAGTGTTCAGAGGAGCAGCACGTTTATGTTGATGGAATGGTCTGCAGAAACAGTTTTTCTTCACCTTTGGCGATAACCTACCTGGCCCAAGTCGACGGCAGGATTCAAGCTCTGCCCACAGTCGTACACCAGGTCACTCCGTAGAATTGTGGTTGCTCCTGTCAGGACATTAACTTCCACCTGTGATGTTCATTGGCAGAGTTCCAGTCACATACATGTCAGCTTTGAGAAGAATCGAAGCTGCAGCCTCCAACAATTTGGCTTGGCAGTTGCATCTGCACTGCTATTTTTTTGAACGCGACTAGTATAGTAATTTGCACTGCTAGTATAGTAATTTGGAAAAGGTGTATCTCATTGATGGCAGCTCCATAGTTAAGTAGCTAGTGAAAGTTGCATCATAAGTCCAGTACTATTCACATGAACCAGCCAGCAGTACTTCTCTCTCACATAAACGAACCAGCAACGATACGAACTAGCCAACTGAACATACTGTCCACCTCGTACGTGATTGGCACACAAGAAATGTCTCGTTTCTTCCACCTGTTGCTCCTGTTGAACTGCTCAATCGTTGCAGCAATGAGCTGGTAGTCTGGAGACAAGGCCAACTTATCGAACATGGACACCAGGCTGTACGTGGAAGCTTCACCTGCACTTTCTCCGTAGAACAACACGAGGCTCTCATAGTCATGGAGGTTCTTCCTCCAGACGGTGTTGGTGTCTACCGAGAGCGCTGAGGCAACATGCTCCATGATAGCTTCAGCGATGAAAGAGCCTTGCACATCACCAGAAGCTCGCAATGCAGACTTCGAGGACACGTTTGTCTTGCAGGTCTTGGTATCGAATTCAAGAGCGCCCCAGTTGTACTTTTTGAGAGCCCCTATGATGGCCAACGACAACACTGGACTCAAATCCAGGGATATTTCAGCATTAGCCTGTTCACTTGCTCGTAAACGATCGTAAATTTTCAGCCAGGAACCGTGTTTTTCTCTCACACCAAACTAGCCAGCAGTAAATAATCCACGATCGTTTACGGTCTCCCGAACAGGCCGATCCCAAGATCCAGGTGCAAGGCTGTGATCTTGCCGTTTGACTTGAACCCGACAGAGTACTGCGCCTTCATTGGATGCCGCCCTCCAGCCATTATCATGTCTGTCTTGCGATCCAGGTACATCCTAACAGGACGTGGAGCTTGAATGCGGCAACGGCACACGCACATGCGATCTGACAAAGATCACAAACTTCAGTTGAGAATACATTGGTAATTAATATTGGAAGTGTTTAAAAAGTAAATAAATGCTCTAGTTAGCGGTCTGCACTTACATGTGTCAGCCGGAAATGTTCCGGCCAAGAAACTCTCAACCTCACGTACTGAGAATACAAGCACGATGAACACAGGGTATTTTTGGTGCTGTGCAAACTGCAGCAGCTTTTCTGTTTATGCTCCTCTATTATTTGTATCTAACTACAGAGAAGACTTCAACGGAAAGAAAATGGTGGCCGGGCTTTGCTCGCACCAACCGACATTCGTGGCCATGAACCGCACTACTGCATGTGCCATCCCACACGCCCAGTCCACGCCACGATCCTACAGAATCGGTACAAAGACGCGCTCGGGAGGAAAGAATCCAAAGCCGAGCTCTATGCTAACAGAACGCTAACTGAACTTAACTGAAAATGAAAGCAAAACGAACTGAACTCAGACTTACAGTTAAGACTCACATTTCACCCCCTAAGTCTGAAGTTCCTTGCCGACGTTGACGACACCAAGCTGAACATGTAGCTCACAGAAACGATCTCGTGCTAGCGGCTTGGTCAGTATGTCGGCGAGCTGCTCTTCAGTGTGGACGTGCTCAACATCCATCCTCCCATCACCAATGCATTCGCGGATAAAATGATATCGAACATCTATATGCTTACTTCGATCATGGTAGACAGGATTCTTACTGAGAGCAATGGCAGATTGACTGTCCATCTTCAACAGGAAGGCAGCACGCTCTTCACTCTTCAATTCTGACAGAAGCTGCGCCAACCAAATTCCTTGACAAGCTGCCGTCGTCCCTGCTATATACTCTGCTTCACAGGAGGAGAGGGCGACAACTTTCTGCTTCTGGGACTGCCAAGTTACTGGGCACGATCCAAGAAAGAACAAAACACCTGTGGTGCTCTTCCTTGAATCAATGTCTCCTCCCATGTCAGCATCACTGTAACCGAGCAGCTTCACATCTGCTCCAGTACGTCTGTAATAACAGCCATAATCCAGTGTACCTGAGATGTAGCGCAGAATTTTCTTCACTGCATTGAGGTGCTCAGTTGTTGGAGTCTCCATGAATCTGCTGACATAACCCACGGCGAAAGCTATATCAGGCCGTGTGTGCACTAAGTATCGCAGGCATCCAACAATCCCACGGTACTCAGTGGCATTCACCATCGGAGCCGTGCTGTTCTTAGACAACTTCAGCCGTGGCTCCATCGGGGTGTGACAGGGGTTACAACCTGCCATCCCTGCACGCTCCAGTATCTTCCGTGCATACGCTGCCTGTGAGAGCTTGATGCCCCCTGCTCCCTGCTGCACTTCAATGCCTAAGTAGAAAGAAAGCAGACCAAGATCGCTCATTTTGAACCTGGAACTCATCTGCTTCTTGAACTTGGCAATCTCGTCGGCGTTGTCCCCGGTGATGACGAGGTCGTCGACGTACACGCCCACTAGCAGACGCGACGAGCCCATGCCACGGGCATACACTGCATGTTCCGACACGCTGTGCTCAAAACCGAGGGCCACCAACGTCTCGTCGAGCTTTGCATTCCATGCGCGCGGAGCCTGCCGAAGTCCATAGAGCGCCTTGTGGAGGCGCAGCACCTTGTTCTCCTCTCCGGCGACGGCAAAGCCAGGAGGCTGCTTGACGTAGACTTCCTCCGTCAGCATGCCATTCAAGAACGCGGACTTCACGTCCATGTGATGCACTGACCACCCCTCCTGAGCGGCCAGAGCAAGCAGCAGACGCACAGATTCTATCCGTGCCACAGGCGCGAACACCTCTTCAAAGTCCACGCCCTGCTGCTGAACATATCCTTTCGCAACAAGGCGGGCTTTGTGCTTGACAACCTCGCCGGCGCTGTTCTTCTTCAGCTTATATACCCACTTCAACCCGATCGGACGATGACCAGGAGGAAGCGGTACTAGCTGCCAGGTTTGGTTGTCTTCAATAGACGCCATTTCCTCCAGCATGGCACGCCTCCACGGTGCTTCCTTCTGAGCCTCTGCAAATGTGCCTGGCTCGTTCTCGATCTGAAGGTGGAGCTCAGCTGCAACTGTGCGTGCAGCTAGGACAAGCTGTCGCACAGCCAGCCCTGGCGGGGTTGCCGGTCCAAGGACACTGTCCATGGAGCGGAAACGAGGCTCGAAGTCGTCGTTGTCGGCGTCCAGGTACTCATCAGCGTCTGGAGGAGGCGACACGAACTCCACCTCTGGAGCTGCTGCCGGCGCAGGTGTGGCTGGAGATGACGCTGGCACGGCAGATGGCTCCTGGTGCGCGTCCGCGCCAGGCTCTTCAAAGAACCCTGGTGCGTCCGGCGACACCGGTGACTGGACCCACCCGCCAGCATCTTCCTCCTGCTCTTGTGGCTCGATGACGAAGTCAAAGCCATTGACCCTGGACGGATCCGAGTCACCCCAGCTCCATGCTGCAGCCTCGTCGAAGACAGCGTCTCTGGACACGATCGCACGCCGAGAGGCAGGATCGTAGAAGCGCCATGCCTTCGCCCCGGGTTCGTACCCGATGAACACCACAGGCACTCCGTGGTCCTCCAACTTGCTTAGACGTGGCTTCGTCGACTTGATGTAGGCCACGCAGCCGAAGGTCCGCAGGAAGTGTACGCCGGGACGCCGTCCGTGCCAAGCCTCGAACGGTGTCATGCCGTCAACAGCTTTGGTGGGGGCACGGTTCAGCAGGAACACGGCAGTCGCCACTGCCTCGCCCCAGAACGATGCCGGCATGTTCTGGCTCTTCAGCAAGCTTCTCGCCATCGTGATCACGGACTGATTTTGGCGCTCCACTACCCCGTTATGCTGAGGGGTGTAGGGCGCCGTGCGCTGCCTCTGGACTCCACGCTCGGCGTAGTACTCCTCGAACGCGACGGAGGTGAATTCACCGCCGTTGTCAGTGCGTAGAACACGCAGCCGACGGCCGGACTCCACCTCCACCTGTGCCTGGAACTTGCGAACCGCGGCGAGCGTGTCGCTCTTCGCGGCAAGCAGCACACACCACATGTACCTGCTCTTGTCATCAACCAGCAGGAGTATGTAGCGCTTACCCCCGGGTGTTTGCGGCGAGATTGGGCCACACAGATCTCCATGGACCAAGTCGAGGACGCCTTCAGCCCGTCGCTTCGCCTGCGATGGGAACGGGCTGCGCTTCAGTTTGGTGGTGACGCAGTCCGCGCAGAGCTGGTGCACGTGGTCGACGGGAGGCAGTCCGTGCACCATGCCGCGCTGCTCCAACTTCCGGAGGGCATCGAAGTGCAGATGCCCGTAATGTTCATGCCACAGCCACGCGCTGTCGGATGTGCGCGCGGCCAGGCAGAGCGGCCGGGCGATCTTGACGCGCAGGAGGTACAGGCGGTTGGTCGAACGGTGGATGCGCATGATCAGCCGTCCCTTGTTGTCGCGGATTCGGAGAAGCCCGTTCTTGGAGTGGATCTCGCAGCCGCCTTCCTCGAGTTGACCATAGCTGATGATGTTGGTTGTAAGCCTGGGGATGAAATACACCCCCGTGAGTGGCAGGTGCTCACCAGTCTTGCCTTCGAAGAGGACGGTGCCGGACCCCTCGATCGCCACCTCGGAGCCATCGCCGAATTTGACGGTGCCGCGGACAGAGGTGTCGATGTCGACGAACGCGTCCCTGCAGCCCGACATGTGGTTCGTCGCTCCACTGTCCAGGTACCAGACGCCGTCGTCGCGCTCGGTTGAGCCATCAAGCTTCGCGAGCACCTTTGCCTCAATGACGCGTAGCGGCGGGGAAGAAGTGGATCGGACTCCGCCAGTCTGTGCGAGCGACGCGTTGGAGGAGACAGAGGCGTGAGCCATCAGCAGAGTCGGCTCGTCGTCCTCGTCAGCTTGCGCCATATGGGCCTCCTCCTTGGGCTTGCTTCTGCAATCTTTGGCCCAGTGGCCAGTCTTACCGCAGCGTACACATTGATCCCGGTTGGGCTTCCTTCCGCCGGCCGGCTGCCCTTTCGTGCCATCACGCGGTGCGGAGCCGTCGCTCTTGCCGCGTCCGCGGCCACGACCACGGCCGCCGCGCTTCTTGCCGCTGGAGCTCGACGCCGCACTGCGCCCGGAGCTGTCCTGGTCTCGGCGCGCCTCCCAGTCTTCCTCGGTGAGAAGGAGACGCCCCATGGCGTCCGTGACGGACTTCTGCTTGCCGCGGTCCTCGAACACCCAAAGGCGCCCGATTACGTCCTCGATCGAGATGGTGCGGAGGTTGCAGAACATCTCGATGGAGACGGCGGCTTGGGACAGCTTCTCCGGCACTACCTGCAGCAGTTTCTTAACTACCTCGGATTCGGAGATGTTGTCGCCGAGGGTGCGCAGGTTCGTGGCGAGAGTGGTGATCCGCACGCCAAAGTCGCTGACGGTTTCCCCATCCTTGAAGGCGAGGTTGCCGAAGTCGCGGCGGAGCTGCTGCGCGGTGGCGTCGCGCGCACGCTCGTCGCCGACCCGGAGGACCTTGATGGCGTCCCATGCCTCCTTCGCCGTGCGCCGGACGGCGAGTGCGTTCCAGAGTTCCTGCGGTACGGACCGCAGGATGCCCGCCATGGCCACCCGATCGTCGTGGTAGTCGTCCTCGTCAGGATCGTCGTCGATGGCGTCGACGACGACGTCCCATACTCGGAGCGTCTGGAAGTTGACCTCCATGACCAACGCCCACTCGGGGTAGTTGGATCGCGTGAGCATCGGCCACGCGACGCTCGCGGACGGACGCTCCACAATGCGCTCCAGGACGCGCGACCCGCTGCGGGCGCGAGAGCGGCGAGTGTGCGAGCGGCCTCGGCGGCGGCGCGGCGAACGCGATGGAGTAACCTCCTTCTTCTTCGACGGAGACTCGGACATGGCGCCGGCGGCGTGATCTCGGCTCTGATGCCAAATGTCAGCCGGAAATGTTCCGGCCAAGAAACTCTCAACCTCACGTACTGAGAATACAAGCACGATGAACACAGGGTATTTTTGGTGCTGTGCAAACTGCAGCAGCTTTTCTGTTTATGCTCCTCTATTATTTGTATCTAACTACAGAGAAGACTTCAACGGAAAGAAAATGGTGGCCGGGCTTTGCTCGCACCAACCGACATTCGTGGCCATGAACCGCACTACTGCATGTGTCATCCCACACGCCCAGTCCACGCCACGATCCTACAGAATCGGTACAAAGACGCGCTCGGGAGGAAAGAATCCAAAGCCGAGCTCTATGCTAACAGAACGCTAACTGAACTTAACTGAAAATGAAAGCAAAACGAACTGAACTCAGACTTACAGTTAAGACTCACAACATGCATTCCTTGTTGGCCACAGGATCACCGGCTCAGACGAGTAAACCACTCAGCCGATTTTATGGAGCACCCGCCAGTGTTGTCGAGCACCCACTAGCCGTGCCGACCACGAGTAAGCGTTGTCCGTTCCACGCACTATGACCAGAAGAAGAAGGGAGAACAGAGCAAGCACGCACAATACAAGACACCAGCGTTGGCCGAAGCCCTGTCTGTGTGATGGCAAATCTGAACTCTCTTTACTGAGTTGTCGTGGCAGTCTATTTATACAACTCTATCTATCTAGTCCTAGTACAACCCACATGCTGTAATAGTAACTAGATAACATACAGGACTCACTCTGCGCCGGCCACTGCATGGCTACAGTGCTGCAGGTGAGCCATGCGGTGTCTGCACCCGCAGCGGCTATAGTATCATAGCAGAGGGCCTTTTCAACGCCATCTTCCCTTGTTGTGTTCACACCAGGTAACAGTAGATTAGTTCGTTCCCTTTCCGCCAAAGCCTCCTCCTGACTCTTGATCACACGGACATTATGGAAAGGAATGTCAAGGCACCTTGCAATCACACTTTGTGTGAGCTCAGGAGATTGTGACGAGGAATAGCTAGTGCCACTTGTGTTTCCATGTAGAAATAGTACTGGGACTCAAGTTTTACCTGTGGAAACAACAACAAAAAAGACTAGGTGTGAGTGTTTAGCCTGGCTGAAAAACAGGTTTATATCGTCATGAACAAAACAAAGTACTTGGTACCTCTGCTGATAAAATCTTATGGTCAGCTTCAGACATCCCTTGGTTGTAATCACCAACTGGCTGTAGCTTATGTGCAAAAAATTGAGGAGTCTGGAAGAGGCTGTTATGTTTGATGGCATCTTCTATTGACAGAATTGGTGGCCGAAGATTTTCTGTGCTGAAATCAATAACAGCTTGCTTTGCTGCCATATAGTCGTACCTCTGTGTTTCTGCAATCTGAGAAATAGAAGAGCAACATGAAACTATGAGATTTCCTTTTAAAAAAACACGTTACTGATTTTTATGAAGAACACTCAAGAAACATTACCACGACACCAATTTTCTGACCAGCAAATTCAGTAACTGGATCAGCAAAAGTGCTTCGTCTCCTAGCATCATGAAGCAGCTTCCAACATTTTTCCCACCGCTTGGAATATCCTTTGCAGTGATAACTGTGACGACCTTCTTTGAAGCCAAAGATGATTTGAAGTTGATACTCTTTACATGAGCATGAGGGTGTGTGCTATAGATAAATGCTCCATAGAGGCAATCCTTGGGGGCAGGATATCATCAACGTACACAGCCTCCCCTGTGTAAGTAAAACAGGATATGGTTAGAGCGGTTTTCAAGGGAAACTATAGTAAATGTGAGAACAAAATACACAAGGATGGATCTTATTTGATGGTTCAACTCTAACCAAACTATTGTAGCAAGAGTAAATAAAAAGGACCATCTGAGTGTAATTTTGTGCTATGAGGATGATAGACTTTACAACAAGCATATTAAGAAATCAAATGTAAGTTGATAGATCAATTGGATTTGGACATTAGAATAAGAGCCTTTTTAGGATCCATCAAATGGTACCTCAGATACCAAAAATTGGTAGGCATCGCTTGGTAAATTTTGATGGACCATAAAAGTCTCTTGGAATAAAGGTGTATACCAGAAGCTTGTAGCTCTACCCCGTCTTTCGTGATCGGCTTGCCAACTGGTTTGTATTTGTCGTCAGTGAAAACCATTTCTTGTCTTGAACGTATTGGTAAATCATTGATGTCAACCTTAGCTTGATCCTGAAATGAATACTTAGAGCTGCCATTTGTATATGGCCCATTGGGAGTATCAGCCTTCACTAGGGGAGACAAGAAGGTGAACAAGAAACTGACAGCCAAACTGATCCTGTATTCAGGATGTGTTGTCCCTTCTGATGGTGAAATAGACTCTTTAAGCAGTCGAACGGCTTCAAGTATAACAAACGAGCTCACTGCTTTCCCCATTAGAAAATCCTCAACCTTCCTGGCTCTGAGGGCATGATCAACTCCGTAAGCGCCAAATGCTAAGCACATGTCCTCAATGAGATTGTCACCTGATGCTGCATCCTCTGAAGTCTTTGCTAAGAAAGCAGAATTGACATATGAGACGGCATTGCCAAATGGGCGAGGTGCTGCTCGGAACGTCTCAAAGGTGATACCATCTCCATCTGAACCCCAATATGGGATGAATATGCTTATCAGCAGAGTTCTAGAATCACATGGAGGCTGCTCCAAGAACTCCTCCAAAGTGAGGCATAGCCTTTTGGAAGCCACCTGGATGGTGACCGTCGAACCTGTAGCTAGTAGTACGGTTGATATGTCTGATGCAAAAGGCAACCTCTGTGCCGTGATTATGTTTCCCCCTATGGTTGCAGTGTTCCGAATGAATGGTGAAGCTACTTTGTTCAGGTGGTCTGCAATCTTTTTGAAGAGACGGTTTCCATCTGACAACACCTCAATGGCTTTAGAGATGGACACAACTGATCCAAGCTCAACCCCCTTGCTGCTTCTGTTGATGACTGAAAGCTCTGGGATTCCTTTGATGTCAATGTACTTTTCATATAGGTCTTGATACTTGTACACTCCAGACCCAGTGTTTGAAGCCACGATCTTCACAGAATTTTCATCATACCAATTGGAATCAAACAGATTGTAAAGCTCTTGGATGCTCTTAGGATGGTACCAGCCATCGTTGGAGACTGCAACTAGAGCACCATTCGCCTGCTCTAGAGAAGACTTGATCTCTGATTTGAGGAACTCGGGGAAGGTGCAGACGCTGCCTCTGTTGTAGCCCGGTAGTTTGCTGAATTCTGCAGGCTCATGGCCTTTCTTCCAGAAACAGTTGAGGCCCAGGTCCTCGAGGTCGACGTCAGCCGCGAAGCTCTTGCAGGCGTCGATGATGGGCCTGTATCCGGTGCATCGGCACAGGTTGCCCGAGACAGACCTCTCGTCGTCGGAGGCTGTAGACGAAATAAGGCCGGCAGTGTATCGAGGACGTATGTCCACGGGTTTAAATAAATCAATGGAGATGCACGTGAGAAAATAGGACGGTGACACAGAATTTAAGAGATAGCGATTAAACAGGTTCGGACCATCGGCTTGACGTAATACCCTACATCTTGTGTCTTCGTGGATTGTATTGCGTATGATTCGATGAAAATATGGGGGTCCCTACCTGTCTTATATAGCCCGAGGAATAGGGTTACAGATCGGTTGGAAGTTACAGATATTACGGGATCTATCGTATCCGAGCAGGTTTCCTAGATCACCGATGAATCTTCATGCAATCTTGCGAGGCACGCCGACCTGTGTCATGCTTCACGCGGCGGTGTCTTGTAAGCTAGGCCTCGACTAGGGGCGCGACTCATGCGCGGTCTTGTGGGCTAGGCCTCACCTAGCGACTCGGCCAAGTACGGTCCCGTAGGTATCAGGGGTTATACCCCTAGAGACGGTCAGCTTGAAGAAGCCTGTAGGAGGGTCGTGGCGGCCGGCTGCCTTGTCGGCCTTGACGAGAGCGGAGAAGATGGACATGCACATGCTGGGCGTGCAGAAGCCACACTGAGAGGCGTGGAAGCCAGCCAGGCGCTGCTGAACTGGGTGGTAGCCATCCTTAGTGTAGCCGATGCCCTCACTGGTGGTCACCGAGCAACGGTCCACGCTCTGGAGCAGCGTCAGGCAGGAGCTCGCCGAGTACTCGGTTACCTCGTCAGTGGCCGGGTCATACCTGGATACAAGGATGACGCATGCACTACAGCCACCTGCCACAGTATAAAATTGTAAGTCCAAGAGTAGGGCCAAGAGGGGAGCGATAGGTGTGCATCGTTAAAATAACCCGACCAACCATAAAATAAATAATCTATATCTAAATTCGAGTTGCATTCAAGTTTAAGAGAATGTGAATCTGGGTGGCTAAACGCCTAAACCTATTACTTTCAAGTTTTAGTTTTACAAAACTACACTTATATTCACATACTTTATCATGGAAGTACACTGTGATCAATTAATTCTGCGTAACTACACTTATATATTTACATTCCTTGTTACAAAACTACCTTTTTTGTATTCTGTATGAGTATGATAAAACAACACATTTTCACACTTTTATTTAAGCCATAAAAAATGTAGTTTTGTCGTATGAAATGAGCACAGATGTTTCATTTTGTGGGGGAGGATAGGTGATGATTATATTAAAAGAGGGGTAACGCACATTTTCAACCTCCAACTTGCATTGGATTATGCAATTAGACATCCAACTACTGAACTACAAAAGCACACACTCGAACCTGTCAACTTTACAAAAACAAAACACGTTAAACCCCTTCCCCCTCCCCTGTCCCCATTCCACCTAGGTTTCGGGCTGACTTGGGCCCTGTTTGGGACATCTTAAACTGTGCACGCCTCGATTCGAAGGTCGTTTCCTTCAAAAGCTAGCTTGCGAAGCGAAGGAAGTCGAAGCGTACCGTTTGGGAGGAGGTGGGGTGGGGGCGAGGAGGGGGACGGCCGCTGTCGTGGAACGAGAAGCCTGGTGGCGGAGTCCGGGGATCTCGCCTGCGTCGCGGAGAGGAGTCAGCGGCCACGCATGGAGAGGAGACCGGTGGTGGCAAAGGAGCGCGGAGTCGGCATGGATTCAGAGATCCAGCACAAGCAGAGCTCAGTGGCGGCGCACAGGAAGGAGGAGCCCAGTGGCGGCGTTCGGAGAGGGGGAGCCCGGCGGCGGCACGGATGCTTCTCGAGCGAGCGAAAGGGCGAGCGACAAGCAAACTATGGGAGAACGGGGCGGCGACAGCAACAGAGGCGAAAGTGGGATGACGTCGGATACTCGGGTGGGCGTCGCGGCCTTTGAGCCCCAGGATGCTGACGTGGGAAACGGCGCCACACTGGACAGCTAAGTTTTTTTTTAACAAAAAAGGCTGAACGGATTTAGAAAGCGATTTGTAATTTGACGAAAAAATATCCTCTGACACCTTTTAATTGAATCTCCAAATATAGATATCTTTTATTTCTGATTTTTCATTAGCCAAAGATAAAGAGAAGAATGATTCTCAAAAATGTCCACGAGATATAGAAAAACTGTTAGGGATATAAAGATATAGAAAACGATTTTTACTCAAATGACTCACCAAGTGATGATTTAGATAATAAACTTTGGAAAGATGGTTGGAGATACTCTAAGGCAGTGTTTGGTTGGAGGGACAAGATAGAACGGAACGAGACGGACCTAATTCTCTAGTGTTGTTTGGTTCAGAGATAAGACAGAATCAAGGATATCCCACTAGTGAATATTCTCTTACATGCGGGGCGACTCTATCCAAAAACTAGCCGACAGAGTCATTCCAGGTGGGACGAGAGCGTGGGCACGCACGGGGATGTGAGCACAGACGCGTCGGTGTGGATTGGCATCAACGAGGAAGAAGAGGGTCGTGCGGGCTACGAGCACTGGCTGCCGGCCGCAAGCATGTCGGCCCATACCGACCAAGGGCTGTGAGTGGTGCAGCGGACGGCATCGGGCGATGACGCATGTCTGAGCAGCAGCGCAGGAGGCAGATGGCCTTGGGAAGCAATGTGGGGGTGGCGGGTGGAGGGCCGAGCCTCGAGCGATGGTGATGGCTCGCCCGGCGGAGCTGCGGACAACGAAGGCACAACCGGTGGCGGCGGTGGGGCGACTAGAGGAGAAGATAAGGAGAGGAAGAAGGAAAAGAAAAGAAGAGAAAAAATCTGATAGTTGGGTCTCGTATGTCATTGTCTCATCTACTTTTTAGTGTCCCTAAGCCAAATAGAAAATGGGTTGGTGAGTCCCTCCTCAACAAAACAGAAAATGGACGTGTCCAGTCCCAGAAACCAAACATGATAACCAAATGCTACCTAAGTTAACTTGAAACATGGGTAGAATGAGGTTGCTCTAGGAGCTTTCCAGTACAACTCTCTTAATAAACTGATATGAAGTCCAAAATTATTTTTAGAATTATTTGGGGAGATTTTTCAAAATATCACCAATTATCTTTCCTAAAAAAATCAATTGTCTTTCTTCTTTCTCTTCTTCCCCTCGCACATTCAGATCCTCATGCCACATCGCCTCTGGCCTCTACCAGAGTTCATATCACCACTATTGTTCGCTCGCTCGCCTCCCTACATCGCCCTCTTCATCGTGTCCCTCCTGCTTGCCCTCTACGTTCCAGTCCCCGAGGTAGAGCCTGACTCCCACAACAATCGCTTCAAACACCCCCCCCCCCCCCCCCCCCCCACGAACTAGTGGCAGAGATAAAATAAATTAAAGGGATGTGCATTCGGTCATAGAAGATGCATCATATATTGTAACAAAATTAGACTTTCTCACTAAATTGGTATTTTGAGGGACGGGGCATATGCACCTACATGTGCATATGTAGCTTCGTCCCTGCCCCGGACACCTTCGACGATTGACGTCTCCGTTGTGTGCGTGGACGCACACCCCATGCCCATCTGCGGCCTGTGTGTTACCTGCATATCCTTCTACACGCATGAGTACGCTCTTCGACACTTGGTGTAGACCTCACCCTCGTCAACGGCCAGTGGCCATTCGACATGCCGCTCCCCGATGACATCCTCCGTTGCGCCTCCCTCGACACCTCTACCTCGGCGAACAGAACTTCCCAAGGAAGACCGTAGCGCACCGGCCTGTGTTCATCGACCTTCGCTAGCTCGGCCTCTTCCATAGTATCATCCGCAACAAAGAATTCGAGTGCATGTACCAGTGACGACTACAATAGAGGGGGAGTTGAGTGACAGCTAGGTGGACCCTAGCATATTGGAGGAGATGCAACTTCCCCTTTCTTTAAGGGAAATGAGAGAGAGATTGGTGGCCACCGTAAAAAGAGAGAGCTATTTGGGGGCTGATGGAGCAAGGAAAAAAACTCATCTCGTCTAATATGATAGTTTTATAGGGATGAGGAATGGTATTGATAGACTGCTCGAGGTGCTCAGGGCCAATGCATAGCGCTAGTGATGTTGGCTTCTAAAAAAAAGTAGTGTTCCAGCTAGGCATGGACAAACTAAAGCCAACACTACTCATCTAATGCAGTAGTTTCATGGGTCTAGAGGTGAGCTGCTTTTTTTGGCCATGTGATCTCACATGCATGTCTAAGCCACCGCAGCTTGCAGAAGTAACTCAACACTATTTAAAACCACTGTTTTGCTTCCTCTCTTCTCCTTTTGGAATCTGATTTGGCTCTGCGACGTTCTAAGCTAGCTTGGAGCTTTGGTGAAGCGCCCTATGTGTTTGGTTTTGTAAGGTGTCGGGCACCGTAGTTTAATTTGTGTTCAAATCTGTGCTTCGTACATGCTCGAGATTGAAAAATATACTTTATCGTAAAAAAGAACTAAAAGTGTAGTTTTGTTATATATAGTTCCTATGATCGTAGTGTAGTTTGTAAAATTTACCCCAATAGAAAGGTATCATAAAACGCCTTGGTTGTTTCATGTTTTTCTGAAATCTGAACAGATGCAAGGCTTTAATTAGATATAACTTTTTTTTTAATCTTAACTTGAGAAGAGCAAGAGAAAAGAGTTTATATACAAAACTTCTTAGAATTCTAAAAAATATACAAAACTTCTTTTAGATATAACTCTCTTTTTTTGCAACTAGATATATCTCGTTGATTTCTTTACATACATCCATTTTAGGGACAAACGGAAACGGTGGGTCTTTCTTCGTTTTTTCCCCAGGTGATTGTATTTATTTATTTTACGAAAATACAGGCAGTAAGAAACGAAGCACGCGTACACAAGATCTGCCCCGGTGATTTTTTTTAATTTTAACACTTTTTGTAAATTAATTTTAAATCTAACACTGTTTTTTTAACTAACACTTTTGGCCACGCCTATTGCCATGGCGCGGCGAAATGCATGTGTCGCGCCATGCAAGGTGGCGTGGCGGGTGGCTGACGTGGCGACGATCGGAAATGCTGACCGGTGACGTGGCAGGGCTTGCCGCGCCACCGATCTTGGCGCGGTAGAGCCAAATAAAAGGCCCACCTGCCCGAGCAGCAAGCTCGCCTGTCTGCGCCCGCTGCCGCGCCAGCAAGCCCGCCTGCCCACGTCCGCCTCCCTCATCTCGCACTATATGTTTGATCTTGGACCGTCACCCAGGGTTTCTTAATGCTGCAGCTGAGCATATAGATGGGTTCCCATCTCTAGTGCATAGATGGTGCATGAGACACTTTGCCGCTAATTTCTGTTAGCGTCAGCGGAAGCAGAAGGTATGTGACAAGGTAAAGGCTCTATGTTGTGTACGTACAGAGCACCAGCTCAAGGAGACAAAGAGAGAACTAGACAAGATGATAAATGAAGCAGGAAATGCCTGGTTAGAGGCGCAGATGGAACAGAATACTCGGTGGGCGTTAGCATATGACGAGGGGGTTTCAGGTATGACATCATGACCACTAACTCCTCGAAGTCCTTCAACCGTGTATTCACCGGAGTTCGATCGTTGCCTGTGTCTGGAACTGTTGAGTTCTCCTTTCATAAGTGCAACGAATATTTTGTTAAGAGGTGGGAACTTGCGTAGAGGAATATAGCTGAGCAGGGGCGTTTTAGAAAGGCTGAAGCTAGACATTTGAAGGAGGCCGAGGAATTGGCCAAGCAGTACACTGCCGAGCCGTATGGACCCTGCCGCCATATCTTTAGTGTACGGGACAAGGATGGCACAAGCTTGGGCGACGAACGTTATGGTGGATGAAACTACCGAGTTGATCTTAAAAAGGTAAAGTGCAGTTGCAACGTCCCTCAGATCATGCATGCCCCTTGCTCTCATATAATCACGGCCTGCAAGGTACGCGGATACAACTATGAGGATCTGCCATATATGTCACCCTTGTATCTCCGTTCGAACGCCGTTAGTATTTGGGAGATGAGCTTCGAGCCATACCTTGACCCGACACAGTGGCCACCTTATAATAGTTATGACTACGTGTCGTATCCGGATCTAATGAAGGTAGGGAAGGATAGGAGGAAGAAGAAGTGACTCAAGGGGGACATGAACGCTATGAGAGGGTACGGCGAAGACAAGGCAAGCGGGCTAGCGCTGGCGCAGAGGCCAGGCGCGGGCAGGCGGGCTTGCTGCTCGGGCAGGTGGGCCTTTTGTTTGGCTCTGCCGTGCCACCGATCAGGGCACGACAGAGCCATGCCAAGATCGGTGGCGCGGCAAGCCCTGCCACATCACCGGTCAGCATTTCCGATTGTCGCCACGTCAGCCACCCGCCACGCCACCATGCATGGCGCGGCACAGGCATTTCGCCGCGTCATGGCAATAGGTGCGGCCAAAAGTGTTAGTTTTGAAAAAAATGATGTTAGATTTAAAATTAGTTTACAAAAAGTGTTAAAATTAAAAAAATTCGCCCCGGCAATGAAGGACCACGTCGTACCGACGTACATACCTTCGCTGCAGCCGAGCTTGGGGCCCCTGACGGGCGTTTGGGTGCGCAGGAACTCAAGCAGCAACATCGATGGGGCCACGTCGGCCGCCTCGTACCACTTGTCGTTGACGGCCAGCACCACCGTCGACGACGACTCCGCTGTGGCTGCCTCCTTCCCCATCTCCTCCTGCACAGCACAACACCTCTAGGTCTGGGGAGCCGATTGATGGTGCCCTCCTCTTTATTTATACGAGTTTTTTTAAACATTTTGGCCCCATTCGCTTCGTTGAAAAAACAAGTCAAAACACTGTTCTGACTGATTTGTTGTGAGAGAAAAATACTGTTCCGGCAACCGTCCCGGCGGTGATGTTGATGCACACGCTGACGTCCCCGGCGGCCAGGATGTGAAAGCGTCCTTACAGCAGCAGCTACAGTGCAGGCCAGTCAACAAGTATATAGATGGCCATCAGGCGGGACGGCCCGTAGGGTGTCGGACCGGTACGGCACACCGTGTCTCCCGAGTCGTGCCTTGTGCCTAGCTTTCGGCCCAAGCACGGTCCTATAGTTTGAAATTCACACCGTGCCAATCCGTTGAGCCCGGACAAAACTACGGGCCATGCTAGCCCACAGCCCGAGGACCTCAAAACAACTAAAAATGCACTTTTCAAACACTTATCAAATTTCATAGTTGTTGTCATACAAAAGTTACAGAGATTGAATTCTCTCATTCATTCACAAATCACGAGTCACAACTCAAACAAAACAACAATATATGAACTGTTAAACACTTAACATAGAGCTATAGGAGAATTTAAAAGATAAATGAACTGTTTGCGCAATGTTGCCTCACTAAAAACTTTTCTAGATAAAACTCACCCTTGTGAAAAACCCTAGAAAGGAAAAAAGAGTGCAGCACAGCTCTTAATTAAGTCTTAAATCATTGTTCAAATGTCTCCGATACATATAAGAGATCACTCTCAAGTCTCACACTCACAACTCTCAAGTCTCACACAGGCACTAAGTACCAGCAGAAGCCACAGATGCAGATTTGCTAGCTCCAAATGTGCCAACAGAACCAGCCCTAGATGCATCTTCATCAAGATAGAGATTGTCGAAGGAGTCTTCCAACTCTTGGTTGTCAAGAGCATGCTGCAAACTTTTTTTTTTCTTAACTCCCAATCCTTTATGCAAGCCAGCATCTCCACAGTTTTAGACAACAAGCATCGTCGTCGCTCTTTAATTATCCTTCCTATCAAACTTAAACATGATTCTGAAGAGACAATAGAAATAGAAACAGACATAATATCTCTAGCCATTATAGAAAGCACTGGAAATGTTAGTTTGTGGTCATGTCACTAGAGAAATAAATCAAAGTCATCCTCATATGCATTGTCACTATCCAAATAAGCTGAGACCTCACAAGCAGCAGTAGGAAGCAGATAGAGATGGAGTGGGGGCAGAGGCAGGCGAAGGATCAACAACATCAGATGATCTAGGGCCTTCAAAGATTCTTCCCCATGCCTATTTTTTCTTATCTGTATGGCTTGCAGGTTGTGTAGCCCTTTGAGACCTAGCTGCACCAAACTTTCTCTCATATTTTTTAAAATAACTTGTAAATTTTAGTTTTCACATCAGCATAATAAGAATTGTAGTCACAACCAGTGTTCTCTTTAAGTATTTAAAGAATATTAAATAAATCTCTCAACTTAACTCTTGGATCAAGAATGAATACAAATGAATATAACATAGGTATATCCTGTCAGTATTTAAAGAATTTAAGCTTTATAGGATATACAACAGCTATTAGATTTTGATCATTTTCACTTGCATGTAAATGAGAAGCAATGTCTAGCAGATGGTGCAGAATAAGGCCATGTTCGCTTCTCTTATAATCCGTCTTTTTCAGCTTGTTTTTTCAGCCGGAACAGTGTTTTTCTTTCACAACGAATCAGCCGAAATAGTGTTTCGGCTTATTTTTTCAGTGAAGCGGACGGAGCCTAAGTGGACTAGTTGGATAGTAAACACCAGAAAGAACAAAAGTGGATTCGTAAAATTTTTCTAGGAACTCCAATATCTTTTCAGCAATATACCAATGCCTTGCAGTTAACAATGTTGACCCATAATTGGCATTAATGAACACTGAAAAAAATATTCTTATATGGAAGCAAGTGCTTAAGCATAAGGTATGTAGCATTATATCTAACATCCATATCTAAGCCAAACTTTCTAGGTTTAACACCCTGAGTAGTGCAGTAGTTTTTAAACATAACAATTCTTTGATTAGAAGAATTTAAGAAGCTAATAGCAGTTCTAAAATCCTTTGTGAAAGATTTGAACCGCTTTAAACCAGATTTTATAATCAGATTAATGATATGACAAGCACAACGTTAATGCACAAGACTATACTTATGCTTATTAGGATTTGAAGGATCAGGTGTAGGATCAGAACCCAAATAACCAGCAAACATAGGTGTCAAAGTTTCCATAGCCTTAGCATTAGAAGAAACATTGTCTATAGTTACAGAAAAAAACCTTATCAATCAAATTAAACTCCTGAACCACACAAGCAACTCTTTCAACAATATTTTCACCGATATGTTTCACCTCAATCAACCGAAGACCAATTATCTTTTGCTATAATTCCCAATCAGCACTCACATAATTAGCCACAACACTAGTGTAGTCCTCCTTTGCATTATCAGACCAAATGTCTGATGTCAGACCAACAGAGGAAACAGCAGACAACACAGAGTTCTTAAGAATATTACGATGTTTAGTAAACAGCATGCTAAGATCTCTAGTGGTGGTCTCTTTAGATAACTTAACAAACCTAGTGTTATGAGCACGAACAATATACTCTTCCTAGGCCTCAATCCCACCAATACCTAATGGCAGATCAAGCCTAGCAAGCAAGCAACACAACTCAGATCTAGCAACATCAGGTTTATAGTCCCAGTTATGCACAAAATCATAAGGATTATAAGCAAGCCTAGAATGAACCCTAACACGTTGATCAATTTTCTACCTATAAGATTTTTGGTGCCTCTTTAAGTGGCTAGTACTAGCATCAGATCTAGCAGACAAGGTTTGCTTACACATTTTCAGAAAGCTTTAGTGCAAATCTTCCTACCATTCACAGTCTCATATATCTCATCAAAATCAGCCCACATAGGTGATTTACGCTTACCAACATTAGAGTTACCAGCAACAGATGGAGCAGAGCTATTGGAGTTGGAGCCCAGCGCGTTCCCAATCATCGTCGCCCCTTCACCACTGTCGCCGTCTAGATCGATCAGAGTCAGCGCAGCAGAGCCGCTACCAACATCGATACCAAACAACACAGCAATGTCCTCTCTGATGTCGTCTTCATCCTCAGGGGCTAGGCTGTAACACCCTCGGTGTTACATTGTATAGTTTTTGCTAAAACCATGTCATGAGCATCATGTTTATGTATTATTGCATATGGTAAAGTGAGAAATTAAATTTTATTGCACTAATTCTCAAATTGAGCTCTAATTTATTCCTTGTCCACGCATTCCCAATCATCGTCGCCCCTTCACCACCGTCACCGTCTAGATCGATCAGAGTCAGAGCAGTAGAGCCGCTACTGACATCGATACCAAATAGCACAGTAGCGTCCTCTCTGATGCTGTCATCGTCCACAGGGGCTAGGCTGTAACACCCTCGGTGTTATATTGTACAGTTTTTGCTAAAACCATATCATGAGCATCATGTTTATGTATTATTGCATGTGGTAAAGTGAGAAATTAAATTTTATTGCACTAATTCTCAAATTGAGCTCTAATTTATTCCTTATCCAAGTATTCTTAAGTAGCCCAAATCACTTTCATTCATCATGATCCAACTGCAGCTCTTATTATTCTTCTCCTCCTTAATTTCCCATGCACGCACTCAGCACTCGCAAGCCCGTGAAGCACGCTTCAGTACATTCTTTGGCAAGATGCAGTGCTTTTACTTTGTCGTGTCAAGCAAGTCAAGTTGGCAGCACATGATCGACCGACAGCAGCATCGCACATGCTACTCATTAATCTCAATCACAAGCTCTGCCCGCTGCGCACACCGCTTGCTCTTCTGGTTTGCCTTGTGTGATATGCACTACTCTACTACCCCTAGTGCCAACTGGGATGCTAGTCAAAAAGTGCTTCCATTTCGCTCCGCTGCTCACTTGCTTCTCTCAAATCAAGTTTCTCTGTTCTTGCCCATGAAAGTTGCGTCTATCAATTTCTTCCGAGCTATAATAATCAGCCGAGGTAGCTAGTCTACAATTGATCTTCTCATTCTCTAATATTTCCTTGACCTATGGTCTCCTCCCCCATTAATTCCTTGACCTTCATGTATGAACCAGCTAGTCAAATGCCACTAGTCATTTTCCTTAATCACCTTTTACGAGATTAATTAGCGGCCACCTGGTAAAATCAATATCTCCCTCGTACGAACTCCGATTCCATTTATTCTTTTTTTCCTAAATTCATCTAAAATCACGCTCTACCCATCCATATCATTTTCTTCATCTCTAGAGCTCATTTGAATTTATTTATTTATTATGAAATAAATTCTATTAGATTTCTAAATTCATGATCTATTTGTTAGAGTAATTAGTTCGTACGGTTTTGTGATGTTTTAGGGTTACTTATTAATTCTAGGTTACTTGTTATTATTATGGTTATTTAGAGAATGAATTTTTGTGATGCATTGGTAGAAAGTGCTAGCCCTAAAATTCTTTAATAGTAGGTTTATTGTATTATTATGTGCTCATTGTAATTTTTGTGGCCTTAGAATAGGTTGATAAATATGGTAGCTAGTGCACCTTGTTTTATCACATATATAGTAAATTGATATTAACAATAAGGATGCCTTTAGTTGCTAAGATAATACATGAAATGTTTCATACCTGTTTAGTGGGAATAATAAGTAACTTTGCGTATTAGTCATTAGAGTTAGCTTAGTAGCTTGGTAGATGTATTCTTGTTTTAAGAGTTGCTGTTGCCGTATTACTAAGCGTTGCATCATTATTTCATGCATGTAGATAACGAGTTGGTAGAGTTCATGACTGCGGGTGAGCAGGAGTACAACGAAGTCGTCGAAGAGTACGAGGAGGAGATCCTCATGCAGGAGGATGTCCCAGAGCCATCAGTTGCTGACTTTGCTGACACCGCGCCTGCCCAAGGCAAGCCTCGGTGCATAACCCTTACTTTGAATAATAATTGGATATATATCTATGATGTGTATTTATGTTATAGGCATTTTATAGAAACTACATGCATAAATATATCTACCTATGAGACCTACTAGTACAGGTCGAGTAGCTGCTATGCTCAGGATATCGATAACGTGAGTAACCTCTCGTTACTCGCCAATAGGTGATAAACATGATCACTCATGATAAAATGGTGGAAAGGAAAATGGTGATCAAGCAGGGATATGGTTGGGTTTTGGTGGGTGTAAAGGGTTGTGTCCTGCGACCAACAGGGCATAGCTCGGTTACACTTTTTTCCTGTCTGTGTCGATTAAGGACCGGTCGTTGCATATGGCTCTAGGCAAGTCACAGATCTATTGTCTCGAGCACATACTTGGGTATGGGCGTAGGGAAGGCTTGTTGCTCTCTTGTCATGGATCAGGCTCTTTCTGGACCGACTGATTGGAGGCGAAGATGGTGGAGGTCCTTGCACCGCACTGAGTCCAGGACTCAGGAGTGGAGGCTTGAAGTCTAAGTTTGGGTGGGGATCTGGACACCTAGGACAATAGAGTGATAGGTTGGTCCTGCTTGTGCCTAGGATACAAGCGGAGCGTGTGTCTTTGGAGCACCCAGCCGGGCACATTGATTCACGAATCACTAGGAAATCCGGTGTGGCTTATCTATGGTTTAGCACCATAGTAAGAACTGAAAGTTGAAAAGAGAAGAAATGGAACTTATTGCTCAACCCTTGCTTGAAAGTAGAACAGGTGCTTATATAGACTAGCTAGATGATAACTTAATACGGCTGATAATAAAAACATAAATAAAGACTCACTATTAGTATTGCTTCCTGCTAAAATAAACCAGCAAAACATAAAGCTTCTTATATTCCTTGGAGTCAGGAAATTATTCCCACTAGTCGAGTAAGTCTTGCGAGTACATTGTGTACTCAGGGTTTATTTACCCATGTTGTAGGTGATGCATGAGAAGTACCTTTGTGTGGAGGATTCTTCTGGTGGGCTCAGACGGATCCTCATTCTTATTGCTAGATGTTTATTTTAAATTCCACTGTTTATCATTCCGCACTCTAATATTTGGTATTGTAATAATATACTTTTAAGAAACTCTAATGTATGAAATGGACAAGTATGGTAACTCATTCTCATTATTGGATCGTTGGGAAAAATGTGGATCTTTCGAGTTCTCTCTTGGGGTGTGCCCGACGGATACCGCTCGTTGTAGCTTGCTTTCGGGGTGCTTAGTCTCTGGTGGAAGACGAGCACCTCCGTAAGCGTGTTATTTTGGGTGGTTCTGCCACAGTTGGTACCAGAGCCAATAATGGTTACGAGTTTCATCACTTTTTTAAAACTTAAAAATTTGACCAACAAAACCTTTGCGAAAAGTAGGATGCAACTACATTATGTAAATAAGTATCAGCCCTAGCAATATGGTCTATCTAGGATAGCAGCACTGGTTTTATCTAATTAATTTCTAAAGGTACACTCACTTACATTGCGTAAGAAATCACTTAGTATACGGAAAGTGAGTGTGCGATGTGCCGAAAATTTTACGAATGTCGCTATATTCTGGCTTGAGTGAACGTATAGGCCGAAGCATGCATCATGATATTAGCATTTTGCTTAAACTAAAAATTCCCCCTACATGTATAATTGGATTAGTAAAGTGATATGATTAATTAAAAGAATGCTTTAATTAAATGTGTTGTCATTTCTCTATCCCCTGCTTCTGATTGGGAAGGTTGTTCTAAATAGATGTTTCCTACCTCTTACAGATGAATCTAAGATCTGGACGTGGGAGCACCTGTGTTGGGGTGGCTCACGGTCTTGGCGAGTGCCAAGGCGAGAGTGGCCAGGCCCATGAGCCCAACAGGGAGAGCCATGGGGCTCCACTGCTGGCTCCTCCTCCTCTGCCACCGCCGCCTCCGATGACTCACGTAGAGATGATGGTGGAGTTGTTGGCTGCTCGCTAAGAGTCAGCCCGTGCCATGGAAATCATGGCGCCAGCTATCGCGGGCTTCGCCCGTGGAGGCCATGGGGGCAATAATGGGAACGAGGGTGGTGCCCATCGTCCTGAGGGACCCTCCTCTTACTAGGATTTCCTCAAGACCCACCCGCCCACTTTTACACCGTCAGCTGAGGCCCTGGATGCGGAGCACTGGCTTCGCATTCTAGAGCAGAAGTTTCTATTGCTCAACATGGCCGATGAGCAGAAGGTGCACTTCGCAGCGCAGCAACTATTAGGGTCAGCGATCGCATGCTGGGATACCTTCCATGCCATGCAGCAGCCAGATCATCCAGCGACCTAGCAGGAGTTTACTGAGGCTTTCAGGGAGTTCTATATTCTTGCTGGCATCCTCAATCAGAAGCTGACCGAGTTTCTAGAACTGCGCCAGTGGAGTATGATAGTGATGGATTATGTTAATAAGTTTAATCACTTGTCCTAGTATGCTAGCATTCATGTGGACACTGACGAGAAGAAGAAGGACCGCTTCTTTCATGGCCTCTCTTATATCCTATAGGAGAAGCTGTACACGGCGAACTATCAGACCTTCGGGGCACTGATGAACGCTGCCATCGCCATGGAGGGCTTGCAGTAGGATTCCCAGGTAGAGTGGAAGAGGAAGCGAGTGGCTACGGGGTCTTCTAGCCACCCTTATACTCAAAAGGTATAGGTTATCTGGTGGGGGCTCTATCAATTATCAAGCGGGTCTTCATTTCGGCAGCCCCAGCAGACTTCTTCCACATAGTATCATACACCCACTCAGCAGGTGCAACCCCAGTAGCCTTAGGGACAACATGTCCCACCTTGCCTGGGATTTGGAAACAAGCATGGTGCTTGCTTCAAGTGCGACAAAGATGGCCACTATGCCCAGGAGTGTCCCTAGAACCAGCTAGCTTAGTCTACTCAACCATTGACGAACTCCAGGCTGGTCAAACGGACCATGATCAAGAGGAAGGTGCCCAGCTGGTCTGGATAGGTGAATTTCATGAATGCTGAGCAGATATTACAGCAGGAACCGATGATGGCTGGTATGTTTACCATCAATTCTCATCCAACCTATGTGTTGTTCAATTCTGGTGCATCACATTCCTTTATAAGCATGGGATTTGTAGACTGGCACAACTTACCACCTATGGCTATACCATATGCCTATAGAATCCATACTATGGGTTCGCAAATGTTCATCAATACCCGAACAAACATAGTAAGCTTGGTATTAGCCACCCACACTTACTGCCTATAGTTCATGGTAATGCCTAGGCAAGGCATTGATGCTATTCTTGGAATGAACTGGTTACGGGTGTATGGGGTAGTCTTAGATATGAAATGGAGAAGTGTCGAATTATGGCTCCTTCTTCTTAGGATAGGATGTCTCTTATTGTACCCTCAGATTCAGTCTTACCTGTTATTGCCCATGCTAAAGCCTCTCCTGATCTTACCTCTATCCTTGTGGTATGTGAGTTCCCAGATGTTTTCCCTAAAGATCTTCCTAGGTTGCCACCAGACCGAGAGGTAGAATTCTCCATTGAGCTAGAGCCTGGTACTGCTTCGATCTACCAACGCCTATATCACATGGCTCCAAGGGAACTGGTTGAGATGAAGAAGCAGCTGGAAGAGTTAATGGAAAAATGTTTCATCCATCCTAGTGCTTCAGCATGGGGTTGCCCAGCCATATTCGTGAAGAAAAAAGATGGTACTCTGTGGATGTGTGTGGATTACCGCCCTCTTAATGCTGTAATAGTTAAGAACAAGTATCCTTTGCCTTGCATAGATACTTTGTTCGATCAGCTAGCTGGTGCCAAGGTGTTCTTGAAGATTGACCTCCGATCAGGCTATCATCAGATCAAGATTAGATCACATGATATACCAAAGACAACTTTTTCTACTAGGTATGGGTTGTATGAGTACCTAGTGATGTCCTTTGGTCTCACCAATGCTCCTACCTTCTTTATATATCTGATGAATTCAGTCTTTATGCTAGAGCTGGACAAGTTTGTTGTAGTATTCATTGATGATATACTAATTTATTCCAAAAATGATGAATAGCATGCCTAACACCTTCGGATAGTACTGTCTCGAGTAAAGGAACATAAGCTTTATGCTAAATTCAGCAAGTATGAATTTTGGTTAGATTGAGTATAGTTTTTGGGGCATGTGTTGACACCTGACGGTGTTTTAGTAGATCCCAGCAAGGTGCAAGATGTGTTGGATTGGAAGTCTCCTAGATCTATGCACTAGATTCGTCAGTTCCTTGGTCTTGTGGGGTGCTATCAGTGTTTTATTCTAGATTTCTCTAAGATAGCCCAGCCAATGACCAAGCTGCTCTAAAAAGAAGCTAGGTTTGATTGTAGCCCATCCTGTGAAGAAGCCTTTCAAGCTCTGAAGATATTTCTGACCACTGCCCCTGTGTTGGCCCAACCGGATATTGACCGACCCTTTGATGTATATTGTCATGCCTCGAAGACAGGGCTGGGGTGTTTGCTTATGTAAGATGGGTGTGTGATAGCTTATGCTTCACGCCAACTGAAAAAGCACGAGGTGAATTACCCCACCCATGACTTAGAGCTGGCCGCTGTGGTCCACGCTCTAAAGATTTGGAGGCACTATCTGTTGGACAATAAAGTGCATATCTTTATAGATCACAAGAGCCTTAAGTATATTTTTACTCAGTCTGAGCTGAACATGAGGTAGAGGAGATGGATAGAATTGGTAAAGGATTATAACTTGGAAGTCCATTATCACCTAGAAAAGGCCAATGTAGTGGCCGATGCTTTGAGCCAAAAGTCACATTAGGTTGAGGAAACAACTTTGTCGCTCAACCATGCATAAGTGTTGGCTCACATTGCCTTGACCTTAGAGTTGCTTGAGCAGATTATTCTAGAGCAAAGGCAAGACCTCGAAGAAATTCCCCACATTAGAAGATTGATAGTCGAAGGGCGTGGCCCTCACTTTAGAGTTGATGATCATGGAGTAGTGAGATACAAGGATAGACTGGTGGTTCCATCCAATGAGGAGCTAAAAAGGAAGATTTTGAATGAAGCCCATCATTCAAAATAGTCTATCCATCCTAGCAGCAACAAGATGTATCATGATCTATGCCACTTGTACTGGTGGTCCAACATGAAGTAGGACATCACCCGACACGTCACGGAGTGCGACACTTGTGGTAGAGTTAAGACAGATCATATGCGTACTCCGGGATATTTGCAGCCCTTGCCTATCCTTGTTTAGAAATGGGGGGATATTTCCTTGGATTTCATTATGGGTTTAACCCACACATCCACGAGCTTTGATTCTATTTGGGTCATTGTAGACCGTCTCACCAAGTCTGCTCATTTTATCTCGGTGGACACTAGATATACAGCCAAAAAGTATGCTAAGATATATTTCGATTAGATTGTGACCCTACACGGAGTTTCCCTTACTATCGTCTCTGATAGAGGGTCAGTCTTTGTCTCTCATTTCTGGGAGCAACTACAGCAATGTCTGGGTACTCATCTTCTTAGAAGCTCAGCATATCACCCATAAACTGATGGTCAAACTGAAAGGGTGAACCAGGTGCTCGAGGATATGTTGAGGGCTTGTGCCATTTTTTTTCCTAAGAAGTGGGATAAGTGCTTGAAGTTAGCTAAATTTTCATATAATAACAGCTACCAAGAGAGCATCCGCATGGCACCATTTGAAGCTCTATACGGGTAGAAGTGTAGAACGCCACTGAATTGGGTTGAAGTGGGAGACTGTGGGTACTTTGGGCCTTATTTCATAAAAAAGGCTCAAGAGAAAGTAAGCATTATTCGAAGCCACTTGAAGGCAGCTCAAAGCCGACAAAAGGCTTATATAGACAAGCAAAGAAGGCCTTTGGAGTTTGCAGCTGGGGATTATGTGTATCTCAAAGTATTTTCTATGAGAGGGGTGCATCGATTTGGTGTCCATGGCAAGCTAGCCCCTCGGTATGTGGGTCCGTACAAGGTTCTGGAGCAGTGTGGTCCCGTTGCTTATCGTCTTTAGCTACCTGATATTTTATCTACATTACATAATGTGTTTCACGTCTCACAATTAAAGAAATGCCTGTGGGTTCCTGAAGAAGCCGTAGAAATTGAAGGGCTTCCACTCTAGCCTGATTTGTCTTATGTTGAGCATCCTGTCAAAATCCTGGACGAGAAAGAAAGAGTGATGATGAATAGTATGGTAAAGTTCTACAAAGTGCAATGGCAAAACCACTCAGAGGATGAGGCAACGTGGGAACAAGAGAGTTACCTATTGAAGCATTACCCCGACCTCGTCGCTGGTTCTGATAGTTAGTTGCTACGTCGAAATATATTTCCTACCTTCTTCTCACACTAGGCACATGAAATCTCGGGTCAAGATTTTATTTTAGGGGGTAGATTTGTAACACCCTCGGTGTTACATTGTACAGTTTTTGCTAAAATCATGTCATGAGCATCATGTTTGTGTATTATTGCATGTAGTAAAGTGAGAAATTAAATTTTATTGCACTAGTTCTCAAATTGAGCTCTAATTTATTCCTTGTTCAAGTATTCTTCCGTAGCCCAAATCACTTTCATTCATCTTGATCCAACTCTAGCTCTTATTATTCTTCTCCTCCTTCATTTCCCATGCACGCACTCGACACTTGCAAGCCCACGAAGCACGCTTCAGTACATTCTTTAGCAAGACGCAGTGCTTTTACTTTGTCGTGTTAAGCAAGTCAAGTTGGCAGCACATGACCGACCGGCAGCAGCATCGCACACGCTACTCATTAATCTCAATCACAAGCTCTGTCCGCTGCGCACACCGCTTGCTCTTCTGGTTTGCCTTGTATGATATGCACTACTCTACTACCCCTAGTGCCAACTGGGATGCTAGTCAAAAAGTGCTTCCATTCAATACCACTGACTTCACCATCTATCACGAGCAAGTACTTCTTGTTTTTCAATTTATTTTGCAGCATCTCCTGTGCCATTTCTTTAGGGTATTTTTTGTCATCTTTATGTCAGTTGCTGAGTAATTTATTGAAGGATGTTGGGAGCAGTGATCTACTGCAGCACGAAGTCAACACTGTCCACTGTGTCTTGCACACCGTGCGCGCCATGCACGTATGCACTGGTCACCGCAGAAACACTGTTCACCGTGAAAAATACTGTTCACCGTGCAAAACACTGTTCACCCAAGCAGCACGTAGTGCACAAGCAGTGCTTTGTTACCTTTAAGCAAGCTAGTTAGCCACTAACCTTTCGACGCATCGCTGTCGCGCCTTCGCGTCTCCTGCCTTTAAAAGAATACGCCGAGCCACCGAGCCATTTCGCTCCGTTGCTCACTTGCTTCTCTCAAATCAAGTTTCTCTATTCTTACCCGTAAAAGCTACGTCTATCGATTTCTCTCGAGCTACAATAATCAGCTAAGGTAGCTAGTCTGCAATTGATCATCTCATTCTCTAATATTTCCTTGACCTATGGTCTCCTCTCCCATTAATTCCTTAACCTTCATGTATGAACCAGCAAGCCAAATGCCACTAGTCATTTTCCTTAATCACATTTTATGGGATTAATTAGCGGCCACCTGACAAAATCAATATCTCCCTCGTACGAACTCCGATTCCATTGATTCTTTTTTCCTAAATTCATCTAAAATCATGCTCCACCCATCCATATCATTTTCTTCATCTCTAGAGCTCATTTGAATTTATTTATTTATTGTGAAATAAATTTTGTTAGATTCCTAAATTCATGATCTATCTGTTAGTGTAATTAGTTCGTATGGTTTTGCGATGTTTTAGAGTTACTTATTAATTCTAGGTTGCTTGTTATTATTATGGTTATTTACAGAATGAATTTTTTTGATGCATTGGTAGAAAGTGCTAGCCCTAAAATTCTTTAACAGTAGGTTTATTGTATTATTATGGGAAAAAGTCAACTTAACCCCCCACCTTTCATACTTGGTCTACTTCACCCCCAACTATGAAACTATCTGTTTTACCCCCTGAACTTTCTAAAATCGTCTATTTTAACCCCTATGTGGTTTTTAATAGCGGTTTTACTACAGCAACGGTGGGTTTGCTACAATGTCGGTGGGTTTGCTGCAGTGTCGGTGGTTTTGAATTTTTTTTTTATTTATTTATTTTTGGTGAATTTTTGAAAAATCATAGTAAATCATAGAAAAATCATAAAATGATAAATCTAATTTTGTTGGACTCCACATGAGTATATCTACATAGTAAATATATAATATTATATGCTTTAATACAAAATTTTTACTGTAGCTTTAGATTAATTAGAAAATCTAATTTTGTCTGTAATTAATTAGAATAATTCATAGTTGTAGCTTCTATGGTCCAATTATGGTGAAATTTTTATGGTACGCTAATTATTGTATGTTAGAACTATAGTAAAAATTTTATACTCATTGGACTATGTATAACTTAGATATAGATAAATTCTAATTAATTACTGACAAAATTGGATTTTCCAATTAATCTAAAGCTACAAAAAAATTGTACTAAAGCATACCGTATTATATATTTACTGTGTAGATCTACTCATGTGGAGTCCAATAAAATTAGATTTTTCATTTTATAATTTTTCTATGATTTACTATGATTTTTCAAAAATTCACCGAAAATAAATAAAAAAGGGAATTCAAAACCACCGGTACTGTAGCAAACCATCGACACTGTAGCAGACACGATGTTACTGTAGCAAAACCGCTGTCAAAAAACCACCCAAGGGGGTAAAATAGACAGTTTTAGAAAGTTCAGGGGATAAAACAGACGGTTTTATAGTTTAGGGAGTGAAGTAGACCAAGTATGAAAGGTGGGGGGTTAAGTAGACTTTTTCCATTATTATGTGCTCACTGTAATTTTTGTGGCCTTAGAATAGGTTGATAAATATGGTAGGTAGTGTACCTTGTTTTATCATATATATAGTAAATTGATATTAACAATAAGGATGTCTTTAGTTGCTAAGATAATACATGAAATATTTCATACCTGTTTAGTAGGAATAATATGTATCTTTGCGTATTAGTCATTAGAGTTAGCTTAGTAGCTTGGTAGATGTATTCTTGTTTTAAGAATTATTATTGTCGTATTACTAAGAGTTGCATTATCATTTCATCCATGTAGATAACGAGTTGGTAGAGTTCATGACTGTGGACGAGCAGGAGTACGACGAAGTCATCGAAGAGTACGAGGAGGAGATCCTCGTGCAGGAGGATGTCACGGATCCATCAGTTGCTGACTTTGCTGACACCGCGCCTGCCTAAGGCAAGCCCCGATGCATAACCCTTACTTTGAATAATAATTGGATATATATCTATGATGTGTATTTACGTTACAGGCATTTTATGGAAACTACATGCATAAATATATCTACCTATGAGTCCTTCTAGTACAGGTCAAGTAGCTGCTATGCTCAGGATATCGATAACGTGAGTAACCTGCCGTTACTCGCCAATAGGTGATAAACATGATCACTCATAATAAAATAGTGGAAAGGAAAATGGTGATCGAGCAGGGATATGGTTGGGTTTTGGTGGGTTAAAGGGTTGTGTCCTGCGACCAACAGGGCATAGCTGAGTTACACTTTTTTCCTGTCTATGTCGATTAAGGACCGGTCGTTGCATATGGCTCTAGGCAAGTCACAGATCTATTGTCTCGAGCACATAGTTGGATATAGGCATAGGGAAGGCTTGTTGCTCTCTTGTCATGGATCAGGCTCTTTCTGGACCGACTAATTGGAGGCGGAGATGGTGGAAGTCCTTACACCGCACTGAGTTCGGGACTAAGGAGTGGAGGCTTGAAGTCTAAGTTTGGATGAGGATCTGGACACCCAGGATAGGAGAGTGATGGGTTGGTCCTGCTTGTACCTAGGGTACAAGCGGGGCATGTGTCTTCGGGGCACCTAGCTGGGCACATTGATTCACGAATCATCGGGAAATCCGGTGCGACTTATCTGTGGTTTAGCACCGTAGTAAGAACTAAAAGTTGAAAGGAGAAGAAATGAAACTGATTGCTCAACCCTTGCTTGAAAGTAGAACAGGTGCTTATATAGACTGACTAGATGATAACTTAATACGGTTGATAATAAAAACATAAATAAGGACTCACTATTAGTATTGCTTTCTGCTAAAATAAACTAGCAAACCATAAAGTTTCTCATATTTCTTGGAGTCGGGAAATTATTCTCACTAGTCGGGTAAGCCTTGCAAGTACATTGTGTACTCAGGGTTTATTTACCCCTGTTGCAGGTGATGCATGAGAAGTACCTTTGTGTGGAGGATTTTTCTGGTGGGCTCAGACGAATTCTCGTTCTTATCGCTAGATGTTTATATTAAATTCCGTTGTTTATCATTCCGCACTCTAATATTTGGTATTTTAATAATGTACTTTTAAGAAACTTTGATATATGAAATGGACAAGTATTTTAACTCATTCCTATTGTTGGATCCTTAGGATAAATGTGGATCTTTTGGGTTCTTCCTTGTGGGTGTGCCCAACAGATACCGCCCGTTGTAGCTTGCTTTTGGGGTGTTTAGTGTCTGGTGGAAGACAAGCACCTCCGTAAGCGTGTTATTTTGGACGGTTCTGCCACACAGGCCTACCGCGATCAAGTCATCGTTGCCGGTGAGCATCCAGACGATATCGTCATTAGCAGCCGCCTTGGTCGCTCTATGCCACAGCTAGAGGACGACGCATCGGCTACCGACATGCGCAAAGAGATGGAGGAGGATGAAAAGATCATATCAGAATAGATCAATAGAAGAAGAGGAGGGTTAGGTTAGGGTTTTACCTATGTAACCGGAGCCTGGTGCTGGAGAAGACGAGGGCCACCTAGAGAAGACGACACACCGGTTAGCAAGGATGGCGAGCGACGAAGGAGGGACAAACAGTGACATGAACTCATATAATCACCGAGATCTAGAAGGGAGAAAGGGAGAGGGACAAGGGGAAGGGAGCGGCTCGTCGGTGGCAGGCGGATCGAGGTCACCGGAGTCAGGGAGGACGGACGCCAGTCGCCAGCAGAGGAGTCGAAGAGGCGAGACGAGAGAGCGGCGCGGTGGGTGGAGTGGATAGAAATGGATTAGGGTTCAGGATGAGGGGGAGGGCGCCGCATCCGCTCGATTATATATTAGGGGGAAGGCCGGAGGCTGAAAGCCTACTAGGCCAGTGGGCCGTTGAGAGGTGGGGAAGGGAGGTGGGGAGGCCTAAAGGCCGGGCCAGGCCGAGTTGGCACGTCGTGCCTGGGGTAAGGCCCAGGCATGGCCTGCTCTACCGGGTCGTGCTAGCCCGAGCCCGCACACCATCGGGGCGGCCCGTGCTTGGGCTAGGCCAAATTTACGGGCTTCGTGTCAGGCCTCGAGCTGCATGGACATTTATATGAACAAGTCAAGGAGGGGAACAATGGCACCATGCATGTGCCTCCTAGTGTTTGGCTCTATGTGATGTAACAGTAGTATATACATGGCCGGCGCTTACTTTGCAAAAAAAAAACAAATACGGAAATGATCCATGCTTTGCAAAAACAAATACGGACATGATCTAGCCAGCGTATTGGATAAGATACGACTCGTATAAGATACTACTGTTGGGAACGGTCGGCTGGCTGGTTGGTCGGTCCAACTCAGTACTTCGAGCCCTGATAGGCTCACTCTTTTTTTTTTTTTGCTTTGGCCACAGTGACAGAGATAAAAACTTCCTCGGATCTGTGGCTGGCTTATTTTACGGAGCTACGGTGTCACTGTGTAAGGGTAAAATAGTTCGGAGGGTTTCTAATCTACGTGAGAAGATCTTTTCTTAAGCCGAAATACTCCGAAGCAGTCTAATTTATAAGATACTACTGGTACAAGTGTACATCTGTATAAGGCCACAAGCCAGCGATGCAAGATCAGAGATGCGCGCGGCGTGGACGGGCGCTGGCGCAGTGGCGCGGGTGGATGGCGCGGGCAAAAACGTCGGCGGCGGACGGTTCGCGCGAGCTGCCCTGCCCAACCAATGCATTTCAGGTTTCAGCGTTTGGTCAGCCGGCGCAGCGACGAGGGGAAAAGGCTGCGTCTCGCCACCCGTCAGTCGTGGCTCGTGAGTCGCGACGCGAAGCCAACGGGTCCTCTGCACGCGCATGGGCTCGTCTCCGGTTTGCTGGGCACGCGCCGTTTTCAGTTCGACTTTGAAGGCACCCGTTTATTTCCTCCGTCCCGAAATCATAATTAGAATGTTTCTTATTTGACACCTTAAAGTCTAAAGATAACTCGATTTTTTATATGACCATGATCCATGAAAGATAAACATACTGCGTGCATCCGGACGGACGCCCGCACAACCCGCACCCATCCACCTAGATTTGCCCCACCCTGCACGCGCATCCTGCCCTTTGTCGCTGTGCCCGCCATTCCTTCCTCTGACCTCCTCCTCTCTCCGCACAGGCGGAACCCGAGAGCTAGGGTGAACGGTTGAGGACGAGCAGGCCCCGTCCGCAGGCCCTTGGCATGTCGCGCGTCCCTTCCCCTAGCCCCCGACGCGTCGCGCGCCCCATCCGCAGGCCCCCCGCTCGCCATGCCCCATCCCGGCGCCCGGACCGTGCGCCCATCACTCAACGTGCCCTCGTGACTCTTCAAACAACATGACACTTGAATGCAATATGCGTCTGAAACAAATGAAATATTTATAACATACACTTGTAATATATGTGTGAAACATATGGAACATTAAGATAAAACACTTGCAACATGAAAACACTTGCTACAACATAAGACCGAAACAGATAAAATATTTGGAACATACTCTTGCAACATATGTGTGAAAAATAAGCAATATCCAGATCAAAACGCTTGCAACGTATGTCTGAAACAGATGAAACGTTTTAAACATGTATGCAACATAGCTCTGAAATACTCATGCACTTACAACATACCTTCACCCCAGCCGAGCTTGGGGCCCCTGACGGGCGTCCGCGTGTGCAGGAACTCCAGCAGCGTCGTCGACGGATCCACGCCGGCGGCCTCGTACCGCTTCACGTTCACAGCCACCACCACCGTCTCCGCGGTCGCCGCCTTCCCCATCTCCATCTGCACAGCCTCACAACGGTCAAATTAAACGAAACGACCACCTCGCTTCCCTCCTGCACTGCACTGCAAGTCTGCAACGGCCGGATCGAGCTGGTTTCGACGTGCCACGGCAGCACGCCACCCTGGTCCATGGGCTCTTGTTTATAGCTAGCTAGCAGCCTAGTACGATCGAGGCGGGCGGGCGACCGGTGTGATGCACGTTCGCGATCGATGCGGTCTTTGACCAACTCCCAAAAGTCTTCGGGCGGTAATAATGTATTAATGTAAGTATATATTTGGGAAAAAGTCTATTTAACCCCCTACCTTTCATACTTGATTGACTTCACCCCCAACTATGAAACCGTCTGTTTTACCCCCTAAACTTTCTAAAACCGTCTATTTTACCTCTGGGCGGTTTTTGACAGCGGTTGCTACAGTAACGGTGGTTTGCTACATTGTCGGTGGGTTGCTACAGTGCCGGTGGTTTTGAATTTTCTTTTTTTTTATTTATTTTTGGTGAATTTTTAAAAAATCATAGAAAATCATAGAAAAATCATAAAATGATAAATCTAATTTTGTTGGACTCCACATGAGTAGATCTACATAGTGAATATATAATACGGTATGCTTTAGTACAAAATTTTTACTGTAGCCTTAGATTAATTGAAAAATCTAATTTTGTCTGTAATTAATTGGAATAATTCATAGCTGCAGCTTCTATGGTCCAATTGTGGTGAAATTTTTATGATACGCTAATTATTGTATGCTTGAACTATAGTAAAAATTTCGTACTCATTGGACTATGTATAACTTAGTTATAGATAAATTCTAATTAATTACAGACAAAATTGGATTTTCCAATTAATCTAAAGCTACAAAAAAAATTGTACTAAAGCATACCATATTATATATTCACTGTGTAGATCTACTCATGTGGAGTCCAATAAAATTAGATTTTTTATTTTTATGATTTTTCTATGATTTACTATGATTTTTCAAAAATTAACCAAAAATAAATAATAAAAAAGAAAATTCAAAACAATGGACACTGTAGCAAACCCACCGACACTGTAGCAGACCCGCTGTTACTGTGGCAAAACCGCTGTCAAAAAACCGTCCAAAGGGGTAAAATAGACGGTTTTAGAAAGTTAAGGGGGGTAAAACAGACGGTTTCATAGTTTGGGGGTGAAGTAGACCAAGTATAAAAGGTGGGGGTTAAGTAGACTCCTTCCTATATATCTGGGTCGCCATGGATGCATTTATTTGACTTTTTTCAGCAGCATCCTTAGACCGGCGACCTGGCATGCCGTGCTGCTAGAGTGTTTACGAAGTTACGATGCGCGCGCGAGCCAGGCGAAGGAAGGTGTTTCTGTCCGGGGCGGCCCTGCGTACTACAGCTTCGCCCCTGGTACGACTGGGGCTTAGGCCCGGTGAGATAGCATGTCGAAGAGGAGGCACGGCACGGCATGGTTGCCTGCATGCTCGTGCTTAAGCGAGCCCGCGTCTTGTCGGACCACATTGCCCGTTTGGCCACCGGCCATGGTGAGGTCATATAGTCGATACGAGTAGTAGGCTCTGTTGTTATTATCTGTATCGTGATCCGTGATGATTGGGAAAAAAAACACTTACAACTAATAACAAGATTGTACTTAACTTTGTTTCCACGTACGTAAAAGAACGTGTCGACGCTTTTCTGATTATTAACCTTGTTGAGAAGCGAGAAAGTGTCTCGGGCTTTTGCTTTGACTTCAACACCTAATAAAAAAGCCTTGTCAAATGCACGTTAGAGCAAATTGGTTTCTAAAGCCAAAAGTAGTTGAAGCGCCCGCGTACAAATTCACCATTAATCATGTAACAGGAAAAATATCGCGCAAAGCCTGACTTTAGCAAATCATACAGAAACTAAAATTTTCAACTCTTGGAAGGTAAAGTGAACTAGCAACTGATTCAGCAACACCATTTTTACCATCATGGTTTGTCAAAAAATGATCACCAGGTTCCCGATTGCTAGCATTCAGATACCTCACCTCTGCTGCTACAAACCCAAAAAAAAAAAAAAAGTTCCTTGAGCAGATCATACAGAAACTAACTAAGATAATTACCTACAGCAAGATGTAAGATATGACAGTCCATATTTGCCAAAGCCAATAACTATTCGTTCTCAATCTCCCCCAAATATCCGAGTTGGTTAGAAAAGTTGATAGGCATTGACCCAAAGTATTATGTACTTAGCATATTCATCATCCCCAGCAAGCAACACAATCAGATGTAACTGCCTTAAAGCTTTTACCACGTCAGCTTCCATTGTTTTGTATGATTAGAAATCTCACTTCACAATTTAGAATATACCACAATGAATTACATGAAGGTATTTAGATTGAAATAAATAAACGGCAATGTTGGGTATAGGGCGTCCATCCGTCCGGACAGTGCCGATGGTGGGCCGCGACGCAGCCCAATGATCGCCCATCCACTCGCCCTCACCCCCAACCGTTCTAAAAAAAGAAAAAAAACTTCTTATCCCTTCCGCTCCCTCCTCTCCACCACATCGCCTTGCAGCTGCCACTCCGTCCATCTCGTCCGGAACGCGGATGCCACTCTACCTCGTTGTTGTCGTGCACCCCATCCGACACGCGCTCGCTGGTGGTGCTCGCTCCGCCCGTCGTGCGCCGCACGCCCGGCTCAGCCAAGACCGGTGGTGGTGGCGGCAGTGGTGCACGCGCGCCGCTGCTAATGCGCCCGCTCGGCCGAGCCAAGCCCGCTACTAGTGGCAGTGGTGCTTGCGCGCCGCTGCTCGTTGCCGGCTCCAACCCCGGCGGCTAGAATCGATAGGCCCCGGTCTTCCCCTCACTTTATGTTGCATATGTATGTTTCAATTGTTTCAGACGTTTCAAATGTATGTTAAAATTGTTCCATTTTGATGTTGCAAAAGTAGATCGGAGGATGTTGCATATGTTGCAAGTGTTTCAGATGCGTGTTGCAAGCGTTTGTTCAAAATGTTTCATCTGTTTTTAGACGTTTGTTGCAATCGTTTTTGATCTGAATGTTGCATATATTTTACATAATATGTTGCAATAGTATGTTCCAAGATGTTTTCAGTTGTTTCAGTCTTTTGTTGCAGAAAGTGGTTTCATGTTGCGAGTGTATTTTTTTAGATGTTTCATGTGTTCCATACACATGTTGCAAGTGCATGTTCCAAGTGTTTCATCTGTTTTCGAGACGTATGTTGCATTTGAATTTTTTTTCATGTCGCAAGTGTTTTATGTTGTTCGGCCAGGGACGAGACAAGGGGGAAGGAGGACGGTGCGCGCGGCGCGCCGAGGGGGCGGGCGGACGGGTGCTCTAGTCGAGGGGCACGCCGAGTCCCGGCTCTCGAGTGTCGCCCGTACAGAGAGAGAGAAACAGGTCTGAGGAATGACCGGCAGGCGTAGATATAGGGGCGGAGTGCGCACGTGGGGCGGGCAATCCAGACGAGGGGTGGAGCGATGGTGAATTGGGATGGGCTACGCGGACGTCCAGGCGCCACGCCGATAAATATAAGGAGCTCACACGAGCCCCGTTCGGCTGATAGAATTTTGGCTGAAATTGGCTGAAAAACATGGTTCCGGCTAAAAAAAAAGCTAAATAAATCGAATATGAGATAAGCGGAATGGGCCACGGAACATGATTGTTTAGTACGCAGCAGACTATGCCAACCAAACGCGGCACAACGGCGGGCACCCGGAGACCACGGCCACATGGAAGTCGGCAGAGGTCGCATGCACACACACTCCATGGACACAAACCACATGGAGGTCGCCCCCGAGCCCGCTTTGCTCGGCCTGCCTTTTTGTGTAGTGTAGCCCCACGGAGAAAACAAACACCGAGAAAAGTCTGAAGAGAGATGGTTGCATGATTGATGCTAATAATGGCCGGGAGGCACGTACTATCACGTGACCGGAACGTTGCCCACTCTTTCCGTCCGTCCCCTGACAAAAAGGCCACCATATGCTGGACCACACCCACCATTCTCGGCTGTCTGTCTCTCGTTTCCTCCCTCCGTTGAAACAGGGAAGGAAAAAGAAGCATGGAGTAGTGAAAGATTGAATGACGAACAAACTGATCAACATTCAAAGTATTTACATGGTTTCGTTTTCTTTGAAAATTGTTGAGCTTCTCTGCTGTCACTCAACTAAGAAGACGGCACGCGCTCAGGTCGTACACCAAGTACGGACGGAACGCGTGCCTAACTAATATGCTTGCTAAATCACAATCATGACCGTTCAATTCGTGTACTCGATACATGACGGGTTTATATTAGGACGAGCATGGTTACTGACAAATTAATGATCACAATTTATACCAACAGAATTATATTCATTGATCTCTCTCATAGAACTTATTAGAAGCAGGGAAGAGGTATAGGTACCAACAATTTAATAATTAATTAACAAAAAGGAAAATGAAAATATCTGGAATCAATACGCAGGGAAAGAAAGGAAGAAACGGCAGAATTTCGCAAAAAGGATCTAAGCTCCGCATGCAATGCAATGCAGGACGCGATCTTCCTCCGTGCCGGTTGCCTTGCCTTGCCGAGCAGCTAATACACGCCGTAGTCACGGAACATGAGCTCCGGCCTCGGCTCGCCGGATCCTGCAGCCGCCGCCGCCGCCGCCGCGGCGTCACGGTGGCTTCCGTGGATGAGGATGAGCTCCTTCTGGCGGCGCAGCTCCACGACCTTGCGGTGCGAGTTGGAGTGCTGCGTGAGCACGAAGGTGGGGCTGGCCGCCGGCCGGTACTCAGGCATCAACCGCCCGGACTTGAACCGCACGCCGCACGCGTTGCACAGGGTCTTGGGGCCCAGCGGCCCCGACCGCCACTGCGGCGTCTTCTCAGACGCGCAGTGCGTGCACCGACGCACGCCGCCCTCGTCCCCAGTCGCGGCCCCGCCCGGGCTCTTGTTGCCGCGGTTGCCGCCGTTCGGGCGTGCCGGCTTGTTCGACGACGACGGAAAGTCCGAAGACGACGAGCAGGACGATGATAATGGAGACGACTGCGATGGTGGGCGCGGCACGAGGGAGTGCCACGCCTCGGAAGCCGCGGCGGTCGCGCGGCCGGACCGCTTGCTACGCGCGCCGCGGCCAGGCGCCGCGGTGACGCAGCTGTCTTGACCGGCCGAGGTGCCTTCTCCATTGCCTGCCGTGTTAGCAGCCGCAGCCGCTGCTGCCACTGCGGCATGCGCGGCCGATGAGTAATTCGGCATGTCGGAGTAGGAGTCGTCCACGAACTTGGATAGCCACTCCAGCTCGGCAGCTTCCTCGCTCTGAATCATCATATATACCGCAATTGTTTAGCGATCTCATGCATCGAAACCTCTCTAATAAGTACAGTAGGTAACACATTCATGTATATATTTAATTTAATTTTGATATGTACTCACGGGTATGTAGAACTCATCGGCGAAGGAGAGGAGCGACGACGTCTGGTGATCCGACGAGTTGGCGGTGGGTGATGGTTCACCCACCATGGCCCCCGAGTGGTGTCCCTGCTTGTCAGTGGCCGCGGTGGGGAAGAACTCGTGGGCGCCAGCGCCGGTGGAGAGGTCGTCCACGCTCATGGCGTCGCCCATGGGCGGCATCCCGTAGTAATGGTGGTGGTGCGAAGTGGAGTAGCAGGCGCCGCCGCTGTGGTGACTGGTCATCGGCGCCGTGGTGATGCTGGAGGCGTTGTGGTGGTATGTGCCCATTCCCATGCCGAGATCCACCCCCATGGCCATTTCCCACTCCGACGCCATCGATCGCCAACACAAGAGCTAGCTAGCTGCCTAAGAGCTAACCGTACGACGTACTGCTACTTGATTAGCACAGGGCATCAGTTCCTTGAAACGAGCAAGTGACCGTGCTCGTTCCAGTACGAGCTAGTACCTGCTGGCCTTGTGCTAGTCTCAGTGACGAGAGTGCGTGCGTGTGAGTGAGGGAGAGTGTGTGGAGTGGAGCGATGAGAGGGGGAAGAAATAGTGCTGGGCTCGCTCTGGGGGTCGGGGGCTCCAGTCACTTCATCACCAGTAACAAAGGAAGGGGTTGTTGCCAAGTGAGGTGATGGGAGGAGACTAGAAAGAGGTGGAGCTACCAGTGCATGTGTGTGCATGATAAAACTATGTTTTGACAAAAGCTGTAAAGATAGCATGTTAGGGAGGTGCAATTACGGGGGTGTATAGAATTAGATTAGAGTGCAGAGGGGGAGGGGCGAGGAAGCTGCAGCCCAGCACGGCAGCAGCAGGCCCCAACGTGCCCCGTCGCATGCACTGCATCCATCCACTATCTCTCTGCCCACCCACATTCACATGCTCATCAGCTCCACCGCCACACGCAGTCATTCACACACTACACTACTCTCTCCCCTCCCTAGCATAATTCCGTTAGCTACTGGCTGTACCAGTACCAGTATAGCAGCAGCCCCAGTATTTTTTTAAAGGAAAAAGTCTACTTCACCTCTCACCTTTCATACTACTTCACCTCTCATCTTTCATACTTGGTCTACTTCACCCCCAACTATGAAACCTGTTTTACCCCCTCAACTTTCTAAAACCGTCTATTTTACCCCTGGGAGGGTTTTCAACGGCGGTTTTTGCTACAACAACAGCGGGTCTGCTACAGTACGGTGGGTTTGCTACAGTAACAGCGGGCCTGCTACGGAAACGACTGTTTGCTGCGGTGTCGCTAGCTTTGAATTTTCTTTTTTTTATTTATTTTCGGTGAATTTTTGAAAAATCACAGAAAAATCATAAAATGAAAAATCTAATTTTATTGGACTCCACATGAGTAGATCTACACAATGAATATATAATACAGTATGCTTTAGTACAAATTTTTTTTGTCGCTTTAGATTAATTGGAAAATCCAATTTTGTCTCTAATTAATTAGAATTTATCTATAACTAAGTTATACATAGTCCAATGAGTACGAAATTTTTACTATAGTTCAAGCATACAATAATTAGCGTAGCATAAAAATTTCACCACAATTGGACCATAGAAGCTGCAGCTATGAATTATTCCAATTAATTACAGATAAAATTGTATTTTCCAATTAATCTAAAGCTACAAAAAAAATTTGTACTAAAGCATACTGTATTATATATTCATTGTGTAGATCTACTCATGTGGAGTCCAATAAAATTAGATTTTTTATTTTATGATTTTTCTATGATTTACTATGATTTTTTAAAAATGCACCGAAAATAAATAAAAAAGGAAATTCAAAACGGACGGCACTGTAGCAACCCACCGTTACTGTAGCAAGCCCGCTGTTGCTGTAGCAAACCGCCGCTGAAAACCGCCCAGGGGGTAAAATAGACGGTTTTGGAAAGTTGATGGGGGTAAAACAGACGGTTTCATAGTTGGGGGATGAAGTAGACCAAGTATAAAAGGTGGGGGTGAAGTAGACTTTTTCCTTTTTTTAATAAAAGAAGAAAAAAAACTGAAGAAAGAGACGGGGAAGAAATAAGGCCCAGCTTAGATGCGAAATTTTTTACAAAACACAACTGTAGCGTTTTTCGTTGTTATTTGGTAATTAGTGTCCAATCATAGTTTAATTAGGCTTAAAAGATTCGTCTCGTGGATTTCATATAAACTGTGTAATTAGTTTTATTTTTTATTTATATTTAATGCTTCATGCATGCGTTTAAAGATTCGATGTAACGAAAAATCTTAAAAAATTTGACAAAATGAAGTGGAACTAAACAGCACCTAAGAATCGGTTACTTTAACCGCAATGCGTGCACACACGACCACGTGACTCCATGAGCTGTAGCCTGTGCAACTGTCCATGGGAGTGAACGCCGGAGCATCCTGACCTGGCGGAAATCAATGCTGCTCGCCTCGCAGGGGCATTCGTATACGCAGCAGGCAGGGGCAACCGGGAAAAGGTCTGCCACGCATGCACTGAGAATGGTTAATCGGTCAATTTCCTCTGTCCATACGTCGTCCCGGCTCCATTCGACGGAAGTACAGAGTATTTTACCGCCGTTTTTTTGGTAGATGGTTTCTTGAGTCGGCTAAAACTAATTTGTTATAAAAAAATATTATTCTATAATTGATAAATCGTTCTGATAAGTTGAAAGCGAACATAGCCTAGCGATCAACTATACGATGACAGAGGTAGGCCGGCCGGGCATGTGGTACCTTCTCGTACGGTGACTTGATCGGGCTCATTGATTATTACTCGCTGTAACACACGGTTAGCCCAATTAACTGGGGTGGGGTAGCCAGCTTTTGCTAGCTTGCTGCAGGTTGAAACTTGAAAAGAAAGCTTCCACGCATACTCTCTACTATGTGCATCACGTACTGCGACAAAGCCCGACAGTACTAGACATGTTGACACATGGTGCGTCTGACACACGGAATATTGACACGTGAGCTTAATGATGCGAAGCTGTCGTTTTAGTACGCGCTAGCTAGCTCTCTCCCACCCCGGCCTCCCGGCCGTCTCCCTCTCATGTGTCATGTAGGAGGAGGAAAGTACTACTACGAGCTAGTAATAACATTTAGCTGAAGCCAGGATCTGCTCAGATTTCTCACGATTAAAGTATCTGCAAGTTAGTTAGTTAAAGAGCCTGTGTTAAACTTTTAGCCTACTCGTACACTAGCTACATGTGGATATACGTACGTACGTGAGTTTTGATTTCTCTGTAACCAGCAGCAGCTCAAATAACTGGTACTACGACTACTCCAATATCACACATACCTGCTACGGCTGCTAAAACTAGACTAGACTAGATGGAGTAGCTAGTGGACTGTAGTGAGAGCAAGTTCACGGAATCATCTAGTCAAACTCTGCAAAAACTAACTAATAATAATGATCTCGATCGAGTGCGTGGGCTGCCTCAATATATATTTGGATCGATCGATCGATCGTCAAGGAAGAAATAAACGGTGTGCCGGCCGGGCACACCGTGTGATATGATCGATCACACCGTTAGGTACGTACTCCAGTTAGTTGTATCCCTTTTTCAAAATACACGTATATATATGATGTTTATTTATACCTATATAACAAGCCAATTAATTACAGTTCGGTTTAAAGAAACTGTGGAGAATTATTGGGTTTCGACAAGTGGAAACTTGTCATGATCGAGCCATCGCCAAGGGACCGTTTGTCAGTGACAGCTCCCGATCTGACGAGTAGATAATAAATTAGCTTGTGGAGATTATTAGGAGGTGAACCACCAATGGGTACGGACGTTGTGCGCAGGGAACGGAGGTCGCCGCTGGAGTGGCGTTTACGCTCAGAGTTTGGATAAGATATAAGATATGAAGATAATAATAATGTTACTGCAACATACTAGGAGTAATCAGTCACTTTCCCACTTGTGTGACAACACACTGACACTACTACTACCTCCATGCATGCAGTAATCAATGATGAGGTGAGAGTGCGCAGGGAATTTAACGACGGCGACGAGGGCCGAGGGGGGCCTGGTGGAGCTGGAGCTGCTGCTGAGGAAGAGGAAATGCCGAATTGCATTGGCTGGTTGCGGTGGTAGTTACCGCCCGCAGGTAAAGGGTTTGACATCAAGGCAGCGTGGAGTATCGGCGCCTGTGGGTATGGGGACCCCTGCCCAGCTGCCCTGACCTGCTCCTGCTCCTGCTCCTGCTCCTGCTCCTGCCCGCGCGCCCCTCGCTCTGGCGGGGCCTCTGGGTTCTCTGGCCCTGACCCCCTTTACTTTTTCAGTTTTCACCGTTGCCCGGCCGGCCAGTACGACGTGCTCACCCCGTTTCTCACACGGCTCACTCACCTCCTATCCTCTCCCCTCGCCCTCGGCTCCCCCATCCTGCCCATGAGGGGATGAGGCCATGAGTACATGGCTTAATTACCAAAGGAATAATTGGCACTATCCAGATTAACAACAATTTTCATTTAATGTGGTCGAGGTTTTTGTCGCTGGCTGCTATATTAGCACAACAACTAACATCTGGTCTCTGACGACAAGAAGGGTATATGTATATATAGTAGCACCATTGAGTCTTGACAATTATTATATGCGGTAGCACATATATATACACGGGCGACATGTCGGATCTCTCTTTTTCAATCTCAACTAACATGTACGATCACAGGACTGATTTTGTCCGTGCGTGCTGATATCTCCAATTTCTGAAAACATGATGTTCTCGTCCAGTATGATGAGGGCTAGCTATGTGAGCAAACTAATTAGAATCCCAAGCCACATATATATATTGCGCACAAGGGACCATTGATACAGGCTCATAATGGATGGGATGGTTGCCATTTTGCGACCACATGAAGGACCACGCGGCGGAGGTAGTGCTGTATGGTCGTCATGGACATGAGAAATTTACGAGATGGCTTGCTAACTGTACTGCACCACCTCCGTTCCGTTCACTTACTTTGTGTACGCCTAGAAGGACCACGCACCCTAGCTGTTTCTCGTTGCGTCCTACCACTCAATCAGACAATCCGTACATTGTGTACGCCGGGGAGACAAGCACCTACTAGAGGCGCAAGAATGGCCGACGGTTATTAAACCGTCGGCCATTAATTTGTACCGTCAGGAAGCACAATTGCCGAGCGTATACCGTCGGGAAGCTCCCGTCGGGCATCCATGGTCGGGCATTCCCACTTTTACCGACCGGTAGTCAGTTATTGTATGGCTGACGCTCGACAATTAGTTGGTAAACACGTCATTCGGCCTTTGGTCCGACATGAATTGCCGAGGGTTTCCCGGTCGGGGATTTATTGCTTGACAATTTTTTTTAAACCCATTAGGAAACATATCCAGACGGGGATTTGTTGCTTGATAGTTTTTTTAAACCCATCGGGAAACATATCCGGTCAGGGATTTGTTGCATGACAGTTTTTTAACCCATCAGGGAAACATATTAGCAACGGTGTTTATTAACCGTCTGGAATTAAATACTCTCGGTAGAATATATATGTGAAGGTTTTGGTTTCCCACCGGCTAAAACTATTAAACCATCGGCAATATAGAGATGAAGTTGTTTTATTATAATCCATCATCTGATATTGCTTGGGATATTTTTTATAGCCGTAAATAATTAATATATGTAACCAGGAAGATCAATTACAAAGGTTGAACATTCACAATTCATGACATTTCATAACCAACTCTTTAATATTGAAAGGTACGGTCTAGACATTCTGAAAGTTTCTAAGAACATTCTTCAACATTACATAAATTAATGTTCAAATTAAAATACTTGACTAAGATACTGCTATGCTGTTCACAAGGCATAAGAAAAACTACTTAAAAGTGCCACACTGCATATGTTGCATATAATCTCTTCTCATAACCAGGAAGCATCATCATCGAAAAAGTCTTCACCATTATTCTCGTAATTTTGGCCATCATCTTGGGAATGGTATCCTTCATCATAATAATCAAAGATGTCATCTTCATTTTCCTCACCACTATAGTCTGCTCCACTAATATTTTCCTCACCACTATAGTCTGCTCCACCAATGTTATCCTACAGAAGTTATAAAATTATTTTTATAAGCATATGAACTAGCTTGAATATATATAAGATAGATTTTGCAATAATTTTAGATATGGCACGGATACATTTGGAACACACTTAATACTTACATGATCAGATGCATTAGGAACATTTTTCTCATGCTCTCTAGCGAATGCAACCTCAGATTCAGAAGTAGGCTGCATGTCATCCATATATTAGTTTATACTTTGAAGGTCAGTTTTGTAATGAATTGAGGTGGGGAAAATAAAATTCAAATCTGAATCAACTAGAGTGATGCTTGAGTTCATTGTAATAATTTGTGCTATGTGAGGTAGCTGGTAAACTTACCAAGTTAGTTGCAGTTTCCTGAGCTAATGCATCAAAGTCCATTCCTTGTTTAGCAACAAGTGCCTGTTAAAACTTCATGGTTAGCCATAGGTATTTATTTGTACGCATATATTTATTCTAACAATAATTACCCGCACAACATGTTCAAGGTTGCTATATTCTTTTCGCAACAACAGATTTTCCCTTTCAAGTCGCTTCTCTTTAGCAGAAACATATGGTTATGCACTTCTTTTCCTTGTCTTGATTGCTTCCTTCTCAGCAATACTAATTGCTCCATCACCAATTCCTAGCTTACCATGTGGCATTCTACCTGCACACTCATAAATGACACTTGCATCTAATTCAGGATGCTCAATTTTCTAATTCGTGCCATACTTTTTTTTCCATTCCTTCCTCATATTGTGCCTTTTCCAAAAAAAACATAGAAAAGCTGAGCATCAGTAACAAGACAACTACAAGAGCTATCAGCTAAATAATCCAACACTTACCCATTTAATAGCAGCATTCTGGTTGCACAACCTGCCATCATTTGTCCCTGGATTCAATTCATGATTATGCAGCCAAGCGCCACCAATTCTAGGGTCAACGCTAGTTTTTAGTGCCTGCAATTAAAGTGTAAGTCTGCTTTGACATGTATTGAACATTGTACATCAGTAGTTTATGAAGTCACAACTTTTTGGTTTGGGTTCTTTACCAGCCATTGGCGTGTTGCTGGTAAGCTTCTTGAGCCACCGCGATGGTATACGTTATTATTTCCAGCTAGGCGATTTTGCTTTGCCTTTAAGGATGACTTTCTAAATTTTGATGTACTCCAGTGCTCACATAGCAAAGCCCAACCTTCATTGGTTGTAAAGTCTCTTGGTTTAACAGATATAAGTGCTTCTTTTGTTGGCCAACGATTTCCATATTCATCTACATCTTCTGGGGGCACATTACCATCCTTATATAGTTTCTTTGTGATAGCCCGCTTCTTTTCACTCAACATCTTAGGCACCACAACAACAACAACAACAACAACAACAAAGCCTTTAAGTCCCAAACAAGTTGGGGTAGGCTAGAGTTGAAACCCAACAGAAGCAATCAAGGTTCAGGCACGTGAATAGCTGTCTTCCAAGCACTCCTATCTAAGGCTAAGTCTTTGGGTATATTCCATCCTTTCAAGTCTCTTTTTATTGCCTCTACCCAAGTCAACTTTGGTCTTCCTCTGCCTCTCTTCACGTTACTATCCTGACTTAGGATTCCACTACGCACCGGTGCATCTGGAGGTCTCCGTTGCACATGTCCAAACCATCTCAACCGGTGTTAGACAAGCTTTTCTTCAATTGGTGCTACCCCTAATCTCTCACGTATATCATCGTTCCGAACTCGATCCCTTCTTGTATGACCGCAAATCCAACGCAACATACGCATTGCCGCGACACTTAGCTGTTGAATATGTCATCTTTTTGTAGGCCAACATTCTCCACCATACAACATAACAGGTCTAATCGCCGTCCTATAAAACTTGCCTTTTAGCTTCTGTGGTACCCTTTTGTCACATAGGACACCAGACGCTTGCCGCCACTTCATCCACCCTGCTTTGATTCTATGGCTAACATCTTCATCAATATCCCTGTCCCTCTGTAGCATTGATCATAAATATCGAAAGGTATCCTTCCTAGGCACTACTTGACCTTCCAAACTAACATCTTCCTCCTCCCGAGTAGTAGTGCCGAAATCATATCTCATATACTCAGTTTTAGTTCTACTAAGTCTAAAACCTTTGGACTCCAAAGTCTCCCGCCATAACTCCAGTTTCTGATTCACTCCTGTCCGGCTTTCATCAACTAGCACTACATCGTCCGCGAAAAGCATACACCAAGGGATGTCCCCTTGTATGTCCCTTGTGACCTCATCCATCACTAAAGCAAACAAATAAGGGCTCAAAGCTGACCCTTGATGTAGTCCTATCCTAATCGGGAAGTCATCCGTGTCTCCATCGCTTGTTCGAACTCTAGTCACAACATTGTTGTACATGTTCTTAATGAGCCCGACGTACTTCGTTGGGACTTTATGTTTGTCCAAAGCCCACCACATAATATTCCTTGGTATTTTATCATAAGCCTTCTCCAAGTCAATAAAAACCATATGTAGGTCCTTCTTCTTCTCCCTATACCGCTCCATAACTTGTCTTATTAAAAAAATGGCTTCCATGGTTGACCTTCCGGGCATGAAACCAAATTGGTTCATAGAGACCCACGTTATTGCTCTTAAGCGATGCTCGATAACTCTCTCCCATAGCTTCATAGTATGGCTCATCAACTTAATTCCCCGGTAATTTGTACAACTTTGAATATCCCCTTTATTCTTGTAGATCGGTACCAATATACTTCTCCTCCACTCATCAGGCATCTTGTTCGATCGAAAAATATAGTTGAACGGCTTGGTTAACCATACTACAGCTATGTCCCCGAGGCATCTCCACACCTCGATTGGGATACCATCCGGTCCCATCGCCTTACCTCCTTTTATCCTTTTCAACGCTTCTCTGACCTCAGATTCTTGGATTCTCCGCACAAAGTGCCTATTGGTGTCATCAAAAGAGTCATCCAACTGAAAGGTTGTGTCCATATTCTCACCATTGAACAATTTGTTAAAATACTCTTGCCATCGATGTCGGATCTCATCCTCCTTTACCAAGAGATGCTCCCTTTCATCCTTAATGCACTTAACTTGGTTGAAGTCCCGTGTCTTTCTCTCACGAACCCTAGCCATCCTATAAATGTCCTTCTCTCCTTCCTTCGTACTCAAATGTTGGTAAAGATCCTCGTACGCTCTACCCTTTGCCACACTTACAGCTCGCTTTGCAGTCTTCTTTGCCACCTTGTACTTCTCTATGTTGTCCACACTCCTGTCATGGTACAAGCGTCTATAGCATTCTTTCTTCTCCTTAATAGCCCTTTGGACTTCCTCGTTCCTGTCATGGCCAACGATTTCCATATTCATCTACATCTTCTAGGGGCACATTACCATCCTTATATAGTTTCTTTGTGATAGCCCGCTTCTTTTCACTCAACATCTTAGGCACCATATTTTTAAATTTTAACTCCAAGACAGCATCTGCCTCAGCTCTAACTTCTGGAAGACACTTGAAACGCCACTGCCATATTATTTATAGTAAGTTGCCGTTGAGATAACTTTTAAACAATAGCAAAGCTAGTTAGTAAGCTGTAGTTATTATGCACATGTAGCACATACCCAGAACTCTTCCAATACTCTCTTATCAGTTGATACCCCAGCTATGGTAGTCTTCTTGAAGTCTTCCCATGTTAGCACTGGCTTCATCCCATTTATTGTATCAACAAAATCAGGACACATCTCGCGAACTAGAGCGCCAATTACTGTTGGGGGTTTGCGAGAACTTTGATAAGGATGCACTTCCCAGTGCCTGATAATTTTATATTAAATCAAATGACATCATCATATAGGGATAAAAGATATAAAATACATAAGTGAAATGTTAAAATAAGCAAAACATCATGGAACCGGTCAGGACTGAAAACTCCTACCTTACAGAAATGTGGAAAGTTAAAAATACAACATTCTTTATTTAGTCTTTGCAAGCTCTTTAAATAAATATGCTGGTGCATCCAACTATCTACAAGCAAGCTAGTGCACTAATGATATGGCATTGTTCTCTATCATGGACAAACTGTACTTGCTAAAAATTAATCTGAACAATGAACACTTGAACACAAAATACTGAGACAATAGTCTATGTTAATACACAAGCGATAGATATAATATGGACACATAATTATACAAATTAAAGCAGCTACAATGTTACTTACTCTCCAATAGCCTTGATCGTGGGTCTTTCTCTTTCTGGAAGTCTTTCACCGCTATCAGTCCTTGATCGAGTGTTTTTTTTTCTCAATAGCTTGCTGACTTGCTGAAGCCAGTCCATTATTTTCTCTTGCAGCAGCTGATGTCGAATGCACTGACCTTGATGATGACACAGGTCTGTGCTTCAAGCAGCCACTCATCCTGCTTCATACATGGCAATAAGTATGTTGCATAAAATATTTATTAAAAAGAACGAGTAGGCACCAATAAAATTAGGGGATACACAAGTAAAATAAGTGAAGTAAATCATCAGTCAAACAAGGATGCACCATATTTCAGATTGGGAAGACATATTTCTAGTTCAATATGGAAGCTAAATAATAAGATACTAATGTACATATTAAAAATAAGGATTCAATAATCATCATAATCAAATTCTAAGGAATCATCCGTGGTTTCCTCATCCTCGTCAATGTCTTCCAAGTCTCTATTTTCTTCAACTATTTGTTGCTCTTCGTCACTACTACTCCCATGATAAGAAATGTCATCCAATGGATCCTTAGTGTTATTTTGCTTTTCTATAGTTTCAATATCTTGGGGATCAAGGACATCATCCAAGGCCTCTGAAGACATAGTTACATCATCAAACAAGCCATCAACATCAATGGAGAAGCTTCCCTGCAGCTCATCTTCTTGGAAAAATACATCTGTAATAGGTGGCTCATGTGCATCTACTGTGTCAAGGTTGGTTAAGGTCCTTGGTTGGATCTTGTAAACAATAGACCAATCACACAAATCACGCCTTAGAGATGGGTACTGCAAGTAGTATACTAGTGTGGCTTGGTGAGCCATGGCAAAGGGTTCAAAATTCACCGGCCTTGAAGACGGCTTGACGTCCACCAAATCTAATTTTGGTTCAGATCTAAGACCAAAAATTGAATCAAACCAGCGGCACTATAAGAGAACCATTTCAATTTTTCTACCAGCATTAAAAGAAAGTTTGATAATGTCCTCGACTACACCATAATAGTCAAGTTGTTGATCATCTGAGGTGAATGATGTCAAACAAACCCCTGTGTTCACTGTGGTCAACTTTGCATGGGAGTTTTCATATCGCTCTGACCTGAACCTATAGCCATTAACATCATACGAGCTATATGATAGTACTCTAGATTTACATCAATTGGCTAAATTCCACAAGTCTTCATCTGCATCGGTATCCTTTCTACACTATAAAAATAAATTAGTCTGTTAGAATATATATATACATGTGTTCATGAAATATGGCTAAGGTAATATGTCCTTATAGTTTTCTTAAACCAATCCACAAATTCATCTATCATCATTTTGTCAAGGACCTCCACTGACAACCTAGGGTTATTAGCACACTTCTGTTCCATAAATGCCCTACAAATATATACAAGTTATAGAACCTCTGCTAGAACATTTAAAAATTGTTATTTGTATCACTTACTCTTGATAACGATCAACAGCAGAGCAATTGGTCAAAATATACAGCCTCGCTGCATTCAATTCTTGTTCTGAGAGGTCACGAGGCATGCCCTACCATGAAGGGTGCCTTGATATTGGAAAACATCTAAAGTGCAGCCATCATTCTTCACGTGTGTTCCCCTATTGTTGTATCTATCAACCTTTTTCCATCTAGTACGAACATGGTTAGCAAAAATATCTAGAAAAAAAGTCAGTTATCTCTTTCACAATATCAGCCTCTACAATAGAACCCTCAACTCTAGCTTTGTTCTGCACTTTCAGGCCCAGGTCATGCCTATACCTAGCAAAATATTACTACAATGTTTAGTGATATAATAACAAAAAAAATTGAATCGAACTGAACTAACTTATTTAGAAAAATTAATAATTAATAATTACCTCTCATGTTGGTACATCCATCGAAATGCCATAGGTCCGCCAACCCTTGCCTCATATGGAAGATGCACAATTAGATGTTGCATTACATTAAAGAACCCTGGTGGGAACATTTTCTCTAGCTTGCATAGAAGAACTGGAATCTCCTTCTCAAGTTCACGCATTCTCTCCCGATCAATTTCTTTAGCACATATTTGTCGATAAAAAAAACACAGTTCTGATATATCCTTCCATTCCTTCTCAGGGATGAAACCTCTAAGTGCAACTGGCAGTAGGCGCTCGATGATTATGTGTAAGTCATGGCTTTTTATACCAATAAATTTCAGCTTATTCAACTTTACAGATTTACTTAAATTAGCAGCAAAGCGATCTGGGAACTTTAGTTGCTTGAACCACTTGAAGATAACCAATCTATCATCCTTACTAACACAATATTTTCCCCTCGATTTTGTCCATGTGCCATTGGGCTTCTTAATCAAATCAAAAGTTGGGCGATCACAAAGCATAGCCATGTCAAGATGAGCTTTAATATTGTCCTTAGTTTTATCTGAGATATCTAGAGTTGTGCCTAATAGTGCCTCTGCAATATTTTTCTCATTGTGCATGAGATCAATGTTATGTCGGAGAAGCAACTTTTTCCAGTATGGCAATCGCCACAAACAACTAATATCTGTCCAATTGTGCGACTTCCCAAACCCTTTATATTTATTGTTACCTTTGCTATCAAGAGTTAGATTATTTAACTGTTCTAGTATCTCAGCGCCAGTTAGGTGCTTTGGTGGAGGATCTGTAATTCTAGTTTTCTTTCAAAAACACTTCACACTTTTGCGGAATGCATGGCTAGCCGGAAGAAATCTCCTATGGCAATCAAACCAGCAAGGTTTGTGCCCATGCTTCAAATGAAATGTCTTAATGTCAGACCCACAAATTGGACAAGCTAGCTTTCCATGTGTGCTCCAGCATGCTACTAAGCCATATCCAGGAAAATCATGAATGGTCCACAACACAATTGCCTTCATGGTGATGTTTCCTTTCTATAACAGTCGTAAGTAAGAGAACCTTTTTCCCATAAATCCAAGAGCTCATCAACTAGTGGTTCCATGTATACGTTGAAGTTCTTCCCCGGGTGTTCACGACCAGGAATAACGAGTGCAAGGATGATGTTGCTCTTTCTAGTGCACATTTCAGGAGGGAGGTTATACGGAACAACAAAGATAGGCCAACAAGAGTATGGGGCAGCATGAGCACTAAAAAGTGTAAAACCATCAGTTACCAAACCAAGACGCACGTTCCTAACCTCTTTGGCAAAATTTGGATACAACTTGTCAAATTCCATCCAAGCTTCTCCATCCGAAGGGTGAGCCATAACATTATCATTGTTGCGGGGTTGTGCATGATATCCCATGTGCTTTGCCGTGTTCTGTGACATGTACAGGTGTTGTAGCCTTTGAGTAATTGGAAGGTAACACAAAACTTTTTTTGGTACTTTCCTAGATTTCTTTCCTCTAGTTGGCTCCTCATACCGAGATTCACCACAGATAGAGCAATTTTCTTTATCTTTGTTAGTTTTGTAATATATCATGCATCCATTGGGGCATGCATCAATCTTCACATAAGGCATTCTTAGGCTATGCACAAACTTCTTAGACCTATAAAAGTTTTTAGGGACATCCTTGGCAGCCTCATCTCCAATAACTTCATGTAAAAGATTCATTATTTCATTGTAACCGGCTTCAGAAAGATTATATTGTGTTTTTATGGTCATAAGTCGTGCTACAATGGATAGGCGGGAGTGAGACATCTTGTCATGCAGTGGTTTATCTACTTTCTCTAGCAGCTCATATAACTCCTTTGCTGCTTGAGTTGGCTCCTCACTTTGACGGACACCTTCGGCTCCAATAGCATCAAATAGCATTTCACTCATCCTATCTGAGCTACCTACATATTCATTGTCTGCTTGATCATTTACATCAGACTCCCCATGCCTAGTCCATCTCTCATACCCCAACTGGAAACCGTTGCGGCATAAATGCATCTCCATTTTACCCCTTTTCCTCTTGTGGCGACAATCACACTTAGTACATGGACACTTAGATCTCCCACCTTTAGCAGCTTCAGGTAATGAAAAGGCATGGTCCAGAAAGGTGTCCAAACCAGCTTTCCAAACTAGACTAAACAAGCTACCTTTCCGCTCATTGTACATCCAACTACGATCCTCACCCATGGAACGTAACTACCTAAATATTAGAATTCACACTTTAGGAAAAAAATAAAGTTACTTTCATATATGCATGGTTCAGATAGTATCAAAGCAGTCAGCTTTCCACCCACACATAAATAATTGTAGTGCCACAAGAAAAATAATCCGCTACACACAGAGAGGGATGGAGGGAGAGAGATGAATAGTAGAATGAGACCTTAAGTTCTCTGAGTTTGCGTTCACGCCAACACTAGTCACCCGCCCAATCTCCAGTCACCTGCACCTTAGCACACCAGCACACTAAAAGAGAAGATGATTGGAGCAGCAAAAAAATTCGAGAGAGAAAATATGTAGTCAGAAATAACCAGTATAGAAAATCAATTATCAATGATGCAAGACAAACACTACAATATAAGGATGATCACCTAACTCCTGAGATTTCCCTAATTGCTAATGATCATATTGTACATCTAAAGTACCACATATTCAGAATCCATGGTTCATACTAATATTCAGAAAAATTAGGACATGCTTCACACAGAACACTAAATATTGAACACAACAGAATGTTAACAAGATAGCAGTCTAGACATTGCTCTTGTCAACTATAAAATATACACAAACAAGATAGCATAATTAGAACTACTCCTTCCACTCAGATTCTATCCTTCCTATTCAGTTCAGTCTACACAAGTAATTCACTTTCCATCTTATTAGTGTAGCATCAACCGTCCAGCCCATCTCAGAACACAATTAATTAACTGAACCCCAATAACAAGGCAGCAATAGTCAAACAAAGATGAATGTAGATTGCAGATTGAATACAAAACCTAATAAAAAGAGCTATCATTGATATCCAAAGAACAACAGTAGGGTTCTTGACCATGGAGCATAAGGCACAAAAGAGGACAGCAAAGGGGTTCGCATTGTACCTTAAGAAGAAGATCAGATGTGTGGCGGCACAGATGCTGATTGATTTAATCCGCGGGTGCTCAGTGTCGGCGAGCGGAACGAGATGTGCTTCGCCCCTCCTGCAGGAGGGTCTTGGCAACCAGTTGCACACCCTATGATCACCCTTCGATTCAATCGGAGTGGGCGGCGATAAAACCTGAGACGGTTCGTTTGGGAACGTGGAGGAGAGATTTACGGGATATGCGGCGTTTTTAGGTGCGGCCGCGGGAGATTAGGCTTCGTTTCACGCTAAAACTATATCGCTAGTCTGCCGCCTTTTCGTCGTCCTGATTTCGGGGTCTGGATAATATTCCATTTGATTCGAAATAAATAAATATATTCTTACAATGTCAAACATACTAGCAGTAGCCCAGTGGTAGAATGGTTTGCTTAGACAGTATGCATGCTGGGTTCGAGTGTCCAATACAATAAGGTTTTTGAACTTTTTGCACTTATTTTCAGGTAAGGTTCTTCCATGTCATTTCTTTTTTCCAAGAAAAATACTGGAAACAAACTAATGATTGCAGGAACGTACTTACTAGAACTTTACAATTATGAGGTCACTAAAAATTATGTTTAAATTTATTCAGATATCAAAATGTAGACCTATAGCAAGTGTTATGGTTTAATATTATATATTACATATAAAGCACGTGCATGTTCTCAACCCATGAGGTTAGACAAGGCACTGTAGAAGAGGGACATTATAAATGAAATAATTGTATCGTGCATTGACAATTGCACTTGTGCTTTATGCACCACCAAGGACTTGGTATAGTTATAAACATCATGAGAGGATGATCTATGTTTTTCAATGCTATTCTTAGAAGAACAATGAATCATCAAAGTGTTTTGTTGTGTAAAGTATAAGAGGTCTTTCAAATATTTATATCTTTGAACATCTATTTAAAAAAATTATATAGGTTCATGGTATAATAGGATTTATTCTTTTAGATTCACTATGAAAAATACTTTCATAATATATAATTCATAGGTTGTAAAATTATAATAATTTTTTTGAAATGAATAATCAAAGATAGCAATTGAAAGAATCAAGATGCCCAAGAGGGGAGTTGAATTGGGCTAATTCTAAATTTTCTTGCAATAATCAAATCCTACGGATAGTCCAATTAACCCCTTGTGCCTAGAAAAGTGTTTCTATTAAACTAACACACAACGGACTTGCAACCTATGTTCCAAACTTACTCTAGCATGGCAATTCTATGAATGTAAAGCCAAGTGTTGAATTGCTCAAAGTAAATACTCAAAGTAAATGCTCAAAGTAAATAGAGAGAGAGAAACACGGCGATGTTTTGCCGAGGTATCGGAGAGTCGCCACTCCCCACTAGTCCTCGTTGGAGCACCCCGCGCAAGGGTGTAGCTCCCCCTTGATCCGCGCAAGGATCAAGTGCTCTCTACGGGTTGATTCTTCGACACTCCGTCGCGGCGAATCACCCAAAGCCGCTCACAACTTGAGTTGGGTCACCCACAAGCTTCACCGGGTGATCACCAAGCTCCCAATCACCACCAAACCGTCTAGGTGATGGCGATCACCAAGAGTAACAAGCACGAACTCTCACTTGACCACGCGAAGCCTAATGAGAAGATGGATGCACACTTTGCTACTCTTGATTCACTAATGAGGCTACTCTCTTGGATTCTCAAATCTCAATCACCTTACTAGGACATTGCTCTTCTTGGCACTTACAAACGTGTTTCTCAGCTGTTGAAATGAGCAAAAGTAACTCCACACATGAGTGGAGCTTCTATTTATAAGGCAGCCTGAAAAACGAACCGTTATGAGCTTCTGCGGGTTGACCGGACGCTCCGGTCAGTTCAACCCGCGAACCAGTGAAAATGTGTTGACCGGACACTGGCAGGGTCCGGTCACCACTGACCGGACGTGTCCGGTCGCATTAAATTCTTACTAGAACCTTACTGTACTCGACCGGACACTGAACCCCCAGGGTCCGGTCACACAGATTCCCTTCTCTGAAACCTTACTGGAGTCGACCGGACGCTAGACTTCAGCGTCCGATTAGTTGACCTCTCCAGTATCCGGTCGCACCGAACATAGTCTCTTGATCAAAAGAACTGACCGGACCCTGCGGCCAGCGTCCGGTCGCACCGGAGCCAGCGTCCGGTCAGCATTTGACCCTCCATTTACTTCCAACTCTCGATCATATGTGAATGAAGTTTGCTCCAATGGATCTTAGGCATTCGTAGGAGCTACCTAGAGCTAGTTTAAACAAGTGTGCACCACACCTAACTCACTAGACTCATCTAGGTCAAGCTACCCATCCATACCCCCCTTAATAGTACGACCAAAGGAAAAACAAAGTCCTAAACTACTCTAAGTGTCACTCCAACTCCAATCAACACTTAGAACTAGTCATCCTTAACCTTGTCGTCCATCCTTTGAAAACCGAAACAATTTCCATCATAGGGGCATGACCATCTCGATTGCCCAATCGATCTCCATTACCATGACCTAACTTAATTGCTTCTACAAAACACATGTTAGTCATAGTAATCTTGTATTATCATTAATCACCAAAACCCAACTAGGGGCCTAGATGCTTTCAATCTCCCCCTTTTTGGTGATTGATGACAATACTACCTCGAGTATGTGAAAGAGTGAGGTTTTTGACGGGCTTGGTTCATATAAGCTTTTGTCGATAAGAACAAAAGTGTTAGTCAAGCTTATATGACCCAAGCTAACACAATGTACTCAAAGGATATGAATTAAGCAAGAGTACAAGTAACAAAGCTCATTTGCTTCGAAGTATAAACGCGAAAGCAAGGGCAAATGAGCATAACACAAGTGATATGACATATAAATAATGCAAAATAGAGAGCACACATGTCATATATCACAACCACGTAGATAGCACTATCACATAGATATAATAGTATGTATGAAAGTAACACACGAATGCATAATAGTAATAGTATATCACACAAATAAAACTCCAAATGTATATAATAAGCTAATACTAGATAACTAGCTCCCCCTAAATCTCGCTCCCCCTGAGTCTACATACTCGAACCCTCTCCTCCTTTGGCGTCAAACACCAAAACCTAGGGGTTGGTCAGTGGGGCTGCAGCGGATGAGCCGGGCGCTGAAGTACGTGGAGCAAGATGAAACTGAGTGCCATCATCATCTGACCCTGAGCTCTAAACTGACTGACCCTCTGTGGCAGGAAGTGTCGCTAAAGTGGTCTAGGTCTGAGCTGGGGCAGGTGCTGCCTATGATGCTACAAGGACATCTGTCGTAGGATCTGACGAGGCGACAGACAAGGGGAGCCTCTGAGTAGTCATAACAACTGGAGCTACTGTAGAAGGACCAGCGGCATGCATATGAGGCGGTGTAGGCATGCCGGTCAACTCGTTGAAGGATGCTCCAAGACTCTTGGAGATTGACGTGTCAGGCACAAAAAGCGAGGATGACTGCTCTGGTGTGAAGCCCGTCTAAAAAGGCATGAACTGCGGGGCTACTACTGGTGAGGACAACCACTGGGACACCTGAACTGTAGGTGAAGCAAATGGAGCTAGAGGTTGTCCCTGACTCTGAAGCCCACTGGGCTATACTGCTAGAGTCGTCGAAGTGGTGGCAAGCTAGGCAAGCTGGGGCGAAGGCTATGGCTGTGGGGCCCCAAGTGCTATCACTACATGTTGCATAAATTCCATGAGCTGCTGCTGCATAAGTAACTACTGTTGCTGAAGGAGCTGCTGCTGCCGCTGGAACTCGTCCTGACGAGCCTGAAACTGTGCAAAGTTGGCAGCTGTCTCCTGAGCCTATCATGCCTGCTCCTGCTGCATCCGCTCAAGAATGGCAATCAATGCGGGGTCCGTCTACAGTGCAAGTGGAGCTGAGTTGGAACTGCCGGCCTCTGCATCATGTCTGCATGGAGGCATCTGAGGAATCGGCTGATAGTCATCATCTGAACTATCACTAGACTCGGTCATCCCCTGCTGTGCCTCAAGCTACTCCTCCTCTGTAGCTGCTATACCTCTAATGATCTCGTCCTACTGAGCTGCTGACTCTGGAACATCTAGATGACGACTGGGCTGAGTGGGTGCCTGTGGAGTGCTGTGCCTGATCCTCTGTGCCATGTTATATGCTAGAAACTCTGTGGTGGCACCCTTGTACTCTGCAACCATCTCAGGGGTCCAAACCTGCACAAACTGGAGCATCAGGAATGTAATCCAATGTGCATATGGAAGCTGTCTGCGACCCTTGAAGCCCTCAGCTATAGTATCCTCCATCTCTGATAGAAGGAGGTCCCAAATATCAAACATGGTCTGCTGCATCAGGGCATTAAGGAGCCAGAGCTGTAAGCGAGTCAGACCCTCCCTGTATCCCAACCTAGGAAGTAGTGTCCTCCTAATAATGGCCTCTAGCACTCGCGCTATAGGAGTCAGGTCACTGGGGTTCCTCCTCGACCCCTCACCAAAGGGCTCCTTGAAGCAATGTCGTACAAGATCTGTAGGGGGCACCAACCCTCCATGAGGACGCCTAGGAGGCTCCTACTGTCCATAGCATAACTCATGCAATCTGACAGGCTGATCCTATAGCCTCAGTATCTCTCGGGCCCTGAAACTCATCACCCTGTAGTCTCTACCATTGAATGCAAAGTGAATGAAGTTGTGATGCGGATCAACGTAGAGTGAAGCATAAAACTGTCGAACCCAAGATGGTACATATACTCCTGTCCGGCCAATCAGATCTGCGAGCCCTAACAAATATGACAAGTAGGGGCGGATATGCTCTTTGGCTGCTGCCACAATAGACTCTATACTACAGACTCTCTAAGATCTGAACACAGCCCCACTATTGAGATAAGCATTGTAGAAATCCTCCTACAGTGGCGTGTAGAACCCCTCTGCTACTCTCTCATCCCTCCTAGGAGGAAACCACACGTCAAACTCAACAAACCTCAGCTGGCGAACCTGTCTGGCTGTGGCGGCCCTCAATTCAAGATGTACTACTAGAGGCGGACCATGTGGTCTGGGCGGTGGGCGTGAACCCCTACGCTGTGTAGCTGGCCTCGCTGACTGTAGCACTGGTATGACTAGAGCGGCGTAGCTAGGGTGCCTGCTTGGTCTCCGCGGCCTGCTGGCCCTCCTGAGTCTCCTAAGCTGGCTGAGGCTCTACTAGTGGGGGCTGCTGCTGTGGCTCCTGCTGAGACTCCCCCTGACGCTGAGGCTCCTCAATAGCCAAATGACTTTCTGCCATCATGACAGTCCTAGGTGGACTACCATGAAGTCGCTTAATCTCCCTCAGTCTGCCCTATGCATCTGGTGCTAGATGATCTGCTATGACAACTCCACTGCAGGCACCGCCTCTCTCGGCACGCTCTGCGGCCTCAGTGACTACAGCTGCTCTCGCTGTCTCTACGTCGGGGTACTTGCGCTTCTTGGATGTCACTTGCTTCGTTGCCTTGCCTTTCGGTCCTGTAGGCTGGCGAGGCGGGGGCCTCCGATCATCATCTCCTGGACCACCACCAACGTTCTTGGTGCGAGCCATCTGATCTGACAAGAGGATGAACTGCCGCTGATGAAGATCAACTGTCAAACTGACACTCCCGAGGCTTGGCCTTGATCCTTACTCGCGAGCTTAGCTCCGAGTTGACTGTCAACTGCCACAAGAACCACAACGGCACTGACTCGCTACATGATAGAATAGATGGATATACGAATAAATACAATATATCTAATAGATGCGAAAGACCTAGGAAGCAAGCAATGTAGGTGCGAAATTGAGACGACGGGCATGCTACCTGACGATCAGCGATCCAGGAAAAGAAAAGACGTCGTGCAGGGAACCTCAGAACCGACTAGGGTTAGGATTGATCAAAAGCCCTGAATGTGATTTGAAATCAGTGCATTGCAATGGATCTAGGTCACGAGCAAGGAAAATTGAAAACAGGAATTGGCCTTACCAACGAGGAGGCAAGGGCTAGGGCACGGGAACAGCAGGCTTGAATGGCGCTCAGTGCCTGGGAAGCCGACAGCGGAGAACGCAGCGTGGCAAGGTGCTTGGAGCGGGCTCGCTGGCTGACGGAGCCAAGCACACGGTCGCGGGAGGCAGGAGGCGCGTGGCTACAGTTGACTAGCGGCACGTGGAGCAGGATGGCGGCGTTGGCATGGGAAAGCTACGGTGGCGATGACGGCTCGAGCAGGGGCTAGGTCACGGCGGAATAGGTTAGCAGGTATAGCTGATTGGATTAAATAGGTCCCCCAACGCGACAAGAAAGGAAACGGAAAAGAGTCCTGAAACCGCGCGAGATCCACTGACCAGACGCTCCGGTGGTAGCGACCGGACGCTACCGCCCAGCGTTCGGTCGATTCCAGAGAGGTCCAATTCCTCTGGAATTGGGACCGGACGCGTCCGGTGGTTCATGACCGGACATAGGCAGGGTCCGGTCCGTATAGCATGTTCCTTCTTCGAATGACTGGACGCTGGATCCCTTCCTGACCGGACGCACAAACACAGCGTCCGGTGCACCTTTTCCAGCAAAACTTCAAAGTTCCTTCACGCTGCCTGTTCCCAATCAAGTCCCAACTTGAATAAGATCCAAATAAACACCAATTGGGACTGATGTGAGTGACATCTCTCAAACCCTCATATTTTTCAAAATATTTTGCCTTAGACTATAATTCTTTTTAAGAAAATAGGCAATAAGAGGGTAAATGGAACAAAACGACAAAACAACATTCATGCAAATGCAATACTTGTAAGTAAATCTAGTTGCTTGTCAAGTTTGATCCAAGATTAAGCTTCTTCACATGCTTTTCGGTGGTTATCTTAATCATGTTAAACAAGCCCTATATGCATAGCCAAAAATTAAACATGTTGTATATTACAATGAATGCAAGGGACAACATACGCTCAATTTTTAGTGAAGTTGCTAAAATCAAGTACATTGAGCTCATTCCGCAATCTACAAAATGTAGCCTCATCTAGAGGTTTAGTGAAGATATCCGCTAATTGATCTTCAGTTCTTACACCTTCTAGTGATATATCATTTTTAGCAACATGATCTCTTAGAAAGTGATGGAGGATATCTATGTGCTTGGTGTGAGAATGTTGAACCGGATTATTTGCAAGTTTTACCGCACTTTCATTATCGCACAAAAGAGGTACCTTTTCTAGAACTACACCACAGTCTAGCAAAGTTTGTTTTATGTATAAAATTTGTGCACAACAAGCACCCGCGGCAATATATTCCGCTTCGGCGGTGGACAAAGCCACACTATTTTGTTTCTTGGAGGACCAAGACACAAGTGATCTACCAAGCAAATGGCACGCTCCGAATATGCTCTTTCTATCAACTTTGCATCCGGCGTAATCTGAATCGGAATAGCCAATTAATTCGAATATAGCTCCTTTGGGATACTAAAGGCTAATGCTTGGTGTGTGCTTAAGATACCTAAGGATTCTTTTACGGCAATTAAATATGTTTCCTTAGGGTTAGCTTGAAATCTTGCACACATACACACACTAAACATGATGTCGGGCCTAGATGCGGTTAAATATAACAAGCTACCAATCATAGAACGGTAGAGAGTTTGATCAACCGGGTTACCTCCGTCATCTAGGTCAAGATGTCCATTGGTAGGCATTGGTGTCTTGATTGGCTTACATTCATCCATCTTGAATCTCTTGAGAAGATCTTTTATGTATTTCTCTTGAGAGATGAAGATGCCTTCTTTTATTTGCTTGACTTGAAAACCAAGAAAGAATGTAAGCTCACCAATCATTGACATCTCAAACTCCTTCGACATCAATTCACCAAATTCTTTGCATGAGTCTTCATTTGATGATCCAAAGATGATATCATCAACATATACTTGACAAATGAAGATATGCCCATCAAGCTTCTTGGTGAATAGTGTGGTGTCGACCTTCCCAATGGTGAAGCCCTTCTCAATAAGGAAGTCCTGAAGGCGCTCATACCAAGCTCTTGGGGCTTGCTTAAGCCCATATAGTGCCTTGGACAATCTATAAACATAATTAGGATATCTAGGGTCTTCAAACCCAGGAGGTTGATCAACATAGACTAGTTCATTAATAAAGCCATTTAAAAATGCACTTTTCACGTCCATTTGATATAGTTTCATTTCATGATGTGATGCATATGCAAGAAGGATACGGATGGCTTCTAATCTTGCAACCGGTGCAAAGGTCTCTCTAAAATCCAAACCTTCAACTTGAGAGAACCCCTTTGTAACTAGTCTTGCCTTGTTCCTCACAACAACACCTTGATCATCTTGCTTGTTGCGGAACATCCACTTTATTCTAATGACTCTTGCACCTTTTGGTCGCTCTTCAAGAGTCAAAACTTTATTGCGAGTAAAGTTGTTCAACTCTTCATGCATGGCATTGATCTAATCTGGATCTTTAAGAGCTTCTTCTACCTTGGTAGGCTCATAGCAAGAGACAAAAGAGTGATGAGCAATAAATGAAGTAAGTTTTTTAGATCGAGTCATTACACCCTTTGATGAACTCCCTATGATGAGATCTTGTGGATGATTTTGTAGGAGAGGTGTATTTCTTCTATTGACCACTTAAGGAGGAGGTTGTGGAGCATCAACATCTTGTGCTTGAACCACCATTTGCCCATGGGAGATATGAGTATCTTCATTTTCTACTCTCCTATCTTTTTCACCATCTTATGGTACACTTAATGAAGAAGGTTGATCAATGATTTGTACATCATCTTTTGGCTTGATGTCTCCCACCAGAATATTCTTTATAACCTCCCTCAATGATTCATCACCTACATCATCAAGATTCTTATGTGCTCCTTGAGAGCCGTTAGATTCATCAAATTCTACATCATATGTTCCTTCAACCAAGCCAGTGGCATGATTAAATACTCTATATGCTTTGGACTTTGATGAGTAGCCAACAAGAAAACCAATATCACAATGTCTTTGGAACTTCCCTAGGTGTTGCCGCTTCTTGTAGATATAGCATTTGCAACCAAACACCCTAAAGAAGGAGATATCCGGCTTCTTTCCATTGAGCAACTCATAAGGTGTCTTGCTAAGGAACTTTTGAAGGAATAGGCGGTTTGATGCATAGCATGCGGTGTTGATTGCTTCCACCCATAGAGCTTCGGGGGTGTTGTACTCATCTAGCATTGTCCTTGCAAGAATGATCAAAGTCCGGTTCTTCCTCTCAACTACACTATTTTGTTGAGGAGTATAAGTTGCGGAGACTTCATGCTTGATCCCAACTTCATCACAATAGGCTTCAATGTTTGTGTTGTCAAATTCTTTCCCATTGTCACTTCTAATCTTTTTGAGCTCCACTTCAAATTTATTTTGAGCTCTCTTGGCAAACTTCTTGAAGCAAGATGCAACTTCGGATTTGTCATGAAGGAAGAATACCCATGTATACCTTGAATAGTCATCCACAATCACAAGACAATAGAGATTTCCTCCCAAACTCTTGTATGTTGTTGGTCCAAATAAATCCATGTGTAGGAGTTCTAGCACTCTTGTGGTTGACATGAAAGCTTTGGTTGGATGAGTATTTGTAACTTGCTTGCCGGCTTGACATGCACTACAAAGCTTGTCCTTCTCAAACTTCACATCCTTCAACCCTCTCACCAAATCATTCTTCATAAGCTTCTTGAGTGAGCTCATCCCAACATGAGCAAGTCTTCTATGCCATAGCCACCCAAGTGTTGTTTTGATGAATAGGCAAGTCTTCAAATTTGTATCTTTAGAGGTAAAGTCCACTAGATATAAGTTGTATCTAAATCCATTGAATATCACTTGATTGTCATCTACCTTGGATACAACAACCTTTTTCTCAGTGAACAAGCATTGGAAGCCAAGATCACGCTACTGTCCAACGGATAGCAAGTTGAAGCTCAATGAAGCAACATAGAGCACATTGGAGATGGAATAATCATTTGATATTGCCACTTTGCCCAATCCTTTAACCTTACCCTTTGAATTATCTCCAAATGTTATTTTCTCTTGTCCATCTACCTCTTCATCTAGTGAGGTGAACATACGAGGATCACCGGTCATATGTTGAGTGCAACCACTGTCAATAACCCAATGACTTCCACCGGTCTTGTAGTTCACCTACACATAAGAGATTCAAGCTTTAGGAATCCAAACTTGTTGAGGTCCCTTCACCTTCTCAACAAGTGACTTAGCCACCCAAATCTTTTTAGGCCTACTCTTGTTAGGGGGTCCTAAGAACATGACTTTTATCTTTCCACTAGAATCTTTTCTAAGCATATAGTGAGCATTGAAAGCAAAGGGTCTATCATGCTTGGGCAAGGGTTGTGGCGGTGGAGTTTGACACTCATGAGCAAAGTGGCCTTCTTGTCCACACTCAAAACATCTCTTTAGCTTTGGCTTTGGCTTTGATTGTTGTTGTTGAACTTGAGCCTTCTTCTTCTCTATACTTGCCACATATCCAATGCCACTTCTATCCATCTTTATGATGGTGTTCATAAGTAGCTCACTTTGGAGGTGCTTGCCTCTAGCAAACTTGCTCAACCCAATCTTGAGATGCTCTTTCTCCAACTTGAGCTTCTTATTTTCTTCCTTTAGAGCATCATCTTTCTTCTCTTCCTTAAGCTTCTTGTTTTCTTCTTTGAGCTTCTCATTCTCAAAGATCAACTCTTTGTCATGATCAAGAGTTTCTAGCATAATGATGTTGTGGCTTTTCATCTCTTCAAGATCTTTCATGAGCTTCTCATTATCATTCATGAGCTTGACATACTCATCATAGTCATTGCACTCAACCACTTGCTTGCCTTTACTACTAGATCCATGCTTAATGCTCTCATCAATTAAATCATCACATGAAGTAGCTATATCAATCTTGACAACATGGTTAGTAGCATCATGTGGCTTATTTGGTAAGAATTCTTGAGCAATAACAAGAGTATCATGATTGATCTTAAGAGTTGTATACTCATCTTTTAGCTTGTTGTGACTAGTGATGAGCTCATTATGCACCCACTCAAGTTTATCATGTTTATCCTTAAGCTTTTTCTTAGAAGATTTGAGCTCCTTGAGTTTGGATGATATAGCATCATTAGTTTCTCTAAGCTCATCATTAGCCTTTTCTAATGTATCACACTTAGCTAAGAGTGAATCATTTTTAGCATCAAGCTTTTCATTTGTAGCTCTACTCTTTCTAATGATCTTAGTGTATTTTCTTAGTATTTTGACAAGAACATCATATGTAGGTGAATCATCATCATCGCTATCGCTATCATCATCACTAGCTTGCTCATCATCACAACTATCATCACTCTTAGTTACCTTGCGTTCACCCTTGGCCATAAGGCATAGGTGTGTAGAGGATGATGGCGATGGTGGCGGTGAAGATGCAAGATCAATAGCAATGGCGGCCACCTTCTCATTGTCACTATCATCATCGGATGATCCACTTGATGAATCAATGTCCGTGAGCCAATCACCAACAATGTAGACCTTTCCACTCTTCTTCTTCTTGTAGAAGTCTCTCTTTTTGCCATCTCTCTTCTTGTATGGCTTATTCTTTTTCTTCTCATCTTCATCTTCATTGCTTGAGTCATCTTTCTTGCCTTTGTTCTTGTTCTTGAACTTGTCTTTCTTGGGCTTTGTGCATTGATGAGCTAGATGGCCAAGTTCGCCACAATTGTAGCAATCTATCTTGGAGATTGGCTTTCTTCTTGAGCTAGTGAAGAACTTCTTCTTCTTGCCGTCAAATTTGATGTCACTCTTGTTTAGCTTCTTTAGCATCTTGGCGGTCTTCTTCACCATGAGAGCAAGACTTTCTTCATCATCTTCTTCATCACTTGAGCTCTCATACTTAAGTCTTGCTTTGCCCTTATCTTGACTAGCTTTGAATGCTAAGTCCTTCTCTTTCTTCTTTGTAGAGGATGAGCCATCTTGTGGCGTGATGTGTATGTACATCTTATGAGCATTGATCTTTCCCAAGATTTGTGTCGGTGTAGCGGCGGAAAGATCACCTTGATGTAGCATGGTCACAATGTGCCCATATTTGTCAATGGGGAGGACACTCAAGATCTTTCTCATAACGTCGGATGGTGACATTTGAGTAAGTCCAAGCCCATTTACTTCCTCTACAAGAACATTTAAACGAGAATATATCTTATTATCACTTTCTTTGGTAAGCATCTCAAAAGAATTTAGCTTTTTAATCACAAGATGATAGCGTTCCTCATACTCACTCTTGGTTCCCTCATGGAGCGCACAAACGTTCGACCATAGTGCATGGGCGTCTTTGTGGTTCCTTACACGATTGAACACATCTTTGCAAAGACCTCTAAAGATGGTATTTCGAGCCTTTGCATTCCATTTTTCATAGTTAACCTCATCGCCTTGTAGGTTAGTAGCATCCCGAGATTTTGGGAAGCCTTGAGAGGCGGCTCTAAGAATACCAACATCTAGAGCTTCTAAGTACGCCTCCATGCGGATTTTCTAATATGGAAAGTCATCTCCCTCAAAGATAGGAGGAGGTCCATCCCCGTGAGACATCTTGCTCTAAGCGGTTAAGCTTAAAAACGTGAGCATGAGGCTTTGATACCAATTGAAAGGATCAAGACGCCCAAGAGGGTGGTGAATTGGGCTAATTCTAAATTTTCTTACAATAATCAAATCCTACGGATAGCCCAATTAACCCCTTGTGCCTAGAAAATTGTTTCTATCAAACTAACGCACAACGGACTTGCAACCTATGTTCTAAACTTACTCTAGCATGGCAATTCTATGAATATAAAGACAAGTGTTGAATTGCTCAAAGTAAATACTCAAAGTAAATGCTCAAAGTAAATAGAGAGAGAGAAACGCGGCGATGTTTTGCCGAGGTATCAGAGAGTCGCCACTCCCCACTAGTCCTCGTTGGAGCACCCGCGCAAGGGTGTAGCTCCTCCTTGATCTGTGCAAGGATCAAGTGCTCTCTATGGGTTGATTCTTCGACACTCCGTCGCAGCGAATCACCCAAAGCCGCTCACAACTTGAGTTGGGTCACCCACAAGCTCCACCGGGTGATCACCAAGCTCCCAATCACCACCAAACCGTCTAGGTGATGGCGATCACCAAGAGTAACAAGCATGAACTCTCACTTGACCACACGAAGCCTAATGAGAAGATGGATGCACACTTTGCTACTCTTGATTCACTAATGAGGCTACTCTCTTGGATTCTCAAATCTCAATCACCTCACTAGGACCTTGCTCTTCTTGGCACTCACAAACGTGTTTCTTAGCTGTTGGAATGAGCAAAAGTAACTCCACACACGAGTGGAGCTTCTATTTATAAGACAGCTTGAAAAACGAACCGTTATGAGCTTCTGCGGGTTAACCGGACGCTCCGGTCAGTTCAAACCGTGAACCAGTGAAAATGTGTTGACCGGACGCTGGCAGGGTCCGGTCACCACTGACTAGACATGTCTGGTCGCATTAAACCCTTACTGGAACCTTACTGTACTCGACCGGACGCTGAACCCCCAGGGTCCGGTCATAGATTCCCTTCTCTGGAACCTTACTGGAGTCGACCGGACGCTGGACTTCAGCGTTCGGTCAGCTGACCTCTTCAGCGTCCGGTCGCACCGAACACAGTCTCTTGATCAAATGAACTGACCAGACCCTGCGGCCAGCGTCCGGTCGCACCGGAGCCAGCGTCCGGTCAGCATTTGACCTTCCATTCACTTCCAACTCTCGATCATATGTGAATGAAGTTTGCTCCAATGGATCTTAGGCATTCGTAGGAGCTACCTAGAGCTAGTTTAAACAAGTGTGCACCACACCTAACTCACTAGACTCATCTAGGTCAAGCTACCCGTCCATACCCCCCTTAATAGTACGGCCAAAGAAAAAACAAAGTCCTAAACTACTCTAAGTGTCACTCCAACTCCAATCGACACTTAGAACTAGTCATCCTTAACCTTGTCGTCCATCCTTTGAAAACCGAAACGATTTCCATCGTAGGGGCATGACCATCTCGATTGCCCAATCGATCTCTATTACCATGATCTAACTTAATTGCTTCTGCAAAACACACGTTAGTCATAGTAATCTTATATTGCCATTAATCACCGAAATCTAACTAGGGGCCTAGATGCTTTCAGCAATGTTTGACTTCGGACAAACCTAATGTGACATTTAAAAAAATAACGGAGGGAGTATAATAACCTATCCCTATATAAACTTCAATATACCAAATATTGCTTGAAATTTCAAACTAGTTTACTTTGAAGAAAACTATAATAAAAAAAGAACATGGGCTCCTAAATCTCAACCGTGAAATTTTTGAAATATATAGTTAACATAGGCAATGAGTCATATGTGAAATACTAGAAAAATGCCCGTGCGTTACACTAGGGTCCTATTTTTTTTTTTTTTACAAATATCTACCATGATAGATTCTATCACGACAAGCACCAGTAGTTAAATACTCCTTGGAGTTACCTTAGCCACCCGCTTCATCTCGGCGGTAATGCTGACGCATGGCACATGCACGCCGCAGGCTTCCATCACTGATAACGACTGCTACAAAAAGATTTACATAGATGCCTCCATTTTATTTCAGAAGCGCTTTGACGTCGTGGCCGGCGGAGCCAGCGAGGCAAACGGTAGATGGGGTAAGGGAAATTGGATTTACAATTCACTTTTTAATTGAACCAACATATATATAAGGCCTATATACATAAGCCGAATACAGAATCATAGCAGACTCCTAATTTATCTCTATTATTTTTTAATAGTCCGAAATATCTAATCTTAACTAATAGGAGCATACTTGATTTTGTTCATCGAGTAATTTCCAGAAATAGCGTATTTGATCTCTGCGTTTTTTTCCTTTTTTTTACCAGGATTTGTTTTGGCCTTGGATAGTCCGGCTTGGATTCCTCGAGACGCAGTTTTTTAGCCGGAGTTTTCTGCGGTCGGGTACTTTCCTGTTTTTGCGGTGGAGTCCAGTCCAATTGTACAGTTGTGCGTGCGGTGTATGATTTTTTTTACCGGAGAAGATTGGCTATGCCACTGTGGACGATTTTTTTTTAGGAAGTAGTAGATTAAAAAAGAGTAAAATACACGTCGGGTCTTTAAACTTTTGGGGCGTTCCCATCTAGGTCCTCGAACTAAAAAAAGCGGCCACCTAGGTCCCTAATCTACTGCCGTCGCACACCAACCGTCCAAAACCCGCCATGTCAACACCAGCATCTGATGTGGCCATGCCACGGTGGCACTTGGATGATGTGGCCACGCCACAGAGGCAGGTGGTGGGCCTACAGCGGGGCGTCTCCTCATCCTCCTCCAGGCGTTCGTGTTCCTCGCCACGGCGGCCCTCCACGTCGAACCAGGCCCCGGGCGTCGTCCATCTCCGTGGCTCCCGAACCAGCACCACGGCCGCGACGCCGGCCTCGCGCTCCAGGCGGCGCTGGCGCTGTCGCCAGACATAATGCCTAGGCCGGGCCATCCCCGGCTTCGTCCTCGGGTGCAGCCTCATGTTCGTGCACCAGCTGCCGTCGGGCCCCACGGGCTTCGGCCGCGGCACGCCGTCCGTGCCCACGCAGCTCCGCCTCCCCAAGTTGTCCTACTCCGGCACCACGTTCACGTACCTCGACCCAACGTTGTTCCCGCCCGTGGCGGACGCAGTGGTGGCGGCGGTGCCGGAGCTGTCGCTATACTTCAAGTGCGGCGCGGTGATGCAGCTCCTGTTCGAGAACTACTTCATGATCGCAGGGTGCGCCTCCGTCCCCGGCGCCAGATCTCCGCGGAGCTGTAGAGCGAGTAGCCGCCGCCAACGCCTTCGGCCCGCGTCCACTCCCCATTCAACAGGTCATCGTTGTTGTCGTTCTTTCCCACCGACGCCACCACGTCTGCCTCGGCCGCGACAGAGACCCCGCCAGCCCAAAGCGTCCTAGCGGACAGCGCGCATCCGAAGGCCGGCGAGCAACGGAGCGAGGCGGCGCAGAGCAGCAGCAGAAGCAGTAGTGGCAATGGTGCTCCGTCGATCTTGAATGCTGAGTTTGTCGCAGGCATGGAAGCGGTTGGCAATAGGACGTCGAAGTTCTTGGTCCCGAACAGCTCGCTCATCGTGGAGACGGCCACCGACGTATGGCGCATGTGCACGTGCGGATCACGGCCGTGCTCGGGTACAGGAAGAAGTCGCTCGAGTTGAGCAGCAGGAAGAAGGCGCCGACCATGGGCGCCATCAGCGACGCGATGCCATGGATCCCGTCCTTGAGATGGAGTAGCCACTCCTGCACATGCAAATAAGGAACGAAACAAATACAGTAGTTGGCGGTGGCCACGTCCTCCTCCTCTCCGGCTTCTCCTGCGGTTTCTCCGTGACGCCGTCTATCTCCTTGCTCTCGGCGGCGACCACGTCTCCCTCCTCGGTGGCGAGGGCATTGATGATGTCGTACATGACGACGACGCGACTGTGGTTCACGGAGAGCCCGTGAAGGAGCGCCGCGACCGCGGCGGGCGCGTCGGCGATGGTCGTCCCGTGCCTGGACCGCGACAAATGCGCTGCAGGCCCACCACCTGCCACTGTGGCACGGCCATAGCATCCAGGTGCCACTGTGGCATGGCCACGTCAAATGCTGGTGCTAGCGTGACAGGCTTTGGATTGTTGGTGTGCGAAGGTAGTTGATTAAAAACCTAGATGGTCGCTTTTTAGTTGGAGGACCGAGATGGGAATGCCCCAAAAGTTTGAGGACGCAGGGTGCATTTTACTCATTAAAAAAAACATGTTACAAGAATCCAAATCGGTTCCTATAATACTTGAGCGTTACATTAGCCCCTCCAAGTAATTACCGTGTGCTTATACTGGGAAATAATTAAATTATTAGTCATTCTATACATAGGCCAGCAGTCAAAAAACGGTAATAGTTCACCCAATAGCCAAGCGTCCTTACCTGACTGTTGGGGATTACAACAATTTGCCGCCGGTTTCACTAAGACAATTGGCAATTAATTTGTCCTCTCGGTCTACTAGTGCAGGGCCTGACTGGTCAATATCTAACGCTCGGGAATAGTTTGTACCTTTGGCTATTCAATACAAAGACCGACGGTTTCACTAAGACCGTTGACAATTAATTTGTCCTATCGACCTTTTCTAGTTCAGTGCCCGACTGGTTGACATCTAACACTCGGAAATAGTTTGTACCGTTGGCTATTCAATACAAAGACCGACGGTTTCACTAAGACCGTTGGCAATTAATTTTCCCTCTCGGTCTTCTAGTGCAGTGTCCGACTAGTCGACATCTAACGCTCGGGAATAGTTTATACCGTTGGCTATTCAATACAAAGACCGACGGTGTTACTAACACCGTTGGCAATTAATTTGTCCTCTCGACCTTCTAGTGCAGTGCCCGACTGGCCGACATCTAACGCTCGAGAATAGTTTGTACCGTCGGCTATTCAATACAAAGACCGACGGGAAAGCTTGTAACCGTCGATAACAGGTTAACTATTGGCCATTCACGGTTTCCCCAACTGCCCGTCAGCTATTATACTTCCCTGTCGACATAGGTTGTGTTTCTAGTAGTATAAACAGCTGACATGTGGGGACAGCTTGTGCATGGGCATTTGTCTCGTTAATGTTGCTTATGCGACATCCCATTGTACAAAGTTGACACCTATCATGGATTCATGGTACAACACATGCATGCATGGTATATTTGTATATATATGGTACTGACTTCCGGAGATGAACAAAGTTTCACCTACATGTACATAACAAAATAGGAAGAAAGCTGTATGGAGTACACTGTGCAGGCAGTACTTCAAGAAACAACTGCTATGTCTGATGCTACCTTTGCAAGTGCTGAAAGTGCATCGATGTGATGATCAGCTCTATTAGGCGAGTCTCAATGAGAGTTTTATGGCTCTATTTCTAAGACTCTTTGGTATTGGAAATGGTGTAAACAAGTTTTATCCCTATGAAACTCATTTCATCCCACTCTTTTTATTTAAATTATGCCACATCAGCTTATTTAATATACATGAAACTCTCATAAAACTCTCGTTGAGACTGGCCTTATTAGGGCATGTACAACCCACAGACGATAGTTCATCTCTAAGCGCCTCGAATCTATCATACAGACAGGTATAAAGACAGATCATACAAGCCACAGACAGGGGTTCGTCTCTAAGCTGTTTAATGCATTGCATTTAGCTAGGATCAACTATAAATAAATTTTTGTATACCACTGCATGGCTATTTGTTAGATTACGTATCAAGGATAAATAAGAGCAACATGATTATAATTAGGGTTGTCGCTTGTACGCACTTCAGGTGGGAGCACCTCTGCGATGGATAACACATGTTTGCATTATGTTGATAACAATTGAGTTCATTCTAAAGAAGGGGGCAACAATTTTAGAACTGAAGCTTACAAATTCACATACACCCACATTCATTCAAATGGCAGGTAAGCTAAGAGTCCATACTGATACATCATAAGCTCCAATCTTTATCCTTGCAGCAAATAACCAAAATAGCTAAGAAACACATAGTACAACAAGATAGCTAACACAAAGACACTGAAAACATTTGTCAGTACTATTTACAATCATTTGATACACAAGTACAGGAGGAAGATAGCTAACACAACCATTACCTCGCGCGATTTGGTGCCACAAATCCATCTCGTGCGAGTCACCAGATCCTCGCGTGCACAGCATCGATCCGCGCGTCGTCGAGTGGCGGAGGCGAGGCGTACAACGGTGCTGAAGCCGTCGACTAGACCTCCGAGCACGAGCGTCCCCCGTCGTCTCGCGAGGCGACGCGGCCTTCGTCTCCAGGCTTCGCTAGGGTGTTTCTTGCAAAATCTCCGTCACAGAGACGGGGTGAAAAGACCCGTTGTACATGCCCTTACAATTTGTGCCCTAAAGGAATGAAGTCCACTATTTTCGCAACATAAACTTCATTAATCACACAATTTCGTTGTAAAGAAAGAAAAACAACCATGCTGCAATCTCTTTAGGAGGCATCTGGTGCATTTTGTGACTGGCTGGGCGCCGAGTAGCCGTCTGAATTCGCTGGTTGGTTTCTGGACTGATAATCCTGTCTGATGCTGGTTTGTTGTGAGAAAAAAAATTATACCATAACTAATAAGCTCTGACTGAAACTAACCCCCGAACATACTGAATATATACAAGAGCCACAGTGGCATGGAAGCACGGAGCGACGCCGCAGCAAGAGCCAAACAGCGTCTCTGTTTGTGGGGGAGCATGCTGCGAGTGCGTGCCCGTGGTGCGGCACGGCAGCGGCATCGAATCACGTGAGGGCGACGAGGATCCCGAGGCGCGGACGGGTGGGGTGGGTCCACGGAATCCCCGCGGCACGTGCCCACTCGTGCTTGCTTACGCAGTTCCGCCCCCCGCCCACGTGACGCCCCCATCAAAATCCACGAGCCCGATTAGTTAACTGATCCCCCGGCAAGCAGCTCCCCGGCGCCAGCTCGGCATGGTCAGGTTAAGTAATCGCTGGCGGCTGGCGCGCCCTGATCCTTCGTTCCCTGCTTTAGATTAATCTAGAGTGTAAAATTTTAGGCTGTCATATCATATGTCATATGAAGGTATTATATGAGGTGTTCGGATACTAATAAAAAAACAAATTACAGAATCCGTCAGTAATTCGCGAGACAAATTTATTAAGCTGAATTAATCCGGTATTAGCACATATGTTACTGTAACACCACAATATCAAATCATAAACTAATTAGGTTTAAAAGATTCGTCTCGTAAATTAGTCTTAAACTGTGCAATTAGTTATTTTTTAGTCTATGTTTAATGTTGTATGTATGTGTCTAAATATTTAGAGGAGAAAACTAAACAAGGCTGAACCACTGCACTGCGCTGCACGGGAAACTGACACTGACACGGCGCCGCGCGCAGGGAGAGAGGAGCCGCATGCAGACGGTGTGGGTGTTGCCGGCCCACGGCCGTGATGCATGGCGCTGTTGCTTCATCGGGGCTCCGACCCGGGGTCGGGTCCTCCGCGGTGCCAACCGCATGCGAAGCGATGTGTCGGTTGGAAACTTCGCAAGGGAGGCGGGCGGGCGGCGAGGTAGCGTGCGTCGCTGCTGCAGCAGCAGCATAGGCATTTATGAGGGATGGGGAAGCGACGCGAGAGCGAGAGCGTCTCCTCGGACACCGGCCTGCTGGGCATCACGTGGCGGTTGCTTTCGCGGGGCCCCTGCCGTACTCTGCCACGTGTCGGTTGGCGGCCGGGCAGCGCTCCACTCCATACCTCCGCCCTGCCGACGTCGACGTGCATCGGCAGCTAGCGCGCGCCAGCCATCATGCATTGCAATGCATGCGCCGAGCGGCACTCACACACAGCTACGGGGCTCAGGCAGGCAACAGATATCCCGTATACTGCTGCGTACGAGTAGGATTTATACAACGGACGGACCTTCTTGACCCTCATTTTCTCTTGTGAGAAATGAGATGCTGACCTTCACGTTTTGTCGCTGCGCGCGCGTCAGAGACACATTTGCAGCCTCAATGATTAATTGGGGATGGGAAAGCAGTTGTTTTCGGGCACCGCAGTGCAGCGAGCCCTGTTCACTCGAGCTACTTTTTAATTATAGAATATTATTTTTCTCTCATAATATTTTAGCGTATTCGTATCAGTATAAATTAAATTTTAGCATAAGGGAACATGTAATTATTACTTGCTAGCCACCCGCTTACAGCGAGCGTAGGGCTTGTAGCTCTCTGCGGACCACCGTCACGTGGCCAGCGCCCTGGTGCGGAGGGTGGGGGTGGAGTGACGAGGCTGGTCCTAGTTTTTGCCCTCGTTTCGCCATCGCACTCTGCCTCACCTCACGGGTTGACGTGGCCCTCCTCCTGCTCCCCGGCGTTAGATACGCGGCTCCGAGATGTATGGCGCGGTGGCGCCGAGCTCGGCCACGTCACCGCCACATAGTTTAGTCACGCCATCACGGTCTTAAAGCTCGGCACTATATGCTATGGTGTCGGGACGTGTTATCTCAACGCCGTAGATTATGGCGCGACTCTCGAAGTCCAAAGATGAAATGTAGACGCATATAGGGGTATAAAATACTAGGACATTTGTATATTAATTAACAACGATTGTGATACCCGCGGTTAAAAATAATCGACATCAATGGTTGCTAGTGTTATAAACAAACTTAACTGATAACTTAGCACTTTCTCCCGTTTCTAGATTTATTAGAATTTGGAATTGAAATATTTTTTGTTTTTGTACATTTTTCCCCAAAGACCTCTCAAAATTGTCTTCGAGCCATCTTCTAGAACTAAGATGCATGTCATTAGCCACGACGCAATCAGGTACAGAAGGCTAGTCCAAACAGGTGAATCACCGATCGTCGTTTTATGTTCTTGATTGACTCTCTCCAGTAAAAAAAAAAAAAACTCTCACAACCGAACGTCCGCAACTCCGCATCCGTAGTGTGGTTCGATAAAAACAAGTGGCAAGAGTATAGTTGACTTTTTTTCCATAATAAAAGAATTTGTCAATGCTTTAAGCAAGAGAGAGACCAAATCTTACTGCAAAGCAGCCCGGTGGGCCGGCGGCAGCAGCCCAACGGCTCAGGGCCCGTCCCGTCCCGTCCGTGACGGGCACGCTCAGCGGTCTCGCAAAATCAGGAACAGAGCATTTCCCTCCCGCCGCCGCGCCGCCGCGCCGATTAGGCTCGCGGTTGTCACAGTCGCCTGCCACCCGATAGTCCAGCAAGGAGTGACCGGCGATGGCGTCAGGCCGATGCGGTAGCCTGCCGCAAGCGCAGCGGCGATCGGCGAGGCCTAGCCTAGATGGTCTGATCTGATGCCCACTTACCCAGGGGCCAGGAGGAAGGTATGCACCCACGAACCATGCGTTGCAAAATTTCTTCAAAATCCTGTCGAAGCACACGATTTCATCCACAATCCACACACGCGCGTCCAACACATGTTTATTAGAACGGCATAGTTTATTGTTCACTCTATATACTGTTCATCGCTCCTCGCAGCTCCTGAGCTCCCCAATTCGATCTCTTCTGTACTGTACCTCAGAGCACTACTCATCATCCCTGGCACTGGCAGTGCGCCGACTGCAGCCTGAGGCCTGCTGGATCTATGCTTTCGTCGCGTTTGGGCCGGCACCGGCGGCAGACACGCTCTCGAGGTACCTCTCCACGACGTCCAGGCCGCAGAGCTCCTTGACGACGGGCATCGTCGCCGGCACGTCCATCTGGAACGTGACGGCGGAGTTCGCGGGGCCGGTGCTGACCGAGAACTCCTTCCTCGCCGCCCTGATGGCCTCCCTCATCGCGCAGTGCACCGAGGCCGCGAGAAGAAGCGGCGGCTCGCCCGAAGCTGCAAACAAGTCCGCGGTATGTCAAGTTTTTTTCTTTTTCTTTTCATAAGCGGTTATCATAAACTGAGAAGGTCTGGATGATTGCCTGGCCCCGTTCACTGGTCTGAAACTTGGCTGAAACTGGCTGAAAACACTGTTCCGGCTGAATTGTTGTGAGAGAAAAACACTGTTCCGGCTGAAAAAAAGAAGCCGAACAAGCTATTTTTAAGACAAACGAACGGGGCTAAAAAAAAAAAAAAAAGAGATGCTTGCCTTTTGAAGACAGGATACGGACACGGGCGCTATTAAACATCTGAACATTGAACTCTTTGGGATATTATCCACCGTGGGGATCTTGTACGTCAATGTGCCGTCGTGGATGACCAAGCCGTCGGAGTTCGTCTTGTAGTCCTCGTTCGTGAAGAACCCTATTCCTTAGAAAAAGCAGCCTTCGATCTGATTGAATGATGAGCAGTGTTTAGAGGAGGAGCACATTTTCGTTGATACAATGGTCTGCGTGAGCTGTAATAATTTTGTAGCTAACCTGGCCCAAGTCCACAGCAGGGTTTAGGCTTTGCCCGAGGTCGTACACAAGGTCACTTCGCAGAATTGTGGTCGCTCCTGTCTGTCAGTTGATTTCCACCAATAGACCCTAGATCTGTGTCCTGATCGGGGGCGTCCAACCTTAATATGGTTGGTGGGTCTTGTCGCACAATACTATAAAGAGAGGTGTGGGGACCAGGGCTCGAATGACGAGGTTGACCTGAGCCGCCGTAACCACCTACAGAGAAACATTAATTCGATCTAAAGAAGGGTGCTGCTAGCCACAGGAAGCCCCACCGACTCCGCCGTTGCCTCTGCAGTGCCACCACCGGGACGCTATACCTCGCGTCGCCGTAGGGACTGCGACTGCACTTCATCTCTGGTCGCTGCGGGCAAACTAGCTACCAAGGTACACCAACAGATGTTCTTTACCCGCTAGATCTACACCTAGAGTTTAGAACTTTCTAACAATTGTATCAGAGCCAAGGTTGCCAGTGTGTAGATCTAGTATGGGGTAGAGAATTGAAAAGAAATCGAAGAGTAACAGTGGGTTCGATCCGGTTCGGATTGAAACCCTAACCCTAACCGGGTAAAAGAAAATGAAAAGAGACCGGGGGATGGCGGACGTCACTCAACTCCCGGTCACCACCACCACCGAGCGGGGAAAGATGTCGCACCACCGTCTTCGTCGGCGTGCGACAAGAAAAGAACAGAGCCAAGGTGAGAGATTCGGTTTTCGGATCTAAAAGAGGGTCGCCGAACCCCAACCCTAATAGGGTTGAAGGAAAGGAGTAAGAAGAAGAAGGACTCGGCTTCAAGAAGAACTCGAATCCGAGCTCAAACCCACGAAGAACTCACTGGGGAAGATGAATAGTGACTCCAGTGAGTCAAACACTAACCCTAACCCGCGCAAAAAGCTTGGGGAAGAAGAACAGTACGCAACCCTAACCCTAATCCCCAATCGGCAAAGCTCCGAGAAGAAAAAAAAGAAGATCCAAAAGAAAAGAAGGGGAAATGGGAAGAGCTAGCAAGGCAGCTTACCTAATGAAACCCTAACTCACGACGAGAAAGGGGAAGAGAGTGAACGGACAAAGGGGTAGGGGCTCCTACCTGGGGTCCTCCCGCTTCGTCTCCACCGTCGGCAGTCGCGTGGACATCGCGCGGGAAGACAACCTCAGCCGCTGGGGTGGGAGAAGCGCCGCCGCACGATGGTGCCGCGTGCGGCTCTAGTCGCACGCGTGCGCCGGCGAGGGGTGCCACGGCAGAGCCGCCATCCCCGCGTCGTGTCTCGCTCTCGGTCGCTCGCTGTGGCTATGCTGAGAGGGAAGATGAGAGCGGCGAAGAGAGAGCGAAAAGAGAGAAGCAGAGAATGCAAAATGGAATTAGGGTTTCGGGGCACCGGCCGCAGCGCGCTTTTGATCTCCCGAGATGCGCGGACGACCATCGATCTTGATCGAGCGGCTGCGAACGGCCGGGCCGGCTTTCGGCTCAGGCGGGCGCGAGCGCTGGGCCACTTTCGCGGCCCAGGCCCAGGTTGCGGCCTGGGCGCGGGGGAGCGTGAGGGAGAGCGCGCGCGTGGCCATGGGTCATGGGCCGTTTTGCCTGTTGAGCCGAAAACAGTGAAAGAAATGAATCAGTTTTCCTTTTTTCTTTTTCCAGTAAATGTTTATTTCCTGGAAATTGATTAATGGCTTAAAGAAAATAGAAAAGAGATTTTTCCTGTGGGCAAAATTCATTAAATTGAATTAGTTTTTTCGCTGCTAAAGAAATTGTTTATTCTCTAGTTATTTTGAACCAACGTGATATTTAATTGGAGAAAAGGAGATTTTGACATGATTATGATGTTGTTATTTTCTAACCAACGTTGTTAATAACAATATCGTAATTTTAATGATTTTATGCATTAATTCTATTTCTGCCCAATGGTGATGTAGAATTAGTGATTTTGACGTGATTATGATGTTGTTATTTTCTGACCAACGTTGTTAATAACAATATCGTAATTTTAATGATTTTATGCATTAATTCTATTTCTGCCCAACGGTGATGTAGACTTAGTGATTTTGACATAATTATGATGTTGTTATTTTCTGACCAACGTTGTTAATAACAATATCGTAATTTTAATGATTTTATGCATTAATTCTATTTCTGTCTGACGGTGATGTAGAATTAGCATATAAGAATAGTTGTATGTTTTAATTTTGACCAACGTTGGAATCAAGACATTCAATTGTTAGAGATTCCCACTCTCAAAGGTGACAACTATAAGGAGTGGAAGAAAAAGATTGACCTGGCCTTCATCTTGACTGAGGTGGACTGGATAGTCACTTCACCGTGTCTCACTGAGCCTGTGGCACCGGTGAGGGAGACAAACGAGGCTGATACCGCTTGGGCAACTAAAGAGAGGAATTTTGAATCGCAAAAGATGTCCTATGACTTTGAGCATAGGAAGTGGATCACTGCCAATAAAAAATATTTGGCTATGATAAAGAACATGATTGAGCCTACAATTGTGGGCTTAATCCCAGAGCGTGACATGGTCACTGAGTACCTCAATAGAATAAAGAGTCAGTTCATTGACTCTTCAAAGATATATGCTACCTAGCTGATAAAGCAGCTAGTGATAGAGAGGTACTCTGAAAATAGTGGCATAAGAGAGCATATATTATTTGTTATCACTACGTGATGATGTGAATTATATATACGATGATGGGAACGTTGCGTACGACAATGAGAATGTATCCTCGTCTGTGGATGTAAATAGAAAATGAAAGAGAGCTCACGATGCGTCGTCGAAATTATGGCACTATCGTTTATGCCATATTTCAAGGAGAAAAATAGAAAGACTAGTTAAGAATGATATTCTTTCTCCATTAGAGTTTTTAGATTTAGAACAATGCAGAGAATGCATAAAAGAAAAATATGTAAAAAAATTAAGAAAGATGTCAAACAAAGCGTAGGAATTTTATAGATTATTCACATAGACATCTATGATCCGTTTCCTGTAAAGAGTGTGGAGGTTATGATTCGTTCATAACATTCATAGATGATTATTTCCATTATGGCTACATTTATCCAATCAAAGAAATAACAGAAGCATTGGATAAATTTAAAATATTTAAGGCAGAAGTTGAAAACCAACACAATTTTAAGATTAAGATAGTCAGGTCCGACCATGGGGAGTACTACGGTCGGCATACCCCATATGGCCAAGTTCCTAGACCTTTTGGAAGGTTCTTACAGGAGAATGGCATAATAGCTTAGTATTCTACACCGGGCGAACCTCAGTAGAATGAAGTAGCTAAAAGACGCAATCGTATCCTGATGGACATGGTGCATAGTATGATAAGTTACTCCACCTTACCGTTGAGCCTGTGGATGAAGGTATTAAAAACCGTCATTCATATTCTCAATAGAGTACCAAGTAAGTCGGTGCCCAAAACACCGTATGAGTTGTGTACAAGAAGAGTACCCTAACTAAACCACTTACGTGTGTGGGGGAGTCCTGTTGAGGCTAAAGTATTTAACCTAAACATTGGAAAGCTAGATCCCAAAACAGTAAGTTGCCATTTCATTGGCTACCCAGAAAAGTCAAAAGATTTTTGTTTCTACTGTCCGGATAGACATACAAAGTTTGTGAAAATAAGACACGCTGTCTTTCTAGAGGATGAAATAATGAGGGGAAGCATGGTAGCTCGAGAAATTAACCTTGAAGAGAAGCGGGTGTATGCGCCCACTCCGATGATTCATGAGCCATTTTTCTCACTACCTGCTGTCGCTGCACCAATAGTGCAAGATACTATGATGCAAGCACCTGTTGTTATTCTGTCTGTAGCAACAATGAATGACGATGAGGAACCTGTTCTTCAGGATCCTGTAGAACCTATTGCCACACATAAGGGGGAGCAACAACAGCCTCAAATAGAAGATGTGCCAAATGTTGAGGCCCCTAAAAGGTCTCAAAGAGTTAGAAAATCAGCTATTCCTGCTGACTATGAAGTATGCAACACTGATGAATTTCAAATGGAGGATGATCCCACCTTATTTGAAGAAGCCATGAGAAGTGATTATTTATCAAAGTGGCTTGAGGCCATAGAAGATGAAATGAAATCTATGAATGCCAATAAAGTTTGGGACTTAGAAATAATTCCTAAAGGAGCCAAAACAGTAGGTTGTAAATGGATCTACAAAACAAAACTTGACTCTCAAGGGAATATAGAGAGATATAAAGCGCGACTTGTGGCAAAAGGCTTTACGTAAAGACAAGTGATTGATTACAATGAGACCTTTTCTCCAGTCTCATGTAAAGATTCCTTCAGAATCATAATGGCATTAGTGGCACATTACGATTTAGAATTACATCAGATGGATGTAAAGACGGCATTTCTCAATAGGGACTTAGAGGAAAATGTTTACATGGCACAACCGAAAGGTTTTGTCATGTAAGGAAAAGAACAAATAGGATACCGCCTAAAGAAATCCTTTTATGGATTAAAACAAGCTTCAAGACAGTGGTACTTGAAGTTTGATCAGACAATAAGGAATTTTAGGTTTAAAGAGAATATAGAGGACAATTGTATCTATGCAAAGTTTAAGAATGGGAAGTTTATCTTTCTTATCCTGTATGTGGATGATATCTTACTTGCTAGTAGTGATGTCAGTCTACTACTGGAGACAAAGAAGTTTTTGTCATCAAAATTTGATATGAAAGATCTTGGTGAAGCTTCGTTCGTTTTAGGGATCGAGATTCACTGAGATAGAAGTAAAGGGGTATTAGTACTGTCACAAAAGGCATATATAGAAAAAGATCTTAAAGAAATTCAGTATGCACAAATATAGTCCCTCACCTGCTCCTATAGTTAAGGGGACAGATATGGGGATTTTCAATGCCCCAGGAACCAATATGAGATCGATCAAATGAAAGCGGTTCCATATGCTTTAGCTGTCGGAAGCTTGCAATATGCTCAAGTATGTACGCGCCCTGACTTGGCATTTGTTACTAGGTTACTTGACAGATTCTAGAGCAATCCTGGAACAGAACACTAGAAATTAGTAAAGAAAGTTTTGCGTTATTTACAAGGAACAAAAAGCCTCATGATGACGTATAGAAGATCCGTTTCACTCTATATAGTGGGATATTCAGATTCTGATTATGCGAGAGATGATAGAAAATCTATGTCTGGATATGTATTCACTCTCACAGGGGGAGCTATTTCATGGAAAAGCTCAAAGCAAACCGTCACTACATCATCCACAATATATGCCAAGTTTGTAGCGTGTTATGAGGCAACGACGCAGGTGAACTGGCTAAAGAAGTTCATACCCGGTTTGAAGGTGGTTGACGACATCTATAGACCACTTAAGTTACACTGCGATAATAATCCGACAGTACAGTATGCTCACAACAATAAGTCAAGTGGTGCTGCCAAACACATTGACATAAAGTATTATGTTGTGAAAGATAAAGTTCGGGATCATGTCATAAGTCTTGAGCATATAAGTACCGAAAAGATGCTCGCGGATCCGCTTACAAAAGGCTTACCACCCAACGTGTTCAGAGAACATGTAGCTAGTATGGGTTTAAGGAAAAGCCTATAATTTCTGGACAAAAGAAGGCCCAAAGTTAAGTATCTATTTCAGAACAGAGTGGTGTGTTGTAGTTGTTAAATCTATCGGCAATTGACCGTGACGATAAAACATGATCTATGCGCTAATCTGTAATGGAATGAACAAAAGCAAATGATATGAAATTGAAAGATGGTAGTGAGATCAATGGAGAGAATGCTAGTTGATCTCCACCAATAGGCCCAACGACCTATTGGGTCCTTGGATCTGCGCTCTGATTGGGGGCGTCCAACCCTAATATGGTTGATGGGCCCCTGTTGCACAACTCTATAAAGAGAGGTGTGGGGACCATGGCTCGAATGACGAGGTTCGCCTAAGCCGCCGTAACCACCTACAGAGAAACACTAATCCGATCTAAAGAAGGGTGCTGCCAGCAACGAGAAGTCCCACCGACTCCGCCGTTGCCTTTGCAGTGCCACCCCCGGGACGCTGTACCTCGCGTCGCCGTAGGGACTGCGACTGCACTTCATCTCCGGTCGCTGCGGGCAAACTAGCTACCAAGGTACACCAACAGATGTTCTTTACCCGCTAGATGTACACTTAGAGTTTAGAACTTCCACCTGCGATGTTCATTTGCAAATTTCCAATGAAATGTCAGCTTTCGAAGAACTGGAGCTGCAACCTCCAACAATTGGCTTTGGTAATTGCAGTTGCATTGTCAGGATACCTCGCTGGTGCCAGCCCCATAGTTCATGTAGTTTGTGAAAGATGGATCAGGAGTCCAGTATGCCTGTGCTGATAAGTTCACACTCGCCATGCTTGCCTGTAGATGAGGAACAAATGTCATTACAATTTAAACTGCTTGATATTGAGTTCCAGTCCCTTAGACTTATTTGGCATTGCTACTGATTGATTAATGATGGAATGAAGGGAGGCAAAGGATTTGAGTAACTGTAATTCTTGGTACCTCTTTCAATCAAATTAAGGGACATGTTAGCAACAAAGTTAGAATTAAGTGTTATCCTCACCCGAGCAATCAAGGCACTCCATTCCACGGTGTTGGACTTAGCTTCGAGACTCTCCTTGATAGGCTTCAGCCTCTCAACGAGTACAGCACATGATTGTCGAACCGCTTCACAGCTAGTTTCAGAAGTGGTGCTCCCAGCAGTCCAACCTCCTTGGATCAGGCTTAATGTGTCTTCCTGGATAACCCGAACCTTGTCCAGAAGGCATTCGCCACCATCAGGGCACAGCTGTCCCAATCCGAACGCTGTCATCTGCTTGACCTTAGTCCACAATCCTTGGCCTATCTCAATTCCTCCAACCTCAACGGCGATGGAACCATCATTCATGATCGATACCTTGCCTGGAGTTGGTCGAAGATTAACCTCATAAGTGGCTGGCACACAAGAAATGCCGCGTTTCTTCCATTTATTGCTGCTATTAAAGTGCTCAATCATTGCAGCACAGGAGACAAGGGCCATGTTTAGATTGCAAAAAATTGCAACCCGATGAATAGTAGCGCTTTCGTCTTATTTGGTAAATATTGTCCAATCGTGGACCAACTAAGCTCAAAAGATTCATCTCGTGATTTCTAACTAAACTGTGTAATTAGTTATTTTTTTTACTTATATTTAATGCTCCATGCAAGCGGCTAAAAATTGATGTGATGGAGAGAGAGTGAAAAAACTTGGAATTTGGAATTGATCTAAACAAGGCCAAGGCCAGCTTATCAAACATGGAAACCAGGCTGTATGTAGAAGCTTCACCGGCACTTTCTCCAAAGAAAACTTGAAGGCTTTCAAAATCATGAAGGTTCTTCCTCCTGACAGTCACCATGTTCGTTTGTTGGTTTTAACCAGCCCAAACCAGCCAACCAATAGTGTTTTTCTCTCACATAAAACCAGCACCAGCCAGCCCAAACCAGCTCAGAAACTAACCAGTGAACAGGCCGAGTGTTAGTGTCTAGTGCGAGCACCGAGGCAACATTCTCGATGATGGCTTCAGCGATGAAAGAGCCCTGCACATCTCCAGGAGCTCGCATTGCTGACTTTGATGAGACATTTGTCTCGTAGACGGCCTTGTTTAGATTGTAAGTTTTTTCACTCTCTCCATCACATTAAATCTTTGGACACATGCATGGAGTATTAAATGTAGATAAAAAAATAACTAATTACACAGTTCGATTGTAAATTACGAGACGAATCTTTTGAGGGCCTAGTTATGCCATGATTGGACAATAATTATCAAATACAAACGAAAATGCTACAGTGCCAAATACTGATTCCTAACCTCAATCTAAACCAGGTGTCAAATTCAAGAGTGCCCTAGTTGTACTTTTTGAGAGCTCCTATGATAGCACGTGGCATTATTGGACTAAAATCTGCTGATATTCCAGCATTGATTCCAAGATCAAGGTGCAAGGCTGTGATCTTGCCATCTGACTTGAACCCAACAGAGTACTTCGCCTTCGTTGGATGTCTCCCTCCAGCCATTATCATGTCGGTCTTGCGATCGAGGTACATCCTAACTGGACGCCGCAGCTTGAAGGCAGCAAGGGCACATGCACATGCTGTCTGACAAAGAGGAAAAAATTCATGGTCATCTCTAACACATTTGCATCTCAACTGTTTTTTGGTCAAATCATGAAGTTCAATTGGCAATACAGTGGCAGCTGAAAATACAAAATATTGAGTGAATCAAAGCTCTAGTTATAGGCAGGACTTACACGCGTTGCTTTCGTTGCCTTTTCACCAAAGCCGCCTCCTACACTTCTGCTGATGACTCGGACATTGTGAAATGGAATGCCAAGGCACCTTGCTATCAAACTTTGTGTGAGCTCGGGCATTTGTGTCGAGGAATAGATTGTTATGCAGTTATCTTCATCAGGAATTGCTAGTGCTGCTTGAGTTTCCATGTAGAAGTAGTACTGGGATTCAAGTTTTACCTGTGGGCACAAAAATACCTGGGATTCAAGTTTCTTTGGATGGCATCTTCTATTGTCAGAATTGGTGGCCGCAGATTTTCTATTGACAGAATTCACTGTAGCTTTGCTGTAGCACCGCATTGTATCGTAGACTAATTAGGTTTAAAAAATTCGTCTTGCAAATTAGTTGTAATATGTGCAATTAGTTATTTTTTAGTCTATATTTAATACTCTATGCATGTGTCCAACATCCAATGGGATAGAGACTAAACTTTAGGGGGAAACTAAATAAGGCCTTAGCTTCTTGGGATGTCCGATCCGTGAGATGGTAAGCCAAAAAAAAAGGCGGAGGTACACAAGAAAATCGAAGTGCTATATATCCAATGGATGGAATGGACGAAAGATAGCGCCAGCGCCCATGCATCAGCCATCAGGGAACGAAAAGGCATTGGCATCCTCTCGATCTGCAATCTAAAGTTGGCGAAGAGAATACACATGCATGCAAATACATAATAGGAGACTCCAAGGAAAACTAGCTACCATGTGTGCTTGGAAGTTGGCAAAAATCCAAGAACGAAACATAGAGCTACTTTTTTTTTTTTTTTTGACAAAACGAAACATAGAGCTACCTAGTAGTGTAGAGAGTAGAGCCGAGAGCTCAACAATGGCGCTCTGATCTGACGTAACGTACCTTCGCCGCAGCCGAGCTTGGGGCCTGTGACGGGCGTCTGGGTGCGGAGGAACTCCAGCAGCGACGTCGACGGGGCCACGCCGGCCGCCTCGTACCGCTTGCCGTTGACGGCCAGCACCACCGTCGACGACGACTCCGCCGCTGCTGCCTCCTTCCCCATCTCCTCCGATCCTGCACAGCACAGCACAGCACCTCTGGGTCTGGGGAGCCGATCGATGGTGCCGTTCTGTTTAATTATACGAGTCCCCGACCTGCTCCTGCAGCCGGCCGGGCGGTGGTGATGTTGATGCACGCGCTGACGTCGCCGGCGTCCAGGATGCGAAAGCGTTCTCGCAGCTGCAGTGCAGGCCTGTCAACAAGTCAAGCAGCGGGACAATGGCATCATGCATGTGCCCCCAATGTTTGGCTCTATGTGATGTAGCAGTCGTATATACGTAGCCGGTGCATGCTTTGCAAAAAACAAATACGGAAATGATCCAGCCAGCGTATTGGACTAGCGAGCATCCAATCAGCATGCATTTTTTCAGTCGTATAAGATACTACTAGTACAAGTGTACGACTGTACAAGGCCACAAGCCAGCAATGCAAGCGATCGGGGAGATCAGAGATGCGCTTGGACAGGCGCTGGCGCGGGTGGACAGAGCGGGCAAAAACGACGGCGGCGGACGGTTCGCGCGAGCTGCCCTGCCCTGCCAATGCATTTCAGGTTTCAGCGTTTGGTCAGCCGGCGCACAGCGACGAGCCGAAAAAGGCTGCGTCGTCACTGCATGCGTTCGTCTCGCCACCCGTGTGTCGTGGCTCGTGAGTCGCGACGCGAAGCCAGTGGAGAGGTGTCGCGGGGTCATCATGCACACGTATGGGCTCGGTCTCCTCCGGTTTGCCGGGCACGCGAGCATGCCGTTTGTCCGTGTATTGCAGTTGATCTATACAGTATATTGACAGTAAAGTTCCTCCCTCCGTCTATTGCCATGTATTACGCATGGGTTGGACTTTGAAGGCACCCGTCTGTTTCCTCCGTCGATAATTAGAAGGTTTCTTATTTGACACATAAAGTCTAAAGATAACTCGATTCTTTATATGACCATGAAAGATAAACATACTGGTTTTATTTTTTATGTCCAATTTGACAGTTGACACTACCATTCGTTTTACTAGAGTCTGTTTGGTTGAAGACCAAATATTTACCATACCAATTCTAGGACAAACCAAAATGTGAGTATACGCATACGGAAATGCTCAAGGGCGGACATCCGATCTTCCGGACGTTGATGTTGCCCTGGGCCGTGATGCTGGCCTAAACAGCCCAACAAGTGTGTTCTATTATGCTCGTGTTTTTTATTGGAAAAAATCGTTCAGTCTACTCTTGGGAACGAAAACCCCACCCTCCACTGATGGGGGCCCAGACTCCGAGCACCGCCACCTCGTGCCTTGACTGCTCCGTCGCGGTGGCCACCCGCCTGCCACCATCCTTCCTCTCTACCGGTCAGCTGACGCTGATGCTGGTGGTGCTCGCTCCATCCGTCGCGCGCGCTACTCGCACGGGCGAGCCAAGGCCGGTGCTGGTGGTACTGGTAGTGGTGGTGCTCGCGTGACGCTGGTGCTGGTGGTGCTCGCGTTGCCGCTCGTCGTCGGCTCCGACCCCAACGGCTGGATTCGACCAGCCCTAGCCTCCCCTATGTTGCAAAACATATGTTTTCAAGTGTTTCAGATATTTTATAGGTATGTTGCGAGTGTTTTATATGGATATTGCAAAAGTAAATCGGGATGTTGCGTATGTTGCAATGGTTGTACACATATGTTGTAAGCTTTTGTTCCCAATATTTTATATGTTTTTTCAGATATATGTTGCAAGTGTGCTTATCTAGATATTGCATATATTTCGTGCATATGTTGTAAGTGTTTTATCTGGATGTTGCGTATGTTTACAATGGTTTCAAGTGTTTTTCGGTGTTTTTGCAAGTGTTTCAGACGCATGTTTCAAGTGTTTTATCAGTCTTAAGACATATGTTGCAAGTGTTGTACCTGAATATTTCAAAAGTAGGTCGGGTGTTGCATCTTCCTTCTCGCCTCATGTTGCCTCGTCTTGGTGTCTCCTCCGCCTTCGGCACCGGCACGTGGGTCCTTCCCTTCCCAGGTGCTCAAGTTGGGCGTAGGGCGGCGGTTGAGGGGCAGGGGCCAGTGTTGGTCTGCGGATGCGGATAGGCCACATCGGCTAGCGAGGCACGATGCTTTTTTTAGGGAAAGAGGCACGAGGCTACGGATGAGCGCGGCGCGGGTTCTGGAGCAGCGTCCAGACATGTCCTGTGGCCGGACGGCCGGGCGCTAGCCCTTCCTATATACAAATTAGGGCAAATCAATATTTTAGTAAGATAAGCAATGTTCGTACTTGGTTTGCTGCCAACGAGAGAAGCATGTCTTGCCATATTTTTGGAAGGTATTGTCAAAATTTTGACACCAGACCAATTATATGCCAAATATCTTGAACTTGCTCATATTTTAGTTGAGAAAATTGGTTCTATAGCATTAAAAAATTACAAGAATAAAAAAATACCATCGAAAAAGCTCCGTTACATAAAATACCATCAGAAGATGGGAACGTTACCTGGCAATAGCATTCCGTCACGTTCGGAAGTAACGTCGTTAGGTCCATCCGCATCCGCGCAACTTGAAAAGATAAAAACAAAAAAGAAGCCATGGCGTCACTGATCTCCAAGCCTAGGTGGTTCCTCTGGATGGCAAGCCTCTAGGCGCTGTCGGCGGGGAGGCACTCGCAGCGAGTTGAACACCGCGGTGAAGTACCGGAGGCTGGCCTTGAACGGCGGAACCGTGGAAGCAAGCTTGAGCGTCCTCTCGACGTGGCATTGCCGCCGGCGCCGGCGCCGTCTTTCTACCAAGAGCTTGCTGATTGGAGTGGATGCGAGCCAACGCGCTGGACGCTTTTTCTCTTGTGCTCGTCATCGATCTCTGTGCTGCCGAGAACACCAGGTTGACGACCACGGTCGTGTCGCTGTCGACCTTGATGCGTTCATGGCAGCCACTGTCTGGAGTCTAGACCATCCACGATGCCTTCGAACTTGAATCTTAGGTTGGGGCACCTGCTCGCGAACCGCGCCAGCCACGCGCCCACACCTCGGTTTGCCTCAGCTCGTCAGAGTTCGTGCCGAGGCCGGTGATTCGCAGGGAAAATAGCTCGTCGAAGTCGCCGTCGTCGTGTGAGCGGCTGTTGCTCATGCTCGCGGCGGTGGCGGCCGACAGGGACTGGATTGAGGGAGAGATCGGCGAGCGACCGATGTTGCTCGAACCCGAGAGGGAACACGCCGGAGAGCCTGTTCATCGAGAGCCACAGGACGCGCACCGCCGGAGACAAGAAGTTGAACACGCGGAGCACCAGAAGGCCCAGGAGGTCGATCACCGCCGTTCCGGGACTCTAGCCAGCCCGTCGGCGAGCACGTTGGCGCTGACGTCGAGCACCTCGAGCGCGCCACGGATCGTGTTGCCGGAGAGGTTGAGCACCCGGAGCGCGGCGAGGCTGGCGAGCGACATGGCCACTTGCCCCCGCAGCGTCCAGTTGGGCAGCGCCAGCCCGACGATGGCGACCGCCGCCTCGGCCTTGCCGAACATCACTCCGTTCCAGACACAGCACCCATTGTCTGACGCAGAACCCGTGCAGCGCGGCGAGGTCGCCGGCGCCGCATGGCTGCACGGCGGCGGCACCGCTCCTGGACCGCGACAGCATGGTCGCGCACAGCACCACTAGCAGCATCGCCGCTACTCTGCTCTGCTCGTAGCTAGCTAGCTAATGGTGATGGTAAGCAAGCGCCATGCAGTCTCTCACATGTTGGTTATCTGCAAGCAGTCCGGACGGTGAGCAGTAGATGGATGGAGGAGGAAGAAGGAGCGTCCCAGGCTCCCAACGGGTGGTGGAGATGGACGCCGTTACCTCGACATAACGTGACGGAATGCTAATCTCAGATAACGTTTCCATCTTTCGATGATATTTTAGGTAACAGAGCTCTTTTGATGGTATTTTCCGATTCTTGCCATCTTTTAATGCTAGAGAACCTATTTTAGTTTGGAAAAAGTTGACTTTCAATCAGGCCCGTTAACAGCCAACTAAAATTATTATTTTGCTCCTAAGGTCTTGTGCAGCACCTTAAGCTTTTTTTGCAGCAGCAGGGCATGGTGGATTTGTTGTATTCTAAATATCTTATGGCAATTTTTGCCCATGCTAGAACCTCCCAAGCGGCTATTCTGGCGCCTCGTGCTATGCTTCTCTCCCAATGGCTTTTTTCGTCCTTATATTATGAAATTGGACAAAGTGAAATGCTTACTGATGTCATATATGTCGCACTCTCCCTGATATAGAAATGGAGCATCATGCTTAAGGAAGGAGACAGGAAGCGCTTTGTATAAGTGAAGGACGCTGTTATGAACTGGAAGTCTTTCAAGCCTAATGCGGAGATGCCTACTGATGTATTTGAACTTTAATTGTTTAGCTTCCATCTTTCAATTCAGTATCGTTTGTACTCTGGTCAGTGCCTTCTATGGTGCTTTGGTTTGTATTGGTGCTGGTAACCCCAGCGGATGGTTGTATCACCTGCTTTCTTAAAAGCTGAGTTAAAACTCATTTTAAAAAAAAGAAATTGGACAAAGTGTGGAGTCGGGGAACAAAAAAGGTCAATGTCATATAGTGGACCATCTATAGCTATTTTTTTAATCTCATCTATAGCTATTTTTTAGCGACAAACAATTAGCCATCGGTATCAAACATATCCTTAATACTAAACACTAGGTTCAAGGACTCAAGCACAAAACTGAAAATGTAAAAGTTATAATTATGAATCCATCAATCACTATTAGTACTCCCTCCGTGTTTTTTTCTAAAAAAAACACAAGTCTAGAATAGCGCTCTATCAAACTATCTTAAATGTGACTAAATTTACATAAACAATACACTAATGCTTATCATACTAATTTTTCATGGTACAGTTATTTAAAGTCTTGCGTGAGGCAGTATCAACAAAAAGCGGCGACCTGCGTGCGTGGACGTCCGTTAGATCAAAAGTCAACGCTTCTGATCAACCCGACTGAGAATCAAGAGAGACCAAAGTCGCAGGAAGCAAGAAGCAACAGCCGACCGAGACTGTCTTTGTTGGCGGCGGCGGCGGCGGCGGCGGCCGGAATACCACAGGGCCCAACCCAACGGCAGCGGCAAGCCGGCAACACCCACACAGCATCAGCTCTCGTGCGTCACAGGCAGGAGCACACAGCTACACATCCCGCGAAATCAAGTAGAGTCTGATCTCAGCCCCGCCGCCGCTCCGCTAGTTCGAATAGGCGCGAGGTCGCCACACTCCCTCGCGAAGGTCGCGCGGGGTAGAAGCTGCCGGTGAAGGTCGCGACGAGGCGGCGAGGGCTAACCTAGGTGGCTGGTCCATCCAATCCGACCCCCATCTACCCAGAAGGTAAGTAGTACGAACCTAGGTGTACGAATGAAGATGCATTGCAAAATTTCTTCAAAATCCAGTTGAAATCACATGATTTCATCCCCACATTGGCCTGCCCAACACTTATTTACTTTATTTTTCCCTCTATTGTTCATGACTCCTGATTCACAAGACCACAACTCGCCATTGCTACCTCTTCAGAGCTAACACACAGGAAAGCTCGGCATGTCATGCCGTTTAGTGTTTTACAGACTGATTAAGCTCTCACACCATGGGTAGTGCGCCTACTGGATCTATGCTTTAGCGGTGTTTGTTGGGCTGGCAGCTGACACGCTCTCCAGGTACCTCTCCACGACATCCAGGCCGCAGAGTTCCTTGACGACAGGCATCGTCGCCGGCACGTCCATCTGGAATGTGATGGGGGAGTTCGCTGGACCAGTGCAGACCGAGAATTCCTTCCTAGCAGCCCTGATGGCCTCCCTCATTGCACAGTGCACCGAGGAAGCTAGAAGAAGCGGCGGCTCGCCCGATGCTGCAAACAAAGATCCGAAGCATATTATGTCAGGGTTGCACGCAGCAATTGTTGGTGAGTTCAAATTGGAGCTAACAGTATGTGGGAATATCAGGGGGTTGAATTGTGAGAACAGGCTCACCTTTGGAAGAGAGGACGCGCTTCTGGTCATGGGCGCTCTTGATTAGCTCAACGTTGAACTGCTTTGGGATGGTGTCGACGGTGGGGATCTTGTACGTCCATGTGCCATCGTGGATGACCAACCCATCAGAGTTGGTTGTGTACTCCTCGTTTGTGAAGAAGCCTACTCCTTGGATGAATGCACCTTCCACCTGTGTTGATGATGGATAATGTTTAGAGGACCAGCATATTTCCTTTGAAGTGATCAGCCAGTGCAGTTTTTATTTTTCGGCTGACCTGGCCCAAATCGACAGCAGGGTTCAAGCTTTGCCCGCAATCGTAGACAAGGTCACTCCTTAGAATTGTTGTTGCTCCTGTCAGGACATCAATTTCCACCTGTGATGAAATTTCCAATCATGTGTCAGCATTGGGTAGGACTGAAGCTGCAGCCTCCAACAATTTGGCTTGCTAACTGCGCTTGCAGTGCTTTTTCATGCAATTTGGATAAGGGGTACCTCGCTAACGCCAGCTCCATAATTCAAATAGCTTGTGAAAGTTGGATCAGGGGTCCAGTATGCATGCGCCGACAAGTTCACACTCGCCATACTTGCCTGCACGTGGTCAGCAAAATGACATGGCCAATTGAAATACTAACAAATATTGTGTTCGTCCGAGCTGTAGGGTCTCCTCACTGAATTGCTACTGCTATTGCTTGTCGGTCGTTAATGTCTCAAAGGAAGGCGACAAAGCTTTAAACAATTGTTCTTCTTGGCATGGCAATGAGAAAATTGGAATTTACAAAGCTTATCCTCACCTGAGCAATCAAGGCACTCCATTCCACAGTGCCAGCCTTAGCCTCTAGATTGTCCTTGATTGGCTTCAGCCTCTCGATGAGCGCAACACACGACTGTCGAACTGCTTCACAGCTAGTTTCAGAAGTGGTGCTCCCACCGGTGACCCCTCCCTGGATCATGCTCAATGTGTCGGCCTGGATGACCCGCACCTTGTCCAGGAGGCTTTCGCCGCCGTCAGGACACAACTGTCCCAATCCGAATGCCGTCATCTGCTTCACTTTTGTCCACAACCCTTGGCCTATCTCAACCCCTCCGACCTCAACAGCAATGGAACCATCATTCATGATAGACACCTTGCCTGGAGCTGGCTGAAGCCGCACCTCATATGTAACTGGCACACAAGAAATGCCACGCTTCTTCCACTTGTTGCTTCTGTTGAAGTGCTCCACCATTGCAGCTCGGTGCTGATATTCTGGAGAGGAGGCCAACTTATCGAACATGGTGACAAGGCTGTATGTAGAAGCTTCACCTGCACTATCTCCGAAGAACACCACAAGGCTCTCGAAGTCATGAAGGTTCTTCCTCCTTATGGTGTTAGTGTCAACTGAAAGTGCTGAGGCAACATGCTCAATAATGGCTTCAGCGATGAAAGAGCCCTGCACATCTCCAGGAGCCCTCACTGCCGATTTTGATGAAACATTTGTCTTGCAGACCTTGGTGTCAAATGCAAGATTGCCCCAGTTGTACTTTTTGAGAGAACCTATAATAGGTGCTGCGATGATTGGACTCATATCCGGAGATATTCCAGCATTGATCCCAAGATCAAGGTGCAAGGCTGTGATCTTGCCATCTGACTTGAACCCAACGGAGTACTTCACCTTCATAGGATGCCGACCGCCCGCCATTATCATGTCTGTCTTGCGATCGAGGTACATCCGAACTGGACGCCGTAGCTTGAATGCAGCAACCGCACATGCACATGCAACCTGACAGGAAATTCATAGTCATCTATAGCAAATTTTGTCTCAATCTGATCACATTATGAATATTAGTTGGCAGTACATTGGTAGTTGAAAATAGAAAAGTTCAGCATGACCTCTAGTTATTTAGGGCTTACATGCATTCCTTTCAAACACTTTCCACCAAAGCCTCCTCCGACCCTTCTGGTGATGAGGCGGACATTGTGAAATGGAAGGCCAAGGCACTTTGCAACCACATTTTGTGTGGCCTCGGGAATTTGTGTTGAAGAATAGATGGTTATGCAGTTATCTTCATCAGGAATAGCTAGCGCCACTTGTGTCTCCATGTAGAAATAGTATTGGGATTCAATTTTTACCTGTAGAAAAAAAAAACCAAGCATGAGTTGTTTGGCCTTATGGGAAGGTCAAGTATACATCCCCTTTAAACATTACAATGTATGCACCTCTGCTGATAAAATCTTGTGATCAGCTTCGGACATCCCTTGGTTGTAATCACCAACTGGCTTTGGAGCAAAAAACGGCAGGGTTTGGAAGTAGCTGCTTCGTTGGATTGCATCTTCTATTGTCAGAATTGGTGGCTGTAGATTTTCTGTGCTATACTCAATGACGGCTTGCTTTGCCGCCATGTAGGCATACTTCTGTGTTTGAGCAATCTGAGTGATTGAAAAACCAACATGATGCAGCAAGGTTGGAAAGACATAAACATAAGAATAGTTTTGTGAAATGCGAAAGGGAACTTAGGAAACATTACCACGACACCGATATTTTGACCAGCAAATTCAGCGACTGGATCTGCAAAAAGTGCTTCTTCTCCCAACATCGGGAAGCTGTAACCAACATTTTGTCCACCGCTGGGAATATCCTTTGCAGTGATAACTGTGATGACCTTCTGCGAAGCCAAAGATGGCTTAAAGTTGATAGCCTTTACATGGGCATGAGGGTGTGTGCTATAGATAAATGCTCCATAGAGGCAATCTTTGGGAGCAGGGATATCATCAACGTACACAGCTTCCCCTGTGTCAGTAAAAGGAATATTGTTAAGGGCATTATCTTGTGGAGAAACTGCAGGCACTAAAAATGTTCAGGGATGGAGCTTATTGGACAGTTCCGCGCTGTGCAACACTTGCCCCACAGCCAGTCGATTCCTCCTTTGATGCCTGATGGGATAAGGCGGTCTTTACAGTAAGCGGAGATGCGCGAAAGGGATTGAATTCCCTCATCATCCTAGGCGCCTGGACCATCTGGAAGCATCGAAATGACTGTGTCTTCAATGGAGCTACCCCTAGACTATCTACGGCTTTGAACCTGGCTCGGGAGGAAGCCCTTTTATGGTCTATAGCTGGTGCTAAGGGACTGTCCCTGCACACAGCTCGGGATGATGGTTAGAGGGTCTTTGGTCAGGTCGTTCATCTCTGCCATAGGCGATTAGTTTCAGTCAGTAAGCGGGTGTGTGTGTGTTTGGGTCTCTGTATACTCCTTTTCTCTACTATTAATACAATGATACGCAGTTCTGCGTATTCGAGAAAAAAAAATTAACGAGGTAGAAATGAATAGAAGGATCATTATATGATGTCTTTGCGGAGTATGCTGAAGAAAAAGGTTATGGTGAACTTATGAATATGTTTATTTGTGTATTGCAATAAGATTGTTTACCTGAAGCTTGTATCTCTGCCCCGGCTTTCTTAATTGGTTTCCCAACTGGCTTGTATTCATCAGTGAAAAATATTTCTTGTCTTGATCGTATTGGCAAATCATTGCTGTCGAACTTAAGATGCTTCTCCAGTGAGTGCTCAATGGCACCATTTGTGTCTACATTACTATATGAACCATTGGGATCATTAACCCTTGCAGATTCATTCAAGCTGTTGGCAAGGGAGGATAGGAAGGTAAACAAGAAACTGACAGCCAAGCTGATTCTATACTCAGGATGTGGTGTGCCTTCTGATGGTTTAACAATCCCTTTAAGCAACCGAACAGCCCCAAGTATAACAGACGAGCTCACTGTTTTGCCCTTCAGGTAATCCTCAACCTTCCTAGCTCTGATAGCATGATCAGCTCCATACGCACCGAATGCCAAACATATATCCTCAATCAGATGGTCCCTTGATGCTGCATCTGCTGAAGTCCTTGCCAAGAAAGCTGAATTGACATATGAGACAGCATTGCCAAGTGGACGAGGTGCTGCTCGGAAAGTCTCATAGGTGACATCATCTGAACCCCAGTCCGGAATAAATATGCTCAGCAGCAGGGTTCTATAATCACATGGAGGCTGCTGCAAGAACTCCTCCAGAGTGAAGCACAGCCTTTTTGAAGCCACCTGGATTGTGACTGTCGAACCTGCTGCTAGTAGTACAGTTGCAATGTCTGATGCGAATGGCAACCTTTGTGCCATGATTATGTTTCCACCTATGGTTGCAGTGTTCCGAACAAACGGTGAAGCCACTTTGTTTAGGTGATCAGCAATCTTTCTGAAGACCAAACTTCCATCTAACAGCACCTCAATAGCTTTAGAGATGGACACAACTGATCCAAGCTCAATTCCTTTGCTGCTTCTATTGATGACTGAAAGCTCTGGGATTCCTTTGATGTCAATGTACTTGTCATAGAGGTCCTGATCCTTGTACACTCCAGACCCAGTGTTTGAAGCCACAATCTTCACAGAATTTTCATCAAACCAGTTGGAATCAAACAACCTGTGGAGCTCTTCAATGCTCTTAGGATGGTACCAGCCGTCATCGGAGACTGCAACTGGAACACCATTCGCCTGCTTCAGAGTGGACTTGATCTCAGATTTGAGGAACTCTGGAAAGGTGCAGATGGCGCCACTGTTGTAGTCGGGCAGCTTGCTGACTTCTGCCGGTTCGTCACCCTTCTTCCAGAAGCAGTTGAGGCCCAGGTCCTCGAGGTCAACATCAGAGGCAAAGCTTTTGCAGGCGTCGACGATGGGCCTGTAACCGGTGCAGCGGCAAAGGTTGCCTGAGACAGCCTTCTCAGCCTCTTTGGTGGTTAGCTTGGAGAAGCCTGCTTGTGGGTTAGGGCAGCCGGCCGTCTTGTCGGCCTTAACGAGAGCGGAGAAGATGGACATGCACATGCCGGGCGTGCAGAAGCCACACTGAGAGGCGTGGAAGCCAGCCAGGCGCTTCTGCACGGGGTGGTAACCATCCTTGGTGTTGCCGATTCCCTCACTGGTGATCACCGAGCAACGGTCCACGCTGTGGAGCAGCGTCAGGCAGGAGCTAGCGGAGAACTCAGTCACCTCGTCGGTGGCCGGGTCGTACTTGGAGATGAGGACCACGCATGCACCGCAGCCACCTGCCACATATGAAATTGTAAAAGTGGAGGAGTTTAGCTCTTTTATCTTCACTAGATTGAAGTAGAAGCTGATGCTAATTCCAGTTTGAAAAGTGCACTTGGTCGTTCAAAGTTCACACTGTAGCTTCGTTATTATATAAAAAAAGTATAGCTCAAAAGATAATCCCAGTTTCTTGTAGTATTAGCTTCCTGTGTATGTCCCAAATATAATACCTGATTTTTGTAAAACATAATTATTCTTTTGAACTAAAACGGTTTGTCCAGTGCTGCCTTAGAACAAATACAGGACGGTATCCGTTCCATCCAAAAATGCAGGGCGTCTATTTAGCAATCAGTCAAACTCTGTACATTCTATTTAGCAATCAGTCAAATTATTAGTATTGCACTATTGGTTGTAGTGTAAACAAAAATGCAGATAGTTTAGTGTTTTAAAAGTATTGCACATCATATTGAGTTTGTAGCTATTACTGTCAACAAGATATATGGTCCACGCTAATAACACGGGCAACTAGTGTTTCCTCATTATAACAATTAGATTTTTCTTAGTTGAAAATACCTTCTATATAAACAATTTTGTTGTATCTTTTGAAGATAGTTTTGTTATCGTATTGGTTTTTTCTCCATGCATCTCATCGCATCCATTAGCATGAGGTCCATATAGCTATTGTGGATGAATTTCTTCTTCTTTTTTCTCTCTCTCTTTCTTATCTTCTCCATGGCCGTGCTTACTCTACTGGTGGAAAATCTAGATAGGATTTGGTTTCCGCTTGATTCCCAATAAAACTATCGTTTTAAGTCTTTCACAAATTGTTTAGTTTTTTTTTTACCCTTTTTGAATTTAATTTTTATATGATCTAGAACTAGCTCCCTACCTGTCTTTGTCGGAACTTGAATCGATGTGGGCAAAAGAATCCTTACTCGGAACTAGCCCAAGATAAAGGGTCTAGTCTAAATTTCAGTCTTGGTTGTACATCGGTACTGCACATGGTAGGCATTTCTTCCGGCAGGACTTGCACTTGCTTTTCCGGCCTATGGTATTTCAATGATTTTATTGCCTTAGCCCCGTCCTTCCATCGTATCTTATTAGTTAGCTAGCTAGCTACTTCATTTTGTGCTAAAGCCCCTCGATACATGAGTGCTCTCATCCCTAGAACCCACCTGGGGCGAGTTGGTAACCGTAAACCATTGATCTATGAATTCAAGTGAATGAAAATGTAGATAGATTTTTTTCCTATTAGTGATGTGTTGATTTTAGGCCTACTACCCATGCCACTCTACTGCATTTTTGTCCGCCATGATGTGACCACGTCTATTTTTGCTAGTGATAAGCCTCTCGTGAGGATAAAAACCGAATGATGTTTATTGCTGCTACGAACACTTCTCTCGCATGTGCGTCAAAGAATCAATAGAACAGTTACATGTAGGGTATCAAAAGCCAATATATTTTTCATGACTTAGTCATAATACAGTCACAAGAATATGTTCTTTTCCCTAGGTCACTGGCATGAAAGTTGTGAGATTTAAGCCACAATTGTTGGAATCAACATTTTGTTTGGTTATTTCCATTCAACCATGTTATTGGAGATGTAAAACTTCCCCACCACGCGAACACCAGGAAAAATTACTTGTCGAGCTTAAAGCCACCACAAGAAGCCAAGAAGGCATATTCAGATGGCGAGGCGTAGAGCATAGAAGTGATGTGTGAATCCCATGTGCCTCAATAATTTTTCATGGGCATGCCAACACATTAATGTTCTGGGACTGAATCGGATGTTTTTATAGTTGAGGGACGAAATTGAGCCAAGCACGATAGTTCAGGGACGATTTCGACTATTTTGCCTTTTATGAAAGTTTCATGTGCATTAAATATGCGGATATGACACTGTATTAGTGAAGAGAGATGATGAAAGTTTCATTGGAGCAGAGATAGTTTTACGGGGATGAAACTTTTCTGCATTGTTTCTAAAATATAAGTGTGTTGGTAACTGGGCCATAAAACTCTATTGAGACTGGCCTTAGTAACGCGTAACAAGAATCCTGTAATCCATGAGATGGTGATATCCCAAGCCAAAACACACACACACATGAGAAACATGTAGAAAATGGAAGCTGTATCCAATGAAAGGGAAATGGACGAAAGATAGCGCCAGCGCCATGCATGATCAGGAAACGAAAAGGCACTGGTATCTCCAGTGCCCTTGGGTATCTCCTCTGCAATCTACCGTTGGCGAAACTGGAGTCTGGAGAATGCCCATGCACGCAGACATGCATGAGACTCGAAGGAAAACCAGCTGCCATGTGCGCTTGGATGGTTTTCTCTTTCTGTGTTCGCTCGGATGCTGCTAGGCAAGAACGAAAATAGCATATATATTACCTTCGCCGCAGCCGAGCTTGGGGCCTCTGACGGGCGTCTGGGTGCGCAGGAACTCCAGCAGCGACGTCGACGGGTCCACGCCGGCCGCCTCGTACCGTTTGCCGTTCACGGCCAGCACCACCGCCGCCGCCGACGACTCCGCTGCTGCTGCCTCCTTTCCCATCTCCGCCGCCTCGCGAGCGATGATGTTAACCACCACCCTCTCCTTCCTGCAGTGCACAGCACCCCGATCAGGGTGCCTTCCCTTTGTTTATATTTATATATTTATTATTATATAGTATTTTATATAATATATACGTCGGCAATGACGCAGGCCCAAATGAAAGTCACGGGCCTCGGTCTCTCGGACGAGCAGTAGCTTTATTATTATATAGTATTTTATATAATATATATTTTTTTTAGCGGGATTAGCAGTAGACTAGTTTTTTAGGATCATCTTTTAGGTATTGTTTTTTTTTTCTTGATAGGATCTTTAAGGTATTGTTGGAGATACTCTAACCATTACCGTTGTCCAAAAAAATGTCATTCTTGTTTAAATTGACTAAGTTTATAGAAAGTATTATTAATATTTATGTTTATAAATAGATATATTATGAAAATATATTTCATAATAGGTTTAATAATACTTTTTCGATATTATAAATGTTAGCCTGTTTTTGTAAATTTGATCAAACTAAAAACTGTTTGACTCCTAAAACAGTTTCCCAACGGATGTAAATAAAGTGTTGTACGGGCGAGTTCCCGACCTGTACATGCACTTGTGCAGGCTGCAGCAGCCAGCAGCGAGAGCCTGGTGAGGTCCATGCAAGCGCTGACGTCGCCGGCGGCCTGGACGCGAAAGCGGGCTCCCAGGTGCAGCCTGCAGCTGCAGGCCCGTCGAGCTGCAGTCTTTTTGGCTGATGTGATGCGTCTACCGTCTAGCGGGATTGGATTGGTCAGCAAGCTACTGCTAGTAGCAGCCGCCTCGCCGACAAGTCAGCAAGCGATCGGGACAAGTGGAGGCACACACCATGCACGCACCGAGCCGACGGCGGGGCGGCGGGCGCGGGTGGAGTGAGAGTCGCGCAGCCGGCGACGGCACGCGAGCGACCAGTCAACTCAGAAAACGTCCGCGGCGGACGGTTCGCGCGTGCTGCGCCCTGCTATGCATTTGGAGCATGCTAATTTGGTTTACAACTCATGCGCCAAGCTGAATTTTGTTCGTGGCCAGATTTTAGCAGGGTAGGAGGTGTTTTGATTATATAAGCATGTATTCCCTAATGGGTTCGACCCACATCTGGTGAACACCGAACCAAACACCTAAGAAGCCACGTACTAAACTTGCCAAATTTTGTTATCATGAGTATGACACTCAGAACACATATGTTAATACTAGTTTTATCAGCAAGACAATCACTATGGTCTTCATTTTTGCAGATTAGGCCCTATTCGCTTGAACTTATCGGTCGTACCGTTTCAGCGAAATAACATATTTTTTCTCTCGCAACGAATCAGTATCAGCATCAACCGTTATTCAAGCCAGCCGAACAGAGCTTTGGTCACGAGGAATATATTAGCCCAAACATATTAAGAAATAGAACCAATATTTTAAAAGATATTGTCTTTATCTTCAAATAAACTAATATTTAAAGTTGTCTTAAGTAAACTTTTTATATTTAACCGAAATTATAGAAAAAGATACAAATATTTGTGACTCAAATGAGCATATCATAAAAATACACTTTATCTATTCTAAATTATAGTATGTTTTGATTTTGTAAATACATTGCTTTTACTGTATATTTCTAGACAAAGTGTATATCTAGTACTCTCTCCGTTCCAATTTATAGTATCTAAATAGACATCGTATATTTAAGTGCATAGTAAAAACTAGGTATTAGAAAAGACAGATCAACCTATAATTTAGAATTGAGAGTGGTATAGTACATACTATGTATCTTAAAAAAATAAAAATTACTTATAATTTAGAATAGGGAGAGTGGTTTATAGTGTATCAAAAATTCAAAATATATTATGTGTTCGGCTGGTGCATTCAATAGTGAATTTTGGATGGTTTTGGATAATTGAATAGTATTCTGTGAGAGAGAATAAGCTGAAATAAGCTGAAACAAGCTGGGAGTGTACCAGCCGAACGCTGTGATTAATTTCGTATCATAAAGTTTAGTCCTCTCTTTTTTTAATAAATTGCAGTTTAAAAATGTTTAATCCAACAGTTAATGCAAACCATCCCACCCAGACACCCCACTGCACGGCCAGCGGCTTCTCGTCCTCTTTCTTCTCGTTCCCCATTCTCTAAAAAACAAAAAACGCTTCAAAAAAAAAAACACCTGCCTAGGGGCGGCCGGCGCACACCGGCGAGTAGGCGGCGGACAGGCGACTCACTCCGGTGTGGCGGTTGCGGGCGCAGCGCGGCAGCGGGCACTCTAGGCGAGGGCGCGAGGCGCCCAGCACCTGCAGCGGCGTGGCGGCGGCGGGCGGCCGTCCGGCCGAGGCGGCGACCACATGCAAAGCTGCAGCGCTGGAGCACTGAGTGGAAGGCGGAGCCGCGGAGGCAGCAGCCAGAAGCGCGGAACTGCTGTGAGCCTGGACCTGGGAGGCTGGCGGCCGGAGGCTTTCTGCTGATTGGAGTAGATGACTAACCGGCGAATGAATTCAAATTGTAAGTTAATTTGGTTAATTGGCTTACAGTTTACATATATTATCCATTGCAATTTGCCTATTAAACTGACACAGTGGCTAAGACAGTCATAGTTGGTTACTTGCTTAGAGTAATTTACTGATTCGCCAATGTTTATCTTTTTGTTGTTTCAAATCCGCTGTATATTTTGATGTTTCCATTTTGTATGTTGAAAACAGTTTGTATTTATATATGTTAAACAATTTCAAATCATGCTCAATTATGTGCTGTCTGCTATATATTATACAATTACTATTTGTTGTATTATATTGTCAACAACAACCGTTTTGTTTTGCTTTTGTTCATGCACTGAAATCTATTTTAATTGCGCATTTCTGCACAAGCCATGCTACAAATATATATATAGAACTACTACCATGTAGCTGGCTATAAAATAACTTATTTTGTAGCCACTTTGAGGTACGATAATTACTATGTTAATTTACGAGACTATAGTAACTCTTACTAAGTGGTTTACTATAACGTTATGATAAATATTCTCATGTGTTATAGTAACCCAGCTATCGTAAATATGTATTGACATTATCGTAAATTAGTATATAAAATTATCGTAAATAGAGATGGCTACAGAATAAATTATTTTGTAGCTGACTACTGAATAAACTCTCTCTCTTTATATGTGTGTGTATCTATATATATATATATATATATATATATATATATATATATATATATATATAGAAATTATTTTCTACTCCTAAGGAGTAGTTACTCCCATGTGTATATCTCTAGATTTAGGGTGTATATGGCCCGATGAAGTGTATGTAAATGGAGTATATCATCATACTAGATCATTTAGGGTACTATGTATGACAAGTATGTATATATACTTAGAGTATATAGTTATACTTATTTTATATGCTACTATCATAGTATTATATAATATATAAAAAAATATGTGCTCTTTTGAAAAAAAAATTCACATAGTAAAGATCTGGAGTATTTTAATATTAGTACGTCAACATATTCAAACTGATAAATGAGTATGTACACATACGCAACGTGATTTATTGATTATGGGAGTAACTACTCCCGGGAGTATATAAAATGCACCCTATATATATATTTCCATGTTTTGCATTTATGTCCCATTCTCTCAACTATTGTCGCTGGAATATGAGTTCAGTAGTATTTTTTAAGTGGTTTGATTATCACAGTATGTAATCCACTGTTCCAACTTCCAAGTGCCTTAAATCCTGCTTAATGATGGTTACTTTTCTCATGCCCATTCTTATATTGCCTGCAAAGTGGCACATAATCACATAATTTTGATGGCAGGGCTCTGTTAACACATAATAATTATCCTTTCTGTGGCAATGATTTATTCGCAAAAGTTTAGAACTTTAAACATGAAAAATATTATTCTACATCTTCTGAGAAAATAGCTCAATAAGGCATCTCATATGTTATAATAGTACATGTTCCTTTCCTACATCACTGTCTCAAGGTGTGCCTTCACAAACTAATAGCATCTGCAACGTTTGCCAGAGAATGATTCTCTGGGTACTCAATGCTGGAGCATGGGGTGCTGTGAAGCCCCTCCTTGACAATGGTGCTTGTTTCTGCACCTAGTGATATAAATATATCATCGTTATTTTTTTGAGAGAAAGCTGAAGGGATAATATATTTCTTTTTACAAGTAGGGCCCATCTTAGTTTAGGCTGAGTTCAAATAGGTTGGAGCAATTTAGCCCATAACATTACTAGATGATATCTTTTGCTTAGTAATTTCTAGTAGAAATCCTATATGCTGTAGCTGTTGTAACTGACGGGGCGAGGTGTCCCTTCCTTCCTAGTCTTATCTAAACGTTGAGAATTTGGAATCTAAAGAACTAGAAGAACACCCTGCGCGTTGCTGCGGGGATGGCAGGTGAAATTATACTCTTTATATTTATACTCTTTATATTTACTAATACGGATAAATAAATATCACAATACTACAGGTTAGTGGATGATTTTTAGCATCCTGATGTGGACAACTAAATGTATATGTTAGTAAATGATGTGGTTTGCTAATGTGAATAGCTTGAATGAAGACATAATGACATATGTTGGTTGGATGTGTTAGTGGATGCTGATGTGGACACTTTGCATGGTGAGATAGTTGCATGTGCTAGTGGGTTGTTCTAGTGGATGCTGATGTGGACACTTTGCATGGCAAGATAAATTGCTAGTGGGGTAATGATGACATGTGTTGATTAGATATGTCAGTGGATGCTGATGTGGACACTTTGCATGAGATAGTTGTATGTGTTAGTGGGTTGTTCTAGCGGATGCTGATGTGGACACTTTGCATGGCAAGATAAATTGCTAGTGGAGATAGTTGCATGTGCTAGTGGGTTGTTCTAGTGAATGTTGATGTGGACATTTTGCATGGCAAGATAAATTGCTAGTGGGGTTTGAAGATATAAGATAATATAGATATAGATTATAACACTGAACTTCAACTTCTGTCCATAGTGTCATTAATGGAATATAGATTGAGCTTGTTTGGATCGTCTAAGACAAATTGTTAGCTATAGCTAAAAATTAGCTAGCTAACTTTTTTTAGAGAACAGGAGGAGTTGCCCCCTACTGGAATTTATTAGAACAAAAGAGGACCCAGGGTCTTACAACATCTTATGAAACAAAAAAGGAGAGAAAAAAGATTAGACAATTGCCAGCCAACTATTGGCATGTGTATGTTTGGATTCCCGGCTAATTGGTGCATGTCCCTAGCAATGAACTATGAGACCAATCACAGAGCCCAACCCAACGGCAGCAGCAAGCCGGCAACCCCCCCCCCCCCCCCCCCCCCCCCCCCCCAGCATCAGCTCTCGTGCGTCACGGGCAGGAACACACAACACATTCCGTGAAATCAAGCAGCGTCTGATCTCAGCTGTGCCGCCACGTTCAAATAGGCGCGCATGGAGTAGCTACCGGTGAAGGTCACAACAAGGCAGCAAGGCCAAACCTAGCTGGCTGGTACAAATCCTATCCCCCATGTACCCAGAAGACAGGTACGCACCTAGCTAGGAGTACAAATGAAGATCCATTGCAAAATTTCTTCAAAATCCAGTTGAAACCACATGATTTCATCCACACGTTCGCCTGCCCGACACTTATTTAGTTTATTTTTTCTTCTATTGTTCATAACTCATGATTCGCAAGGCCACAGCTCGCCATTGCTACCTCTCTTCTGTACATCAGAACTAACACACAGGCAAGCTCGGCATGTCATGCCGTTCTTTAGTATTTTACACAGACTGATTAAGCTCTCTCGTCATGGGCAGTGCGCCTGCTGGATCTATGCTTTAGCAGTGGTGGTTGTGCCAGCAGCGGACATGCTCTCCAGGTACCTCTCCACGACATCCAGGCCACACAGCTCCTTGACGACAGGCATCGTCGCTGGCACGTCCATCTGGAACGTGATGGCGGAGTTCGCTGGACCAGTGCAGACCGAGAATTCCTTCCTGGCGGCCCTGATGGCCTCCCTCATTGCACAGTGCACCGAGGAAGCTAGAAGAAGCGGAGGCTCGCCCGATGCTGCAAACAAAGATCCGAAGCACGTTATGTCAGGACTGCAGGCAGCAATTGTTGGTGAGTTCAAATTGCAGCTTACACAGTCTTGGAATGTGGAGGGGATTGAATTGTGAGAAAAGGCTCACCTTTGGAAGAGAGGACGCGCTTCTGGTCGCGGGCGCTGTTGATCAGCTCAACGTTCAGCTGCTTTGGAATGGTATCGACTGTGGGGATCTTGTATGTCCATGTGCCATCGTTGATGACCAACCCGTCAGAGTTGGTTGTGTACTCCTCGTTTGTGAAGAAGCCTACTCCTTGGATGAATGCACCTTCCACCTGTGTTAATGATAGATAATGTTTAGAGGATCATCATATTTCCTTTGATGAAGTGATCAGCTGGATGGTTTTTATTTTTCGGCTGACCTGGCCCAAATCGACAGCAGGGTTCAAGCTTTGCCCGCAATCATAGACAAGGTCACTCCTTAGAATTGTTGTTGCTCCCGTCAGGACATCAATTTCCACCTACGATGAAATTACCAATCATATGTCAGCATTAAGCACGACTAAAGGTGCAGCCTCCAACAATTTGGCTTGATAACTGCGCTTGCTGTGCTTTTCATGCAGTTTGGATACCTCACTAATGCCAGCTCCATAGTTCAAATAGCTTGTGAAAGTTGGATCAGGGGTCCAGTATGCATGCGCCGATAAGTTCACGCTCGCCATACTTGCCTGCAAACAAGCAACAAAACGACATGACCAATTGAAATACTGACAAATATTGTGTTCCTCAGAATCATGGGATCTCCTCACTAAATTGCTACTGCTATTGCTTGTCGTTTCTTGTCTTAAAGGAAGGAGACAAGGGTTTAAACAATTTGTTTTATTGGCATGGTAGTGAGAAAATTGGAATTTACAAGCTTATCTTCACCTGAGCAATCAAGGCACTCCATTCCACTGTGCCAGCCTTAGCCTCCAGATTCTCCTTGATTGGCTTCAGTCTCTCAACGAGCGCAACACACGACTGTCGAACCGCTTCACAGCTAGTTTCAGAAGTGGTGCTCCCACCGGTGAACCCTCCCTGGATCATGCTCAATGTATCAGCCTGGATAACCCGAACCTTGTCCAGTAGGCTTTCGCCGCCGTCAGGACACAGCTCTGCCAATCCGAATGCTGTCATCTGCTTCACTTTTGTCCACAACCCTTGGCCTATCTCAACCCCTCCGACCTCAACAGCAATGGAACCATCATTCATGATAGACACCTTGCCTGGAGTTGGCCGAAGCCTGACCTCATATGTAATTGGCACACAAGAAATGCCACGCTTCTTCCACTTGTTGCTTCTGTTGAAGTGCTCCACCATTTCAGCTCGGCGCTGGTATTCTGGAGAGGAGGCCAGCTTATCAAACATGGTAACTAGGCTGTAGGTAGAAGCTTCACCTGCAGTCTCTCCGAAGAACACTACAAGGCTCTCGAAGTCATGAAGGTTCTTCCTCCTTATGGTGTTAGTGTCGACTGAAAGTGCTGAGGCAACATGCTCAATGATGGCTTCAGCGATGAAAGAGCCCTGCACATCTCCAGGACCCCTCATTGCTGATTTTGATGAGACATTTGTCTTGCAGACCTTGGTGTCAAATGCAAGATTGCCCCAGTTGTACTTTTTGAGAGCACCTATGATAGCAGGTGGCATCATTGGGCTCACATCCGGCGATATTCCAGCATTGATCCCAAGATCAATGTGCAAGGCTGTGATCTTGCCATCTGACTGGAACCCAACAGAGTACTTCACCTTCATAGGATGTCGACCGCCTGCCATTATCATGTCTGTCTTGCGATCAAGGTACATCCGAACTGGACGCCGTAGCTTGAATGCGGCAACCGCACATGCACATGCAACCTGACAGGAAATTCAGTCATCTATAACACATTTTTCCTCAATCTGATGTGTGAATGTTAGTTCACTGTACATTGGTAACTGAAAATAGAAAAGTTCAGCACAAGCTCTAGTTATTTAGGACTTACATGTATTGCTTTCATTGCCTTTCCACCAAAGCCTCCTCCGACTCTTCTGGTGATGAGGCGGACATTATGAAATGGAATGCCAAGGCACTTTGCAACCACATTTTGCGTGACCTCAGGAATTTGTGTTGAAGAATAGATGGTTATGCAGTTATCTTCATCAGGAATAGCTAGCGCCACTTGTGTCTCCATGTAGAAATAGTATTGGGATTCAAGTTTTACCTGCAGAAACAAAAATGCCAAGCATGAGTTGTTTGCCCTTGTGGGAAAGTCAAGTATACATCCTCTTTAAACATCACAAAGTATGTACCTCCGCTGATAGAATCTTGTGATCAGCTTCAGACATCCCTTGGTTGTAATCACCAACTGGCTTAGGAGCTAAAAATGGGGGGGTTTGGAAGTAGCTGTTTCGTTGGATTGCATCTTCTATTGTCAGAATTGGTGGCTCCAGATTTTCTGTGCTATACTCAATAACAGCTTGCTTTGCTGCCATGTAGGCATACTTCTGTGTTTCAGCAATCTGAGTGATTGAAAAATCAACATGATGCAGTAAGGTTGGAGAGACATAAACATATAAATGGTTTTGTGACCAGCAAGGAAAAATCAACATGATGCAGTAAGGAAACATTACCACGACACCAATATTTTGACCAGCAAATTCAGCAACTGGATCTGCAAAAAGTGCTTCTTCTCCCAACCCCGGGAAGCTGGAACCAACATTTTGTCCACCGCTTGGAATATCCTTTGCGGTGATAACTGTGATGACCTTCTGTGATGCCAAAGATGATTTAAAGTTGATAGCCTTTACATGGGCATGAGGGTGGGTGCTATAGATAAATGCTCCATAGAGGCAATCTCTGGGAGCAGGGATATCATCAACGTACACAGCTTCCCCTGTGTCAATAAAAGGAATATGGTTAAGGGCATTGTCTTGTGAAGAAACTGCAGGCACTAAAAATGTTCAGGGGTGATGCTTATTGGACAGTTCAGCGATGACTAAAATTAGTGTCAGAAATGAACAGAAGGACCATTATATGCTTTCTTTGCGGAGTATGCTGAAGAAAAAAGTTATGATGATCTTATGAACATGTTTATTTGTGTATTGGAAATAAGATTATATACCTGAAGCTTGGATCTCTGCCCCTGCTTTCTTAATTGGCTTGCCAACTGGCTTGTATTCATCAGTCAAAACCATTTCTTGTCTTGATCGTATTGGCAAATCATTGCTGTCAAACTTAAGCTGCTTCTCCGGTGAGTGCTCGATGGCACCGTTTGTGGCTCCATTACTATATGACCCATTGGGACCATTAACCTTTGCTGATTCATTCAAGCTGTTGGCAAGGGAAGATAGGAAGGTAAACAAGAAACTGACAGCCAAGCTGATTCTGTACTCAGGATGTGTTGTGCTTTCTGATGGTTTAACAGTCCCTTTAAGCAACCGAACAGCTTCAAGTATAACAGACGAGCTCACTGTTTTGCCCTTCAGGTAATCCTCAACTTTCCTAGCTCTAATAGCATGATCAGCTCCATACGCACCGAACGCCAGACATATATCCTCAATGAGATGGTCCCTTGATCCTGCATCCACTGAAGTCCTTGCCAAGAAAGCTGAATTGACATATGAGACAGCATTGCCAAGTGGACGAGGTGCTGCTCGGAAAGTCTCAAAGGTGATGCCATCTGAACTCCAATCGGGGATAAATATGCTCAGCAGCAGGGTCCTAGAATCACATGGAGGCTGCTGCAAGAATTCCTCCAAGGCGAGGCAAAGCCTTTTGGAAGCCAGCTGGATAGTGACAGTTGAACCTGCAGCTAGTAGTACAGTCACAATATCCGATGGAAATTGCAACCGCTGCGCCATAATGACATTTCCACCTATGGTTGCTGTGTTCCGAACAAATGGAGAGGCCACTTTGTTCAGGTGATCTGCAATTTTTTTGAAAACCACATTTCCATCTGACAGCACCTCAATTGCTTTAGAAATGGACACAACTGATCCAAGCTCAACACCCTTGCTGCTTCTGTTGATGACTGAAAGCTCTGGGATCTCTTTGATGTCAATGTACTTGCCATGAAGGTCTTGATCCTTATACACCCCAGACCCAGTGTTTGAAGCAACTATCTTCACAGAATTTTCATCGAAGGAGTCAGATTGAAGCAGTCTGTTAAGCTCGTCAATGCTCTTAGGACGATACCAGCCATCGTCAGAAACAGGAACTGGAGCACTGTTAACGTGCTCAATCGAGGACTTTATCTCAGATTTGAGAAACTCAGGGAAAGTGCAGACGGCACCACTGTTGTAGCCTGGCAGCTTGCTGACATCTGCAGGCTCATCACCCTTCTTCCAGAAGCAATTGAGGCCGAGGTCCTCAAGATCAACATCGGCTGCAAAGCTCTTGCAGGCGTCGACGATGGGCCTGTACCCAGTGCACCGGCACAGGTTGCCGGAGACAGCCTTCTCAGCCTCTGAGGAAGTGAGCTTGGAGAAGCCGGCAGGCGGGGCTGGTCGATCAGCCGCCTTGTCGGCTTTGACAAGCGCAGAGAAGATGGACATGCACATGCCAGGCGTGCAGAAGCCGCACTGGGAGGCATGGAAGCCGGAGAGGCGCTGCTGCACTGGGTGGTAGCCATCCTTGGTGTTGCCAATGCCCTCGCTTGTGGTCACCGAGCAGCGGTCCACGCTATGGAGCAGCGTCAGGCAGGAGCTCGCTGAGAACTCGGTCACCTCGTCGGTGGCCGGGTCGTATTTTGAGACAAGGACAACGCATGCACCGCAGCCACCTGTAACAACGAAAATTTTCAAAAAAGGCAAAGAGGTTAGCTTCTTTTTCCCCCTAAGCACGCAGAAAAAAATTGTCGACATAAAAAAATGCAAGTTGCTTAAGGTTGGCACCACTGTTCTGTGCAAAGCGCACTCCCTGCAGCTACTGTTCCTGATGCAGGGTGTAAAGGTGCCATTTTGTGGTGGAACGTCGCAATAATTGAGCCTGACATTTCGAGATCTTGCGTACTTGATCTACAGGAAACGAAGGGGCAAGAAAAAAAAAAGGTTTGGCCCTACTGCCTAGAAAGTGGTCCGTAGCAATTTTTCCTGCTTTTTTTTTTCTGGTGTTCTGATGATATACGATGAAGACCTGAAGAGCAGGAATTGGATTAGCAGTTGCCTGCCGAAAACAGAGTGGTCTTCAATCTGTGGGTGCTGTGAGTCTGTGACTGTATGTTTAGTTTCTTCGTCTGTTCTTGGTGATTTTGCAAGAAAGCTCGCTAGATGCCTGGGACTGGGAGCTCCTCAGTTCTTGGTCGTCTTGGATTCTCTGCCTTTTCTGGCGAACACTGTGATCTCGTTGTTGTTGCTGTTAATTGAAGAGGATATAATATATTGTGTCTGATTTTTCTCCGATCAGAGAGGGTACCTGGGAGACAGACTTGTATGAATTTTTGCTGGGATTTCCTGTGCCTCTATGGCTCCCAGCTTCTTGGCGCGTCCGTGAGACGACTCTGACGTCCCAAGAAAACTGGGGATGAAAACGAGAAAATCGAAGGCAGCCAGGCCAGGAACAGGGACGCAAAAGGGGCCCATGAGAAGAACCAGCAAGTTAAATATGCTGCGGTGAACATACGGTGAAGCCCACACGTACGTGTACACGAATTCCCTCGCCACCTATTCTCCTCTACTAGGAAGACAAACAGAGAAGCTAGGAAATGAACTCTCATAGCTTCACCACCTAAAACTCGGGTAGGACATCGCTTTCAAGTTTCAAGAAAGCAACGTACTACCGTGTGCTCTCCTGATGTTCAGATGATGATTCTCTAGCAACCAAGCTAGGAGCTCAGCTGCGAATTAATCCACGAAGGCAGAAGCTACAGCATCATACAAGGATGCATGCGCATGGTGAGTGACGGGCAGCATACCTTCACCGCAGCCGAGCTTGGGGCCCCTGACGGGCGTCTGGGTGCGGAGGAACTCCAGCAGCGTCGTCGACGGTTCCACGCCGGCGGCCTCGTACCGCTTGCCGTTCACGGCCAGCACCACCGTCGCCGCCGCCTCCTTCCCCATCTCCACCAGCCTTCTTGACGACTCGAGTTGCCTAGCTCCACTCCACCTCGCTCCCCTCCGGGACGACGAGTGCACCGAGAGAGCCGGACGAGGCACTCACAGTCACACAGCCGGCACGCGCGCGCCTATGTCTACTATTATATACACGGTGTGGCGTGTCCTGGTTCCAGCGCCGGGGTCGTGTGGATGATGCACGCGCTGACGCCGGCGGTGGAAAGCGATCCACGCGAGCCGCCAGGGTTTTCGACGGTTTCTGCGGTTGATAAGTCGACTGAAGCTGATTTGTTACGAGAGAAAAATACCGTTTCATGACTAATAAGCTAGGCTAGTAAGTTCAAACGAACAGAGGTCATCAGTGTGATGGATGGATACCGTATCCATCGGTCATGCACGCACATGCACATAACCATATTCTGGTATAGTGTGGTCTATAGTGGCACTGGTTAACTGGTACCACAGCCTTGCCAGCTTCAAGACTTGTACAAGCAGAGAGCATATGGCCACATGGAGTCGTGTGTTCGGAATCGGATGGCGAGGGGACTCTGCACGGGGCAGGTACGTCAGGTGTAGCCGTGTACTAGTGTGTATACAATGCAACAGGTGAACCGGCAGGCAGGCCCGTACCACACTGCCACGGATGGTTTGCTAACTACAATTTCCGGCATATGCCGGCTAGAACCCGAGTACTCTCCGTGGCACTGGCATGTTCATGTATGCAGGGCACCCAGCCGGCCGCGCGCCTAGATGCTGGCGAAGTCAAAAGATTCGATATGATCCATCTAGCGCGAGAGCGACTACATATATTATCTGTCTCCTTGTTCGTCGGGGGGAACCGCCGGCCGGAAGCCATTGCTTTCTGCTGGAGTTTTCTGGTTAGTAATAAGTACAGCTAGGGCATAGTGCGAGCCCCTTTTGTTGCGTAATAATAACAAACAAAGCAAACATAAGATGACAAATAAAGATATAAATATACTCGAGATGAAGATGTCGTTAAGCAAAGTACCACTCCACGATACTGTAACTCGATAGCAACAGGCACTATATATATATATATATATATATATATATATATATATATATATATATATATATATATATATATATATAGGACTACGCTAGTTGGTGCCCTGGGTACTAAATAATATTCAATACCCGACCCCTCTAGGTTGCCCCCGCTGAGACATCCGATTGCCCGATTCTACAGCGTGCGCCTCGAACCACGGGCCGGTTTTTCTAGCGTGCGCCTCTACGATATGCTTATTGCCAGTTTTACTTTTTAAAAAACATCTGACGTGGTTGTTATTCAGCCGGTTTTTCTGTTTTTTTATTAAATTCTGACGTGGTTGTTGTCCACCTGGCTTTTCCTTTTTAAAATTTCTGACTAGGTAGATCGGGATTTATTGACAAGCAATATAGATATCCTATTTAGGTATGAAGGGAAATTAATTTCCTGGAGACTAAAAAAATGAATTTGCAGTTAGAAATATAGAAAAAATTAGATAACAAAGGTATTGAAAAGTGTGACTATAGTTAATGTCGTTCAATATTTGTTTGTTTGTATACATGGCTGTAGGGATAAGGGCGTTATTCTATGATGAAAGACACCATACAAGATTTGTTAAATTATTTGTGTCACGTAGAAAGGGCGATAAAAAATCGTACTTTTTGTCAGCAAAGTTTTTTTCAACATCAGCACACACACAGTCGTTGCTCAGACACATACCCACCAAGTGGTATGTAAAAAATCACGCCTGGTATATAAACATGCGCTCAAACCTTTATACGTTACTATAAACAACAAGTTGGGAGGGCACGCTACTTCAAGGTACAACACTAATCAAGGCATAAGCATTTGTGGTCCAGTAGGCAGCACATCTGTCAGAGACAGCTCCACAAGGCAAAGTTCAAGGCTTCTCTCAGTCGACCTTCGTCCTGTTGTAGCCACAAGGAAAATGTGAGTGGTTTACAGTTTAATTTGAAAGCACCACAGAATAACTCAATTTGCATGGAAAACAAGCCTCAAAAACAAATGTCTGATCAAAGATATTTAAAGTGCAGTGTAGCTGGAGGTGGGTGCTTTGATGGAGAACACCTAGGATTTGCACACGGAACTTAAGAAAGAACAAAAGAGAATAAATAACACTCATGAAAATATTAGTTTTAACCACGAAGCATGATCAAATATATTTAGAGTGGACTTTAAAACAGCATGTTGACTTCTGGCATCTGACAAAGCTGATCATCATTGAAGTTTGTTGAACTAAGCTGGAAGATAGCAAACACTAACATTTGTTGAACTAAGCATGATCAAGGGGAGATGGGTCGCGGCAACTGTCGTCGCGGGGGGAGCACCGTTCGCGTGGGATGGCCATGCCACAGCCGGATGCAGGGGAGGGGCCCTACTGCCGCGGCCACCACCAGAGGGGCAAGGGGAAGGCGAGTCATGATCTGATCCGCCGACGGAGGGGAAGGGACGCTGCGGCCAGGGGCCGCCACCGCAGGGGGCCGTGGAGGGCGCCGCTGCCCTAGCTGAGCCGGCGGCGCCAGGAGCGCCGGTATGAGGCGCTAGATCCACCAGGGCAGGGGAAGCTGGGCTCTAGCCCTCGGCAGTACAAGGCGCTAGATCCGCCAGGAGCACCGGTATGAGGCACTAGCCCTCGACGACGGCAAAGCTGGGCTCCTGCGCGGGTCCGGATGCTGGGGCATGCCGGCCGAGAACGCCAAGATGGGCGATGCGATGTGTCTGCGCTCGCACAGCGTTGGACGACGCCGTGGCGGGGCGAGGCGCTGGGGAATGCCGACCAAGAACGCCCGGTCAGGCGGCGCGCTGCCGCACGGCAAAGAAGTCGGCAGCGGCGCAGCAGCGGTGGTAGGGAGAGGGGTTGAACGGGCGGTGCCGGTAGGGGGAGGGAATAAGGAGAGACGGGGTGAGAAAATAGAAACCGTAAAGAAATCGTCGGGGGTGGGGGAGCTTCGGAGTGGCATAGCAGCTCGAGCTCGTGAGTGGGTGGGCCGGGCCTGTGAACGGGGGGGGGGGGGGGGGGGGGGGGGGGGGTTAATAGGAACGGGGATCCCGATCTTCCGTCAGGTACAGGTAACTATCGTTGTGGCGGAGAATGACACACCGATCCGGCTTCATATCGAAAGATCGAACCCTGCAATCTTAGTACCACAACTCCTCTAGTTATCAACCGAGACACGTATCCAGTTGACCTCGCTAAGAAGGCTAATCCTTGCCTGCACAACAAAGAACACAAGCAAGAACAAGAAAGAAAGCAACCAAATTACAGATAAATGATTAATCTCACGAAGTTGGGGTCTCACAAACCGATGAACGACAAAACTGTTCTTGACAGATTAATCTAAGTAAAACCCAAAACCTAATAACGGTGGTGGCGTATGATTATAAAAGTCTTAGGGTCGTCGCCTACCCTAGACGCGCCCCCTAATGGGCCCAAACACGATACACGGTCCAACGGACCAAAAGACGATGTTGTAGCACCCTGGCAGATTCTGGACGCTGACTTGTTTTGATGATTCCCGTTGATTCTAAAGGCCTTTTGATGTGATACCACTTGGATTGGCTTCCTTATCAAATTAGCTTTCCAACCATATGTGGATCGTTGAAAACGGAGTCCAGATACGTCCTGGGTGACCAGTTTAAGACAGACTGGTCCTAGAGGCCGAAGCAGACTCAAACTTGAGTTGCTTTGGGCCTCCACCTCGGGGACTCGAACCAAATTAGCATCAGGCCTCCTTCTTGACTTGGACACCCTTGCTAGCCTCCTACCCCTCCATACCATGTGCCAAACATGATCATATGCATGGGTGTCATGTCCTCATCATCCTCCCCTTCTTGACGAAAAGTCGTCCTTGGCGTCGATTGTGCTTGAAACTGATCCTACACAATATAAAGGAGAACGGGGTTGCGAAGACAAAGGGAACTCAAATAAGTGTGAGAAAGAACGTGACCATATTTCTAAGAAATTTCAGCAAGCATGTAAACTCCATGACCCGAATGCACACGATGTATGTCAACACTATCCTGTAAAAAATTAGAACTAACCAAAGACAATGCAGGAATAGATGGTCTAGCAGACATAGGTAGCCACCAACAATGCCCCCCTTCTTGAAAGTGAACTTGTTTCTTTGAGGAACATGAGAAAATATTTGTATTATTATGGCTGCCCTCTAAATGATCATAATCTTATACAATAAAAGAAAATTTCATATTACTACGAATGTATACTCGATGTATCATATATTGTCCCTTATTGTTATATTTGCCAATAACATGATATGTGTGTTTAGAAAACCGAGGCAAATCAGCATATTTAAAAAGGCTCTCCTCCGAACAATCTAGATTACACAAAATATTAAATTCAATGTAACCCAAAGTATGTAAAGAAGATAACAGTTTGAACTCATTAGTTTTATTAGCAATATGAATAACATGTTTATTTTCAACACAAGTGACTAGTTCCAAAACATGTAAAACTGAAGCACATCAGCTAATTCATCTTTATCACAAGGAACTTCAAGCAGATTATCATGGGACAGAGATAAATTAAGAGAGGGTTTCACTAACAATTGCTCTATGATAGCATGGTTTGTGGAAAAATTTAGTACATTAAAACATTTCTCACATTCCGTGAGTGTAGCACCATGAGCATTACTTGTGTTCTCAGTAGGAGTAATAGGTGCATTATGAAGTGATGGTTCTAAAATTGCATATGAGGTTGTGAGCTCCTCATTTGCTTTCATGTCATCCTCTCGCTTATGGACATTATCCTGTAGAATGTTAGTCATAGCAAGAGGAATAACAACAGACTCTTCCTCTAAATGGTGCACCTCAGCATATGAAGTCAAAACAGGAGGTGGATTAAGAAAGATTTCTCGCATAAGGAGTTTCATATCATTTCAAGTTTGAGGTTTATTAGAAGGATCTAAAGACTTCCACCAAGATAAAGTAGAATATCGCAAAACAGTAGCTGCATTTTTACCTTCCTCCTTGGACAAATAAAGCGAGTAGCAAATATGTTATATATGGCAATCTCCCACTCCATGTACTCATCAGCACTTATACCATCATAAGTCAGTGGATACGAACAACCTATCATTATTAGAAGACAGCAAAAGACAACACAAAAGTATTATCCCTATCAAATGACTACGTTGTTGCCATGATGTCACTTTTCATAGCAAGTGGAAGCATCTTACCAAGCTCTTAAAAAGTTATTACCAACGCAAGCAGTGGACGGTACAACCGGTGGCTGGTTCGTGATACCTGTGAGGTAGTGGTACCGAGATTGCAAGGCCATTTTTCTGTACTGATTTAAAGAGTTTGTGGAGCTTGAAAGACACACAAAGAATAATATGTATATCTGGCACACAAGTCAGTAGCAGAAAATAATACCGAATTATAGTCCAAAGTACTTGTTCTCGTTGCTAGTCTAAAATGTTTCAAGTACCAGGTGTGTAACAAACAAGTATGGTGGATAACAAGGTGACAGGGGTGTGAAAAACAAATATGGTGGATGACAACAACAACACAAACAAGAAATCAGACAGCACACGCTAACACAGCTCACTTTGGCCTTCTCTATGTGCTCTTCTAGATATTATTCCTCTTTTACCCCTCTTTTTTTTCTATTTTTTTGGGCTATCATTGTTTTTTCAGAAATTTCAACTTTTTTTATTTTTTTGATATTTTTTCTTCACTTAGGAGCATAAAAAAAGTAACCATAAAAAATATGAGTCTAAACAAGTGAAAGGTGTGGCCTGTGGAAATTTCAGAAGACGTGCTCAAAAACGACAAAAAAACTTGTGACCAGAAAAAGAGGATCTTATGACCAATTTTTTAACAAAATAAACATTTCCATCCCCGCGTTGGCGGGGATGGACGGATCCGATTTTTTTTCTGATCGATTTTGATATATGGAACGTCGAAATCCGAGTTCGTATGTGAAAACTAGACCACTTTTAAGAATTGGCTCCGAATTAGACAAAACGGAAACAATGTGCGCAAAATTAATCACGGAAGCAAAGATTTGATGTAAACGATAGGAGAAAACACACGAACTAGACTTTAACACGACCTAACCAGTAACAAGACCTCAACCAGGACACAAACTCAACACGACGGACTCTGAAACTGAAATATACAAAAGCTATGGCGCGAAAGGTTCTAGGACAGGAAAAAAGTATGGCACTGGACTATGAGACGAATGCGAAACACTCCAAACTAGGGGATAAATATGAACCTGACGGTATACCTTAGCTCTGATTACCACTTAATGGAAACGGGGATCCCGATCTTCCGTCAGGTATAGATAACTATCGTTGTGGCAGAAAATGACATACCGATTTGGCTTCAGATCAAAAGATCGAACCCTGCAATCTTAGCACCACAACTACTCTAGTTATCAGCCGAGACACATATACGGTTGACCTCGTTAAGAAGGCTAATCCTTGCCTACGCAACGAAGAACACAAGCAAGAACAAGAAAGAAAGCAGCCAAATTACAGATGAATAATTAATCTCACGAAGTTGGGGTCTCACAAACTGATGAACGGCGAAACTATTTTTGACAGATTAATCTAAGCAAAACCCAAAACATAATGACGACGGCAGCGTATGATTATAAAGGTCTTAGGGTCGTCGCCTACCCTGGACGCGCCCCCTAATGGGCCCAAACACGATACACGGTCCAACGGACCAAAAGACGGTGTCGCAGCACCCTGGTAGATTCTGGACGCTGACTTGTTTTGACGATTCATATTAATTCTGAAGGTCTTTTGACGTGAGACCACTTGGATTTGTTTCCTTATCAAATTAGCTTTCCAACCATACGTGGATCGTCGAAAACGGAGTCCGGATGCGTCCTAGATGACCAGTTTAAGGCAGACTGATCCTGAAGGCCGAGGCAGACTCGAACTTGAGTTGCTTTGGGCCTCCACCCCGGGGACTCGAACCGAATTAGCCTCGAGCCTCCTTCTTAACTTGGACATCCTTGCTGGTCTTCTACCCCTCCATACCATGTGCCAAACATGGTCCTATGCATGAGTGTCATATCCTCATTAGGGGGACCGGTGAGGGTCCGAGGTGGGAGCGAGGGGTGGGGGGACCGGGCACGGGGAAGTGCCCGTGGATGGCTCGGTGATTTGGAATCGAATACTGATTACTATTATTTATTTATATATATATATATATAGCATCTTGCCCCCACCCACTCCCTCGCGGGATGCACACGCATGTAGCCTTACCAAGAGGTAGAGGTATACTAAGAAGCTAGCTAGGATGGTGATGTGATCAGCGCCGAGAAAATAAATAGCGATCTCTAACTGTTGGATTATGAATTGCACTACGTACTAGCTTAGTTAGATTCATGAAAATGGGTCTGCACGTACGTCGTACCTGTAGCGAGTAGCGACGCTTGTTGGCCAGATCACTATAGCTGCGCTAGCTAGGCAGCGCCGCGCTAGCCTTCCGGCTACTTGGTCGGCCGTCAAGGAAGGCAGCTAGGCGGCGGCACGGCATGCTCTGGTGCGGCGAGCGGCGTCCGAAGCGAAGCCACCACCGTACCGGTCCACCACTACAGGAACGACGTGGCCGCGGAAACTCCCACACCCACCCGTGTCGTCTGTGCGATGTGCCGCGCACCTAGCTAGCCACCCGACCAGACGATGCTGCCGATATCTATCATCCGGCCGGGGCCAATTAAAGCGCGAAATGCCCATCTCCACTCCACGTCCACGTCTCCACCCCTCCCGCGGGCGAGACGCGCGCCCCGACCACTCGCGCGGCGGCGTCGTTTTCTTGGTGCTGCTGGATAGCGGAAACGATCGAGCGGCAGCCACAGCCCAGAGCCCAGCAAATGGCGAAGGCCATCCGTCCCGCGATCCCGGACGTACACGGTTGCAGATAGGCGATAGCTACACTACGCAGTGGGAATGGGTGCGGATCGGATTCTGAGATAGCTTTCCCGTCTCGGTTCATCCATCATTCCTGCTGCTTCAGCTTTCGCCTTTCGCAGTCGCGGCAACAACAATAATTATCCCAGTCCGAGACTGCACATTAATGGACGTTTTTCTTTTAATTTCAACAGACCCATTTGTGGCGGCACAGTGGCAGTGTTGGCAAAATGGCAAGGCAACATCCCGTCCGTCCGGCACAGTCAGACGGCGGGCCACGGTTGGTTTGGTTGGCGGGTCAATTAACGACGACACCAGCGGTTGCGATATCGTATTTGCACCATACAGTACATCGCAGCGATGACCGCTCACATGGACCCTGCGTGATGTCCTGGCTGACGCAACCAAGTATTCCCTTCTGTCTCGAAATGTCGAAAGAGCTAAATTCTATGTTTGGATTAAGCCAAATTTTTATTGGTTACATTACGGTAATGCTCTCCTAAGGTCGTCCGACCGTCCGAACCCGCTTTCCCGTCCGCGCCGCTCTCTCCCGCTCGTCGCCCCCCCCCCCCCCCCCCCCCCAACGCTCGTTCCCATCCGTGCGCCGCAATGCTTGCTCACACCAGCGACGCCAATCCCTTCCTCTGTGGCCTTTCTCCAGCGCAGAGACGCCACGCCACGGCCACCGCACCCATCCGCCTGTCGCGGCCTTCTCCAGGACGAGGGTCACTTGCCTCGGCCACTTCACCCTGCTCACCCCACTGCAACCTCCCCCCCCCCCCCCCCCCCACACACACACACACATTTCGCGCCGGCATCAAGCTCTACGAGCCGACGAGTCTCCATTCGTCCAAGCAGCAGGGTGACATGGTGGGTGCTGAAAAGCGCATGTTACAAGTATATGTTTCTAAGTGTTTCAGATGCATGTTGCAAGTGTTTTACATCGATGTTGCAAAAGTAGATCGGGATGTTGCATATGTTGCAATGGCTATACACGTATGTTTTAAGTGTATGTTCTAAATGTTTCATCCGTATCAGACGTGCGTTGCAAGTGTTTTATTTGGATGTTGCAAAAATAGATCTGGATGTTACATATATATATATATGCAAGTGTTTCACGTGTTCTTATATGTATATGTTGCAAATATTTCATCTGTATGCTTGCAATGGCTACACCATAGTTTTAAATAGCGGGCTATTGAAAATAGCGGCAACTTTTTTTCAACAGCTATGAGGCTATAGCGGTGCTACGACAAATAGCGTTTTTATAAAGAAAAAAAATGAAAACACCAATAATTGATGAAAAAAAACATGATAAATATAAAATTCGATGAACACAAATATGTTTCTAAGGTTCCATGAGTCTATGTAACATTACTAATATGACATTACAACATGGTTCATGAGAGTCCAGTATTTAATTATCCAAAATGCCAAATTAGTAGCAAAAGATAAGTAGGAAATAACAAATTAAATTGTCAAAATCTATTAGTGATGGCAAAATCAGAAATAGCGCCGCTATTTGAATGCTGAAGCTATGCAATTAGCGGGGCTATAGCACACAATAACGGTTAAAGTTGGCATAGCGGCACAAATAGAAATAGCTTAGCATTGAGTCTCTCAGGCTGCTATAGCGGCGCTATAGCCCGCTATTTTTTATATGGGCTACACACATTTTTTTCAAGTTTTCCTGGTGTTTTGCGAGTATTTCAGACGTATGTTGCAAATGTTTCATCTGGATGTTGCAAAACAAAATCGGGTTTTGCACATGTTGCAATGGAACCCACCTGCCGCATCTGTCTGCTGCAGTTGCTAGTGTCCATGATTCCTGTGTGCGGGTGCGGCGGTCAGGCGAAATAGCAGCGTGGGGTCCATGCGGCGTGGCGAGCAGCCCCCGCGCGAAGGACCAGAGGCGCCCAATATTTTGGACGGCAACGTACGTATGGGCGGTAGTAATGCCATTACATTTATAAAAAACAATATTGATGTCCTAAACAAGTTTAATATAAAAGTATATTTTAGAATTTTTAATAGTAGTTGTTCGATATACTTAAACTTGAAATTCTATGTTTGCATTAAGTCAAACTTCTTAAGTTATTGATTGATTAGGTTTATAAAAAAATATCAATATCTATGCTCCAAATAGATTTAGTGTAAAATTAGAACTTTAAACTTGAGTTTTATAGACAGAGAAAACAAAATATAGAATTACACTCTTTTCTGAGGGAACTAGAGTTACACTCTTTTCCGAGGAATATAAATATCCAAGCCGCCATATCATGAGATATTTTAATTATTCCATCGGCTCCACGCCTCCACCGTTAGCGAAAGGAAAAGATTGGTTCACGAAGAACGATATGTTTGAATTTGGAAATCTAAAGCCATTAGAACAATCTATTGCTAAACCTACACTAGCTAAGAAGCTAGGATGGTGACGTGAGCGCCGAGAAATAGCGATTTCTAACCCGCTGGATTATGAATTGCATGTATACCTAGTTAGAATTCATGAAATAAAATGGGTCTCCACGTACGTGTAGCGACGCTTGTTGGCCAGATCACAGCGCGCGCCGCTAGCCTTCCGGCCCGGCTCCTTGGTCGGCCGTCGAGGAAGACACATGCTCTGGCGGCTGCCGCACCGTACGTGTACCCGCCGCCACTGCACGACGTACGTGGCCGCGGAAACTCCCACCCGCGTCGTGTGCCGCGCGCAGCTAGCCACCCGGCCAGACGATAAGCCCATATCTATCCACCACCCAAAGGGGCGACTGAGCTGTGGCTGAGCGGCCGCCGACCCCCGAGACCGAACCATCCCACGACCACTCGCGGCGGCGCGCGTCGTTTTCTTGGTGCCGGTGTGCCGGACAGCCAGACGAGCGGCAGCCACAGCCTGGCCGGCAAGGCTATCCACCCAGTTCGCTTATCGTTTTGATGGTTTATAAGTCGGTTGATGCTGTTTTGTTGATAGAGGAAAACACGGTATCACGGTCAAGCGAACGGCCATGCCGAGATCCCGGACATCACCTGCAGGCTTGAGTCGCCTGCAGACGTACACGGATGCCGATAGATAGCTACACTACGCAATGGGAATGGGTGAGGATCGGATTTTGAGATGGCCTCTCTCCCCAGTCCCCATCGTCGGTTTATCCCTGCACCTTGCTGCTGCTTCGCTTTCGCAGTCGCGCGCGCGAGACTGCATCTGTGAGTATCGTGTGTCCTCTGTACGTGCTCCAAGCGTACATCTCGGCGAAACTCTCCGCTCTCATGACACCGCGTGATGTCCTGCCTGACGCAAGTACTCCCTTTTATTTGCTCCCAAAACGAGTGGAATTTTAGGTGAGACAAGGGTCTGTTTAGATAGACAGGACTAGTTGCTAGTCCTGGCTGAAATTTAGACAGCTAAAAATTAGTTGAATAGTTGTTAGTTATTACGTGGATCGATGGCTAGTGCTGTGTGGCCAAAAAGAGTGAAATTTTAGACGAGAAGAAAACAATATCAACGTTTATGTTCTAAATAGATTTACTATAAAGATATATTTTGTAATTAACATAAACATTATATACTTATTCGATACCATAAAGATTAGTACGGTAATTAGACTTGAGATGGGTTGGCTTAAACGAAGTATAGAATCGCACTCCTTTTGTTACTGTAAGAGGCTAATGAGCCGGCTTAGGGCTCACAATTTTCAAAGCCATCATGTCACTCATCAAGTACACGTGTGCGATGAACCTGATGGATATGCTTGTTTGATCCGCACCGGACGGCCGGTGAACCTGTCATTTTAGGCCGCGTTTAGTCCCCCAAGTTGGCGCCGACCGATGCACTGTAGATACTGTAGCGTACTGTAGCATTTTGTTTGTATTTGGTAATAGTTTTCTAATCGTTAATTAATTAGGCTCAAAACGTTCGTCTCGCAAAGTACAACCAAACTGTGCAATTAATTTTTTATTTCGTCAACTGTAGCATTTCGTTTGTATTTGGTAATAATTATCCAATCGTTGACTAATTAGGCTCAAAACGTTCGTCTCGCAAAGTACAACCAAACTGTGTAATTAATTTTTGATTTCGTCAACATTTAGTACTCCATACATGTACCATAAGTTTGATGTGATGGGGAATCTACTTTTTGTATAGTGTCAAAGTTTGGATTGTGGTGGAACTAAACACCCCCTTGCTCTCAGATGTGCTGGCGCCTGGCTGCAGCAGTCGCCAGGGGCTAACAAGCTTTTGCAGTTCTGCAGCTAAAGCACTGAACCCAAATTATTTAAAGGTATTTCAAGCCCATCATTTCTACTTTCTAGCCACTAACAACGTGCCAGATTGACGAGCTTTTTTTCGGTGGGGGAATCCTTTTTCTTTTGTTACCATTCTAAGTCCACTTTTAGTCCTGATTGACCTACGTTAAGTTGTAAAGCGCGGCTGCATTACGAACCTTATTATCTCCTACTACCACGGAGTAGGGAGTACCACACAAATAATTAGGTTTTGTAGAATCAACTGTGTCTGAAAATGGATGCGTCACCCATGACATCACAAAGAAAAATGGCCAGATATACCGGAGCCTGCGCCTGTATCCTGCTCAAAAAAGTCCGCAGCATGATTTTTTTCTGAAAAGAAAGTCCGCAGCAAGCCCGGTGCCGGTAGCTAGGCCAGCATTGACGTGTCGGTGCGACTATTTGCTGGTCACTCTTGGCTTCTGTGGTTGCTTGGCGAGAGTGACAGAATTGGCACTTCTCCTTCCTTCGTTCATGTGCTTCGTGGAAGGTGATCTGCACTGTCATCATTGGAAAATTCGCTGCGCGCGCTACTACCGGTGTACGTATCGTATCGAGAGACTATCAGATTCAACTTCTCATGTCATGCACATGAACGCAGAAGACTGAATGATTAACAAATGCACTCCAGATTCAAGGAAAATCTGATCCTATAAACTACTAAAAAGGCATCATAAAGCAAGCATGCATGCATGGATGATCCCATCATCCCATGCCAAATCAAAGAGAAATTTGTACGCAGCGATTGTCAGTACAAGATCAAGGTTATAACTTGAGGTTTAGTGGTTTACACAATAGTAGAAATTGGATACGGTCGATCGATCGACATCTTTTTGGCGAATGACGGTGCACTAGTCAAACCTAGAAAATTTGACAGAGCATATGTCAGTTTTATTTTTTATTTTTTGAGGAGCGAGTAGCAAGTATGACTTCTTTTTTAGTGTGTTAATGCGCAACAATTTTAGAAAGTACGTAGACTAGTAGACGGTAGATTGCTGCCTAGTGGTTGCAGTCGAGACGTGGACATTGCAAAAAAAAAGGAAGTATATGTTATAATCCGTCTTTTTCAACTTATTTTTTTTCAGCCGGAACAATATTTTCTCTCACAGTAAATCAGCCAGAAGAGTGTTTTTGCTTGTTTTTTTCAGCGAAACGAACGGGTCCATAGTCAACACTGAACATCATCAATCATTCATGTCTCTTGACTGGTCGATTATTTTGAGGGATGTGATTTTCCAGTAATCTTAACTTCTCAAGCAAGTAGTTTTCTATGCCCTGCTTTCAACCGTTTCCTGCTAAAAAAATCACCAGTTCAACCTGTTTATTCCAGTTTAGTTGCACACCCGTTCTTTAATTTTGGAGCAGTGGCCTTCTCCAACGTGGCAAACTTCTCTAGCCGCTGCCTCGCCCATCCCGCACCGCTCGTTCCGCACCATCGCGCGCGCCGCCCGCCTGCCCGAGCCAAGCCCGTTGCTGCTAGCTATCGCGGTGGTGGTGGTACTCGCGTGGCGCCGGCTCCGACCCCGACGGCCGGAATCGCCCGGCCCCGAGCTTCCATGTTGCAAGCGCATGTTTCAAGTGCTTCAGATGTTTTGTAGGTATGTTTACGTGGATGTTGCAAAAGTAGATCGGGATGTTACATATGTTGTAATGATTGTACACGTATGTTCAAGTGTCCGTTTCCAATGTTTCATCTGTTTTTTAGGCATATGTTGCAGGTGTGTTTATCTAAATGTGTTGCATATATTTCACACATATGTTGCAAGTGTTTTATCTAAATGTTGCATGCATTTGCAACTGTTTTTTAAGTGTTTTCATGTGTTTTTGCATATGCTTCAGCCACATGTTTCGAATGTTTTAGGTCTACATACGTATGTTATAATTGTTTTATTTTAATGTTTTAAAAGTAGATTAGAAGTGTTATGTATATTGCAATATGAGCCTCTTGCTGCAACTACTGGGGCGTTGTGCATGTAGGGAAGCGGCGGGGCGTGGAAAGCAGGGAAGCGTGGGTGGCGCTGGAGGCGGGCGTCATGGACGCGAAGGGGTTCTGTCCGGATTTCCGGCGCCAGCGCTGCTGTTTTGTTTTTCCAGCGACACGTACGTATTTAATAATATTTGATAATATTTGTTGGGACCGTAATGAAATCACAATTTATGTTTTTCTTGTAGACGGATTTCCTATAACGGTATTACTTTTTTTTTCTAGCGAGTCCCAATAAAACTCACCAACCGTGTATTTCCTTCAAAAGACTCGTTTCCTATTTCATTGAAATTTACATTACAGAATGCAACGAAATTCAAACTAAAGGGTAACAAAGTAAAATCTACTAAAGTAATAGAAAAAATAGAATTTCATCAACCTCTCAAATTTTTGTATATATATTATTTATTTATTTTTGCTTTGTATCTAGTAAAATTGTTAGGTAAATAGACCTTGGATTCCCCATTTAATTTTGAGAAAAAGAAAAAATATTGTTCATATAGAACATCAATAGAGAAAAAGGCCAACTATCAGAATTCAACGATGACCCTCAGAAAGATTGTATCAAATAAAAATATATAGGAAATATGTAAAGTGCAGCATCTTAATTATTAAAAATTTAGTTATTAACTAATTAATTCGAAATTGGAAGTTACACTTAGAAAAAATATATTTGAATTTCATAAACATAAAGATAGCTTGATATGATTAACAAAATGATATTCTTAAATAGGATTATACTTGAACTTTGTTCTTTTCCTTCTCTAATTCGCAAATGGATTTTTCTAACAAACTCTACTTCGTCGAATTCTATATTGAACTCGATTTTAGGTCTTTCCAATTCGCAAAATGTCAGCAAAAAACTTAGCTTGACTTAATTTTGACCATCAACCAACGAGGGCCATGAACCTTGAAATTTCAAGAAAAATCCGAGGAAATATATATGCTCGTTTGCCCATGCGCTACCCTTCATCTCCACCAGCGCCTCATGGCTATTGAGATCTCCCACTGTTGATGGGACTCATGGTTCTCCCTGTCGATGTCCATGAGTCTGGACGAGTTTGCTTGCCTCCATTTTGAGGGACATACAAATATTAAAGGAATATTTCTCTATGAGGATGACCTTATCCCCCTCGACTCCTATCCAAACGCCTTTGTCTCGAAACCAAACACACGGTGCTAGGGCACTGACTAGCCCACCGGCTTCACATTGATACTCATAGATAAGTTGTGATCAAGGGACGGTGTTAGAAATATTGTGTATGATTTATTTTGTTAACCTGTGATCCTGGCCGGTTAATTGTAGGTTAGTAGCATGTACTTAAATAGGATTGTATCTAACGGGCAAGGATTCCTGGCTCAAAATAGCATGCAATCGCGTGACCTTAGGAAAGGGGGACGTGTTCCAGCAAATCCTACATGCATCGTACACGGTACACCGTATCCGCTTCCGTGTCACCAGTGGACTATTGATCCGAACGGGAGAAAACTCACAACCAGCCACGCCCCCGTCGCCTGCATATAACCCGATCGAGCAACCCCGACACAAAGCCAAGCTCGACGCGAGCAATCTCGCCCCCCATCGCCGTCGCCCACAACGTTGCCGGCCACAGCGTAAAAGCGACAGACGTCGCCGATCGACCGGCACGTACGCTAGCCATGGCGCAGAAGCGGAAGAGCATCGATGTCGTCGAGGACTGCGGCGGCCACGCGCCCGCCGCCATGTGCGCGAACGGGTGCGGGTTCTTCGGCAACGCCGCGACCGGCGGCATGTGCTCCAAGTGCTACCGCGAGCACGCCGCCGGCACCACGGCGACGTCTACCACTACCACCACCGCTGAGAAGAAGAAGACGCAGGATGTTTTCGAGACGCCGGCTCCGGCGGAGAAGAAGGCCAAGATCGAGTGCGCCACCGCCGCCGTCGCGTCGTCGATGTCGTCCCCTGACGGCGGCGCCGATGCAGCCGCGGCCCAGCCATCGTCCACGGAGCCGCAGACGGTGGGTCCCCCGAAGCCGGCGGCGAACCGATGCTCGACGTGCCGCAAGAAGGTGGGCCTGCTGGGGTTCCGGTGCTGCTGCGGGGAGACCTTCTGCGGCGCGCACCGGTACGCGGAGAAGCACGCCTGCGGCTTCGACTACAAGCGCGCCGGCCGCGAGCTGATCGCCAAGAACAACCCGGTCGTGGTCGCCGACAAGATCTCCAAGATTTGAAGAAGACAGCAAGGAGAAACGAGCATTGTGATACAGTAGCTAAGCTAGTAGTTTGCAGGCAGCACTAGCCTCTCGTGTTTGATTTTGCCTTTTTTTTTAAATAAACCATCGCTCATCTAGTTTAGTTGGACGATGGCCGCCGTGCACGGTGCACCACCGTACGTGTGCGTCGGCACTCGGCACAGATCGTCTCACTCTCATGTCTCCATATGAATACCGCAGACGTATGTAGGCTTTGCATCGTTCTCGCGTCATCAACAGATCGATAGCAGTAGGCGTACAGGATTACAAGAACGGTAATGCTGTCTGCCTAGCGTCGGGCCAGCTAGAAGCGCTCCTTCCTGGGCCCGCGGACCTGACCGGCCTATCAGTCTGGGCATTTGGTTTAAACCGATAATTCAATTCGGTTTATTTGGTTCCCCAAAAGTTCGGTTTTTAAGAATGAGAAGCCGATCGGTTAATTAGAGAATGCAACACTGCCCATTTCGGTTTCGATTTCTTACTTCGGTTTTTCGGTTTAAACTGAGAAAGCCGAGCCTACCTCCAGTGCCTCGCAGTCACTCGCATCCGCAACGCGCAGAGCTTCACCTGGAGTAGCAGATGCGCTGCCGGCTCCACCTTCCACTCATACAGACCGCCGCCGCCTGCTCGCATCCGCGACGCGCCACCGCCACCGCCATCGCCCGTCGCGCCGTGGAGCAGCCGCGCCGCATAGCCACCAAGCACGCCTCCGCCTCGTGCCGCGCCCGTGCCGCCGCAACTCGTAGTAGTCGCTTGTACGCCTCGCCTCGCCCGCCGCCGCTTCTATGCTAGCTAGAACACCTCGCAGTCGCGCCGCCGCCGGCTGGATTTAGGGTTTGGGATGGGGAGTCGGATGGGAGAGGGAGAGAGGCCAGAGGGAGTCAGACAGGTCACGGGAGATGGGAGACTGCGAGAGGGAGAGGGAGAGGGCTAAGGCCTCACGGGCCTGCCTAGATAGGTACGTCGTGGGCCTTGGTGGGCTGCATCGGCCATCAAACATTGGGGAAGAGGAGACGGTCAGACGGAGATTGTGGCGAACCTGACTTCGGATCTGCGGTAGTTCGGTTCTGTTCAGGTCAGAAACCGACTCCTCAACAGAACACCGAATTTCCCAGGATCCAAAACCGAAACCGAGCCAAAAAAATCGACAGTTAGGGGTTTGGTTTTCGGTCTTACTGTGACCAGGCTGACCGGCCTAACTCCACTCATGGCTTCTTCATTTTATATTTGTCGAGGACCAAATACTGGGTACCCAAAGAGGAGTTAATAACCATCAAACGTTGATGCTTCCGAACAGACAAGAACGCAACTACACTTCTTGCCCAAACGATCGAAGGTTGGCTCCGCCTCGCCCGACGGCTGAGGGCTGGACTCCGTCTCGCCCAACGTCTGGGGGTAGGCTCCACCTCGCCCAATGTCCGGGGGCTGGCTCTGCCTTGCCCAACCCCCGAGGGTTGGACTCCGCCTCACCCGACGACCGGGGACTGGCTCCACCTCGCCCGACCCTCAAGGGTTGGACTCCGCCTCGCCCGACGACTGAGGGTTGGCTCCGCCTCGCCTGACGTCCTGGGGCTGGCTCCGCCTCCCCCGATGTCCGAGGGTTGGCTTCGCCTCATCTGGCGTCCACACACTGCTCCTTCATAATGACGAGCACGGATAAGACAGGAGACTCAAGTCAATCGCAGTACCAAGGACCATACCCTGCATGCCTGCATGAAAGTACCGTCAGGATATGATGGGACGGGTGCTTTAAGCCCTTTCAGGCATGATAGAGGACGAACAGTGTTGTAGGCGCCGACTTTTGTCTTACAGTGTTGTGGGCGCCACCATCAACCCTCGGACGTGGGTCCTGACATAAGCATATGACAACCACTATGATCCAGGAGGGAACTCATATCATCTACAGTACGGACCGTATGGTCACTACCCCGTCTACTCCCCGTAGGGTCGCGGCTCGGCACCCTAGTGCGTCGTGCCGCCTGCCGGGGCAGGATGGGACATGACCACTTGCCGAATGAAGCCAGAGCATGGCCCTATCAAGATCAGCAAATGTGCTATCCCTAGCACCGTCTGCCATGTCAGCGGGGCTGGCTTAGAGGAAAAGAAAGACCTGGCACCTTCGAAGGACCTTCTTGGCCTCTGGTTTTTCTTCTTCTTCCCATCTGTAACCCCTACTCTCCCTTAATCTATAAAAGGGAAGGCAGGGCACCCCACTAAGGGGATGGATCAACTCTACACACCACACACCACATAACACATAGCTAAGCAGCAACCAAGCTCTCAGCGCCCTTTCCACCTTTCTATCAGAGACTTGGGACCTGTCCCTCTCTCGACCATTTGTATCCCCTACTACGAACCTTTCAGTGCTAATAACACGAGCAGCAGCAAACTGGAGGTATGGACATTTTGCCCGAATCAGTATAAACCTTATGTCTTTTAGCACACCATCCAGGACTAACATGCAACAAATACAAATTTACTAGTTGGTGTTTACTCGAAACACCGATAGTTAGCGCGCCAGGTAGGGGTAGTCGCCTCATTCGATATGAGCGGCAACTGACTGGGGTTCGAAGGCTGGCCAACGAAGGGCTCGAGGCCGCCTCATGTCAAACAGAGCCATGGGAGAAAAAACGAGATGAGCCCCAGCGGCCTTGCCCGACCCCGATCAGAAGCGGATAGGGACATCTCGACCTTTCTCATTCGATTCTAACCCCGAGCCAAACTCATAGAATCTCCATTGATTAGAGGCTAACGGGCCACCCGAGCCTATCGAACGGCTCGGACATCTACCGGAAGGTGGGTTAAGAAGTAGTGGAATACCACATGAGGGTTTTGTCGACCTCGTCAGCAGATGACGGACCCGGATTCTATTCGAACATTCTTGTTAGCGAGCTCATTGAGCGTAACACTCGAGCCATCGAGGCAAGTGTTGTTAGCTCAGCCCCTCCGGTTGCGAAAACTGAGGGTGGGGTGACATGTGAAACACAGTCGATCCCTATCAGACCCCAAGGGGCTTGGGGGCTCGAGCCACTCGATCCTAGATCAAGAGACCAAGGTCGGCCCACAAAGGGCCCGAGGCTGCCTCACGTCGAACGAGAGCCAGGGGAGAAAAATGCAGATGAGCCTCAGTGACCTTCGCCCAACCCACATAGAGGCGGATAGAGTTATCTCAACCTTCTCGTTCGATCCAGCCTTTAGCTAAGCCCGTAGAATCCCGATTGAGGGGGAATCTATTGAAAGGTGGGTTAAGGAGCAACGGGATACCATCCGAGGGCTTTGTCGACCCTATCACAAGCAACGGGACTAGATTCCGTTCAAACACCCCGTTAGCGAGCTCATCAAGCGCGTCACTCGAGCCATCGAGGCAAGTGACATCGCCTGAACCCCTCCAGTTGCGAAAACCATAGACGGGGCGACAGTCACAAAAGCGAGCCGACCCATGGCCAAATCCCTACCTCGTGTGGGGGCTCGGGGAAGGATGGGCTTGCAATGAGACCGAACGCACGGTCGTAGAATGATAGCTAAAATCCTAAGGAAGGGGTACGTGCAAATACAACAGTAGTTTTGCTATCCTCTCTTTGGTCTCCAATGACATTCGACCCCAGCAACTTCAAGGGGTCGGATCTCACTCGAGGGCTGACAAAGGTATAAATACCCTCTTTTTTTGAAATAGTCACTGCTTCGGACCTCTTCCTCACGTTAAGGTTAGCGACAAGGTTTGTGGGAACAAATAAACCGAGCGTGCCCGGTCAGACTACAAAAAAACCACGCCCCGACAACTAGAGTAACTTTGCTCACCAGCATAATCGAAGATTTCCTCTTATACACCTCAAGCCCTACGGTCTTATCGAATGGAAGGGTTGGATTGCATGAGCCCCTTTTTCAAATACAAAAAGGGAAGAAAGCAAGTTCAATCAAACAAAATGAAATTGTGAATTTGTTTAACGAAACAAAGTTGTGAATCTGTTTTCAAAATAAAAAGTGCCGACACTTGTCCATAGATTACAGATAAATGTCAATCAGACTCATTCGACTAACTACCCCCTCTGGGGGAGAACCATATCTTCAATTTTGCTCACCAGGTTCTCCGCAAGATGAGTCACTGTCACTTCTATTTCATCTAGCTTGGAGGGTTCATAGCTAGGCGTGAAACCGAGGCTCATTGCCTCCAAGTTGATGTTGTCATCGTAATGCGAGCGGGCAATGGCGAAGGCTTGGGTGATCCCTAAGCAAAGAGCTTCCTTCTCTAGTTGGTGCACCTACGCCAAGATATCTATGGCATGGGCCATGAGCAAGCAGGTCCCCTCCGCCTGCACCACCTGTAGGCCGTCGCAGACTACTCCAAGGGCAACCTTCAGGACATCGAGCTCGTCGCTCTCCGCTTGAAGAAGACTCCTCGCCTTGGCATGATACGTGGCTAGTCCGACAGCGGCACCCTCGGCCTCCAGCTTCTGGGCTTTTGCGGTCTCTAGCTCGGCCTAAAGGAAGCTAATCCTCTGTTGTGCCTCGTCGCACTCTCAGATGGCCTGGTCACGCTCCCCGTGGGCCACGCTCCGAGCGAAGCCTCTCCGTAGTATGGCGCAGCTTGTCTCGCTCCTTGTGTAGCCGGATGATCACCTCTGCGTCTAGTTTCACCTTTTGCTCTAGGGCCGTGGACCTCTCCTTAGCTCCTAGCCTAAGATCCCGCTCCTTCTCGGCCTCACCCAGGAGGTCGATGATCCACTGGTGGGTCTTGGCATCCCACTGGAGCAGCTCGTCCTGCTCCTTCTGCACTCTGGCGGCCTCCTCTTGATCCCACCATGCCCTCTTCGATAGTTCATCAAAAGACTTCTTGTCATCCTCCGCATCCCGGCAGGCCTCGGCCTCCCACCGTCAAAGATTATCCGCCTTCGTGGCAAGGGGAGTCAACTTGGCCACCCTCTGTCAGAGCTAGGTGGTCACGTCCCTATGCCTAGGTGGTCACGTCCCTATGCAGCCATGCCTTATCGATGAGGCGGTCCCAATCCTCCTTGTGTTCGTGAAGGAACCGAGATTTCTCCCGGCTGCGAGCAATAAGAGACTAAAAAAGACGGTGGTCAGAACATAAAAATAGACGAAGAAAGAAGAGATCAAGAGGCAAGACCAAGTGAATACCTGGCTGATAGGAATGATGACGTCTCGAAGGGCGCCCCTAGCCTGGTTCAAAGCTTCCAGCGTGGCCATGATCCCCTTGTTGAGACTCTCCCGCTCCATGCCCTCGGTGTCATCATCGAGGGTGAAAGGTTCCAACGACGGGTCCCGCGGACTCACCCACCGAATCAGGGGCTCACCCCGCGCGAGCGGTTGGTGGCCCTCCGATGTCAGGACTAGGGACAACTCCCTGCCGGTCTCCTCAGCAACCACCGCGTTGTATGAGGGTCCCTTGGCCTTGACCCCCTCCGTCCTGACCACGGCGGGCATCGTCTCTAGGGCCACCTGTAGCACGGGACGCGCTGCTGCCTCGGGCATCGCCACCATAGCTTCTGATTGCGACCCATCTGTCGTAGCCACCATCACCTCTGCCTTCGTCGGTAGGACCTCATCCGGCTGCGCCACGCCCGCCGTGGTCGACGCAACGGGTGCGGTCGATAGCTCCGCCTGCTCCAACATCGGCAGCAGAATCACTTCTGTCGCCGATTGCGTGGCAACCTTCAAGGGCGCCCCCTCAGCCGCACCGACTGCTCGACCAGCCGTGCACATGGGCAACACTGCGAGCAGCGCCAGACTGGCCGACAAGGCCGTGACATCGGCTCCACTCTCACCCGAAATGGGAGCGATGTCAGGCGGCGGCCCCTGCCTTGCTTGAAGGGCGACGATTTTCTTGGGGGCCAGCGCTAAAGAAGTGCCCCATCTGACCCATCTCCCGATGCTGTAGAAGAAACAAAAGGCATGAGTCACTATGAAAAACAGAGAAAAATAGAGAAAAACAGAGATAACATAGGAGTTGGCAACTTACGTTGGCGTTGTTGGGCAATGGAGACGTTTGGGGGATGAACCCCCACTTCCCTGTTCCACCTCATTGAGGCGGGACCGTTTTAAGCCCATCCCCTACTCCTAGGCTGAGGGGCTCGCCTTCTTCATATCTAGGGGCATGGTGGCGGAGCCTCTCCCCTCTCTCGGCACCTCGGGAGCGGCGGTGGATCCGCCTGCCCCCGCTGGCTCTTGGGTGCAGCGATGGGTCCACCCACTCTTGTCAGCACCTCGAGAGTGGCGGCAGATCCGCCCGTCCCCACTGATTCCTGAGGCACAGTGGCGGGGCCGCTCCCCTCCGCTGGCACCTTGGACGTGGCGGCAGATCCGCCCACCCCTAATGGTTCCAAGGACGGGCCAACAGTCTAGCCCGCCTCCTCTAGCCACACGGTCTCACCTTCCCTTGCGTGGAACGAGAAGGGTACCTGCATTGATGAGTGGGTACCTGTCAGCACGTCCTCGCTTCCCAGGTCACCCCACTTGATGTCTACAACTACCTCAATATCCTCCTCATCATTGTCGGCGTCGTCGTCATCATTGTCTGTCTCCTCTCCTCGCTCCCATGCCTACAGTTTCTCCTGCTTCTTTTTCCTCTCGACCTCCTTCATCTTCTTCTGCCACTCGGCCGCAGTGTGATTCGCCATCGCCATGAATGGATCGTTTAGCAATGGAGCCACGCGGTCCATAAAGATGAGTATCTTCAGCTGGTTCCACTATCCCAATATTAGCATTAAGGGGTCAGGAGTTCAATTAAAAAGGAGGCACGGGGAAGAGAACTTACAAAGTCAATGTACCTCGGTTCTGACCGCATTGGGGGATGCCCTGGCACCAGATACACAAAATCAAGAGTGGCACTGGTGTCGTCCCATGAAGGCTCCATCGTCTTCTTGATGCGCTATGCCACTTCGGAGGGGGAGAGTGCTCCCTTGGTGAGCATCGTCCCCTCGAGCTACACCTCGGGCGCCATCCTGTGCAGGGGAAGCGTGCGCTTGATCAGTGGCGCCACCCTCCGCGTGTGATAGGCGCCGATGATCCCCGACCCCTTCACGCCCCTCTTCTTCAGGATTCGGACGCCAGTGAGATGGTCCTGGATTTTCTTCTTGTCTCTCTCTAGACCCCCCACTTTCTCTATGATTCTAGGACCTCTTCGATGAGGCGCCCGGTGAACTTTAGCGAGGGGGTGGACGCGTCATTCTTGATGTGGAACCAATGCGAGTGCCACCCCTTGTTGAAGGTTGATAGACGCATCGGTGGGTACTCGTTGACCCGATTGTTGTGGAGCTAAATAACGACGCATCCCATCGGCACGCTCAACTCTTGCCTCTTCTCCCGCTTCTTTAGGAGGGTGACGACGAAGAAATGCCACCACAGGTCGAAGTAGGGACTAATCCCCAAGAACCCCTCATAGAGGACAATGAACGCCATAATGTGCAGGATCCCATTAGGAGTAAGGTGTTGTAGCTCCACGTTGTAGTAATTCAGCAACCCCCGAAGGAACTTGTGGGCGGGGTGGCGAATCCCCGCTCGTGAAAGTGAGTGAAGGACACAACGTAGCCTTCGAGCAGCGATAATGCATCCTCATTGCCGAGCAACCGCCACTCCTCGACGATAGTCCACGCGCAAAGAAGGCCACGACGGACGAGGCCCTCCAAACGCTGGAGGGTGACATCGGATCTACACCACAGCTCCATCAAATGATTGGGGTGGATGGATGCGAATTTAATGGTGGCTGCGATGCAGATATGGGAGGCTCAGGCAATTGGCGGCGGAGGCTATTGATGCAAAGGCAAGGAGGCAATGTATGAAACCCTAGGGGTGAACCCTTTGATTTTATAGGGGCGATAGATGCAAGGAAGGCAACTGTCCACCTAGATCTTCATGCCTGCCATGATTCGCCACCACATCACCACGCAGGATATGCGCCCCCTATCCCTATCATTTCCCACCAAAGTCACGTCGGATGTTTTGCCTTCCTAGGTAGACCAGGATTCCTTTCCTACAAAAGGGATACGGGTCAAAAAGCGTTTCTCTAGCCCACCTGGGCCTAGGAGTTCGAGGGCTGGCCCAATGGTTTTGACGGCCATCCCAATGAAGGATGGGCCCATGAGCAGCCAAAACTCAGGCGCACGAGCCTCAAGGGAGTCTTGATCCACGATCGAGTCTCAACCGGGCTGACCCTGGATGAATCCCCACAAATGAGATACCAGGGTTCCCTTTAAACTATCCAGTTATCAAAATACCAAATCTCATAGCCATACCCATGAAGGGTCCAAATTACCCTCCGGGCGATTCTATCCGAATCACCCGGGGGCTCGGGGGCTACACCCGATGGGTGCGCTCGCACGCACCCTCTAGCGAATCAAAATACCTCTCGGGCATTCTATCCGAATCACCTGGGGGCTCGGGTGCCCTCGCGCGCTCCCTCTAGCAAGTCAAATCACCCCCTGGGTGATTCTATCCGAATCACCCGGAGGCTCGGGGGCTACTGTCGGAGACCAAATACTGGGGTACCCAAAGAGGAGGAGCTAATAACCATCAAACGTTGATGCTTCTGAACATACAAGAATGCAACTACACTTCTTGCCCAAATGACCGAAGGTTGGCTCTGCCTCTCCCGGCCCCTGAGGGTTGACTCTGCCATGCCCGACCCCCGAGGGTTGGACTCTGCCTCGTCCGACATCTAGGGGTAGGCTCCACCTCGCTCGACCCCCGAGGACTAGACTCCGCATCGCTCAACGTCTAGGGTTAGGCTCCACCCCACCCGATAGCTGAGGGTTGGCTCCTCCTCGCCCAACCCTCGAGGGTTGGACTCCGCCTCACCCGACGACCGGGGACTGGCTCCGCCTCACCCAACCCCTGAGAGTTGGACTCCTCCTCGCTCAATGTCTAGGGGCAGACTCCACCTCGCCCGAAGACTGAGGGCTAGCTCCGTCTCGCCCGACGTCCCGGGGCTAGCTCCGCCTCGCCTGACGTCTGGGAGCTAGCTCCGTCTTGTCCGACGTCCGCACACTACTCCTTCATAATGACGAGCACGGATAAGAAAAGACACTCAAGTCAACCACGGTACCAAGGGCCATACCTTGCACGCCTACGGAAAAGTACCGTCAGGATATGACGGGACGGGCGCTTTAAGCCCTTCTAGGCATGACAGAGCCCGAACAATGTTGTAGGCGTTGACTTTTGTCTTACAGTGTTGTGGGCGTCGTCATCAACCCTCGGACGTGGGGTCCTGACATAAGCATACGACAACCACTATGATCCAGGAGTGAACTCACATCATCTACAGTATGAAAGTATGGTCACTACCCCATCTGCTCCCCGTAGGGTCGTGGCTCGGCACCCTGGTGCGTCACGCCGCCCATCGAAGCAGGATGGGATGTGACCACTTGCTGAACGAAGCCAGAGCATGGCCCTATCAAGATCAGCGAACGTGCTATCCCTGACACCGTCTGCCATGTCAACGAGGCTGGCTTAGAGAAAAAGGAAGACCCGACACCTTCGAATGACCTTTTTGGCCTCTGGTTTTTCTTCTTCCTCCTATCTATAACCCCTACTCTTCCTTGATCTATAAAAGGGAAGGCAGGATACCCTACTAAGGGGGCGGATCGATTCTACACACCACGCACCACATAACACACAACTGAGCAGCATCTAAGCTCTCAGCGCTCTTTCCACCTTTTCATCAGAGACTTGAGACCTGTCCCTCTCTAGACCGTTTGTACCCCCTACTACGAACCTTTCAGTGCTAATAACACGAGCAACAGCAAACTGGGCGTAGGGATATTCTATCCGAACCAGTATAAACCTTATGTCTTTTAGCATACCATCCAGACCTAACGCGCAACAAATATAAATTTACTAGTTGGTGTTTACTCGAAACACCGACAATATTATTATTAAAAAATCTGAATGCTTCTCTTTCCTATTCGCCCATTGCGGCCGATTCCACCGAGACGGGCACGCCGTGCGCCCCTACGCCTTACGCCTCGCATCGGACCCACCTTGTGCCGCGCACCCCGCCCGTGCCTTGCGCCATGCGTCGTCTGCGCCCCACGCTGCGCTCCCCCATGGAGCATCAACGAGCCTTCATTAGGGCGGCAGCAAGTAGATGAGCACATATTGCAACCGCATGTTTCATGCGTTTCATATGTATATGTTGCATATGTTTCATCTGGACGTTGCAAAAGTAGATCTGGTATTGTATATGTTGCGCTGGCTATAAACGTATGTTGTAAGTGTCTGTTTCAGCTGTTTCAAACGTATGTTGCAAGTATTTTATCTGGATGCTGCATATGTTGCACTTGCTATACACACATGTTGTAATTGTATGTTTCAAATATTTCGGCTGTTTTTAACATATGTTACAAGTGTTTTATTTAGATATTGCATATGTTATAGTGGTCCGACACATGTTGCAAGATTATGTTGTACATGTTTCATCTCTTTCGAGCATATGTTGCAGTAAATGCTCTATGTTGCAAGTGTTCCACGAGCAGACACGAGAAGTGAGCGCGGCGGAGGTGGTCCCCTTAGGCATAGTGGTCCCACGCCCACGGGAAGCGAAGCGGGCGCGGTGGCCCCGCTTGCATGCGCAGCAGCAGGCGCATGCGTACCGCAACAGCAGGCGGGGCCAGGCTAGCACGCGCAGCAGCAGTAGCACCGCGCGGCGACAACAGCAGGAGCTGCAGTGAAATTTTTGTATTTTAGCCCTTTCTAAAAACTATTTCTACAAATAGATTCTTCGTGAAACTTTTTTAAGAAATAGACCAAAAGCTCGGCGTTACACAATAAAACGCAGAGGTATTCATGTAGGCGTTATGTCAGACTATGCCAAAATCTACCACGTCAGTGCCAACGTGGCGTGTCCACGCCAGACCTCGGCGTGAGGTCATTCAACGCCGACCTTGCTGGCACCGGTCTGGCGACTTTCTACTTTGCGCAGGCGGAGACTTCGGCTATCTGCGCCGTTTATATCCCTTAGTCTGGTAAAACAGGTCACGTATTATTCAAATATTACTTAACCGGCCAGGTGACATAGCGTAGTCGATCTAATCTCTTGATTTCTTATTAGCTTCTCTCTAGACGCTTCCTTCCGGTAGATACCTAAATTTATTGAGTAGATACCTAAATTTATTGAGTACTAAGCATATTTTTTACCTACTACATATGCACGTGCGGTACGTGTCTATCAAATAAAAGATTCATTAATAATAGAAAAAATAACAATATATTTTGATAAGTCAGTACATGGAAATTTAGAATCTGTCTTGCCAAATTCAGTTATTGTGAAAATTTAGATATGCAACAAAATCAATTCGTACTCCCTCCATTCCAAATTATAGTTTATTTGACTTTTTTTACTTCAAGTTTGACCACTCGTCTTATTAAAAAAAATTATGCAAACATAGTCAAATTTAAGTCATTCTTGAACAACTTTTGTTAATAAAGTAAGCCACAACAAAAGAAGTGATATTTTGCACAAATTTTTGAATAAGACGACTGATCAAACTTGAGGTAAAAAAGTCAAACGAACTATAATTTAAAACGGATTTAGTAGCTCCTAAATAACCAAAATTTAGTTTATAGAATCCTTGAGTTTTTCAATTGGCCAAAAAAGTAATTAGGAGCAGCAAAGAAGGGTCTCTCCAACCGTTTCTAAAAAAGTAACTTCTAAAATATCAAAAAGTTGGATCCGCAGGAAACTTTCTTGGTGCCATGTGAGAAGATCACACAGCCGTCCACAAGGGGCCGCAGCCTCGCCTAGCCAGCCACAGGTGGCCGCAACCAGCTGCCAGGCTCGCCCGGCCGTCCCCAGCCGACCGCCAGGCCCTTCCTGCCAAAAGATTAAGAACTGGGGTTAGGATTTTTTTCCCACTCCCTCCTTCGTTGCCAAAAGAAGGTTGTCCTTCTCATAAAAGAAGCTAAGAACCGGGGAAAGTCCTCCTACACTACACAACAACAGCGTCCTCGTCAAGCGCCGCCGCCAGCCACGTCGCAACGTCCATCGCCACAGCTCTCTTGAATGAGAACATGAACAACACCTGTGCGAGAGCTGTCGGTCCAGTGCCACAGCATCCAGGCTCTGCACCAGGTGACTGCCTCAAGCTCTGGGACGACGAGCTCCACAGCTGCCGCCCCACCAAGCTAGACTAGGAGGAGCCCTGGCGCACCATGCGCAACGGGCTCTCCAGAGCGCGCAACATGTAGCGTGCCGAGGGGCAACGCGATGGCTTGGCGCTCAGGCACGTCTTGGCGATGATGGTCACCGCCCACACCTCCTCCAGGTGGTCCTCGTCCACTAGGTGCAGAAGCGAAATGTGCAAGGAAGAAGACGATTCGACAGAGAAATGGTGGGGAGTGTGCGCGGGGGCTGCGGCGCCTTTTTAACAGTTCGACCCCAACTCTTCGGCTTCCAGGGTTTTTAGGAAACTGCGCCCGCCACGCTGTTCCGACCTCCAAAACCTCCACACGCTTCCCTAGGTGGGGAGTGTGCACGGCCTAAACCTGCATAATCGCTGTCTCTTGTGTTCTGTGTCACCGTCTAGTTCCCGTCACGCGTACCTCCACCGATTCATCTACTACCATGGGCATACCCCTCAGTAGACTGCCGGCCGTATTTCATTGACAGTGTCTAGAGCCGGAGCGCAAAAAAAATGGCTCCGCCTGTAGTCCTTCGACTCTGACCACATAGCATTTGGCACAAAGCCACACCAAACACGCCCTTATATTACGGATATCATAGTGATCATAAAATAAATTATAGCTATTAAGTTTTCTAGAAAGGGTAATAATAAATAGATATGTATTATCCCATCCGAATTTTCGATTAAAGTTTGATAGCTTTTTTCCTCACGTTGCAACACATGGGCATATTTGCTAGTATAGTAATAAGACGGCTATATGACAGTGTAAGTGTATGAACAAAAATCTGGTTATTAAGAGAGGCTAAAACAACCAATTGTTGGCTAGACAGACTCTTTAATTATTACGGTATCTCAAAAGTCAGAACCGAATATAGGTTCCATTGGTATCCTTGTTCTCATCAAGAGAACTACTCAAGATCAAATAACTAATTGGCTTAAAAAAATCAAATAACTAATTTATTTTAATCTTCTAAAAATATTTTAAAAATATGCGCAATATTTCTTTCAGCAAGTTACTTAGCTTGTGCATGGAACAACTCAACAAATTTGGGTATCTACCAGAAAAAGTCGTCCAGTGATAAAAAGAAAAAGAAAAAGTCGTCCAGATAGAAGAAGCTAATGAGAAATCAAGAGATGTCCTGTACGTATCTCATGGCCGGCTGGCCCATAACAGTTACATTTGAATACGTGACCTGGCTTGCGTTTCGAAGTGTCCTGATCTTGGCGTGAAACGACCAGACGCCGATGTATACTAAGGTCGGCGTTGAATGACCTCACGCTAACGTCTGACGTGGACACGCCATATAGGCACTGATGTGGCAAGCTTTGGCGTAGTCTGACATAACGCTTATACGGAAACCTCGACGTTTTATTATTTAACGCTGAACTTTGGTCTATTTTTTAAATAAGTTTCATGAGAAATTCATTCGTAGAAATAATTTTTTAAAAGAGCTAAAATACAAAAATTTCACGGAGCTGCATGCCTTGCCCTCTGATCTTCCTATAATCTCACGGTCAAACTCAAGCCCCACTAGCCATTTATGACTGATTCAAGCAGTATGTGGGCGGGCAGCAGGCACGAGCGTCCAGACAAACGCGGCGTCTGGACGTCCGGGTGCAAGTCTCTCACTTACAAGAACTCGTAGGCGTGTAACCATGAGCTCTCGTCAAGCACCTGCCTGGACACGAAATATATAGCTTGAGCACGCCGGTACCGCTACCGCTGTAGTACCCTACTTCACTCGGGTGATTTGATCCGATCTATCACACGATTTCTGGTTTGTTGGATCTGCTTTTGGCTTCCGTCCTCACCGTAAGCTACGAGTTCAGGTGGAGGCACACTCTCGCCATACAGAGCTAAAAAAATGGACGGCAAAGATGTCCGGCTCACGCGGCCAGGCTGATGATCACTGCATGGTGGCTGGGCTGCTGCCTCTCCACCAGACGCATGGTTCGAATCCAAGGCGAGGAGCATATATCTTCATGGTCATCTTGCTGCTGCAGCTGTTATTCAAACAATACGTGCCACTCACCTTGGATAAATAACATGTGACGCACTCAGTATAGTAGCTCTTCTTCGATTTGATTACGTCTAATCTGCATTGGTTGAGTAGTTGCAAATTACATGTCATTGGACCATACTTTGCTATTCTTGTTTGGCCGTAAATTCTGTGTTGTAAATTGATTGTTAGTAAATAAGAATTGTCAAAATTACTTGAATAGTTATCTGATTTTTTTTGCCTTTTTTATTTTCCGTATGTTTAATTTGGTTCCCTTTTGAAATCTTTAAATTTGGCTTCCAGACAAATGATCTGGATATTTTTTTGTTCTTGTTTAATATTTTTGTATTATTTTTGATAAATTTTATTTGGTTCATAGAATAAAGCATTCGGCTGCACTTAAAATAAGCCGCAGCCGGTTGCTGCTTCTTTGACTCCTCTCACAAGTTACTATTTATGCAGCTGGCTGCGGCTTATTTAAGCAGATGGCGGCGGGGGCGTGGGCAGTCCCCTCCTTTGCGTGCAGCTGGCTGTTCTCACGGTGTGTTTAGTCGGGTGAAATTTGAGAATTTGGCTATTGTAGTATTTTTGTTTTTATTTGACAATTAGTGTTCAATTATGAACTAATTATGCTTAAAACGTTCGTCTCGCGATTTCCAACCGAACTGTGCAATTAGTTTTTTTCGTCTATATTTAATGCTCCATACATATATTGCAAGATTCGATATGATGGCTACTGTAACATTTTTTTAGAAAAGTTTTTTAAACTAAACATGGGCTGAGCCTAGTGTGTTTAGGTGGCATCCAATACTCGGGTGTCAGGATGCCCTGACACACAAAAGTGCTGAGTAGTCAGATTCCTTTTTTAGGCTTTAGGCCTGGTTTAGATTGAGGTTATGAATCAGTATTTGGCACTGTAGCATTTTCGTTTGTATTTGACAATTATTGTTCAATCATGGCCTAACTAGGCTCAAAAGATTCGTCTCGTAATTTACAATCAAACTGTGTAATTAGTTATTTTTTATCTACATTTAATACTCCATATATATGTCCAAAATTTGATGTGACGAAAAGAGAGTGAAAAAACTTATAATCTAAACAAGGCCTTAGCCTAGTGCTCTATCCGCCGGCGCTCCTTAACTGCCATGCGGCTCGCCAACTTGTCACAGTTGAATGGATCAACTCTGCGTCCAACAAGCGAACCCATGCGCCCTGCCAAAGAGACGTCGTCGTCGTGTGCCGTGCAAGTCGCATCGGATACACCGCTGGACACAATCGTCCTGTTGCCAAGCAGCCAACGCCACCGGTGGTCTACTGGTCTCACAAACCATGAAGGCACGAACGGTGATCAGGTCAGGATCAGGTGGTGTATATATATACATACATGTGCGCTCAACTCTGATGCCAAACACGCAAAGCAGCATCGATCGTCAGCCGGGCAACAAACACCAAAGGCTGCACGCACCGGCCCCGGCACCCGCTTCAGTTCCGTGTCAAATGGCTTCCCGTAAGACACTGCTGGCAGCTGCAGCCATGGCCCTCGTCGCTACCGCCGCGTTGCTCCCGGCGGCCGCGTCCAAGAAGACGTTCACGGTCGGGGACGACTCCGGCTGGGACATCGGCGTTGACTACGAGGCCTGGAAAAGCGGCAAGAAGTTCAAGGTCGGCGACACGCTCGGTACGTACATGTAACCGTAACTGTGGTTGGCACTTGCCAGGGCACGACGCCGCCAAGATGCGCGACGCGCGTCGCGTGGTGACTAACTTGCCTGGCTGGCTCGCACCTCGCAGTGTTCCGGCCCAACAACGCGGGGCAAGACGTGGTGTCGGTGGACGAGCAGAGCTTCCACGACTGCGTGTCGCCGGATAACGCTCAGGTGCTGAGCTCCGGCAACCCAGTCGCTGTGGTGCTGGGGAAGTCCGGCCACTTCTTTTTCATCTGCGACGCCGAAGGGGAGTGCGAGTCCGGGATGAAGCTCGCCATCAACGTCCGCTGATCGGATTGCTGCCGTCTCGTTGCTTGCTGTCCACTCTCCAGCGTCGGCCACGCAGTTTCGACTGCAGTAGTAGTAGTAGTTCGCGAGGGGTTTGGATACGTGGGCGGATGGGGCTTCATTTCAGAGCATTTTCAGTTCCAACTTACAAATAAACAGAGTGATGTATGTATGCTCCGGTGGTCTGGTCTGGTCTTGTCCGGTTCTTCAGTCAAGCTTGCTCAAATCAACTTATTATCATATCATTCCAATTTTCCTAGTTTCTAGTACTGGATTATAAGGGTGTGTTTGGTTTTGCGGAGTCACCTCATGCTTCATGAGGTGATGCATTCTAAGTTCATCCCATGAATTTTGGTGGAATCAACACATTCCTTATACGTATACTAATTATTAGCTTATCAAGAAATTCCACGAACCAAATACAAAAAGTGAGGAGTGAGAAGATGCCGAATCACCTTATTCTTCAAACCAAACACACCCTAAGTCTCTGCCCTGCATAGTTTTTTTAGATGATGAAAAAACATTCGGCTTCATCCTCACAAATGAGGAATCGAACCCAAGTTATTACAGGAAATAAATGCTTGAAACAAAAACAGTACTATACGGCAAATAAACTTAGTTTGTCATCACAACACTGCAATTGGCTCCAATGATTGTCCTGCTCAAAGTTTTAGATTTACTACAACTGTCACAAAAAAAGGCTAAAATCATCTATTACTTCCTAGGAGATAATAGCAAAAGTATATATTTAGTTAATTTTAAATTTTGTAAAATATGATAAATAAGGAAAGTTTAGATATAAAAATATTTGTTTAGATCTAATTGATGCATCCATTCTTGTGTGTAAATTAGTCTGAGTTTACTCTGTTCTCAATCTGTAGTTTTGTGCTTTCTGAGAAAAAAGTTGAATTGGTGATGCATATCCTGAATATTTATTTATACTCAAATTATTGATAGCGTGCAGTACATAACTTGCATGCTAATGCTCTTCTAGTGTTACAGTTCTATGTTCAGTGCATTGTTAGATCAAAGCTGTATCTATTTTTAACTTGATGTGTGATCTCTGATCAAAGTTGAAGCATGGTACCTTCGTTTTCCTTTACTCCAATTCCACAGAAGAAAAAAATGAAGGAGCAGTAGAAGGATATATTTTGCACTTCTAGTTAGCAAGTTGTGGCTTTTATAAACTCTCAACAGGCCAGTTGAAGCTCTTTGTTGTGTTCTATTTCTGCATACTAAATGCTACTACTACGACTAATTATTATCTATTTATGAACACTAATGATTTCTGGCAATGATGATTTCAGAAGCTGAACCAGATCCAAATGATTTTCTCAAACCAAATGTCTGTGTTAATTTCTGTTCACATGATCTGTTAATTTGTAACTTATTTTTTCTTCTAATAATTTCCTAGAAAATTCAACTCAGTAAGTTTAAAGTGGCTGCAAACCTGTACATCTTGAATGCCATATAGGTAATGGTTGTGATCCTTGACAAGCAACAACGTGATAAAAGTTTGAGTACAAGGCAGAGTTAGAAAACCATCGAGGTTTGGGAGGAACATCTATGATCAAATTATTTGTGACGAGAACCTGTAGTAAACCTTTGAAAGTAAATACATCTTTTGTGTTTGTTCATTGGGCTTGTGATGTGTTCAGTTACAACAACCTCTCATAATTGGACCACCACGTCTTTATGAGTTTCCAGCCTGCCTCTCCTTGTTGGTCCCCTGTGTAGTTCCTACTGACTGAGTATAAGATCCTGTCATTTTTTATTGGCCTTTGTTACATTGTTGCTATCCAAAGAATAAGGCCATGACATCTTGGTGACTTAACTGTTTCCCCCTCCCCCTCTTTGCAAACCTGAAAAAGTCTTACAAGCCTTGTATTTTTTCACTGTATTAGTTGGTCTTCATGCATGTCAGCCTGAATAATTTATAATTCTATTACATATGGACTGATAATAGAATTGTCAATGCTTAGCTATATTATCCATTGCTGAGCCAATTTGCTACCTCTTACTGTCTATGCCTGAATTATTGCATTCTTATCTTATAGCTATTAAACTGAAATAATATAAACCTATGCCTCACATGAATGAGTAAAATGTTCCCTAATAGCTGGCCATGCTGTGCAGGCTTATGCAACATATTTATTTTCTTAAAATAAGGATGGACATCTAATAATAATAAAAATGTGATATAAGCATGTGATGGAAACTTATTGGTGATCTTTAGGATGCTTCTTACAAATGCTTTGTAAGGCAAGCATGACAAAACCTCAGATGTTTTCCTTAGAGATTTATCAGACGCTATATGTCTTTCTATTATCTATTTGATTTTCTCATCTATCTTTTCTTGTATCAACCAAATAATTCACAACAACGTTGCTTCAAAATGTTGAGCTGTATCTTATCTGTGCAGTCTGTAATCATAAAAAAAACAGTTTTGCTTTCCTTTTTTGGACATATAAACTGAATCCACATATATATGCTTTGTTGCAGGACCTCAACAACCATCCATAGGAGTACTGAAACTCAAAAAAAGAAGATATGGCTTTGTACAGAAAGATTAAACAATCAGTTCTCAGACTGCTCAATGCGGTAGGCACACCACTCTTCTATCTGAAAGTACATCTACCTTTACAGGGTTTGTTCGTTGCAATATGCTAAACTATAATTTGATACACCTCAAGTCTATTCATTAATTGTTTTAGTTGTTCATCAGTCATATACTATGATATACTAAGTTACTTCCTACATCTTAATACAGAGAAGAAAGCTTTGGTCATAAATCTATTTTTTCTCTCCTTTCTTTCTAAAGGACAACATATTTTGTATTTTCTTACATGTGTAGTCAATTCAGTTTTCCACTTTTGTTTAACAAGGGATCATTGCTTTCTCTGAATGACATCTTTTGAGCTTGGCCCACTTAAGCCTGGCTCGTGCACCTTGGCTCGACCCAGCTCACGAGTATATTCCACTGATACATAGATCAGAAGACATATTTTGTATTTGTGATGTTACTGAAGAAGAATATTACATCTCTTAAAATTATTGGAACACATATGGAGGTCTCAAATTTTTTTGAGGAAAAAATTAAATTTCAAACCTATATCCTAACAGCTGGTTTTTTGGTCATGTAAGCAAATAATGTATGAGTTGTATCTGTGGATTATAGAAACTTGAATTGTTACAACTCAATGTTCTTGGCACTGATCCTAGAAGACAACTAGTGTCAAGCTATAACTGCTATGAGGTAATTTTAAATAGTGCTTCCATGTTTCAGGTCATCGACCATATATAAATTGTTTGTGTTTTACACGGCACTACAGATAGGCTTTAGTGTTTTAGGAGTCTGCTTGTTTTTAATTTCATCTTTTTACTTTGTGTGCACCTGAAGCAGTGGAGCGCAGCCGCTGGCGAAGTAGTTGGTTAGTTCTCCCTCTCTGATTTTTTTCTCAAGCATCTACCAACGACCTAGGATTTTTTATTGTACTAGCTTCCCTTCACCGGCCTCAAATCCTAGTTCGGCAGGACCGAAAAATAAGCCAAAATACTGTTCCAACTGATTGTTGCGAGAGGGAAATATCGTTCTGGCTGAAATCACTGTTCACGTGAACAGTGATTCGTGAGGGGGCTGGCCAGCCAGCCAGCCGAACAGCCCCCAAGTAGTTGGTTAGTCCTCAATTCTGATTTTTTTTCTCTTCTGCATGGCCATTGCATCTAGTTAAAGCTGCACACTGAATGCAACATGGCAGTATTAATCTGACTATCTAAGCAAATTTTGCTACTTGTACAGAAAGTGGGACAGGGGAAGCATTGTCTTCACTTATATTTTCTTGAGCTCCAACCGTTGACCTCAGATTTGTCCAGGTGCTGCAGCTATCTCCTGCCAGCCCTCACTTAAATGATAGGCATTTTGAATAGCCGATAATTTGTTATCTGTGATATCTTGCCTTATATCACTTATAATTGATGACTTTATTCTCATGGAAAAATTGTTGCAAAATTAGTTGCATAATGTTGCCCATGAACCATGATGATGGGGACATATGGGCATACAGTATATGGCACGCACTGAACTGAACGAGCTGCAGTCGCCAGTCATCTGCTGTTGTTGAATACGGTGTACTCTGAATCTCAGTCTCTATAATCCTCCTGAAGTATACATGTATATCTCCAGTACAACACTTTCTACCACTCCAATTATTTCTCACCCAAAGAAAAAAAAGCCAAACAAACTAATGGAATGTAGCCAGCCACCTCAAGTCAAGTGCAGTAGTGCACCAGTCCTATCCAATGCCAACCAAACATGAGTGACAGAGTGAGCAGTAAAAACCGGCCAGCCTATCCCTAATCAATCAATGCAGCAGGAGCAGGCGCAGGAGCAGCTGGGCCAGGACGAACACGGCGACTCCCAGCGGACGCCGGTGGCCCGCCGAGGTGGTGGAGATCTGTATGGTGAAGTTGCAGGTGGTGGTGGACGGGTCCGTCTGCGTGGGCACGGCGAGGCCCTGGAATCCGCACGCCTCGTCCTTCTGGTTCTGCACCTGGAAGAAGGCGTTGAAGGCGTAGGACGCGTTGCCGTTGCTGTCCATGCCGCCGCACGTGGACCCGTACCCCAGCGCGGTGCAGTCGGCGAACGTGCACGCGTAGTTGATGTTATCCGCGAGCTTCTCCATGGCGTCGCTGCCGGCGTTGGTGTTGACGACGCACCACGTCCGGGGCAGGTACTCCACGCCGCGCGCGGGCACCAGCATCGTGTTCTGCCCCTGCCCGCTCAGGTCCATCGGGTACTTGGGCTGCCCGTCGTACCGGAGGATGCCCCAGTGCCGCTCGAAGTTGCCCGGCGCCACGCTCTTGATGTCCTCGTCCAGGAGCCCGAACAGGTACACCTCGATGTACTGGTTCGGCCGCGCCGGGGTGCCGGCGTTCGCCGCCAGCCGCTTGAGCAGGCCGTTGTAGAACCGCTGCGCGTACGCGCTCGTGGCGTGCTTGTCGCCGTCGGTGGGCCAGCCGACCTCGCCCACCACGATGGGCATGTCGCCGTGCCCGATCGACTTGAGCGCCGCCACCAGGGTGTCGAAGTTGGCGTCGAACACGTTGGTGTAGGACACGCCGTTGCCCGGGTCCACCAGCGGCGTCGCGTCGCCGTCGAAGAAGGCGAAGTTCACCGGGAAGTCGTCGTTAAGGAACAGGCTGATGAACGGGTAGATGTTCACCGTGAAGGGCGCGCTGTTGTTGCTCAGGAACTGCACCATCTGCGTCATCAGGTCCGTGATGTCGGCGCGCCACCGCCCCGCCGACGGCACCGGGTTGTCCTTCGGGGACATGTACACGTCGGCGTTCAGCGGGACCGTGGCCTTGATGCTGTCGCCGAGCCCGGCCTCGTTCAGCGCGTTCTGGATGTTCTGCAGCGCCGGGAACGTCACCTTGTCGAACGTGCCGTTGTAGGCCGCAAGGAACGGCTCATTGCCCACGGCCACGTACCTGCACCGGACGGTTCATCAAGAACGACGGGCATGAGCCACCAGAACAGAACAAGCATGAATGAGCAGCAGCAGAAGGAGAAGAGAGCTCAGCATCTATCTCACTTGATTGTGACGCCGCCGTCAAAGTTGTAGCGGGACACGTTGCGGCGCACCCACTCCTTGGCAGTGTCGTAGTCCGTCATGGTGTCGAGCATGACGTTGGGGATGGCGACCATGACCTCGATGCCGGTGCCGGCGAGCGCGCTGAGCGTTTCCTGGTCGGCGTCGAACAGCTTCACCTTCTTGATGCCGTTGTCCCTGAGGAGCAGCGCCACGATCTTGGGCGGCAGCGGGTGCGTGGCCTGCGTGCCCCAGTTCATCCCCAGCGCATCCGCCGGCGGCCACGGCGCCGACGCGGCCGCCATTGCCGCCAGCAAGCAGAGCCACGGGCGCAGCGCCGGCAGATTTGCCATCGGGTCTCCCACGCCGCCGGCCGATCGGAGCCTGGCGAGATCTCGACTCCCAACTCGCAGAAGCCAATCAATCGGAGCAGCCGAGCAGGGCAGGTAACGCAGCCGCCGGTGCCTGCTGGATGCAATGGCCTGTGTCCCGCCGCAACCCAAACAAGGAAGCTCCGAGGTCGAAAAAGGAAAGCTTTTGATTTTTGGCCGAGAAGCGAGATGGAAAGAGAACCGATTGAGAAGAGGGCGGGCTTCTTGAAAGAGAAGCGGAGGGAAGATGGATGGGAAGGTGGTGCGAAGGAAGGCTGTACACGAAACGCGGTTTCGAGGTTCCGTCCCACTCCCACCCGATCCTTGTGACAGAAACAGGGAGGCGGAACGGAAGAGGAGAGGTTTCACATGCGAGTGACGGAGATCGCAAGAAGCAAACGAGAAAAGGAAGAGGGGGGATCGACGGCTGGACGGCGACCGCAATTAAGACGCAGAGGGAGGGAAACGGTGGAAGACAGGGACGGATCCGGAAAGCGAAGGAGCTTTTGAATGCTAGCAGTTGCAGTGCTCGTAATCCAGAGCAGAGAAGAGGCGGCCGGCAAGAACTCCGCGGCCGGGATGGGACCGCTAGCAGCAGCAGGAATCGGTGGGAGTTACGGCGACATGACAGCAGCGGCCACGGGCGGACGGTGCATGGATAGCGCCGCCGCCGTATCGCGAAGCAGAGGCGGAGGAGGAGGAGGTGGTGGTGGTGGGGAGTGCCGGAGTGGAGTGGAGGAGTGGTGGAAGTGGGCGGCGGGGGCGGTTGGGTCATCTCGGCGCGCGAGCGTTTCGGTGACGTGGCACGCGGTTCCCGGGTTGACTCGTGGAGCCCACGTGAGGGCGAGGCGCGCCTCCGCTGCTGTGCGCGTCTCCCGGACGGGCAGGCAGTCAGGTAGAATATTTTTTTAATTTTAATATTTTTTAAAACTATTTTTAAATCTAACACGGTTTGCTTTTTATTTCTAAAACTAACATTTTGGCCGCCTCTATTATCATGGCGAAGACCGGGGACTGTGCTCGGCTCGGTTGGGCCTGACACAATTGCACGCGCAACTCCCAGTCCTAGTCTCCCAGAGAGACACTGGCTGGAGTACAAGCGCACACACAGCCTGTTCGGTTGGCTGGTTCGTATCGTTACTGATTCGTAAAGAAGTACTGCTGGCTAGTTTGTGTGAGAGAAAAATACTGTTCCGGCTGAAAATTTATGATCGTTTACGACACGCCACGGCCAAACGAACAGGAAAAATGGAGATGGCGTCCATTTCGCATAACGAAAAGGGCACGTAGACGTGCTTTGCTATGGTTCCGAAGCACAGTGGTAGTAGTAACTGAGAGTCTGGGAAACGGGGTGAAATTTTTGTATTTTGGTCCCTTTTGAAAATATTTTTTACAAAAAGACCTACGCCAAAATATTTTCTGAAAATAGATCATTTTTAGGCGTCTTAGAACATGACGCTGAGGTATGAAGGTCGGCGTCGACTGACACGACGCCGAGGTCTTGCCACGTCACGGACGACCCCGGTCGACGGCGACACGGTGGCGCGTGGGGTCCGACACGTCGGCGTCGTGTCAGCCAACGCCACGGGCCCAACCTCGGCGCGGCGGGACAACGCGCCGAGCTATTGGCACCATCCGGCGCGCGCCCCAGGCGGCCCAACAACGCATCATGGCCCAGTAGCTCGGCATGGGGTCACTTAACGCCGAGCCACCTGACCTCGGCGCGGCCCGACTCAACGCCGAGGTCTGGTCCCTTGAAGCCGCGCCGTGGCCCCCTTCTTCCTCCCTCCATTCTGAAACTGCCGGCTCTCCTCTCTGTCTCTTCTCCCCCACGCCGTCACCAAACCCTAGCCTCCAAAATCGACCCTACGTGCCACGATCTCGGCTCCCGAAGCTTCCTCGAGGTAATGGTCCCTCCCCTCCTCCAATCTATCCACGTAGATATGCTTGCATTGTCCCTAATCACGTGGAATCATGGGTGTATGGTGTTTTGGTATATTTGTGTTTGCATTTGCAAAATGTATGGCTTAGGATGATTGAGTGCATTGTTGTTTAACTATTTTATGTGCTGAACATGTTAGGTTAGTTTGGTTTTTAGTTATTTTGGTCATTAGAGTTCTTTGTTTATTGTAGGTGTCATTAGGGTTAGTTATTTGTTGGTCATTAGGGTTAGTATGTATTTTATTTATTTGTTGGTCATTACATTTTAATTTTTTATGACTAGAAATGATTATGTTGTTGGGGTTGAAAAAGATGAAATGATATATTTTAGTTTCTACTTATTGGATTGAAACTCGCATGATATATTGATATGTGACACTACTTGTTGTGTGATGGCTGTAGATGGATAAATTAGTGAGGTTACATCATGGAGGCCGTATTGTTAGGACAAGAGATGATAGTTTAGAATTTTTGGACATATGTGAGGAGTTGTTGATTTTTTCTGAAACACTATCTTTGACCCAGTTAGTGGAGCGAGTGAAGGTTAAGTTAGGCTAGAATGAAGGAGAAGTGCATGTTCAGTTTGAAGGTGTCATAGATGTTGGGTCATCGAAGGATCCTCGGATCAAGCGGTTGCTCAAAATTACTAGCGAGTCTGAATGGAATGATTACAAGGCAGTTGTATTGGCCTCAGAAGTGCGATCTTTGGATTTAGTAGTAAGTAAGGAGTCCGGCTTAGGAAATGATAGCTTCGAAGCATGCCCATCTCCCCCCGCTCATATAGGTTATGGTCTTTTGTCTGAAGAAGAAATACTTGTCACACAACTAGGCTACGGTGGAGATGAGGAGGAGAATCCGGTTGCCGATGGTGAGGGCGATCATGATAGTTATGAAAAGGATGATGATTATGTAATTGGTGATGCAGAAGAAGGTTTGGACGACGCTAGCGGAGACTTTTCTATTGAGGATGAGCTTAGCGACGAAGATGATCTTAGTGGTGAAGAAGACTTTGGTGATGCTAGGGCTGCAAACCGTTTTGACATGGAGATAGCTGGAGATGATGAATCCTTCGTAGGGGAGATAGCCGAAGACTCTGATGACGATCGGCCTGTTGGTCGTCTCAATTTTAGGGAAATAGAGATATTGTCTAGGGTCTTGCCTTGGAGAGATCCACTAGTTGGTGATTTCAAGGACCTTAGCCATGGTCACAGGGCAGTAGCTGATGGTGGGCCAAATGATACAATAGTGCCTGATGTTAGCGGTTGCCTTATCATACGGAAGGGCATATTGTTTGCTACCATGGATGAGTTGAAATCATGGTTGCAAGAGTACTCTATTGTACACAACCGACCTTTTAGGGTCATCAATTCATTCAAGGAGAAGAGGTACACTGTTGCTTGTGAAGAACAACAGTGTGGTTGGAGAGTATATGCTAGGAAGACGAAGGCAGGCAAATGGAAGATTACCTTAGTGAAGCAACCACATATTTGTGCCACTGCTGAGGCAGAAGAGAACCATCTGCAGCTCAATTCTAGGTTCATTGCAAGGCAGTTATGCCCCGTGGTGAAGCATATGCCAACCATTATGGTGTCCGCGTTGGTTGAAATCATCTTCCAACGGTACAATTGCTATATCAAGTATGGAAAAGCATGAAGGGCAAAGCAGCGTGCACTGGAAATAATATTTGAAAATTGGGAAGAAGTTTATGAGCGCCTCCCTGTAATGTTGAACGCAATGAGGGCTGTAAATCATGGGATGCACTTCGAGTATTTACCTAAGGAGGGTGAAACAAGGAATGGTAGCCAGATATTTGGAAGGGCCTTTTGGGCGTTCGGGCAGAGCATCGAAGCATTCAAGCATTGTAGGCCCATCGTCTCAATTGACGGGACCTTTCTTACAGGGAAATTTGAAGGCACAATGCTTATTGTACTGGGACAGATGCAGAAGACCAGCTTGTGCCATTGGCCTTTGCGATTGTTCGGAAGGAGGACACGAATAGTTGGTGTTGGTTTCTCAGGCTAGTAAGATAAGTGGTAATTGGTCTGGGACGTGATGTTTGTGTGATATCCGATAGGCATGCTGGCATTCTAAATGCCGTAGAACAAGAGATTTCTGGTTACGGCCAAATACATCACCGGTGGTGCACCAGACACCTTGCTCAGAATTTTATAAGGCGTGATCACACAAAGGACAACTTCAAATTATTTGAGAAGGTTTGCAGGCAGCAAGAGGTTCAATTATTCAAAGACAAGCTAGATGCCCTGAAGTTAGCCACAAATGTTGATGGCAGGCAATTCTTGAGCGAGTTGATGGCATCGAAGGATAAGTGGTCACTTGCATATGACACCGGAGGTTGGAGATGAGGCTTCATGACTAGTAACATGGCAGAGATATTCAATAGCCTTCTAAGAGGTTGTCGTGGTCTGCCTGTGACTACTATTGCCTCATTCACCTTCTACAAGTTGAATGCTTGGTTCGTTTCGAGGAAGAAGCATGTGAGGTCTCTATGGACAGCAGGTAAAGCTTGGCCACTTTTAGCATCTTAGGATCTAGCTTTCTCAAAGAAAAAGTCTAAACGACAGAAGGGTTCATGTTTTGATCCGATCAACCATGGATATGAGATTCTAGAGGGTGATGGAACTAACATTGGTGGTAAAGATCAGGATGCTCGAAAACATAAAGTAGTGATCAATGAGAACAAGTGTACGTGTGGAAAACCGACCATATACCATAGGCCTTGCTCCCACATGATTACAGCCTGTCGCCTTAGACGTGTTGATGCTGAGGTCCCTCCCCGTATGGCCACGGAGTTCTCTTTGAGGAACCTAATGAGCACCTGTAATTCTTAGTTCGAGCCATTTCTTGACGAGAGTCAATGGCCTACTTATGATGGCCCTAAGTATGTGGCTGATCTTGATTTACTCTGGAAGAGTAGAGGACCTAGGCGGCGGAAGCGGTTCAGGATGGACCTGGACCGAGCCACGAAAGGTAGATCAACCACGAGTAAGGTTAGGAGACATTTTGTAGAGGACACCCAAAAGAGTCGTTGCTCTGGTTGCCATAAGACGGGCCACAATAAGAGAAAATGTCCTAAACTTCTTAGACAACAGGTATCCATAGACTATTCATTGACTGCAATAATACTTGTAGCCCTTTCAGTGACTGCAACAGCACAAGTATCCTTTTCAGTGATACAAACAGTAGCACTACAGTCCTAGGATAGTTAATAAAGTACAGGGCATAAGACCATCTGAAATAAAAGTATAGTGCATTACAACATAATAAAAAAAGTCCAGGGAATAAGTTCATCTGAAATAAAAGCAGAGTGTATTACAACATAGTAAAAAAAGTTCAGGGCTACACGACATCGCTCGTGAATAAACCAAATACCTACTGAGTGCAACGAGGCCACTTTCCCTTCCTCTAGGCATCGGGATTCTCCTCCATCGCTGTCTTCGCTCGGCGCACACGCTCAAGCTTCTTCTCCCTCTCTGCCCTGTACGCAGCAACACGTCTTCTTTCTTTCTCTTCCTTATGCTCCTTTTCTATAGCCTCCTATCTGCGTCTCTGCTCAAACCTCTCCTTAACCTCTGCATCCTACTCCTTTAGGCCTTCTAGATGCTGCTTGTCCGACTCCTTGATCTTAGTGTCAATCCACTGCTCAAAGTCACACAGTGGTGGAACGGTCTGTAAGAAAAACAAATTGTTACAAAACAAATAAATAAGCAATACTTAATCAACAACAACAACAACAAAGCCTTTAAGCAATAAGCAATACTTAATATCACAAGAAAATTAATTAACACACAATAAAAATTCACAAACGATGCATGACGCTGTTGCTTTGTAGGTTCCCATGCATAATTGGGATACATCTAGTACCTCTGTCTATATGTTTCCTCATCTTCAGAGATGTCTACCTTACAAGGATCATCACAAAAGTACATTGGTCGATGAACACCTTCAGGGAGAGGCTTTATGTCGTAGGGATTTGCCCTCTGACGACCATAGCTACAATTGAAAGAATTTAGTTATATTAACGGAGAATATAACCTAAACCTAGAGTTTTCTATTTGTTGCACAAATAATGAATAAACATTGGGATTATCTTAGAATACGAGCTTTACTATGCCTTGGCATCCTAACATTACGTAGAAAAAAAATCAATCCAAAGTACCTTACAACGAATGTAAAGTTACTAACACTAAATCACCATACCTCCCAAATAAGCTTTTCATTACAAACCCTAAGCAAATTTGAATCCCAACAAACATAAAATTTAACTCAATGATTATAAACCAGAACATATACAACAACAACAACAATCATACATTTGGGTCATTCAATCATTTGAACCACCATACATTGCACGAATGACATGAACATGAACCAAACCTATAATGCCAAGTTCAAAAACAACCGAATCTAAATGGATGAAATGAAAGAGGGAAAAGAGGAGTACCTTGGCAAAATGTCTTGGTCATAAAAAAATTGAAATGTAATGACCAACAAATAAATAAAATACATACTAACCCTAATGACCAACAAATAACTAACCCTAATGACACCTACAATAAACAAAGAACCCTAATGACCAAAATAACTAGAAACCAAACTAACCTAACATGTTCAACACATAAAATAGTTAAACAACAATGCACTCAATCATCCTAAGCCATATATTTTGCAATTGCAAACACACATATACTAAAACACCATACATCCATGATTCCACATGATTAGAGACAATGCAAGCACATCTACGCGGATAGATTGAAGGAGGAGAGGGACCATTACCTCGAGGAAGCTTCGGGAGACAAGATCCGAGCACCTAGAGTCGCATTTGGGGGTTAGAGTTTCGTGGGGGCCATGGGGGATTTGGGAGACAGAGAGCCGACGGTTTCAGAATGGAGGGAAGAAGAAGAAGGGGGCCTCGGCGCGGCCTCTAGGGACCAGACCTCGGCGTTGAGTCGGGCCGCGCCGAGGTCTGGTGGCTCGACGTTAAGTGACCCCACGCGCGAGCTACTGGGCCACGATGCGTTGTTGGGCCGCCTGGGCCACGCGCCGGATGGTGCCAATAGCTCGGCGCGTTGTCCCGCCGCGCCGAGGTTGGGCCCGTGGCGTTGGCTGACACGACGCCGACGTGTCGGACCCCACGCGCCACCGTGTCGCCGTCGACCGGGGTCGTCCGTGACGTGACAAGCCCTCGGCGTCGTATCAGTCGACGCCGACCCTCATATCTCGGCATCATGTTCTAAGACGCCTAAAAATAATCTATTTTCAGAAAACATTTTGACGTAGGTCTCTTTATAAAAAATATTTTTAAAAGGGACCGAAATATAAAAATTTCACGGGAAACGGGAGGGGACAGGCGTACTACGTACCAGGGAATAAGCCCAAGGCCCCAAGTGGCCGGCGACTTGCCGGATTCCTGATTCGTTGTTCTCCTCCAGGCTCCGGCCAATTCGTCCGTTGCGTTAGCCGAATGACGGAAACGCCCTCCGATTCAAATCGCGGAGCACGCCCGGACAAAAGAGTGCCACGGTCTGGAGTCCAGCGAGTGCATGTTGCACGCGCCCTCCACGCTGCCGCATCGTGTCATGCTCCCCCCACTGGGAGCAGAGCAGACGCTAGGAACCGGCAGCAAATCCATCGCCGATCCAGGCGTCACTGTAGCACTGCTGCTCTGATGCCGGTGCCCACAAGCCTGTGCATGTCCTGGTCCGGAGAGAGGCAGCGGATCGCTGCTCCAGCCAGCAAAGTCCAACGCCGGTGGAGTCGTTGGGATCGGGGCCCGACGGCGACGGAGTTCTGCTTTCGGCGGATTGATTTGCACTTCACCGCCGTTCCAGGTTACCAGGTGGCACCGTGGCTGGCAGGATCAGATGACCAATCAGGCATACTGGTATTCAACACACGCTCCTGGATTGGAAAATGATGTCTCCGTGTTTTTTCATTTCAACGCGATTGCTTTGCTCAGGCACGCTCCTCCCCTGCCTTTTTGCTTCGTCGCGGCGTGTCCTCAATTTTCAGAGAAGAACAGAAGCGGCAAAAGCTTTCTTGTCCTTTACATACATCTGGCCCCATGCTCCCGTCGTGTGATGTGACGGACACTTAAAAAAGCTGCATGGTTTCATTTCGAAATTATCAGGGCCACGTTTGTGAGTACAGTAGCCATAGTGAGTTCAGGCCTTTTACATTTTTACCATTATTAAGATCAGCGTTCATCCGATTATCACTCTTAGAATGACACTTACAACTTTACCAGATGAGAGAAGTTTGAGTTCTTAATTTACCATATTTGCGCATGTGGCAAGCCACGCCAGCCCGACACGCTGGCACCCAGTCAGAATAGACACGTGAAATGTTCTTGCTGCCCCTGCCCGGCTCCTCTCTCCCCCTCTCCAACAACCAGGTCCCGCAACTCCCATCGCTGCCAGGTGGGGCCCCACTTGTCAGCTTCGTCTTCCAACCGCCGTGAGCTGAGGTAGCAAACTGCGCGATCCAGCTAGCGCGCCATTAAAGAGACCTCTTCCCCCCTCGACCGGCCGCGACAAGCGCAGAGAGCAGCACACACAAGTACCACAGTCTCCATGAACCAACCCACCATTCCAGCCATGGGCAACCGCAGGAGGCTCATGCACTTCCTCTGCGTTGACCCGGCGGCGGCGATCTCCGCTTTCTCCTCTCCTCGGTCTTTCTCGTCCAACTCCTCCTTCTCTGACGACGACGGCTACAGCTCCTCCTCCTTCCAAGGCTCTGTGTCGTCCTCGCTGTCGCGGTCCTACAGCCCGCCCAAGTCGCCATGGGCGTGCCTCCCGGGCCTCGGCGGCGCCGACGACGCGACCGCGACCTGGCTCATTGCGTCTCTCGTCAAGGAGGACGACAAGGTGTACTCGCTGGCGGCAGCCGGGGACGTGCTGTACACCGGCATGGACTCGGAGACCGTGTGGGTGTGGCGGGACCAGCGTGAGCTCGCGGGGTTCCAGACCAGGAGTGGGCTCGTCAAGGCCATCGTTGTGGCCGCCGACGGACGCATCTTCACGGGCCACCAGGACGGCAAGGTCCGGGTGTGGCGCACCGACGACGACGCTGGTGGCTACCCCATCGTCGTGCACCGCCACGTGGGGTCGCTCCCGCCGCTCGGGGACCTCCTGGTCAGCTCCGTGAACCCCTCTAGCTACGTCCTCTCGCGCGCGTGGCGGGGGCGGGAGGGGCCGGGGCCGCCAGCGCCGCGCGGTGTGGCTCCGCCACTCGGACGCCGTGTCATCGCTCAGCCTCGACGAGGGCGCCGGCATGCTCTACTCGGCCTCCTGGGACCACACCTTCAAGGTGTGGCGCGTCTCCGACTACCGGTGCCTCGAGTTCGTGCCCGTGCACGACGACGCCGTCAACACTGTCGCCACGGCTGGGTTCGGCGACCTCGTGCTCACCGGCTCCGGGTCCATCCGGCCGTAGCTCGGCAAGCTCAGCAACCTCAAGAACATGCTCATGTGCAATGTCCGGACACCGTTGCTGGAGGTGGAAGACGAAGTTGACGAGTGGGACCCACCTGGCAGTGATAGGAGTTATGGGACCTGGTTGTCGGAGAGGAGAGAGGAGCCAGACAGGGGCAGCAAGGACATTTCACGTGTCTATGCTGACTGGGCGCCAGCGTGTCGGGCTGGCGTGGCTCGCCACGTGCGCAAATGTGGTAAATTAAGAACTCAAACTTCTCTCATCTGGCAAAGTTGTAAGTGCCATAATAAGAGTGATAATTGGATGAGCGCTAGTCTTAATAATGGTAAAAATATAAAAGCCCCTAAGCTCAGCAGCGCGTAGACAATCCCTTTAAAAATAAAAAAGAGAGAGAAAAATTGCACCAGCCGGGAATCGAACCCGGGTCTGTACCGTGGCAGGGTACTATTCTACCACTAGACCACTGGTGCTCTGTTGGCGAGTGAACCATATATTGTTTCTTGATTTATTTCTAAGCCGCCAGTTGGATTATTTTTTACAGTCGGTGATTTGTTGGTCACATCTGCCTTAATGCTGCCACTGAGTTTGCTGTTGGCAAAAGGGCATAACAGCTTCCGCGCCGGACAAAGGGGACCGTCGTTCGTTGTTTGTGACATTACACATTCACAAATGACAAAAAATACACCGTACAGAAACAGAGCCCATCGGGAACACAGCACACTAACACTGAGCGTTTGTTGTGCGACCTATGTAAAAGCAGACCATTAGGTCCGCTTGTCTAGCACAACGATCAAAGTCGAATCGTGAGCCAATAAAGCAGCTTGATAAGAACCTATACCTAGAGCTAACATCATATAACCCGATTGAGACATAGTATTATTGCTGCATTCATGTGTGCATTTGTTTGACGATGGCTCCAACATGATTCTTCCTATACTGCTAATGGATCCAACTTGAATGAACGTTGCCCTGAAGCTAACCATGCCATGCCCTGAAAAGCCTGAAGCTAAGTTTATGGATACCATTCTACATATCAGTGGCCTACTAAAAGTACAGCCAAGGCATTGTTTGGACCACCCATTAGCTGTTAATATTAGTTAGCTACCTAATAACTTGTAGCTAATATTAGTTAGTTAACTATTAGCTGGTTTGACTCAACTAGAAAGATAGTTGTTAGTTGGATATTAGCTAACAATTAGCTAGACCTGTTTATTTTAGATCTAAAAGAGCTAATTATTAGCTCTATGGATCCAAACATGGCCTAAGTTGACGATGTCCCTTGTGGCGGAACATATTTGACAACTGATCAACACATGTGCTTGTATTTACGACTAGTTATTACTCTCTCTATTCTAAATTATAAGATATTTTGGTTTTTCTATGTAAACAATTTTTATTATGCGTTAGATATACATTATCTCAAATACAATATAAAAACAATGTATCTAGAAAACTAAATCACCTTATAATTCATAACAGAGGCAATATTTTAGTAGTTGACGATGCATCCATCCATAGTGAGGTTAGATATGCACATACAGGTGGAATGTGAGTAACTATATGCGTAGGACGAGTGTGCTTGTATATTTTTACAAGCATCGCCTCTTTATCGTGTTTACATAAACATCACAAATCAGTGCATGACAAAATACTACAGGTCCTTGCAAAACTGGGCTTTATTGCGGAGTCTCCCTCGAGCATCGGACGAAACCAAGCCCACGGCCCACCTCACTTCGTTGGTACAGGCCCGGCATCAGGGATACTTCCACTCAAAAAAAAAAAAAAATCAGGGTTACTGACATATGGACCACACCTGTGAGAAAAGATAGCCGGGAAGCCCGCAAAAACCCTCGTCGTCCAACTTCCTTCCCGCAGCGGCGGAGTGCGCTCCCATCAGTCCCGAGTTCCCGCCACACACCTCCATTCCCCTCCCAATCCTGTCCCCAAATCTCTCTTCTCTCTAGCGGCGAGGCGAGGTCAGGCGGGGAAGACGAGCGAGCGGCGAGGATGTTGTGGGTAGACAAGTACCGGCCGAAAACCCTAGACAAGGTCACCGTCCACGACCAGGTCGCGCAGAACCTCAGGAAGCTCGTAAGTGCCGGCGATCTGCGCGTATTCAGTTAATCTAGGGTTTCCCCTATTTTTTGTGCTGTTCTAATCACGTGTGGTTTGGTTTTCTCAGGTGTCGGAGCAGGATTGCCCGCACCTGCTGTTCTATGGGCCGTCGGGGTCCGGGAAAAAAACCCTAATCCTCGCGCTCATCAAGCAGATGTTTGGCGCCGGTGCGGAGAAGGTACACATTTTTCTTTATAAATTTGTTGGGTCTCCTATTTATTGTATAGATTTTCCACGTTGAGGCCATGCTTCGGTGTTGACATTTTTGTTGGTTTTTTTTTAATCTCTGTTGCAGGTTAGGCTGGAGAACAAGACATGGAAAATAGATGTAAGTCCAGTTATTTGTCCTCTTCCGTATTAGTGACATTAGCAAATTCAGATGATGTGTTGAATACTTGAAGAAATGCTATTGTACATTAATAGTATTTACTTCTCAGGGAAGGTACTTGTGTCAGATAGGATGTAGATGAGAAATCCCCTTTTGTGTAATCTTGACTGTCACAACACCACGATAGAGAAGTACAACAGTCTAGATGTTTCTCTTGCTGCACGTGGTAGTTGAATGTGTATGTTCATACTTCCTGTTTGAACATCTTCTGATTTATTGAATTTGGGTTTGCTATGTATTTGTCTGGAGCATTGAGTTGCTATTTTTGCTCTTCAGACTGGAACAAGGACACTTGAGATAGAATTGCCGATGTTGTCAAGTGCTCACCATGTGGAGATGAACCCCAGTGATGCTGGCTTTCAGGACAGGTATGTTGTCCAGGAGGTCATCAAAGAGATGGCGAAGAACAGGCCAATTGATGCCAAAGGCAAGAGAGCATTTAAAGGTTAGTGCTTTATCAGTACCTTGTTTGTGCTCCTACAATTCATTGTTGGCTACTACTACAACTACTAGTTGAATACCCCATCTGTTGTGGTGGCACAAAAACAAATAATTACATGCGTGTGCACAGTTCATTCAAGTATGATATCATAGATGGAACACAAATAGTATGAATGTTGATAATTAATGTAAAGTGCTGAGGAAGGTTTATGTTCAGTGGTATAGGTGGGTAAATAAAGCAAACTATAGGGGTATAAAATGATGATGACAGCAGGCACACCATCATCACTAACTAAAATGTTTTTAAGTAGTTGAGATTAACAGAAGTGCTGCTACCTTTTTTCTTCCTGATACTTGATGTTATGCATGATTTGATAAAGAAATATCTGTATAGTATGCAGTCGTCTCACATAATGCTAGTATGTTTACTTATTAGGTATCAACTAATAATTTTCCATATTCCGACACCTGAGACACGAGCATGCATCTTATTTAGGTTGAATGCATACATCCTGTTGAGAGTAACTTAACAGATTCATCTGAATTTTCAGTCCTTGTGTTAAATGAAGTTGACAAGCTCTCACGAGAAGCTCAGCATTCCCTCCGCAGAACTATGGAAAAGTATAGCTCATCATGCAGGCTGATCCTATGCTGTAACAGCTCCTCAAAAGTGACAGAGGCTGTAAGATCCCGTTGCTTAAATGTGCGAGTAAATGCACCCAGCGAAGATCAGGTTGGTGATTGATGCCCCGAACTTTCATTTAACATTTGATCTTACTTTGCCTCATTGTCTTGGCTGTTGATTGACACTATGCCATGCCATATGGGTGTTCAAAGGCACTGTTGACATTTCCTAATGATTTGCTTCCTCAAGTCCAAAATATTAACGGGGAATTGGGGACAGACTATGCAAATACAAAGTCTCACACCATTATTCACTTCCCAGATTGTCCAAGTTCTAGAGTTCATTGGGAAGAAAGAAAACCTGCATCTTCCAGCTGGATTTGCTGCTCGTATCGCAGCACAATCAAACCGTAATCTTAGGCGGGCAATACTGTTTTTTGAGACTTGCAAAGTGCAACAGTAAGCTTTTGTGCTTATTTGTTATCCAGTGTTTTACTGATTTGCCACACCTCCGCTTACAGTTATGTTAATCTTTACCTTCTGCCAACACTGACTACTACTGTCATATTCTTTTTTTCTTTGGCTTTCAGATACCCATTTACATCAAATCAAGTGGCGCCTCCTCTTGATTGGGAGCAATATGTGTCTGAAATAGCAACTGATATACTGACAGAACAAAGCCCTAAAAGGTTCGAACTCTGTTGGATAAAGTACTTAAGCCTTATAATTCTTGTTGCATGCTTTTATTCATCTCAAAATTTAAACATGGGTCCAGCTGCAGTATTGCTTTTCTTGTACTAGGTTTTCACATGCCTATGTTTGCTGAATATAAAAGACATGTCAATGACTGGAATGCAGTGAGCGCATGCCTAGACCTGGCTACAGTGCATGTTTCTCCAAACAGATAGAAAAACTCGAATTGGTATTTGTTTTGGCAAATTCTGTTTGGAATTTGTAACAGATGGTTCATATAATTCAGTATCAGTGTTAAAAGCACCGAGTTTTGCTATATTTGTGGATGCTCTTATAGCTCAATATCATTGTCCTTTTGGTACTGAACTACTGATATAATGACACTATTTCCTGAACATCTCTTTTTATGCATCGCACATGCAGTTCTATATGTAATCATTTTTGTCTATAGTTTTTTCTTTTTTCTTTGTTGTTTTTAAAAAAGGGACCAAACTAGGAGGAACTAGGTGGCTTTATGTTAACCCAAATTTGCGTCAGTGAGGACATGAACTTGTGTGGTCTAGGCATACATCCACACCCTCAACGAACTGAACTAGGTTTAGATCCTTTTTTGGTCTAGTTTCTACTTCATTAGCTGTCCATGCTTCCTGATTCCTGTCAGTATTTGTCATGTAGCCTGCAACTACATGGGAAGATGTATGTTTAAAATCTAATCTAATAGTATGATGTTTCTACTACTGATTGAAAGCAGCTAAACATGATGTTTCTACTGGTCTTTTATGATGTTTCTACTGGTCTTTTATATTCTTATTTTTACAAATTTGAATGCCTTGTGACACAGAATACTGATTGAAAGCAGCTAAACACGATGTCTGTTTAAATTTGAATGCCTTGTGACACAGAATATAGCTGGTCCTTTCCAATGCGTGCAGCTTCTGCTCTGGATTTGTTGCAATTTTGTTTACGTGTCACGATTTATGCAAGTGACTTATTGATTTTCTTTGATTTTGTCTCTGAACATTTCAGGCTATTTGCTGTACGTCAGAAATTCTATGAATTACTCGTCAATTGCATCCCACCTGAAAGTATTTTGAAGGTGACTTGATGCTTCTTCGGTGCTTTATTTCATTCCTTCATTCCCATTCTTACCATACATGCTGAACTTTCTCTCTTGACTACTGCAGAAATTGTTGGCAGAATTATTGAGGAAGTTAGATGCTGATCTGAAACATGAAATCTGTCACTGGGCTGCACACTATGTGAGTAAACAATTCAAAAACACCATTTCACTGTTAATTAGTTCATTATTACACCCTGGGATTGTCAAATAACAGAACTCACAGGTGCATGGCATATTTCAAGTGGATTAAACGTGTGGTGCTATTCTTTACATCTCATAGTTCTAACTTTGCTTTATTTCAAAAAAAAAAGTTCTAACTTTGCAAGGCCCTATGTTTGCAGGAGCACAAGATGCGCCTTGGATCAAAGGCCATTTTTCATCTAGAAGGTACTTTCCCCGTCTCGTTACTGCTCCCAATAATGCTTGTTAGCCTGTATGTGTATCCTATACAATCTTATCATTGTTTTGGAACAAAATAATTTGGTGCCTGTATATGAATGCCCCACACTCTGCTACATAACCAAAGCATGCTGTTATAATTATGGATTGGTTTAGTTATGTATGACCTCAGCTTGAGATTGTTCTTGTTTCCTTTTATTAGTATGTGCCCGTCTCAGATTTGCCTTGCATGGTCTTAGCGTGATGATTATGTACAGAAGCCATACTTATCCGCCCCTTCCCTTCTGCAGCTTTCGTGGCCAAGTTCATGAGCATTTACAAGGAGTTCCTGGTGGCTACATTTGGTTGAGCAAAACCTCAAGCAGGGTTGTCACCCGCGAAGCGAAAAGAGGATGCAATCGGCCATCGGATTGTATCAGGGAGCATCTTTGGGGGTGTAGTCTTGTACTATACTCGTGAACGACTAGATTCATTCTGTCTGTTTGAACCATCGTCTACTCGGGTTACCCTTGTGATTCCATCGTGTCTGCCTGCACGTGGACGTTGATGACGACATGATCAGACGTTGATGACATGATTAGAAATCATTTCGCTAGGTTATCCTGAAAGTGCGGCAGACTCGGAAGTATCAAATAATAGCATGTGAACAGAACCAAAGAATGTCTATGAACAGCACAAACATGAGAACCGTAGCAAAGATAACGAAGCAAGCTGATTCACGTTATTGCAATTTGCAAGCGTGTTGTCTCGAATTCAAATTAAAATAGCTGTCCCCATTTACACTACAACAGCTTTTGATTACAAAGGTCAGTGCTTGCGGGGTTGGCGTCTCAGACCCTTGGCCTCACCCTGCGCCCGCTGGTGTCGCCGCCGTCAGAGAGCTGCGCCCACACGCTCTGGCTTTTCACGCCGCTGCTACATGGCTCCTCACACCCGGCAACTGTCCGTAGTATCTCTGACTGCAGAGATATGCAGTTGTCTTTGAGATAGTCGAACCCCTCGCTCCGGATCACAGCTGCAGACACATAAGGGCATCTGGAATGTCATACAGTTCAAGACTTATTTCGGCACCACCAAGCAACAGACGGGCGAAAGGTAAAATATGGTACACAATATACTGATTGAGCTAAAATATAGGAACACAATTTACTGATAGAGGTAAGGTGAAAGCGCAAGGTAAAATAATGGTCCAAACAGAAATGACTTTTCTTCACTGAGTTATCATCACTCATAATCCAGTAACCGTAGCTATCAGTACTATTTTGGCACAATACTATTTATCAAGTTTCACAGCTATGCCAATTTACTATGCAATGAGAACACACTGCAGACATTTCGCCAGCATGCAAGCACCTTGCCATGCACAGCCTAGGTAAATCATCCATCAAAGTGGAACTGCCTAATGTCTAACAAGTCTTCTTGGGAACTTGGACCATGAAAAAAGCAAAACATACTAAATTGTTTATAGAATAAAAACTATGCATTCCAGAGCCTTCTCTTTCTTGTGTAATAAAGCTAGTAAGTTAATCACAGATCAAAATTATGCCAAAAGATGTGAACCCAGAGGATATCTACAAACGACATGTGAAGGTTAAACAGATTTCATGTCAGGTCTTATTACCTGAAAGGTTTTCAGCAGCAAATTTTAGGCAAACAGATTTAAGCTCCATAGCATGCTGCCGATCAGCCAATGCTAGAGTAGTTGCCACGGAGTTTACAGAAATATGCTTGCACAAGTAAGATTCACACAACAATCTTAGCCTTGGCAACTCATATTTGTCTGCTGCAGCCATTAACTTCCCAGCTAAACTATCAAAGATAGAGCAGTCAGAGCTTGATGCAGACAACTCATCATCATCAACAAGATTGTCCCTGTAGATAAAATGAAGCACAGCCTGCAACATGGAATATTTACACGGATGAAAATAAAACCCCAAGTTTGTTTAACAGGGAAATGGATGATGAGATTGACACCAAAATATAGAGATACCTTGAACACTACAGGATCCATGTCATCGATGACGATATCTTTGATTTCATCCTTCATATCAGTTTCGTTCTTCTCTTCACCCGATTCATGATCGAAAAATTCAGATCTAAAAAAGGGAGACCGGGCAGCCAATACCAACTTATGGGCATGAAACTTCTCTCCTGCTACACTAAAAACAACATCTACACCTTCCTGAGTGTCCAAAAGTGTTCCAAAATGATAGCCTATGTCAGACTCTGGAACCTCTATTGAATGTGGCCTAGAATAATCCATAGTTGATACTACAACACCCACAGTACAGTTTATCTTCAAGCAATCATCTTTAAGAAAATCTGATAGTTCAAGAGCATTACGCCGAAAGAACCTTTTATAGCCCCTGAAAAATTAAAACAGGACAATCAAATATGGGTACTTTTCAGAAACAAACTTGGTCAAATGCAGGGAGTAAAAGTCTAAGTAAAATCAAACAGGCAGGCACATTTTATTAAAAAAAAACTAAACAGTCTGGAAGAGATATGTATGTGTACTATTTATTAATTACTTGGACATATATGAGCTGCCAGAAAGGGACAATATTAATGTACTTGCACAGCTGCACCTTTGTGAGGGGCGGACAGTCTGATGGACAACTGGTTATCATAGGATGAGAGAACCCAGATAACCAACATAAAGTTATTTGAATCGACAGCAGGCGCACAAAGTTCCCGCTTTTCAAGCCCACATGTAAGCATATAGGTTACAGATTCTCTAGTCCCTACCACCTTCCCATCAATTCACTGGCTCCGAGATACAACGTTTAGCTTATCTAGAAAATCTAAGTAATGTGGAAACTGAAACTAATGCACTACTTTAAGAGATCTCGTGACACTAATCAAGCATCCAAAGCAAATACAGAGAACCAGCTAGATATCTCCAAAAATTTTAGTAAGTACTCCCTTGTAACTAAAAACCTGAAAACTGAACTAAATATCCACACTGGATAAATACTATTAGCATGGAGCAGAAATAATGATAGGTCTGTCAGAAACATGGTACTGTTTCTTCATGGGAACATTAATTTTATTAATACTACCTCTGGTCATGACCGGAGAGAGTACAAGACAAGAATTCAAACAAACGCCACTCCAAAACGGATTTTGAATTTTTGATTGATGCAGTGATGTCACATGACTAATTTTTGGATGGCCTCATTAAGCAGTTACAGCTCAATGGGTTGAGCAAAGGAAATACTAATTATTAATGCGAACAGGGAAGCAACCAAATTCGACTGTAATAAACATGTCATCACAGGCATCTGCGTATTATAGATCACCAATTTTGTCACACAGTGTTTATTGTCAAACTCACTGGCCAAATAAAAGGCTGGAGCAAAATACAAACACATCCAAATCAACTAAACAAACTCAAATCAGGCACCGAGTTATGATGAAACAAAAACATGCACCATATTATGTAGATTAATCACTAAAAATATCTCCCAATAGCCACCAACTACTTTCAAATCAAATTAATTCAGCAGGTACCCTGTAACCAATCTAGCCACTCGTTCTAAACCTAAACAGAGCTCATTACTCAACGCAAGCTACTTAAGGCGGCAAGAGATAAGGAGATAAACTCCTAGATCATTACCACATGGATCCGCGGTACTTGAGGGTGTATGGCCCGGACTCTAGGGAGCGGTCGAAGTGCGAGTGCACCTTGTGCTTGCCCTTGCCGCTCTGGTCGAGGAGCGTGAGCTCGAAGAGCGCGCGCACGTCGGTGCCGTCAGACGCGAGCGCGATGAAGACGGAGACGTAGTTGGAGTTGTCCTCGGGGTTCTTCCCGTCGGGGTAGAAGTAGATCGCCCACTGGTAGCCGCCGACGGTGAAGGTCTCGCTGGCGATGTGCTTCCCGACGCCCATGCCCTTGGCGAGCGAGTAGCCCTGGATCACGAAGCGGTGGGACCCGTTCACCGTCTGCGTCACGGAGCGCGAGCGCGTCGGGGACGCCGCCATGTCCCGCGCCCGGTCGCCCGACGCCGCCGCGGCGTGGTGCGGAGGGGAGGCCTCGCCCCCGCCGCCGGGGCCGGCGTCCTCGTCCTCCATGGGGAGCGGAGCTGAGGGGCGGGAGGAGAGGCTAGGGTTTGGGAGCGGGAGGGTCCTCGGCGAGGTCGGGGACGGGGAGCGAAGCCGACGGGATTGGGGATTGGGGGTTGTGAGAGAATGGAGATAGTCTGAGGTGGGTACACGGGCTGCTGTATTGTACAGCCGAGCCGATGGGGGTGGAGCGAAGAGGGTGGAAACGTGAGAGGCTTGCCAGGGTGGAACGGAATGGAGAGGAGTCGCGGGAGGTGACAAAGCCAGTTTGCAATGCTCTATCTGTCCTGTGGACCCACTTGTGTTTCAAACCTAATAATATAGCGTGCTTGCTCGCGTATCGTATCAGCCCATCCCAGCTAGAGAGAGAAAAAAAAAAAAAAGGCAACGGAGGTCCATTACTTTTCGTTGGGGTACTTTTCGTTGGGGTGTTATCTAGTTCCATCAACTTTGAAACTGTATTTTTTTTAGACCATTAACTTTTGTTGGAGTGTCATCTAGGTCCATCAACTTTGTAACTGTATTTTTAGGTCCATGAACTTTTAAAATGGTTCATTGCAGGTGCATGCCATTTATTTAATCTTACATCCAACGCATGCATGTATGCACGTCGGCTTCGGCCTCCGGTCGTTGCGTCGGTGGAGCCATGCCTGCACTCGCCGCCGTCGCTCGTTTGTCGGGCGGAACAAGATCTCGACCCGATGAACGTGATGGCGCAGGCGCCGACGCCCCGCGTGAGCACCCACATGAGCGGCTACAACTCCGCGCCAGCGCGAACAACCCCGCCGCGCTCCCGTAGTCCACGAACAGCTCATCGTGGCTAGTCACGTGGATCATGGCCACCTCCAGCTCGGGTCTCCTCAGCGCCGGCGCAGCAGGTCTCATCGTGGAGCTCGCGATGCTGCAGGTGGCGCCGCCGGGGATGAGCGGTTGTCGGATGCCGACACGACGGCGTCGTCTACGACCACGCCCAAATCCAGCCTGTCTCGCCTGTGGGCAACCCCACGGCAGCCGCCATCGCTCATGTGCTCGACAACCGGCGCGAGTTCCCTGCTGCGGCCACCATTGACGACCTCCTCGTCATGTCCATCAGCACGGGGACGTCACCGCCCCGTGCGTAGGCTACCGCTGGGCGTGCCCGCAGACCTCGGTCCCCACGCCGACATCGATGCCCCACCCGCCACCGGCCCTCTCGAGGCTGCCCAGCACGCCCCACCCGCCACCGGGCCTTCAGGAGCAGCATCGCGGCCAGCACGCCACCGAGCCTTCAGGAGCAGCATTGTGGCCAGCACGCCCCCAGCGCTGGCGCCCGCGCCCGCCGTGGCGTCGAAGGAGTCCCCGGTTTGGCTGTGGTAGTTTCGTCACACTGCCTCTGCTCCGCCGCTCGCCGATGGTGCTAGCATGGTGGGAGGTCTAGTTCTGTCCCAGGCGCAGACGCTTGGATGAGGTCAGGAAGGCGCACGCGCGGCACATCAAGCTGGGCCTCGACCGCTGCCCGCGGCACGCACGGCCGCTGCTCGCGGCGTGCGCGCTCTCGGGCTGGCCGGGCGGCATGGAGCTCGCGGCGTCCATCTTTGAGTCGCTCATCGAGCCGGAGGCCTTCGATTACAACACCCTGATGCGCGGCCACATCGGTGGTGGGCGCGACGATCGTGAGTCGGCTGCCGCGCTGCGCCTATACGTTGACATGCTGGAGGCGGACGTTGGGCCTGACAGCTACATGTTCCTGTTCGTACTCAAGTCGTGCGCGTGCAACAAGGGAGGTAGGTGACAGCTTTAGCTCGCAATCGACCAAGCAGTGTGCTCTTCTGCAATCGTTGACATGTGACATTTCTTTGTTTCCATTGGCAGTTGCAGGCGCACATCGTGAAGCTTGGGTTCTAGTACAACGAGCACGTGCAAAACAGCTTGATCAGCTTCTATGGCAAGTGCGGCGAGCCGGTGATGGCTCGTCTGGCGTTTGACTAGGCGGAGGCCGAGGAGCGGACGACGGCTTCCTAGAGCGCACTCCTCGCGGCGTACACGAAGGCCGGGCTATGGCGCTGAAAGGTCCTTGTGTGGTTTTAGTAATTGAGTGACAACCTAGGTGGATTAATTGTGTTTATGTGAGATACACAGGTGATTAGTCTATAGGTACATATGTGTGAGCAACATATGCCGTGAAGGTGAAAATGGTTTGGAGATGTTGCAAAGCTCACACATGTGATGATGAAGGAGCTTATTGCACATGAGACATGACATCGAGTCATGTGATCAAGGTGGAGAAGATCATGACAAGACTTGACTTGATGGATCGGTTGCAAGCGTGAAGGGCAAGTCGAAGGCTTTGGAGCGATGGACCGTGTGGCGGTGAAGCTTGAGCAAGACTTGGCGCCGATGGACGAAGGCAATGGTGAAAAGCAAGTGAAGTCAAGATCGATGAACCAATATGATCACGTGATGATATGAAGTGGATCATATCATTGTTGATTATGTTGGTGCATATGTTGCATCGACATTAGAGGAGATAGAATGGAATGCGCAAGGCAAAGGTATAACTTAGGGCATTTCATTTCACCGGTCATAGGTGTGTAGAGAAGTTGATGACCAGATTTAGGATAGATGGCCGTACTATCAAGAGGGGTAAACTTATTTGCATATCGGTCATCTAGTGCCACTCGAGTGATCTAACTTTGCATCGTCGCTAGGATTGAGTGGCGTAGCAAGTTGAGTGGCTAATCCTTTGGAAAATAATTATGAAAATGTTAACACACATACACATGATGGTGTACACTTGTGCGGATAGTCCGACGGTGCCACTGACGCCCTATACAGAAAAGACAGGGTCTCACAGAGTGGACCAGACACTAGTCATGTGGTGACCGGACGCTGGGGTCCTGCGTTCGATCAGTGGCGGCCGAGAGCGTGCAGCATCGGTCTTCGACCGAACGCTGGCAGGGTGTGTCTGGTCAAGCTGACGTACGGTAACGTAGGCGATACAGAAAAGTTGGAGAAGGACCGGACGCTGACGCTGCGTCCGATCGTGATCGACCGGACACGTCCAGTCGCGACTGGTACCTTACTGGAAACGACCATACGCTGGGGTTGCTACGTTCGGTCAGTTTGTGCAGCTACGTCCGGTCATCACTTGACCATTGAGATCAAGTGACTGATGTTGAATGGAGGCGACACGTGGCGAGCATCCGTTGACCAGACACTGAGGTCTTGCGTCCGGTCGATCTGACCGAAGCCTCCGGCCGTCCCAAAATTTGCCTAGTGAAGGGGTAACGGCCAGTTTAGCCCATGAGGCTATAAATAGAAGGTGGTCTTGGCTATGGCTGGTGCTAAGCACCTCGGGGGACTTTGTGTCCATGCTTGTGAGTGCTTAGGAGCCCTCCATCTCACATATACTTGATAGTGATCATCCGATTATATGAGAGAGTGATTTTAGTGCGATTGCATCATGAGGTTGCATCAAGTAGCACTAGGTGATCGAATTGCAAGTCGGTGGTGTTTGTTACTCTTAGAGATTGCCACCTCCTAGATGGCTTGGTGGTGGTCTCCGTCGAAGCCCGCAAGAAGCTTGTGCGGTGCTCCGGAGAAGAGCTTTGTGAGGGGCATTGTGCTCGCCCCGTAGGTGCCGTGAAGAGCAACTCTAGTTGAGCGTGTCATTGAGCTACTCTTAATTTTAGGGTAGGTTCTTGTGGTGCCCAACGTACGGGCTTGGCGAGTGATGCCAATTAGCCGCTGAACCACCAAGTGAACGGTCGACACAACGGGGACAGCGTGTTGGCAAACACGTGAACCTCAAGAGAAAAATCATCGTGTCAATCTTGTTCTTCCCGTTGGTTTGCATCCTCATTACACAAGCTTGTAATTACTTTTGCATACATTGTGCTTATGTAGTTACTCTTGTAATTAGTTAGCTTATGTAGGTTACTAGTTACCTTCTTACTTGTGTAGCATAGAAGTAGCTCTCTTACATGGCTAATTTGGTTTGTGTTACCTTGTTAGTTACATTGCTTAGTTTGTGTAGCTAAGTAATTACGCTCTCTAATTTGGTATTGGTTGCCTTGTTATTGAGCATTGTTAGTGAGCATTAGGTGGCTTTGTACTTTTGCTTACTAGCATGTGTAGAAGCTCCCTTGTCGCTTAAAGTACTAGTGACATATGTTTGTGTGACCTTGCTTCTAGAATTGGTTAGGCGAGCTCTAGCTAGCCCGACATATTTGTTGCTTAATTAGTATCTTTGAAAGGTGCTAGAGAACATAGATAGAGGGGTGTAGTCTTGGCTAGACCAATAGTTTTAATTATGTACTTGTTTCGGTTAGCCGAAGCAATCAATTTTAGAAAGGACTATTGACCCCCCCTCTAGTCCGCCATCTCGACCTTACAGGCGCGAATGCCTCGAGTTGTTTGGCGCCATGGTGCTCGATGGGTGGAGGCCCGACGAGAGCTCCATGGCCAGCGTGCTCTCGGCGTGTGCGCACCTAGGTTCCTTCAACGTCGGGCGGAGCGTCCACTACGCGCTGTTGAGGAACACCGCGAGGCTGAACACCATCATGCAAACATCCCTGGTTGACATGTACGCAAAGTGCGGTAGCATCGAGAAGGCCGCGACGGTGTTCGACGCGATGGATGGCAAGAACGCATGGACGTACAGTGCCATGCTATCCGGCTTGGCGTTGCACGGGGACGGGCGAAAGGCGCTGCAGGTGTTCGACGCGATGGTCAGGGAAGGCCACGCGCCCGAGCGGCGGCATACGTCGGCGTGCTGAACGCCTGCAGCCGCAACGGTCTGCTCGAGGATGGGTTGCGGTGCTTCGACCACATGCGGCTGGAGCACAAGGTCGCGCCCAATGCATAGCACTATGGCTGCATGGTGGACCTGATAGCCCACGCCGGAAGGCTGGACGACGCGCGCACGCTCATCGGGAGCATGCCCACGGGGCCGACGGACATGGCCTGGTGAAGGCTACTGAATGCGTGCCGGATCCACGGGGATCTGGATCTCGCCGAGCGCGCACTTGAGGAGCTGAGGCGCCTCGACGCCACCAACGCCGGCGACTACATCATCGTCGCGAACATGCACGCCAGGGCCAAGAACTAGGCCTCTGCCGCCGTGTTCCGGACAGAGGCGGATGCCTCCCTAGGATGGAGTCCGCACACGCCGCCATGGTGCCGGTGAGCCACTGAGCCTTGCGGCGTGGGCTCACGTGGGCGGGCGGGCACAACACAGGGCAGCCATAGCCAGCCACTGCACCACTACGACGGACGCTGGCCCTGGCTGGTCTCCACCGACGCAACGACCGGAGGCCAAAGCCGACGTGCATGCATGCATATGTTGGATTTAAGGTTAAATAAATGACATGGACCTGCAGTGAACTATTTTAAAAGTTTATGGACCAAAAAATGTAGTTACAAAGTTGATGGACCTAGATGACCCCAACGAAAGTTAATGGACCAAAAAACACAGTTTCAAAGTTGATGGACATAGATGACACCTCAACGAAAGTTAATGGACCTCCGATGCATTTTATTAAAAAAATTTAAGTTCATGTCGGCTATGGCCTGTTCGCTTAAACTTATCGGCCCTACCGTTTAGTATTTTTCTCTCACAACAAATCAGCATCTGCATCTATCGTTTTCTAGCCAGCCGAGCAGGGCCTGTATTACTAGTTTTTAGGTTCGTCTGGAAACCATATTACTCCCTCTGTCCCTAAAAGAATATAAATATCACTTTTCGAGGTAAGATAAGTATAGGCGTAAAATTACGCATTTGCCCTTTCCTCTGTCATTCTAGAAATGGTTATCTTCTGTTATGTTCTTCTTAGGGATGGTAGGTTTTAGTCATATAGAGATATTTTTAATTGGTGGGTCACATTGAAAAATGTGATATTTAACTCTACTATTATATTTTTTTCGGACAAGGTTTTGAAATGCAGAATTACATTTTTTTTACGGAGGGAGTACAATTTACGAAGACATCAACATGTCTCAGCGTCGTGTCCTAGAGTAAACTGCAAGAAATTATTGGTCATAAAATCTGATCAAGCGGCACGTCTGATTCAAAATAAATCTGCCTAGCCAGATTTAAATCCTAGACTTAACATGGCTATTCACATTTTTGTAAATTTATATTCTGAGTGTCGGTGTTTTTGGACCACCGACGAGTAAATTTGTATTTGCGCGTCTGGCTCGGATGGTGTGTTCGGAGGACACAAGGGTTTATACTGGTTCGAACGAAATGTCCCTACGTCCAGTTTGCTGCCGCTCGCGTTACCGGCACTTGGTTTGCAATAGGGGTTACAAACAGGCGAGAGAGGGAGATGATCCCAAGTCTCTGGTGGAAGGAGTGAACAGATACTGAGAGCTCGCTTGTTGCTCAGCCGTGTGCTCGTGTCGTACTCTTGTGTCAAGATCCCCCTTTCATAGGGCGCCTTGCTTCCCCTTTTATAGACGAAGGGAAAGCACGGATTATAGAGGAGAAAAATGAGAAGAATGAGAGAGAAGAAGGCTTCTAGGGTTGCCGGATCCTTCTTCTCCTTCATGCGGGTCCCGTCGATCTTGTAGATGTCAACAGGGATGGCTCCATGTCGTGGCCCTATTCGTCACTGGCGTCATGCGCAGGCGTCATCTGTCGGTCATGGCGTTCCACTTCGTCCCGGCGACCGTCATGGTGAACTGACGCGTCTGTTAACGTCCGTACGAGGATTAGACAGAACAGCACCGGCACGTCTGACACTATTCTTGATGTGAATCCCCAGGTATGGCCCGTCATAGCCACATGTTACATCGAGGCGTGCCAGCCTGTTCTCTGGCGTCAGAATTTTGACCCAGGCCCATATGCTTGGACCTGGAGTGGTTGACGGTGGTATGGGTCCCCGTCGGACGAGACGGAACCCGCGTCCTCGAGGCCGGGCGAGACGGAGCCCGCGACCTTGGGCGAGACGGAAACCGCGTCCTTAGGATCGGGCGAGACGGAGTCCGCACCCAAGGGGTCGGGCGAGACGGAGCTCGCGGCCTCGAGGTCGGGCAAGACGGAGCCCGTGGCCTTAGGGTCGGACAAGACCTTTTAATACATCTCGAGTCATCCGGAAAAGTCAGCTTGGACACTAACTTTCTTGCTTTGGATATCCCTAATATCGATATCCAACGCTGAAATTTAATAACTTTTTTTTTTATGATAGGAGGCAAGGCGCTTCCAGTGACTTCATGCCCATGCAAGACGCTTCTAGTGACTTCGTGCTTGCTTCTACTGACTTCATGCCCAATCATTTGAAGATGCTCATAGAGAGGTAGGTTGTTATACGTGTATTCGTATGGTTAAGTGTGCATACATATTGGTAATCGTCAGCGTCTATATTTTGATTCACAAAAAGGCAAAAATGGGCTATCTTAGCACAATTTCATTTCATTACACTCACATTGGTGATAGATATCATTGCTCACCTAATCCGGAAATTCCACATGCCTTTACAACAGCTCCACTATGGGACGCTACCTTTCAATACAAAATTGAGCTACATCACGGCCTAGTTCTATCGGTAAGCACCGTATCTCAGAACGAAGTAACAAGCCCTACACCTAGTTCCTCCGCGAGTTCATCCCACAATGGAATGAGAGTCAAAACGACCAGAAACACTGAAGCTATCAAGGCCGCTCTCCTCCAACTTCCAACATCGCTTACGTCGTTCAAGCATGGTTTCTCTGGTGTTCTCTGAGACAAATAAGAAGGCACGAATGAAGTCATTGCATTTCTGTAAAAAAAAAATAACAAAATAGTAAATTTTTTTCTTAGTGGATATCTGAAGCGTCCATTTGCTGTCCATTTTACCTGACATATTAGCACGTACAAACCCCAAGGAAGAGATAGTGGTCCTCCAAGCTAGAACAACCCAAAAAAGAAAAAAAAAGAAAGAAGAAGAAGAAAGAACATTAGAGTTGGATGTAACATTACTGAAGCATAGCCACACAGCAGATCATGGTAAAGGTTGAAAGTGAAGAATCATAGATAAAAAAAGGGAAAAGAATAATACTATTAAGAAAGACTCAGCTTCCTATATAAGATATAACACAATATTTGAGATAAAAGTAGGTATTCATCAACGCTATCATCGAGTTATTATATGCATGGCATATGGATGAAATCACTTCTGAAAAGGTTAGAAACCATGCTGATGACTGCAATAGAAACACGAAGCACAAGATGGAGCAACTTACCACTCCTAGTCCAAGCAATGAGTACGTTGTGAGGCCAAATCCAAACAAAGCTTCCTTGCCAAAAGCACCCTGTTGAATATGTAAGTGGACTTAAAACACACTGTTTGATGAAAAAGTTCAATGTTTTGCTGCTAAATACTCATGGAGTTGAGGAGTTATATACAAGACATGGTTTGGGTTAAAAAGTTCAATGGGGGCTGAAAAAACTTAATCCTCACACTGAATATATTTTTACAGAATGAGATGAGATTTTTGAATGCATACGTGTTCTCATGGAACTACAATCCAAATAACTATCAGAGCCTATCATGACACACTACAATGGAGTGGCACAGGAAAAGCATCTGCAATACCGTAACAGCATACCTTGCTGTAGTATAAACATGTCCAGACTCCTGGACCATGGTAATATAATAATGTTTGGTAATAACTAACAATATCCTATGAAAATAATATGTATTCTAGAGAAATAGTAATATTTCAGTGATGATTTCTTGGATGCACAAGCAGTCAAAAGTTACAAAACATATATTTTGTGAAAGATAAGTATAATTACTTAATCATCAGGCATTAGTCTAAACTTGTTTATGGGATCACAAGGCATGTTACTTAGAAACTTAGCATAACAGGTGAAAGAAAAGCATGTTCAGAAAACATTGTTAGGCATTGAGGACCATCTGAAGATCTGGTAGCGTGGCTGTCTGATATCCTGACTTTATTAATCAGAACTTAACAGGAATTTTTACCTGTAATGCTCTTCCACCATCAAGACATCCAACAGGAAGCATATTAAATGCAGTAGTAGTTAAACCACACCTAAAAGTTTGCAAGAATTAGAAAAGTAACACTTGTTTGGTTGCAAGGTCTTGAGGGTTTAGGGAACGATACTTTACCAGCCTGCAATCACAAGAGGGTGGATCGAAACTGTAGCAGCATGCATAGCACTGGAAGTAAATATAAGTTCATTAGAAACAACCAAGTAGATAATTTCAAATCATGCCACAGACCATGGTTAGATTAACGTGCTTTTTTTGACAGAGGTAAACCCGGCTTTTATAGAAAGCTAGAAGTTGATACAAACGCACACCACACACCAGCTGGGAACACCAGCCGAACAGTTAAGCGTAGAGAAAACAGAAACAGGAGTTAAGGTTGGCTCTGGCGGTCCTCAGACTAATGTGCTCAGAAACTATACAAACAGGAGTTGCTATAGAATAAGTGACATTTGTATCTAAGTTGGTGTATAATCCACAATGGTGGTCCATAAGCATAAGAATCCCATAACATATCATTATGACTGGTTTCCTCTTGAACTGCTCTGATGAGCACATTGTGACTGGTAAGGGAAGTGGTGAATATATGACAAACCGAACTGCGGGAAAAATAAAAATAAAAACTAATGACTAGTACAGATTCGAAATGAACCGAGTTCAAAATATCAAGTATCAGATACCTGTATCCAAGTGTAGCTCTACTAATAAGTCCAAGCAACAATGAACCCTGGAACAGTTGGCTAGGTACTTCCACTAAATCACTTGCCCCAACAGGATTTGAAGAGAGTAATAAGCCTACAAAGAACATTGAAAAGGAAAGTGCAGCTCCAGCCACAGGACCCGCCATTGATATGTCAAACATTGTCTTTCGATCCGGAAGAATGGACTTGAACTACATGAGTAAATATAAAAAGTAAGAAAATATCCAGGAAAAAAGTATGCATCATGTTGATGGGATAAGTCTCTGTTGGCAGTCTTTGTGGGGCTGGCTGCAGCAGCATCTTGACTGAGAGGACACTGAGAGGACAACATCTTTGCAGCTGGTCTTTAGCTAGGACAACATCTTAGGACAACATCTTAGAGGACAGCATATTGGCATCTTAGACTAGCATCTTGGCATATGCTTGGCTGGCCAGCAGCCTATAAATATGTATCCCCAACCCCTCAGGTGGGTATGACATTTGGAAATAAACCAGAAAATTGCCCCAACTCCTAGTGTCATCCTCTCTCGACGAGAGTAAGAATTCTGCTACTACCAAGAGTAAGAATTCAGCGACTAACAACTGGTATCAGAGCCGTATTATCCTGTAGCATGAGCATCTCTTGCTCATCTTCTCTCTCAGCCCCACAACAGCCCCAGCTGTCGGCAGCAGCAGCTCCTCCGGCCGCTCCTGTTCACTCCTCTCCCTCTGCGCACTCGTCTGAAGCAGCCCTCTCCCCACGCAGCAGCTCCCCCGGTAGCGCGTCATGTCCGCAGGGTAGTCTCAGCGCTCGGTCGCCTTGAGCACGCGACGTCGGCAGGAGGCCGAACGTGCCGCGACAGAGGAACGCGAGCGAGCGGCGACAGAGACCGCTACGGCGGCGGCAAGGGCGTCGAGGTTGGCAGCGGCGGAGCTGGTAGCAGCCAGAGCGGAGGCGGAAGCAGCGGCGGCGACGGATGCAGCGCGTGCGGCGGCAGCGGAGGTCGAGGCTCTGCGCGGCAGCATCGGCAGCTCCATTTCCGCCGACGACACCACCGACGCGGACCTCGAGCTGCTAGAGAGGGAGGCAACGCGAGCGCGGGCGGCGCAGTGGGCAGCTGCGCACGCCCACGAGCGTGGCGGCAACCCAGACAGGCGTGGACGCGCTGGCAGCGCTCCTGGAGGAGGCGCGCACGGCGGTGGCGCTCTTGGGGCAGCCGCGCACGCCCACGAGCGTGGCGGCAGCCCAGACAGGCACGGACGCGCTGACGGCGCTCCTGGAGGAGGCGCGCACGGCGGTGGCGCTCCCGGAGGAGCCGCGCACGCCCACGAGCGCGGCGGCAGCCCAGACAGGCGCGGACGCGCCGGCGGCGCTCCTGGAGGAGGTGCGCACGGCAACGGTGGCGGACGGGTCGATGGAGAGCGCGACCTTCACAGGCAGCGTGGCTCTCTCTCCTCGGATTGGTACCATGGTTACCACGGTTTCCAGGCTGTTGTTAGGGACGTCGGCCCCGGCGGTGGGTGGCCTACCCTCACCAAGACCAACTACGTCGAGTGGGCTGCGGTGATGAGGGTAAAGCTCCAGGTGCGGCACATGTGGGAGGCAGTCCGGTACGGCGACGTCGACTACGACTAGGATCGACGGGCGCTGGATGCCCTTGTCGCTGCAGTCCCGCCCGAGATGCAGTTCTCGTTTACCAACAAGCGGACTGCCAAGGAGGCTTGGGACGCCATCGCTGCGGCACGCATCGGCAGCGACCGCGCCCGCAAGTCCACACTGCAGGCACTTCGCAAGGAGTGGGAGAACCTAGCCTTCAAGCCAGGTGAGGACGTTGATGACTTTGCCTTCCGTCTCAACACTCTGTTGCAGAAGATGGTGCAGTTCGGCGATGACACCTACGGCGAGGAGAGAGCTGTCGAAAAGCTCTTCCGCTGCGTCCCCGAGAAGTACAAGTAGATGGCTCGCTCGATCGAGTCTCTGCTGGATCTCTCCACGATGTCGATCGAGGAAGCGATAGGTCGCCTCAAGGTCGTCGACAGCGATGAGCCACAGGCTCTCTCGGGGCCCATCACCACTGGCGTGAAGCTCCTTCTCACTCGGGAGCAGTGGCTTGCCAGCCAAGGTGACCGGAAAAAGGGGGAGCCTTCTTCCGCGACAGGCGGCCGCAAGCGTGGCAAGTCGCGCAAGGCGCGCAGAGACGCCCAGGTCGAAGCGCGAGGACGTGCCGAGGGTGATGCCCACAGAGGTGCCCAGGGCGGCGCCACCGGCAGACACAAGCCGGCACGAGACGACGCCTGTCACAACTGTGGCCAGCTTGGCCATTAGGCCAAGGACTGTCGACAACCACGACGCGGCCAGGCCCACGTCGTACAGGCGGAGGAGGAGTCGGCTCTGTTCATGACACATGCAAGCATCAAGCTACCTCCAGCGGCACCGGCCGCTCTCCTCCACCTTGACGAGCCAAAAGCACACGCCCTCCTCGGCGACGGCTCCGGCAACGACAAGACTGACGGGTGGTGCCTCGACACCGGCGCCACCCATCACATGACCGGTCGACGGGAGTTCTTCACCGAGCTTGACTTTGGTGTCCGAGGCTCCATCAAGTTTGGGGATGCCTCCGGCGTGGAGATCAAGGGCGTCGGCTCCGTCATCTTCACCACCGTGTCTGGTGAGCATAGGCTGCTCACCGGAGTCTACTACATCCCCGCGTTGAGGAACTCCATCATCAGCTTGGGACAGCTGGATGAGAACGGTTCACGCGTGGTGGTTGAGGATGGAGTCATGAGGATTTGGGATCGTCGTCGCCGCCTTCTCGCCAAGGTATCCAGAAGCGCAAATCGACTCTACGTCCTTAACGTGCAGGTGGCACAACCCCTCTGTCTCGCTGCTCGTCGGGACGACGAGGCGTGGCACGAGCGTTTCGGGCACCTTCACTTCGAGACCCTGAGCGGCTCAGTGCTATGGAGATGGTGCGAGGCCTGCCGTGCCTCGACCATGTGGAGCAGCTCTGCGACGTCTGCGTGTTGACGAAGCAGAGGCGACTCCCCTTTCCCCAACGGGCGAGCTTTCGAGCCAAGGAGAGGCTCGAGCTTGTGCACGGGGACTTGTGTGGCCCGGTGACACCGGCCACACCGGGAGGACGACGCTACTTCCTGCTGCTCGTCGACGACCTCTCCCGCTACATGTGGGTGATGGTCCTTGGCAGCAAGGGAGAGGCTGCGAACGCCATCAGGCGCTCGCAGGCTGCTGCGGAGGCGAAGTGCGGCCGCAAGCTGCGTGTGCTGCGCACCGACAACGGCGGCGAATTCACGGCGGCTGAATTCGCGTCGTACTACGCCGATGAGGGCATTCAGCGCCACTACTCCGCGCCGTACAACCCACAGCAGAACGGCGTCGTCGAGCGGCGCAACCAGACGGTTGTGGGGATGGCTCGGGCCCTTCTCAAGCAGAGGGGGATGCCGGCTGTCTTCTGGGGAGAGGCGGTGGTGTCGGCCGTCTACATCCTCAACCGCTCGCCTACCAAGGCGCTCGATGGCAGGACGCCGTACGAGGCTTAGCATGGGCGTAAGCCGGCGGTCTCCCACTTGCGGGTCTTCGGCTGCCTCGCGTTCGCCAAGGAGCTTGGCCACATCAGCAAGCTCGACGACAGGAGCACTCCGGGAGTGTTCATCGGCTACGCGGAGGGCTCGAAGGCCTACCGCATCCTCGACCCGAAGACACAGCGTGTGCGCATGGCGCGCGACGTTGTGTTCGACGAGGGCGAGGATGGGCGTGGGACAAGGCGGTGGACGACGGCTTGGCTCCGACGTACGACGACTTCACTGTCGAGTACGTCCACTTCGAGGGAGCTGGGGGAGTAGGCAGCTCTTCTTCGGCGAGCGCGTCTACCCCAGTCCCCGAGCCTCCACCGACCCCGGCGCCTGTTACTCCGACAGCACCACGCTCTCTAGCCAGGACCTCGGCTGCGACGAGTCCTTCGCCGGCTCCACCACAGCCAGCATTGCCACGCACTCCAGCACTGACAGGCACCTCTCCGGGCACGTCTACTCCAACACCAGCTCGTGTCGAGCACAGCCCGGTTGAGCTCGCTACTCCGCTCTCTCACGACGAGGAGCGCATCGACGCGTACCACGACGGCGAGCTGTTGCGGTACCGTACGATGGAGAACCTTCTCGGCGACCAGCCGGTGCCGGGACTGGTGCCTCACGACCTGGAGGCGCAATTGCACCTTGCGTGTGACGACGGCGAGCCTCGGTCGTTTGCGGAGGCCGAGACACGCGGCATGGCGCGCCGCGATGTAGTTGGAGATGGATGCGGTTGAGAACAACCGCACCTAGGAGCTTGCTGACCTTCCTCGTGGTCACCGCGCGATTACCCTTAAGTGGGTGTACAAGCTGAAGAGGGATGAAGCCGCCGCCATCGTCAAGCACAAGGCTCGCTTGGTGGCACGAGGTTTCGTGCAACAGGAGGGGGTCGACTTCGACGACGCCTTCGCTCCCGTGGCACGAATGGAGTCTATGCGACTCCTCCTTGCGCTAGCTGCCCATGAGGGCTGGCGTGTTCATCACATGGACGTCAAGTCAGCGTTCCTTAACGGCGACTTGAAGGAGGAGGTCTACGTGCACCAGCTGCCGGGATTTGCGATCCCCGGCAAGGAGGGCAAGGTGCTCCGCCTGTGCAAGGCCCTCTATGGCTTACGGCAGACACCGAGGGCGTGGAATGCCAAGTTGGATTCCACGCTAAAGGGGATGGGCTTCGAGCAAAGCCCGCACGAGGCGGCCATCTACCGACGGGGCAGTGGAGGAAATGCTCTGCTGGTGGGTGTCTACGTCGACGACTTGGTGATCACCGGCACCAAGGATGCGGAGGTGGCGGCATTCAAGGAAGTGATGAAGGTTACCTTCCAGATGAGTGACCTGGGGCCTCTCTCTTTCTACCTGGAAATCGAGGTGCACCAGGATGACTCCGGGATCACGTTTCGACAGACCGCCTACGCCAAGCGTGTCGTTGAGCTAGCTGGGCTCACCGACTGCAACCCAGCTCTCACTCCGATGGAGAGGCTGAAGCTGAGTCGTGATAGCACGACGGAGGAGGTGGACGCTACGCAGTACCGACGTCTTGTGGGGAGCCTTCGCTACCTCGTCCATACACGGCCGGACTTGGCATTCTCCGTCGGCTACGTTAGTCGGTTCATGCAGCGACCGACGACGGAGCACCAGCAGGCTGTGAAGAGGATCATCCGCTACGTTGCGGGGACTCTCGATCACGGCCTCTACTACCCTAGGTGCCCTGGGGTGGTACACTTCGTCGGGTACAGCGACAGCGACCACATCGGTGACATCGACACCAGCAAGAGCACGAGCGGGATCCTCTTCTTCCTCGACAAGTGTCTCGTTAGCTGGCAGTCGGTCAAGCAGCAGGTGGTGACCCTGTCCAGCTGCGAGGCGGAGTACATAGCGGCCTCCACCGCTTCGACTCAGGCGCTCTGGCTCGCTCAACTGCTCGGTGATCTCCTCGACAGAGACACTAGAGCGGTGGAGCTCAGGGTGGACAGCAAGTCCGCTCTGGCCCTGGCAAAGAACCCCGTGTTCCATGAACGCAGCAAGAACATTCGGACGAGGTACCACTTCATCCGAGGCTGTTTGGAGGAAGGGAGCATCAAGGCGAGCTACATCAACACCAAGGACTAGCTTGCGAACCTGCTCACCAAGCCCCTTGGGAGGATCAAGTGCCTTGAGCTCTGCTACAGGACCGGGATGGTTCAACTTTTCCACAAGACGACACACAAGACTTAGGGGGAGAATGATGGGATAAGTCTTTGTTGGCAGTCTTTGTGGGGCTGGCTGCAGCAGCATCTTGACTGAGAGGACACTGAGAGGACAGCATCCTTGCAGCTGGTCTTTAGCTAGGACAGCATCTTAGGACAACATCTTAGAGGACAACATATTATGACAACATATTAGCATCTTAGACTAGCATCTTGACATATGCTTGGCTGGCTAGCAGCCTATAAATATGTATCCCCAACCCCTCAGGTGGGTATGACATTTGAAAATAAACCAGAAAATTGCCCCAACTCCTAGTGTCATCCTCTCTCGATGAGAGTAAGAATTCTGCTACTACCAAGAGTAAGAATTCAACGACTAACACATGTTTCAGTCTTCTGTTCAATGCACGGCCAGAAATGTGCAGAAACTGGACCTGTTAAGGCCAAAAAAGATTGATTGCTATCGTGGCAATGAAACTACAGAGCATACCTCTGACAATTGATGACAGTAAGCATCATTAGAATTATTTAATTGTATTCGGTAAACTATATAAAGTCTTGAAAAAGAGGTATGCTACAGTTTATGTCGTAGGTTGTACGTTCGTAGCTTTTAAATCAGCTAATATAGAAGAAAACATTAAAGTACATGGCCTTATCAAGATGCACTCACAGCATGCTACTGATCAATATCAATCTAGAAATAAGAATACATTCAAGTCCAGCTGCCCAAGAAATTCCCATAGTCCCATAGATTTGACTTCCTTTAAGAAAATACTAACCTGAGTAATTGCACCAAAAGTTCCAAGGGTGAAGTTCGGAATGAAGAAAGGAATGCCTAGTTTCACATTTTTTGGGAATGCTGCCAAAAAGTGTCCAATTTCCTGCATGCAGAAAGGCGACATATTAGGTAGAATTAAAACGTACCAAAAGAAGAGGCCACATAAAAAAGCGGTTAAAACATGGTGCATTGAACTGATCGAAAAGGTCTTATGCTTTCACATGGCTTCTTTACAGGTTAAAAATAACTAATAAATGAATAGAAACTAATGGACAAACAGATGCTCAACATATTTAAGGTACAAATTACATGGAATAGTTGGATAGCCAAGACACCATAAGCCACTGGCAAAGCCGATTCCACAAATGGGAGCAGAAGTTGCATATCAGGAGGGGGTCCGGTAGCATTTGGATCAGTGAAATATGAAACAATTTCTGGTGGAAGACTGCTAATCTGCATAAAACTAAAGTGCATAAGCAACTTGAAGCTGATGTGTATTAAGATGAAGTACCATACAATAGACGAAGAGTAAGATAAGCATACCTTTGATGCAATTCCTAGCTCAACGCAGGAGAACATGGTGAGAAGGAAAAGTAACAGAGAAATGACATACTGCCACAGGGTAGTAGGTCCAGGCTCAGAAACTTCCTTCCTAAGCAAACCAAAACTAACACGTGGTCCCCCACGTGGGTCATCCCCTTCTGAATTAGGTTCCTCCACCATAAAAAGATTGTATTTGTCACCAGTAAGTTCACGCAGTTGCCGTTGAAGTTTTGCAAAGATTTCCTCCCTCTTCCCACGGAGATTCCCAATGAAAAGAACTCCTTCACCGAGATCACCAAAGGGTTCTTCTTTTGTCAACCAGAATGTCGTATAGCCAAAGAGTTTTTCCTTAATTGCCTTGACATCAACTGGATCAACCTTTTCCGGGCCTAGAAGTTCCAACAGTTTAACTGTATCGATATTATCAACACTAAAACTCAACAGTGGTGGCTCGCTTGATACACCAGGAGTCTGGTCAAAGTAAAATGTAGCAGAACTGGTTTAGAGATAAAGAAGTATCCATGCGCATAGTATTAACACAAAGTTATCTACAGATTATAAGGAACGTGTAATTTGAAGACAACCAAAGAGACAAAGAATTAGATTAATCATTTCAAAAGAAAAAGAATGAGCTAAGACAGGTTTAACTACATAAAAGCACAATTGGACCTTGCAGCAAGTAAAGGATAAAACAAAGGTAGTTGTACAGTCATTGTCAGATAACAGAGAGACACGGTAAGATCCAATGTTTGGGTACAATTTTAATACAACCCAACGTGAAGTGCCAGAATCTTTTAAACTAGATACATTAGCACTTTACTGTGATCACTAATCAAGGGAACAAGCGCACTCTTGTTCCTTCCCACCCATATGTCAAAACTGAATGCTAAACATGCAATATCAAGTGAAAAGAACAGACCATTGAAATTGCAATGATGCATTGAATTCCGGCAGCATACTAGGGCCCAAAATTAACTCAAGACCAACCCTATGAGGGATAGTGCCTGTGCGCAAGTACGCACCTAGCGACTCAGTTTGGGCAAACGTATTACATCACCAGGGTTAGGTTGGATTAAGTATGTCTGGAATGTCACATGTTATGGGCATGTTTGGATGTTGCCGCGTGCAGGCCATGCCAAACCATTGGCTGGCCAAAAATTGGCGGAGGAATCGGCCGCGCTTGGGCTAAAAATTAATGCGGCATGGGCACGGGAACAAGGGCAAGCCAAATCTCGGCTGCCGTCCAAATGATATCCTTGCCTACGGTCAACGACCAAAATGAGGCTGGGCTTCCGCGGGCAACAATTCAAACGCGCCCTATGTGCCAGTACTATTATTTACTCTAAATCTCTAATATCCTTACCAGCAACTAGTACACGCAGTATATATGAGAATTCCATTTGAAAATCAACAGTGAGTGACCAATAAGTTAGCCACGAGCTCTAATTGTGAAAAATTAGCTCATGCCACAAAAGCTCTGGCCAGTGAATTATCAAACATGCCATTGAACTCAATAGTCAATACAAAGCTACACCCACACAAAACTCTCTAGAAGGCACACGTTCCCCAGCAAACCCAACGCCCACAGCTACCCCCTCAATACATTACCCCATCGATGGAACAATGCCTCACAACAGAAACAAATTAACAAGCAAACCCCCCGAGTAAGTGACTATTCCTTCATTGCAAAGGTTGATCAATCGTGCATTTGAGTAAATTGAGTGTTACCCCGGACGACGAGGATGAGGACGAAAAGCTCCCCGACCGGCTCCGCTCGGATGCCAGCTCCTCCGCGGCGCCTACCTGTGTCTCAGCCGGGGCCGGGGCCGCCGCCGCCGCCGAGGTTTCCTCCTCGCCATGCTTCTCCCCCTCCTCCTCGCTGCCCCCGTCGGTGGAGAAGCATCGAAGCCGGTCACACCGCCTCACGGCCCTCAATCCGACCGTCAGCCTCCATCCCAGGCACACGCCACTCCAACAGCCTGGAGCGGAGCTCGAAGCGGAGGCCCGGGGCCTGGGGAGGCGGAGGCGGGAGGCGGTTAGGTGAACAAGCGGCGAGCTCGCGAGCGCAGCGGCCATCCCCAGCTTGGCGTGCAGCGCCGAGCGGCTCGCCGAGTTCGCCGGTGCGGTGATCGGAGGCGGGAGGCGGGGAGAGGGTGGTGAGGACTGCGGAGGATAGGGTGCGATGCAGAGGTGCGAGCCGAGAGGTATGGATTTGGTTTGGACCGACGTGGCAGCGACCAGCAAGTTTGGCGGCGAGCCGGCGACGCTTTCCACTTTCCAGGCTCCCAGGTCCAACGCAGAAATATCCGGGAAAAAGTTCCACGGTTTCACGCAGGGGTTAGCCGGATTGTGGGATGCAGCGGGCTGTTTGCCGGCCTGGCCCAAGGATTCGTATGGGCTTTAGGTTCTGGTTCTGGTCTGGAGCGGGTCCAAAATTTTTTAATGGATTTGAATTTCAGATATGTTTGGTTTGCTTGCTGAATTTCCTCGCCTGACTTCATCCAGCAAAGCTAGCCTTGCCAGTCCAGGTGAGACAGTTGGGGGTTGCTTGGTTGTTGGCAGAGGCCTGCCTCGCCTCGCCCAGCTGAGCCGGCGGCAACAACAAGGAGCTTGCTCGTGCAAGCGACCCAATTTGGCTCTACTGAAGGAGCAAGGCAAACCTTGCCTGCACTGTCCACGACATGCTCAGGCAAGATTACCAAACCCTGCCTTTCTTCGCTACCCTCGCCCAGCGAGGCACAACAGTGCGCGGCAAGGAAACCAAGCAGGCCCTGGCTCTCCCAAGTTAGCAAGGGAAACCTTGCTTGCGCAGGAAACGGGGCAGGCGGGCCAAGGAAACAGACAACATGTCCATTCTAGTTCCCCTTGCCCTGCAAGGTGAGATGAGCTGGAGATCCAAACGCCCCCTTCGTCTTCGTGGGGGCATCTGCTACGCTTCGGGTTTGTTTTGCTCGGTGCGACTGAAATGGACCATGTTCCACCCTATTTCTTTCTGCTAGAGCATTTTTGTCCTTAGCCGTGGAACATTTTTTCCTCTGCTAGAGCATTTTTGTCCTTAGCCGTGGAACATTTTTTCCTCTGAGATGAACAAATTTTGCTGTTCCATCAAGCTAGGGAAACAAGTATAATGGATACGAAGTATATTCTGAGCAGAAGAAGGAAATGAGCCTGTTTTAATTGCAATCTGATAGCTAGCTCATCAGCTAGGTGTTTAAAAATAAACAACTGGGATGCTGTCTAGCTAGGTTAAGTTTTCAAGTCGCATATGCAACATATTAACCTCCTCGATTGCAGTTTTCACAGGGTTACAACTGTTGCGGCGGCTTGTGCACCACATTTATCTATTTTTACTCTACTCTCTACTGTAGTTTTTGCAGCAGTTGCTGTTGCACAGCGTTGCAAAAAGTGTAGCTAAGCAGGCTGATTATATTTTCTGTGTAGACGGTCCATTGCTAAAAGAAAGAAATGTCCCCGATCACACGGATGAATTCCCTGAGAAATGGATCAGAGGAATGCTTGCCGCTATTGAGCATGTCATGTTGTCATGTCAAAAGAAACTCGCAAGGATTAGGTGAGGTCGTGAGGAGACGTTCGTGAGTCAGAGCCCGTGGCCCAGCTGCGGGCTCCACCACGTACCTTTTGCACCGTCCACGTCCAATTTGCGGCACCCGAGTCCACCACGGGCCCCGGCTGGCCCGCCGGCACCGGCATGAGGGCCCAGGGAACCTACTTTCCTACGTGGCCCACGAGGCATGGTCAGCTTGCCTCGCGTACCAATAAAGCGGCTTTCACGCGGAGCATGACCTGCTAGGTGTCGTCCACACTGCCAATTTGGCCCTACATACAGGGGTCCACTGCTCAGAGAAGAGTGGAGGCGCTCGGGCAGGCACGAAAACGGTGAGCGCAGCGCTGCTAGGACCCACACCATCAGTGACTCAGGAGGCGAGGCGCGCGTGGGGGTAACGCGAGCTCGGCCGCTCGCCCACCCGGGGGAAGGGGCCACGTCACGTCACGCCGCTAGCGCTCCGCGTCGGTTATAGCCTGACGACTCCTTTTCGCACCCGGCTCGTCCCCCACCTGCCCGCCTCTCGCTCCGAAGCTTCTCTCCTCTCGCGTCTCGTACCAGGTGGAAGGGACGACGGGAGACCGGAGACCGGAGACCGGAGACCCAGGGAGCGGAGGCGTGCGAAGGTCGCTTCGCGCGCGCGTGCTGCGGCCTGAGCTAGGGTCTGGGACTGGGAGGCGGAGATGTCGACGCCGGCGAGGAAGCGCCTGATGCGGGACTTCAAGCGGCTGCAGCAGGACCCGCCCGCCGGCATCAGCGGCGCGCCGCACGACAACAACATCATGCTCTGGAACGCCGTCATCTTCGGGTAATCAGGCCGCCTATTTATGTGCTGTTAGGTTTGCTAGCCTAAGGATCTAGTGAGGTGTGAGGCCACGATACGTTTGGTGGATTTTGGTGCTGACTGTGCTTTTGCTCTTGTTGTTTGTTGCTATTCTGCAGGCCGGATGACACGCCGTGGGATGGAGGTGAGACCATCCGATTTAGGTTGCCTCGATCTGTAATTGCTCAATAGCTGTTGTCTGCACTTTGGGTACTGCCAATTTCGTTAGTTGGTGATTGGTTGACTGAAATACTGAATTCTACCTTATGCCGATTGTTCAATAATTGTGCGTGATAGGTCCCATATTTCCCGTTTGATTTGGCATCTCGAAGCATAGATGCAAACAAATGTAAACAAACCGCGGTCTGTGGATGTTAACCCCTATGGGCTTAAGAACAGGCTGCCTACTTAGGTTCCGTGCTTAGTTTGCATGCTTTCCTGATGTAGGAATCTTGTGGTTGTGTCATCTCTTACGTGTCTTTTGCCAAAAAAGTAAAGAGCGTGATCTATAATGCCTTTTTTTTTGTTCTTTAATGCCAACGGTCGTCACAAACTATCAAAGGGATGGCATGTCTGATTGACATGAAAGTTATTAATAGTCAAACTCTGAGTATGTGCGTTTTGGCCAAGCACATTGCTACATCTGTGTCTTTCTTATACAGCCAATAAAAGAACAAGCAACATAGCACTTGGGAAGTTGGAATTGTAAATTGAGTTACCGAGGCACTTCCCCTGGTTCCATAAGTCTTGTCGTTTTCGACATCAACATGGTCTTCAATAATTGCGTGCAATAGGTGCCATATTTCTCGTTTGATTTGGAACCTCACAAATAAATGGAAACGAGCTATGAATGTTTACCCCTACGAGCTTATAGCAAGCTGCCTATTTAGGAACCGTGCATTTATTTGCATACTTTTCTGATATAGGTATATGGACTTGATCTGTAACACCTTTATTTTGTTCTTTAAATGCTTACGGTTGTCACAAGCTACCAAAGGGAAGCGTGTCTGATTGGCATATTATTTAGTCAACTCTGGGTATGTGCATTTTAGCCAAGCATATTGGTGCATCTCTGTCCTTAATTATACATCAATAAAAGATCAAGCATTATAGTGTTTGGGAAGTTGGGGATGTAAATTGAGTCACTGAGCTCCTCCACCTGGTTCCATAGTTCCTGTCGTTTTGGACAACGACACAGTCTTCAATAATTGAGTGTGATAGCATGCAGACAAATGTAAATGAACTACAACTATTTGCCCCTTCAAGCTGCCTACTTAGGGTCCGTGCTTTGTTTGCATGCTTTCCTGATGTTGGAATTTTACAGTCGCGTCATCTCTTATGTACCATTTACCAAAAAAGTAAGGAGCTTGATCTGTGATGGTTTGTGTTTCCTTCTTTAATGGTAAGGGTTGTCGCAAGCTGCTAAAGGGAAGGGGTGTCTGATTGGCATGAAAATTATCTAGTCAACTGCGGATATGTACATTTTGGCCAAGTGGTACAACTTGTGTCCTTCATTATACAGCCAATAAGAGAACAGGCATCGTAGTACTTGGGATTATGTAAGTCTGTCCTTCATTATATAGCCAATAACAGAGCAAGGTTATAGAACTTGGGATTGTAAATTGAATCTCTGAGATATTGACTGCCACAGTAGCTAATGAGGACAGCCTACATCCTGCAGCCCTGCACCTACTGTAAATCATTACTAGCTAGTCAATAGCCATGGGCCATGGCTTCAATTATTCAGTACCACTGTACCAGGTTGTTTCACATCGGTACTGTATTGGCATGAATGTGTTAACCTCTATTTGGTTGATTCAACTCATTAGAATTATGTGATATCACAATGCAAGCACCGTCAGTATAGAAGTTAGAGAAACCATTTGTGATTGATAAATACACAACTATCATTTGCCAGGAAAATAAAAGCACCTATGTGATTCACGAGAGCACGGGACCCTTCCCCAGTAGAAGTGTATTGGTACTAAAAAAACATCTGTTGACAGAAAAAATACCGACCTTCCGTCGCCTGAAGGACTAAAACTCAGTTTTTCTCTTATGTGATTTGGATTGTTGTTTTTTTACTACATCTTTCAGCATATTCCTTCCATTGTACATATACTTTATTTTGGTTTGTTAATGCCACAATCGACTAGCTTAGTTCAATCATTTATTTTGGGCTTTTCTATGATATCGGTGAACATCAATCATAATGTAGTTTGTAGTGTGCTAGAACAGTAGACATGGTTCACCTCGTGTCTTGTATTGGCAGCAGAACGAACTGGCTGCTTTCTGATTTTAACTGTCAGTTCGCTAACGTATGTCAAGTCTACACTTGCAGGCACGTTCAAGCTGACTCTGCAAATTACAGAAGATTACCCCAACAAACCTCCAACTGTTCGGTTTGTTTCGAGGATGTTTCACCCAAACAGTATGTTCTCTTTAGATGTTAAGGAACTAAATTATCCTCATATATTGACACCTGAATACATTGACAATAAGTGGCTTAATACCATTTTTTTTCAGTCTATGCGGATGGAAGCATCTGTTTGGACATCCTACAAAACCAGTGGAGCCCTATATATGATGTTGCGGCAATATTGACCTCCATTCAGGTATTGCTCATTTTGTCACTCAACCTATCATGTTGAAATAACCCCCATTTTGTTCTATCACTGCCTGTGTATTGTATTGCTCTAATGGATTATTGTGTCCAGTAGAAAGCTCATGCGATTGGTCCCACCTAACTGAATTGACATTGTTATAATTTCAATTGCCATATGGTTTTGGAATAAATACTCCAGTTCCATACGAACAGTGAAAGAAAGAAAATGGTTTCCCCCATTACCTGATGTCACTAGAAAAAGGTTGGTCACAAGCCATCTACTCCCTCCATTCCGAATTGCTGACTTTTCTATGCACAATAGCTTTTGCTACACACCTAGATATACGTCATGTCTAGATACATAGTAAAATATTACAATTTTGGAACGGAAGGAGTATATTTTATTGATTCTGTAATTGAAGTGGTTGACCAAACCACCAGTATATGTCCACATGAGCAACATGCCTCCAATAAGTACCCAGCAATGTGACGTGCCAATGTCATGGTCTGTGTAGGAGGTCTAGGATCGCTCCTCGCCATCCTTGACGGTTCGAGACACTGTTTGTAACAAACTACATCCTTTCCTCTTAATGAAACACATGCTTTAAATTTGCGGAAAAAGTACCCAGCAATGCAAATGCTTTCCATTGTTTGATCCTAGTATGGAAGTAGGACCTCCTATCCATTTTATGGTTGTTTTGTGAATTTATATTTATTTATATTGGTCACACCAGTTCCAAAAGGTAGTTCTGGGACATCGGTACTCAACATATCAAAATGATGTACTGATTTCTTGTTGCCTTTCCTTTGCAGTCCCTGCTGTGTGACCCAAACCCAAATTCTCCTGCGAACTCTGAAGCAGCCAGAATGTTCAGCGAGAACAAGCGTGAGTACAACCGCAAAGTCCGCGAGGTTGTGGAGCAGAGCTGGACAGCCGACTAAAACTTTATCCGCTTCGCCAGATGGTGCAAATAAGCACCCGCCTTTCCTGCTTCATCAGTCTGTATTATCGGCTTAAACCGTTAAAAATCCAAAGCTACTGTTGTGTTCTTGTGGTTCAGTCCCCTGTTGTACTGTTGCCTGCCGGTTTTCCTAATGTAGTTGTGAACGGTTTCATGAACTCTAATATTGGTGCTATTGTAAAAGATATATAGCTAAGCCAAGTTGATGCTAGGTTTGCAGAAACATCATATGTTTCTTTCTCGCTGCACGAACGGCCTCTCGCGAGGTGCTCCTGTGGAGGCTGTTCGTCCTGTTTGTTCATGTTCCTAAACCCTAAATGGTCGCTCCAGCAGTAGTTACGTGGTGATCACAAAATTCAGAACGTAGAAGGCAATGCCTATTACATCATTATTGTGTTACCAATGGGGGGAAAATCAAAGGCATACCATTATTGTACTCATAGATAGGGATATGATGATAAAAGAAAAAGGAGCGAAAAAAGAACCCTACAGTGGCACAACGCACACTAGTCTGTGTGTGCACCACGGGGAGGGCAGAATTTTCGGGGCATTTACATATTTATCATTATTATGGATGACATCTTACGCTGTGTCACTGACATGGTATTTTTTATACCATTCACATCATAATGATGGTAAATATGTAAATAATCCAGAATTTTCAGTTGAGCGGATCCCGCTGGGGGCCTCAGCATCTCATCAGAGACACGCTGTAGGCTGGCCAGCGTTTCCATCGTCAGATCATGCGACCGCTTTACTGGAGATTGGAGAAGCACCTGATCATCTGCTCAAGTGTAGTCGGGTCGACCTGGTGGCCCTGGACGACGACGACACTGAGCTTCCTCCGCTGCTGCTCCAGGCATCCACCTCCCAGTCGTCCTGCACCTGGGCGGCGAACTGCAGGTTCCATAGCACGTCCTCCACCGAGGGCCGCTGCGACGCCTCCTTGGCCAGGCACCTCTGGCAGATCTCCATGACCGTCCTCAGCGATTCGTCCGAGCACCCTTTGCTCACCACGGGGTCTGCGAAGCTCCTCCTCCTCACCCGGTCCTCGTCGGCAATCGCCCATGCCAGCTGCAAGTCGCATTGAGGGAGGCTCATTCAGTTGACTGACCCAGTGCAATGCCACTAGCTAAGTTTTACATTGTCAGGTACAGAGATAGTGATGGTACCAGTTCTTTCAGTATCTCCACTTCATACATGGATGTGATGGTCTTCCCAGACACAACCTCAAGTAAGATCACCCCGAAGTCGAAGATGTCTGCCTTATCGCTCTTCATCCGACTGTAAAAAGCAAACCATGTTGTGATTAGTCACATATCACACTGATTGAAACCGGCTGGACGGTAGTGTAAGACTGCCATTTTGAGAACTCCTACCTTTCAGTTTGGAACTTGTTTCCAGCTCCTCCCTGCTCGGATTTCATGGCCTCTGCTAGGATCGGGATGTTGTAGCTGCCGATCTTGGCGACATGGTTCTGGTCCAGAAGGATGTTCGTGATCCTCAGATCGTTTCCAACTAGGCCAGGTATGATCCCTCCGTGCAGGAACTGGATACCCTTGGCGACACCGATGGCAGCCGATATCCTCTGTGACCAGGTAAGCCTACACCCTTCAGTCCCCTCTGTTGAAAGAAATTCAGTTCAGAAAGCAACACATTAGTAACATTCAGTTCATTTCACTGTCAGAGCAGCAAGTGAAACGAAAGCGAGAGTAACCGGCAGCTTACGCGAGATCCTGCTCCTCAGGTTCCCATTCTGCACGTACTCGAACACGATGTACAGCTGGGTCACAGTGGACTCATCGAGATCGTACTCAAAGCAGTGTCCCAGAGCGCTGACCAAGTTCTGATGCCTGAGCCTGGAGATCGTCTCGATGTGACGGTTGATGCTCTGGGTAGTCCGGCTCCTCTTCATCTTCAGAGTCCTGATCGTCACTGGCGTGCCGTTGCCTAACCTTCCTCGGTACATCTGTCAGTAAAACAAGAGATGTTCATGTTACATGTGTGTGCTTCCATGGTGTTCCAAAAGAAAACTTTTTGAAAGATCTTCCAAAGAAAACTTAATGATCACGTATTCGCTTTAGGTAGCTGATGAACATGATTGGAGCAGGTGACGGTAAACTGCATACATCAGATGTCCTAGTTCTGAGCTGACAGTGAATTGAGCAACCAAGAAGACGACACCATACCTCGCCGTGGGAGTCTTGTCCCAGCAGATGAGAGTTTTCAAAGTTATTGGTTGCAGCTTCAAGCTCGACCAAAGAGAATGATCTGTATGATGGGATCCCCAGGGCTCCCAGCTTCACTGTCTGTGATATGTATCCTTTTTTGTTTCAAATTACCAGAGAAAAACTGAAGTTATTAGCGACTGCAGCATCAAAATGAAATGCCAAAGAAGCAATTTTAATTTGTGCACAAGAACTCGAGAGCATACGTGCATCGGCGAGCAACTTGGAAGGGTAGCCAGTCGAAGAACTTTCTTCCCCCGAAACTGTGGGAGCCCTCGCCTCCGAACCTTTCATGGCTGCCCTCCTCACAGCGAAGAAGGCGATGAGACCCACAGCCGAAATGGCGACAAGGATCGCCATCACAATGCCGGCCACGAAGCCTGCCTGGCTTGCGATCTTCTTCTTCTCCTTGCCGGGCACTATCCCCACGGCCAGGGCCTGGTTCTGGCAGAACGGTGACGGGTGTTGCGAACCGTCGCTGTCATCTAGGCAGTTGGTGGACACGAGGACCACCGTGTCCGGCTTCCTGTAAGGTGACCTCAAGCAGGTCGGCACGCTCCCCATGAGGAGGTTCAGCGACAGGTCGACGAACCGGAGGTTGTCGCCGCACGGCGCCTTGTCGGACAGAGTCCCGGTGAACCTGTTGCCGGCGATGTTCAGGTACCGGATGGACGGCAGGGAGAGCAGCGCCGGCGCGAACGGCCCGACGAAGCGGTTCCACGACACGTCCAGATGCTCCAGCAGGTAGAACGAGCCCAGCTCCGGCGGGAGGCCGCCGCCGAACCTGTTCCTGCTCAGCACCACGGTGACCACCTTCCTCCCGAGCCTGGGGAACGCCGGCCCGAGCGAGTTGCCGCCGACGTCGAGCACCTGGAGGTTGCTCTGCCGGCTCATGTCCGGCAGGTTCCCGGACAGGTTGTTGGACGCGAGCACGAGCGACCGCAGCGACGGCGCGCTCCCGAGGGACTCCGGCACGGCGCCCTGGAACTTGTTGTTCCGCAGGCTCAGCACGGCCAGCGACGGCAGCGCGCCAATCCAGGCTGGCACCTCGCCGCCCAGCATGTTGTCTTCGAGGACCAGCGTCTGGAGGCCGACGAGGCGCGACATGCCCCTTGGGACCTCGCCGAAGAGGTAGTTACCGCTCATGTTGACGATCTCTAGCGAGGCGAGCCGGCCGAGCTTGCCCGGCAGGGGGCCCCAGAGGCCGAGCCCGGACAGCGTGAGCACCTTGAGGTCGGGGAGCCTGGACAGCGTCGTGACGACGGCCCCGATGGAGAAGTTCCGGGGCAGAGGCGGCGCGCCCGCGGCGCCTGCGATGTGGAGCTGCGTCACGGTGTCCCCGTAGCACAGGACGGCGGCCGTGCCCGTAGGCCCCATGTCGCCGCCGCAGAAGTCGGTGCTGCGGCGCCAGTGGCTGACCATTGGAGGGCTGTTCAGGAGCTGCTGGATCTTGATCAGAGTCCATACCTGCGAAGGCTGGAGCTGCGTGGTCTCCTGGATCAATGCAAGAAACACCGGGAAGAAGATGAGCCGGAGATGGTTCGGCCTCGCCATTGGAGAGGATTTCTCGACCAAGAAACACTGCGTGGTTACTGCTTCGCTATGCTCTTTATCGAGAAACACGAACGACAGGAGCACAACAAGCTCTTATCAGCGAAGCTGGGGCTGTCTTTGCCTGATCTTGTACCGGTTTCTCCTGTATCCGAGAACAGTGACAGCATCAGTAGAATGAACAGCCAAACGTGGGTAAATACGAGGAGAAGAAAACATCATCAGGAAGCAAAACTAACGATAACGAGCTCATCTCCCACTTGGTCAGCAGCAGTAGAAATGAGAGGAGCTAAAGTTCAGAGGTTTAAAGGTAAGGAGGCAAAGAAAAAGAGAAGCCGAGCAAAGCTGCTGCCTGATTGGAAGTTGAGACAGCTATCGGACGCCAGAAAACAGAAGTGGACTCATCAAATCTCCAAGGACCTGAGCACAACTGACCTGCGGGACCTGAGCACAACTGACCTGCGGGACTGATCGGCTGATATTAAAGCCGGCTGATAAGCCGACTAAAGCTGTTTTATTGGACCTATTCGTTTGAACTTATCAGCCGGCTTATCAGCTAGTATTTTTTTCTTACAATAAATCAGCTTCAGCCAGCTTATCAGCCGACTTTAATACCAGCCGAACAAGCCCGATCCTCCAAATGTGTAGAGGAGAAATCAATGAGAACCCGTGCTGCTACCCAGTTGCAACGAAACTCACAGAATACTCGCTACCACTTGGCGCCAAGATCGTCAGTAGTACTTTCACAAGAAAACTGTGAAACGAAGTGAATGTCACCTTGCAGTGCAGTCGCCGAAGCAGTTGGCGATGAAGGAGCCAGCCAGGAAACCCAACCTTCTTCGGAGCTCAGATCAATGGTGAAGACATCAGAACAACAACGGATAGACGACCGTTGGAAGAACGGGCTTCGTGCTCCTCCTTGCTGTCTATGCTCGCTTGTCTTGCCGGTGCTGTAGCGCTCGCTCGGTCAGTCACTGACAGAGCTCACTCGGCGAGTGTCGCCTAGCAGTGCTGCGGCGCAGAGCATCACGGGGGTGGCAGAGGAAGAGGCGCCTGGAGCAACGGACAGGTGGTGTCTCCAAAGCCTGAGCTGGACACGGGGAGAGCCGGAGAGAGGGGAGCAGGCAACGGACAAGGGATGGCATGGCAGTCCGCTCCAGCCCGTAGTGCTACTACTGCTCAGTGCTTTCCCTCTCACGGACACAAATACCATCACTCCCTTTATGTTGGCAGGGAGGGAAAATTAAAAAAAAAACAAAGCAGCAGATTGTGTGATGCTTTTCTGCTTTCTTGGGATTAGATTCTCTTCTTTCTTAAACCGTGCTGCTTTAGCGAGGTTTCAAGTAGTATTATTGTAGCAAACTTTTACTTTGACAATGACACTGATGTCTCCCTTTGCCATGCATGCTCTCAGGAACCGGGATTGCAATGATCTACGTACTGCGTCTCACAACGTGTCCTTTTTTACCTACTGATGAATGATGATAAGCCAGCTAGTCCTGAACTCCTTCCTGACTAAGAACTGCGACAGTACTACTAGACGTTTGGACCGACACGACGCCATTATTGCACGGTAAGGTAAGGCAAGGCACCATACTTTCCTCAGCTGTATGATGAGCATGGCTTGTATTTTTTCTCGTGCTTTTCTTCTCTTTTCTTCGTACGCTCCGATTGATCCGCTTCCTTGGTCGGGTGCTCTTTGGTCTTTACACTACAACAGGAGCTGCCGAGCTGGGGGCTGGGGCTGTCCGGTCCTCGACGCTTTGCCGAAAGCGCCGAGACCAAAAGCGTGCCTACCCGTATTCACGCCTTGGGATGGGAGGATGCAGGATGCAAGGGAGTGTAATGCACTGCACTGCACTGAAAGTCTGAAACGTTTGAGCCGAAGAACTGCAGGGCGCCCCCATGTTCGGGAGATGTTTGTGGAGGTGAATGCGAAATGAATGCTCGTCATGACAGATAAATGACACATTGACACCATTCAGCTAAGTTGGGCCTGTTAGTTAGGACGGTGTCCTCCTGCTTGGGCAACATAGCAACAGAAACTCTCCTCTCCAGAGTTCAGACAGGATGCTGCAGATCAGGAGCAAGTGTTGTTGGAACTGAAGAGCTGGTGACGTGCCCGGCAGTCATCACGGAACTGTGGTCCTTGTGGACTTGTGGTGGAGCAACGTGCATGTGAACATGTTAATATACACGGGACAAAAATCCGAGCGAAAATTGCAGGTAGCATTTACCAGCACTTTTTGTAGCGGAAAAGATTAGCGTTATCTTTTGCTACGTTCGTTCGTTCATTAAAAATGCTTAGCTATTTAGTATTACCACTAATGTCCTATACATTTTTATCAGTAGTACTCAAAGAGTAAAGGAAAGAAAAGGAAATGCCAGCCAGATTGACTATCTTTTGCAGAGAAACCTGAAACAACCTTTTTTGCGTGCCATGCATGTCTGCCTTTTCCAATTTTTGTGAGCACCAAAACCCCCAAACCCAATGGCAACGGCATATGGCCTACAGCTACAAGAAAAAGTAAGAGAGAGCATCACGCACGGTGTACAACTAGCGGCTGTCGCTCTTTAATCTCACAAGCATTACTATCCTGATAAATTCTCATCGACCAGACAAGCCTACCATGCTTGCTTAATTGCTACTAGCTGCCAACGTTTCTCTCTGTTAAACCTGTTATCACTGCTTATACACATAGTAAAAGACAAAGAAAAACTACGGCAAACAGACTCACAGACAAGAGCAAACCAATGGCCTACAGCCCTACAGTGCACCACACCAGTACAGCACCAAAGTTTGCGATGCAAGCAAAAGCGGCCGGATCGGAGCCTGTTGTTCCATGTGTGAGTGCACAGTGAAGATTGGTGACGGGGGAGTGAGTGCTGGTTTGTCAAGACGTACAATTACGTGAGTGCCCGGCCCGCGCGAGTCCATCGCCATCGCCATCGCCATCGCCATCGCCATCGCCATCGCCATCGTCCTCGGCCCGTCCGTCAGTCGTCAGTCGGCACACGTAGTACACGGTACACCGTACGAGCGCCATTACTGTCGCTCGCCGCGCGGTTGGTGGCGATCCGCCCCGCGCCATTACTACTCCGCCGGTGATCCACGCATGCGATGGAGAGCCCCGCCGCCCCGGCCGGACCCGGAGGCCATAGCAATAGCATGCATGCCAGCCGGCGGTGAGCTTTCGTAGCATCGAATCCAAGGGGGCGCCGGGCCGTGAACGGACGACGCCATGCATGGAGCGCGGAGTAAATTCGGCCGCAACCGCCCTCGTACGCACGCCCGCCCCGACACGGCCATCAAGCCTCCAGGCCCGCCCCGTCGACCGGCATGCGCCGTCGCTCGCTCGATGATGGCCGCGTGTTCCGCTCCAGATCGCCGGCGTACGGCGGTCACATGGCCTGGGCGACTCATTGCCTGATGGTTTTTTAACTCTCGCATCTGTCGTACAAAATGCCGTTGGTGTAAAAGTGGGTTTAACGTGATGTCTTTTCAGGCTCACTGTTACGTGTTAATATAGCTGGGAGCAATCCCTAGTGTGGCACTTATGATTGTACAACAAGATGACTATGATCTAATTACAACCACAAGATTATAATCTAAGAATAGCCAAGTGGACAGGAGTAGTCGTGAGCACATCTTATAACCGCGGTGGCCAAGCCCAGCCATTGCATGAGATCTCTAGTTGAGTCTTAGGCATTGCATACCACTGTATGGGATCGGTGTTAGACTCTAAAGCCGCACATATTCTAACACCCCTGTCAATCACAACACACCTGTTAAGTTGAGATTGTTCCTAAACATCATTGTTTGCTTCACAGGGAGTGCCTTAGTAAGTCCGCCAGCAATCTGATATGAAGTACTAATGAACCTAATATCCAAACGCTTTGCAGCGACCTGTTCTCTCACAAAATGATAATCAATCTTAATGTGTTTTGTGCGAGCATGAAACACAGGATTAACTGAGAGATACTTTGCACCAATGTTCTCACACCACAAACACGCTGCCTAAGGATGTAAGATACTTAACTCATCAAGTAGTTTTTGAATCCACCACTACAGGATACTGTGTATTTACCGAGTGTGAGTAACACTCGACAAATAGTGCTACACACTCGGCAAACTCTTTACCGAGTGCCACACTCGGTAAAGTGGACTCGGCAAACAACGACTCGGTGAAGTTATTTTACCGAGTGTCCAATATCGGCGCACTCGAAGCAGAGAGTTACCGAGTGCTACAATGACACTCGGTAAACAATTATGACTTGACGGCCGTCACCCTCCAAACTGACCGTTAACGGCGACGTTTACCGAGTGTCATTAGCAGCACTCGGTAAATAAATTAGCATTTCATGATTAAAACAATTCCGCAAATAAATTTTTTGAATAATGTTTACCGAGTGTAGCTCCTAACACACTCGGTAAAAGAATAATCATTTTCGTGATTAAAACAATTTCGCAAATAAACTTCAGGAATAATGTTTACCGAGTGTTCCCACTCGGTAAAAAGTAGTCAAATATTTCCGAGTGGGGACGCGGCACTCGGTAAAAAATGGCACACTCGGCAAAATTCACATAATCAGAACCAATTTGGTTCTATTCGCTGTTTTACCGAGTGCTACACTCGGTAAAACTGACAGAATCTCTGTTTTACCGAGTGCTACACTCGGTAAAATATGTCCACATAATTTTTTTTGTTTGTTTCAGTGCATATCCAGTCACAATAAGCAACAAAATCACAGGAAATTATAATAACATGACAGATAGGCAATATATATCACATATATGTCCACAAATGTCACATCCACTCACAATAACCAACATATGTCGACAAGCACCATGCAAAGTCCACAAACACCATCAACATATGTCCAAAGTTCAACCAAGTCCACAGTTCAACATACAAAACTATCAAACAAGGTCGGATGGCCTGTCACATGGTCGGAGGCCTGCGGAGAAACAGAGTCAAGTCCAGGTCTTGATCACCCTGCATATCGTTGTTCGATCCAGCTGTAGAAGGTCCCTAGAATGAGATTGCACATGTGAGTTATCTGGATCAAAGCAAATTCTAAGGTCTAAGCTATGGTAGGTCAAACTAAGGTATAAGTCGAAGGTAGCTCTATATGACACGAAAGTGAAGAGTGCATCTAAGTGACTCACAGGAGTGTCGTCGCGCGGAGGTGGAGGCACCAACGGTATCATCGGTGGCGGCGGAGGCGGTGGAGGCTGGCCCATGCTCTGAGAAAAACAGGCCATGTACTCGTACCAGTCCTTGTGCGCCTGCTGGAAGGCCTCAAGCTGGGCCTGCACTCGCGCCCTCTCCTGTGCCAACTCGGCCTGGTGCGACAGCTCGAGGGCCTAAAGCTGGCTCTGTGAGGCCTGCTGTGACTCCTGCAGGGATTCAATCTGGGCCTACAATTATTTATCGCATAGTTAGAATGCAAATAAAGAACGAGTAGAAAATGAATGGACAACGAATGCAACAGAACTAACCTGGAGTGCTACCACCTGGGGCTGTGAGCGTGGGCATATGGCCAGACTCGAACTCGTGCTCCGGGCTCTAATCTGGGCGAGTGTCTGATGTTGGCCGTGTCTATGGTGTTGTTGCCCATATAGTACCGCCCGTGTGGCTTACCTGGTCCCAACCTCATGACGATGTCACCCTCGAGGTCAGCGGTGCTCGGATCAAATTCTGACCCATGGATCTCTCTCGCCATCGCCGTGTACTCGCTGAGGCGCCTATGCACGCTCGGGTTGCTGTATGCCTCGGGCGGGTCCTTTGGGTTGTAGACGAGGTTAGGGTCCTTTGCCTTGCCCTTGTGTGCCAAGGCATATGCCTTGAACGAGGCGCACTCCTGGCCGGGGTGGAACCGCGTCTGCAGGAAGAAGCACAACAATAAGATATTATGCATTCAGAAGTTAGCATAGCAACAACGAAATGAAATCCGCGTACATATCTGGCTGCATATTCCTTGAGGGTAGTGGGGCCTTGTTTGTGCGAGGAACCCTGCATCATCGCACGGCAACGTGAGCGTACGGTGTGATATTGCTCATACTCCTCACTCAACCACTTGTCCACAATGGCCTCCCAGCAGTTGTCCATCCCCGCACACCAAGCAGGAGGCACCTGCACGTACACGAGCACATGACAAATCATAAATCAATTTCAATGCAATTAATCACAGACGATGTAATCTCATGTTTACCGTCAAGTATTGCTCCTTAGTCAGGGGCAGTTGCACTGCCTGCGCTCTGGTGACTCTATGTCCTCTGCGGGCATGGTAAATTCTTCTGCACAGGAGCTTTGTCTCGTAGAAGAGGTCCTGCACTCGGTGAACATAGACTCTGTTCACCACGTCATCCGCGTCCTCCCTACGTACTCCCTCCGCCAAGGTGTAGTAATCCTACAAGCAAATACAGTCAGTAATATACAATTAATGTGATGTTATTATCAGCATAGTGCGATGAACACGTACCCACAGCTCTTTCATCACCTGGTCGGCCTTGCTGTTATAACACCTGCCAGCTCGATCAGTCTGATCGCTGGCGGCGTGCCAGTGGGACCACTTCATGGCGGGCTGCACAACACCATCGATCCTCACCATCCCAGGGTAGTTTGCCCTACACAGAAGACCCAGGATCCCATTTACTCGGCGAGAGTGACTCCCTGGGATCACCATTTCCCAATCCCTCCACAAAGTTATTGAGATTGAATATTAGTTTCTGTTATAACTTAAAAACCTGTGAAGTAGTGTTAACATGCAAAAATTACTTACTTAGTTCCGAAGGGTCGAATCACTGGTCGTCTCTGTATGGGTAAGTCTGGGAGGCGCGACGACCCTCGCAGCCAAACCGTAGGCACCCCATTTTCCTCTGCCAGCAAGTCAGCATCCTCCTCGCGCTCAGCCCGCTTGGCCTCATCCTCCCTCCGTGCCTCCACCGCCTCCGCTATCTCCTCCCTGGTCTCCTCCTCCTCATCCTCCTCCGTGGCCGCTACGAACTCGTCGTCGTCGTCCTATGGAGGAGGTGTCGGCTCTCGACGCCCTCATTGTCGCCGTCCTCCTCCTCCACCCTGGGCTCCTCCTCCACCCTGGGCTCCACCTCCACCCTAGGCTCCACCTCCTTGGGCACGCCCTCGTCGTCATCATCGTCCTCCTCCCTGGGCACGCCCTCCACCCTCAGTCTGTGCACGCCCTCCTCCTCTACCCTGGCTGGACCCCTCGCCACCAGCCAGTAAGGTCATAACCGACCTAATCTTCCTAATTCCACCGCCCACCATCAATCACCTACAACAAAAGGAATAAACTATCAGTACGCATATACAAAAGTAAATGTATCATACATGTATAAAAGAGATGCAAAATAAGTAAATGTATCATACATGTATAAAAGAGATGCAAAATAAGTAAATATATCATACATGTATAAAATTGCCATAAGTACTACAGATCTTACATGTACTAGAAATAATCATCAAGATCATCGATAGGTGGGCCAAAAATCTCATCATCGCTATTGTCGACGTAATGTGATCAGGGAAATAGCCACGAACCATCACCGGAAGAAGGCGCTCAATCCATATGTGGTAATCATAACTCTTGAGCCCTGTGATTCGCATGGTACTTAAGTTCACACCCCTCCTCTAATTCGCTGCATACCCGTCAGGGAACATCAACGATTGGAACCATTGAAGAACTTCTTTCTTTTGGGCCCTCGTTAGGACGAAGTCGGCCTTAGGCTTCTTCCATGACTTCCCGTGTAAGGGAGGCAACATGTTTAGCTTTGGTCTATCGCACAGCGTTGCTTGATCCAATCTAGCCTTGACATTGTCCTTTGACTTTTCCTAGTCCATGATTGTGTGAAGGACCGCCTCGGCGAAATTCTTTTCAGTGTGCATTACATCAATGTTATGTGGAAGAAGGAGGTCCTTAAAGTAAGGAAGCTTCCATAAGCATGACTTGTGTGTCCAGGCATGCTCTTTTCCGTATCCCACGAAGCCCCCCTTTTCATTGTCGACCACAAGACCATCTAACATCTCAAGAACCTAAGCACCTATCATCATTTCCGATGCAGAGTCTTCCACTGTGACACCTTTTCGAAAGTTCTTCTTGTCTCTCCTAAATGGATGGTCAAGAGGGAGGAATTGTCGATGTTTGTCAAACGAAGAAAACTTGCCCCCTTCTCCAACCGAAAGAACTCCACAGCTGACTTGCATATCGGGCATGGCATCTTCGTGTGAACACACCAGCCACAAAATAACCCATAAGCCAGGAAGTCATGCATGGAATAATGGTACCAAATATGCATTCTGAAGTTTGTCTTTGTGAATCGGTCGTATGTCACTACCCCTTCGTCCCATGCACGGACCAAATCATCTATCAAAGGCTCCATGTACACACTCATATTAGCCCCCGGGTGTCCTGGAATTATAAGTGACAAGAAAATATTTTGCTATTGAAAGGCGATGCTAGGTGGGAGGTTGAGAGGGATGACGAATACGGGCCAACATGTGTATGGTGAAGAACCCATTCCATAAGGATTGAACCCATCAGTTGCCAGTGCAATGCGTACATTACGAGCCTCGTCAGCTTTGTCGGTATGCTTCCGATCGAAGCTTTTCCATGATTCACCATCGGACGGATGTATCATCTTGTCAGTGTATCGGCGTCCAGTTTTGTGCCACGTCATCTGTTTTGCAGATTCCTCGCTCATGAAAAGCTGTTGGATCCTCGGTATGAAAGGAAGGTACTTCAGGATCTTTGCGCCGATTTTTGTTTTGCGTCTTTCGACCGTCACCAGATTCTAACTCAATGTACCTAGATGCCTTACACTTCGAATAGTACTTATCGTTAGCATGTTCTCCCCTGAATAAGATGCATCCATTCGGACAAGCATGTATCTGCTCGTACGGCATCTTGAGTGCACGAAGGATTTTATTTGACTCATATGTGTTCTTTGGCAGAACGTGATCATCCGAAAGTAGGGTGCCAACTACTGTCAACAGCTGATCGAAGGATTCTCTACTCCAGCTAAACTGGGACTTCACAGCCATTAGACGTGCAATGGCATCTAGTTTAGAAACATTGGTGCACCCATGAAGGGGTTGTTGTGCCGCATCCAACATGGCGTAAAACGCCTTTGCAGTTTGCTCTGGCTCCTGCTCTACACTTCCTTCATCGAAAGCCATGTCATGGTCATTTAACATTTCTTCCACCCCAGCTTCAGAATCAAACTCCTTGATCCGTTGTCTCACGACCTCTTCTCTCGCACGATGGCGTTCACCATGCATGGTCCACCGGGTATAGTTCTCTACAAATCCATTGTTGACAAGATCTTTAGTCATCTCCTCATATGTTTTCATTGCCTTGTTCTTACACTTCCTATAGGGACACCAGGCATGTCGCCGTCCGTTTGCAAATGCCTTTGTCATGAAATCATTGGCCTTCTCAATCCATTCATTTGTGTATTGACCCCTCTTGTGATAGCCCGTGTACATCCACTGACGGTCATCCATCCTAACATATAGATGATATTGCTGTTTAGAGCAATAGAGTAGTAGTGCTAGAGAAAAACCATATGAGATGATAAAGAGACATTCATGTTCTTGGTCGAGCATCAGCATGTTTTATCGAAGATTGAGGTAGAGCATCAGCAGGTTTTGTAGCGTGTCTCAACCATATACCCGAGCACCAGCGCGCGCCTAGCAGCACAACTATGTGGCTAGCACACAAAGGGGCACTAGGTTCTGTCGCAGCACTATAGGTCACATGGCATGACACTACCACAAACAAATCACCGATGACAAGCCCTAGTTACTAATGAATAGATTGTTCAAAGATTTTGGACAACAAGAGTGATATATTTAGCAAGTGGAATACATGTTGATGAGATAGGTACATACTTGTTGATAGCATGAGAAACTTGGACTGGATCATGTGGAAAAAAATTAACAAAAGATTGGATAATTTCCATATATTTTGGACAGAAAGGCAACCAATATATAAACATGTATGCTTATGAAAATTATTATCGGTGTCGCAGCACTAAAGGGTAAAAACTATCGCTTCTCCTTTGAGGAGATCGATCAGAAGACAGTCAGTAGCAGCAGCAGCTAGCTAGCTTCTTCTGACCGAATCACTGATCAACGTAAAGCATTTAGTATGCACTGTTAATGTTATAGCATAATTAAATGCATGTACTCCTAGTACTCTATATACCCTTGAATGCCGCCTCGACCTTCATATTCTTCCTGGTGCAGTCGGCGCATTTGGCGAGGCCGACGACCACCGAGGAGGCCTCGCTGGAGGCAGCGCTTGCGACGGCGATTACCATCAGCACGGCGCAGACGTCGGGGAGAAGGCCCCCAAGTGCCGCAGCCATGTTTGGAGGATGGATAGATGGATGACTCGATGAGATGGAGAAAGGCAATGGAATGCTTGCCTTATATAGCCCTATGCATTGATCAAACACAGCTCGATCTTACATGCATGCACGCATGATCATGAGGTGAGGCGCGCCAGCACACACATAATTTTGGCGCCGAAATTGCAGACCGGCCGGGAATTAATGCCGTCCATTTGAGTTGATCAATCACTTCATCAGGTTCAGCAGACCGCTGTGCTATTCTTGCAAAGCTGGCCGTGCCCAAAAACCAAGAACAGTATATATTTGGACTAATGAACCAGGGGAGGAATAAAGGGCCACACCATAAGAATCAGCATCTTTATCCCTAGCAAAATCTTCACATTTGGAAACTAAAAAAGGGAGCTTCATTCATTCTCTGGCGACTACAAGATCTGCACGAGCACTCCTCGTTTCATTCACAGTGTTGCAATCGACTGAACTTATTAAGGCACTACTTTGATTTGAACCAGCTTACTGGTGGACAGGAAAGGACAAAGAAGCAAACTAACGTTCTTTGAACCAGGGAAACAAGCCTAGCTGACATCGAGCAATCGAAGGGGCAGAAAATTCAACTTCTTTCGTGCACCTGGAGAAGGCGGCGGCCCTGGCCGTACAGGTACAGTGGACAAGTTGCGGAATCAGTCGAGCTCGTCGTCGCGCTCCCTTCCGTGGTCTTCATCTCGGGCGCCAGATCGAGGCTAGGGAAGCCGCAAGGACGGGAGCAGGTGGCACGGCCGTCGCCGGCCGGCGAGATGAAAGCTTCCGGACGGTGAGTGTGAATGGGCAGTTCGGCACAGGAGCGAGCGAGAGAGGAATGGGAACGACAAGCGGCGGTGGTGGAGGGGAGGAGGCGGCCGCGGCGGTGGGGAGGCGCCGGCGACGACGTGGAGCGCGTGGGCGCGGGCGCGGGCGCGGGGAGGCGTGGGTGCAAGTGCGGGGGACGGCGGGGAGGCGCCAGCGTGGGGGACGGCGGCGGTGCGGCGGGGATGCGTGGGCATGTGCGGTGTGTGTGTGTCTGCACGATTTGAGGGAGAAACGGCTGGTACATGTGGGCCTGGTACATGTTTACCGAGTGCCCAGATCTACGGCACTCGGTAAATAGAAGCACCGCAGCCCAATGACATGTGGGCCTGGTACATGTTTACCGAGTGCCTAGATCTACGGCACTCAGTAAACAGAAGCATGGCAGCCCACTGTGGCAGACAGGTGGGCCGTGGCTAACCTTTACTGAGTGTTTGAGGTCACACTCGGTAAAAGTATCCATTATTTCATGCAAAACAAAAATGAAAAAATGCCAATTTAATCCTAAAATTCACCAAACTTTCATATGAACTATTTCATGTCATCTATTTACTATCTAAAAAATTCCAAGTTCAAATCATAATGTTGAATTTCACTCTTAATAGAAATCCTACTCGTCATTGTGAATGTTTAGCGTCTCTTTGGGAGATGTACCGGTTCGGCAGCGACGAATGTAAAAATACTTCCGAAACGTTATGAAAATTTTTCTATAACATAGATGTATGCTTCAATGTTAATTCTTCCAATCTCGTGATTTATCGAGTTCGATTTTAATTATTACAATTAAATTTACACGATATGTACCTAATTTTCATAAAGAATGAAAATTTTGTGAAATATAGTAAATAAATCAAAATAAACACCATATTTTGGAATGGAGTACTAAATATCATATGTGGATAGAGGAAAAAGAATGAAGGGAAAAACAAGAAATTTGGTTGAATTTTACCGAGTGTTGCGCCAATACACTCGGTAAAAGATAGTATTTACCGAGTGTTGTGCACTTAAACTCGGTAAAACTTTATTATTACCGAGTGTGACACTCGATAAACATTTTTGGTCTTTTTTATTTGCTATGAGCGCTTGATGGGCGGAGCTGTTGTTACCGTGATGTTTGCCGAGTGTATGCTCATAACACTCGGTAAACATGTCATGCTGTGAGGCCGTTTGGCGCACAGGTGGTATCCTAGGTGACGTGGCACCTCAATACCGAGTGGCTGTTTTTACCGAGTGCGCCCCTTCGGTAAACTTGTAGTTTTAACGAGTGTCTGAATTTACCGAGTGTGCTAACTCGGTAAAGCGGTCTACTACCGGGTGTTTATGTTTTCCGAGTGTTGGCACTCGATAAGTACTGTTTTCTGAGTGCCCCAACTTTTGACACTCGGTAATTGTCAGGGCACTCGGTAACTACATAGTCTCCGGTAGTGCACGTTACCTCGACAGTGGCATTGGCCAAAGCTTTATACTCAACTTTTGTACTCGATCTAGAAATAGTTGTTTGTTTCCTTGCACACCATGACACAAGGTTGCAGCCAAGGAAGATAGCAAACCCTCCTATGGATCGCCTATCATCAGGACAACTTGCCCACTCTGCATCTAAAAAGGCACTCACAAGAATAGAATCATATTTTCTAATCCTGAGACCAAGGCCAATTGTTCCCTGTATATATCTCAAAATTCTCTTCACAACTTCCCAATGAACAGTTGTTGGTGAGTGGAGGAACTGACACACTTTATTAACTGAGAAGGATAAATCTGGCCGTGTCAATGTTAGGTATTGGAGTGCCCCCACAATACTTTTGTATCTGGTGGAATCTTCTGTCCTAGGTCAAGTTCCACTGGTGATTGACAACTTCTCAGTACTACAAAGTGGTGTATTGACTGGTTTACATGGCTGCATATTAACTCTTTCTAGAATCTCAGAGGCATACCGTTCCTGTGCCAACAACAACTCACCTTTCTTCCTTTGAACTTTTGAATGCCTAGAAAGTAGTGCAGTTCTCCAAGAACCTTGATGGTGAACTCCTTCTCTAGATCCTGGAGTAGAGCATCAACCACTTCCTGTGAGCTGTTGGCCACAATAATATCATCAAAATAAACAAGCATAAAGATAACTTGATTTCCTTTGCGATAAAAGAAGAGAGAAGTATCTCCCTTGGATGGAACAAAGCCGAGACTCTGTAGCTTGTGACACAAACGAGAGTACCAAGCCCGTGGAGCCTGCTTTAAAGCCATAGAGAGCCTTGTCAAGTTTGCACAGATGAAATGACTTGTCTTTGTCCTCATACCCTGGGGATTGCCTCATATATACCTCCTCTTCAAGGAAATAATGCAAGAAGGCATTTTGCACATCAAGTTGCCTCAAGCACCGGTTTCTTGACACAGCAAGAGAGAGCACAAGTTGAATTGTAGTTGCTTTGACCACAGGACTAAACGTGTCCTCATAGTCAATGCCATGCACTACCCTAGGCTTTTTCTTCCCTAACGGCCAGAACCGTCACGAAAAGTGGTCGAAACCGTCTGGGAAGGCTATTCCTGACGGTAACTGTCAGGGATCAGCCGTCAGGGACAAACTATTAGGAAAAGTCAACCTTCCCTGATGGAAAACCATCAGGGACCATTTCCTGACGGCAACTACCATCAGGAGAGATCAACCATGTCGGTTTTTTCTTCACGGTCAGGAAAAATCTTTCTAGTACGACGCCGTCAGGGAAGGTTCGAAGTTTTCCTGACGGTTACAGTAATGAATAGTTCAGATTGACAAATCTTAAGCTACACTCTAAAGGCCTCGCAAAATAACAGACCCAAGTTACAATGCTATAGTTCATGCAGCTAACATATAGGAAATAGATAGAAGTTTAGTAATTCCTTCATACAAGCCCTTAGACAGCAATATACAGTTGCTACTACATATCCATTCATCTCCATATCCTACAGCCAAAACAAGAAAACTATAAAAATTCATGAGAAATCTTGTTAAATATGTAGTAAAACAATATAGCCGATTGCTTGTCCAACATCGCTAAATTAAAAGAGTGGCCATATAGCACTGCAAGCAGGGATGACCACACAGGATGACAATAAAGCTGAGAAAGCAAGAGCTAACCCGCTATATCTATAAAACCAGGAATTTAGTAACTAAAGCAAATCTAATTATTTACTTCCATTCACAAATAAACCATCAGTCAAAGAACAAAGCAACCTGATACTATATTGGGGTTCATTTATGCTGTATAGAATAAATGAACACTACAATAATCTCCAAATTCATTGTTTTGGCAATCTGATCACACTCTTAAGAAAATTCTTACACGTCCTTCATCCCTAAGTGACAACTATCTTTAGATCCAAAAAATGATTTTCAAAGAAACCAAAAACCAAATAAGACATGGAAATCATACGGTCAATATTAAAAGGCAGGGAGGAAGAAGGTAACCTACAGAGATAGGTGATGGTAGCAAAGTCACATCCAAATTTGCTTCTCCTTTCTCACATTCTGTACAAGTAGCAAAATTTGCTTCTGTAAGGCACTAAACAGTCCATAAATGGGTGATAACCTGAAACATGTGAAAATAATCAACTGCAAGCATATGCATACTTCTATTAAGTGAGGAAAGATAAAGTAGGCAAATGATTGATGAATAATTTTTACCTAATCTAGCTGAAAAGTGTCTTAGTCCTACAGAAGTAGTTTGATCTTTTTCACCTGCAAGAAAAGGATTCCCTTTGATCTTTTTCACCTGCAAGAAAAGGATTCCCTTATATCTATATGGTGAAAGGAAACATTAAAGTAACATATGCTAGCTAATTATAATTCCAAGATTATATAAGCTACATATACAATGCATACATTATTCACTTAAATGACCACAAAACCAGTTGTTACAATATATGCTGACATGTAATGCTAGTTGTTAGTGTTGCATGTATTTGAATGATTAGTTATGTTAAAACTGAACCAAGCATGAAACTTCCTACATTAGAAAGATGCTCATTGTAAATAACAGCTTGGCACTAGTTATCTTCTAGTAGGATCAGTACCAAGAACACAAGCAAGCCAGGGATGGGAGGGTATAGGGTGATGCTCACCACCCTTGTTGCACTACGTGCTATCAGTGCAGAGCCTCCATGCTGCCGCACCACATCCTGAAGCTGCCATGCTGCCACAACACATCTAGGAGCTGCCAACCAACCTGCTACTGCACATCTAGACCCTACAACACTAATTGTTAGTGTTGCACATCATCACATTTTCATGCTTGGAATGTCTGCAAGCAAACTAGATATTCTCAACTATGTGCAGACCGCAAACAAATTTATACAGTTGAGGTTGCAACCATAAATAGGAAAGATACATAACTTGCGTATGCCATAAACAAATCAACACACCACAGGCCTCGCATTTATAAAGCAAAAAAATCAAAAGGAGCTTTCTGTACAAATAAGATAGTTCTCACACAACATTAGCACTGATACAAAACTTAAGTGGAAGCACTTTCAGCTATCCTTCACAAAGTTTTAGTTTCACAAATCATAAGTCATAAGTCAGAGGATTAAAAGTGACTAATCTGTTCTATCTACATGTCTTCTCCTGTTGCTAATGCCATCTTGAAAGTATTTACACCTAGAATCATGGAAATCCAAGTATTTACAACCTAAATCTAGAGCACAGTACACCATGTCAAAGAAGAAAAAAGAAACTATGACTGAACTGTTGAAGTATAGAACTGCATACTTAACTGTTGAAGCAGAGCTGATGCTAATTAATTGCATTCACACACTAATATCTATGTGGTAGGCATAAGACGACCAATCAATAAATATCTCCTCCCATCTGCCAGTAAAAACCATTCACATCAGCCTCATCTACCATTAGTAAAAATGATATCTAGCCAGCACTACTCTGCATCAGACTCAGAAAGAACTTACCAGCTAGTTCAAGATTTATTATTTGAGGGTGGAAGATCAATCATGCATCAGACCACGCTTTCCCTTTCACTCTGGCATGCACACAGCATAATTTACCTCAGAAATTTCCCATACAAAAAAGAATAGAAAGAATATAAGAAGAGTAGCAGACAACATCTTACCATCAATCCTGCATAGTATTGTGAGATGGCAAACAACGGCAAACAACATGGTGAGCCAGTATTGCGGCACAAGAAAATGCAGAATATTTTAGCTGACATGTAGTGCAGAATATTTAGCTGAATCACATATGAGATTTTCAGCAATGCTACTTCATTGCATATAGATGGCAGACTATCAGTTCAGAAAATGAGTGAAAATGCACGTACCGAGTAAAATTCATTGTCTTTTGTTCAAGTTCAGTGTTGTAACACCTCTAGAAGGGTAAATAAATTGCCTAAAACAATATAAAACATTTTCTCCTCCATGCAAGGGTAAATAAATCACCTAAAAATCTAAATTATTTAGATCTAAAACATTTTCTCCTCCATAGCTGGGCACCTCATGCTGCGCTGACATGGGGGGCCTGAGCAGGGAGGAGGGCCTCGCGCAGTGCCGCCAACACTATGAATCTGTGTGGGGGAGGTGTCACCCCTGGCCGCCGGTGGATCACCGTCGATGTGAGCTCGCGAGTGGATACGGGACGAGGACGCCGGCAGGGCAAACCCCACTGCCTTGGTGACTTAGATTTCTAGATAATAGAGTTGTTGTCGGATACAACATAGGTTCAGGCACTTATGTGCCGATACAGACACTGGCCACTTGGCCCCATAATTCACTACAAGAATGTAAACATAATATGACAAATGCGTAAGCTACTGAGGAATACGTCTTCTTCTCTAGGTAACTCCCATCAGTGATGATCGCTGGGTGTGACATCTCCCCCCTCTTGAGTTGCAGCTTGTCCCCCAGCTGGAGCATGAGGAAAATGATGCTTGACCACATAGTAATCTTCCCAGGTAGTGATAGTGTCTGGCAGACCCACCCATGTAAGCTTTACTTGAGGCACTGCTATATTGCCCTTCTTGACCATACGACGATCAATGATTTGCTTTGGAATTGTACCAGTTGCTTCCAAATCTATGAGGACAGACAATGTGTCGTAGACTAGAGTGAAATCTATAGTAAATGGTTTCAATTGGGATACATGAAAGATAGGGTGAATCAGAGAGCCTACAGGCAACTGTAGTCGATATGCTACTACACCCACTTTCTGTAGGATGGTGTATGGACCAAAGTACTTGTATGCCAGTTTTGGATATGGTCTGTTAGCCACAGTAGACTGAGTGTATGGCTGCAGCTTCAATAACACTTTATCACCAACAGAAAATTGATAGTCTTGGCGCTTTTGATCTACCACTATTTTCATTCGATTTTGTGCTTTTGCTAGATGTTGCTTCAGTGACTATAGATGGAGCTCTCTATGTTCAATGATATCAGCCACTGTTGTAGATGTTGATGCTACGAGAGATGGTACTGCTCCAATGTTGGGCTCATAACCATACAATGCCTTGAATGGGGAACACCCTAGTGTAGAATGCAATGAAGAGTTGTACCAGAGCTCAGCCAAAGAAAGCCAAGATTTCAAAGCTTTAGGTGAGTCATTAACAACACATCTCACATACATCTCTAAGTATTGATTGACTCGCTCTTATTGACCATCAGTTTGGGGATGATAAGCAGTGCTCAACTGTAAGTTCACCTTGTAGAGTTTGAATATCTCTTTACAGAAATGACTGACAAAAATGGTGTCTCTAAGACAATGGATGTTGGTAATCCATGTAGCTTGACCACATGATCCATGAACAGTTGAGCAATTGTTGCAGCAGTATAAGGGTGCTTGACTGGTAAGAAATGTGCATATTTTGTTAACCTGTCCACTATCACCAAGATGACAGAACAACCTTCTAATTTTGGAAGACCTTCTATAAAATCCATTGTTAAGTGTTGCCAAACCCCCTCTAGAATTGGTAATGGTTATAGGAGGACCAAGGGATGCTGAAGTGAGTGCTTTGCTTGTTGACAAATAATGCACTATTTAACAAAATTCTCCACATCTTGCTTCTTACCCTTCCATGCAAAGTGTTTCTTTAGTCTATAGTAAGTTGCAGCAATTCCAGAATGGCCACCTAGGGCACTAGAATGGAAAGTAGCTATAATCTTTGTTTGAAGAGCTGAATTACTGTTGATCCATACTTTGCCTTGATGCCATATGAGTCCTTTCTCCAAACTATAGCCTTGATTGTCTGGACTGGTGACTACTAACCTCTGCAATAGTTGCTGGACTTGGGTATCAATTGTGTAAGTATTAAGGACCTCCTGTATCCAAGCTGGTTTGTACTGATGATACTGCTTGAATATCCATCATGTGACCAACTCTAGATAGAGCATCAACTGTAATGTTATCTTTGCCTTTCTTGTATATGATTTGAAATTGTAACCCCATGAGTCTTGTCATTGCTTTTCTTTGCATGTCAGAGTGCAGATTCTGTTCATTGAGGTATGCAAGGGACTTGTGGTCTGTTTGGATGAAAAATTCCCCTCTCTGTAGGTAATGCCTCCACCTCTCTACAACCATGATCAAGGCTAAGAACTCCTTTTCATATATAGATAAATACTTATGCTTTTCTCCCAAAGCTTTACTGAGGTAGGCTATGGGTTGTCCTTTCTGCATGAGAATTGCACCTATGCCATCTTGGCAAGCATCAGTTCCCATAGTAAAATGTTCTTGAAAGTTGGGCAGTGCCAGGACTGGAGTTCTGGTCATTGCTGTAACACCCTCGGTGTTACGCCCTAAACAAATTACCAAACCAAGTCATGAGCATCATGTTTATGTGAGAATGCATGTGATGGGATGTGTGGATAAATTTTTTGTAACTTAAGATGAACAATAAAAATGTTAAATGAGAAGCTATGCCATAACTCATGTATATCAAGTAGGGTTTAAAACCAATTTTTATTAAACAAAAATGCTATATAACATATATGTGGCACTTAAATAAAGTTTGGAATATGAACTTTGTAGATGACAATGAAATCCTTGCTGTAGAAAAATAACATTGCTAGCTAATATTTTTAATAGCCTAGAAATGCAATTTGGAACCAAGTTCAGCTCAAAAATTTAGAATATTTTCAAGTATGTTGACAGCTGGACAATGCCGTGTTTGGGAATTTATTTTGTGAAATCAAGTTAAGAAGCGGTGTCTTGTATTAGCTCGAGTTGGTAGCCTGATAAGCCCTCTTGAGCATGGTGAAGGTGGTTTGATTCCTAGAACAACCGTTTAGTTTTTATAGACACTTTAAAATTCATGCACGACACGTTCTCGGGCTGGTTTGCTGGGTGAGCGCGATCACCATGCCCGGCCGCATGGCGCCATGGGCTAGTTGTGCACGCGCGCTGCCCCGTGTGGCCAGCCATAGCTGTCTCTGGCCCAGCTATGGCTTGGCCACCACTGGCCTCTACCACACGGAGCCGCCGCTGCTGCTTGCGCAGTGAAGCGGTGCTGCCACTGGTCCCACCATGCTGCCGCACTGCCGATCTACCCCGCGCGCATGTGGTTGAGCTCGCCATCGCCTTGTCATTTATGGCACTACGGCCGTGTGGGCCATGCCGGTCGTGGACGCACTTGCTTGTCCATTGCATCTGAGCACGCGTCGCACTGGTCACGCCAACCATGTTCTACCAAGGCGAGGCCGAGTTGAGCCCACCTGCTGCGCCCCGTCTCTCTCTCCTTCTGTTGCTGCCGTCGAGCCACGCCATCAAATTAGCCATTGAGCGATCACCTCCATTCAATTCAGCGCATCCATGGCTTCATCATCAAGTCCTCTTGCTGCCCGATGCCACCCAGCCTCGAAGCATGCACAGTCAAGCTCTAATTTGGAGCTTTCTCCGCCGCCGTGGCGATGAGGCCGTGCTCGGCCATGGCTGAGGGCAACCCTCCCTTAGTCCACCCCGAGCCGATTACTGTGCACTGCTAGCTTCGACTCCACCTCCTCTTCTCCCTGCATGCCTTAGCCAAACCTCTACTGCCTCACCGTCATCACTGACATGACCATGCCACCATGATGCACCACCGCATGGCTCGGCCGCACGTGGCCACACCTCCTCCACCCTAACCATCACCTTGGCTAGGTCCACGATAGTCTCCTAATGCTCATGCACTAACCAATTAGGTCTGTAGCTGCCCCAGCTCACTAGAACAGTGGCACCACCATCGTGGATGACCGCGCGCCGTTGTAGCCTTCCCCAGCAAGTCATGTCACCCCACACCGCTGTAACACCCTCGGTGTTACGCCCTAAACAAATTACCAAACCTTGCCATGAGCACCATGTTTATGTGATAATGCATGTAATGGAAGGTGTAGATAACATTTTTGTAACTTTGGATGATCAATAAAAATGTTAAATGATAAGCTATTCCATAACTCATATGTATCAAGTACGGTTTAAAATTAATTTTTATTGAACAAAAATACTATAGAACGTATATGTGGCACTTAAATAAAGTTGGAGTATGAACTTGGTAGATGACAATGAAATACTTGTTGTAGAAAAATAACATTGCTAGCCAACATTTCTAATAGCCTAGAAAATGCAACTTGGAATCAAATTTAGCTCATAGACTTAGAAGATTTTTAAGTATATAGACAGCTAGACAATGCCATATTTGACGATTTATTTTGCGAAATCGGGTTAAGAATAGGTGTTATGTTTTAGCTTGGTTTGGTAGCCTCATATGCCATCTTGAGCATCGTGATGATGGTTTAGGTCCAGAAGCAACCGTTTAGTTGTTATAGGTGCTTTAAAATGCATGCACGACACGTTCTTGGGTTGGTCGGGTGGAAGCGGTCACCATGCTCGGACGCACGTTGTCGCCACGCTGGTCGCTCGCGCATGCCTAGCCACGGCTGCCTCTAGCCTAGTCGCCACTGGCCTCTACCGTGCGGAGCCGCTGCTACTGTTTGTGTGGTTGTGCGGCGCTGCTAGCTGTCCCGCCGCGCTGCCGCACTGCTGACCGCCCCATGCCGCGACGCAGTCACTGCCGGTGCCATCGCCTCACCGTCACATCCACGCTTCTCTCTACACCTCTACATCGCCGCTGGCCCTGTTTAAGGCCACCATTGTTGTGTGCACGTGGCCGTGCTCACCATCGCCTTGCCATTTATGGCGCTACGTCGCGCGGGCCATGGCCGATTGGGGACGCGCGCGCTTGTTTTTTGCGTCTGCGCGCATGCCCTCCTAGTCACACCGAGCATGTCCTGCCAAGGTGAGGCCATGCTGTGCCACCTATCGGCCTGTCTCTCTCTAAGTTGCCACCATCGGAGTCACACCCCACGCAATTGACCAGCAAGTGGTCATCTCCTTTTAATTTCGCATGCCTGTGTCTCTGCCATCAAGTCCTCTTGCTGCCCGACCCCACCCTGCCTTGAATGGAGCCCGGTTGAGATTAAATTTGGCATTTTTTCTGCTGTCATGCCGATAAGGCCGCATCCGACCATGGACGAGGGCAACCCTCCTACTATCCCTCCCGAGCCAATTCACCCGTACCACTAGTTTTGCCTTGCCTCCCTCTCCACTTTGCGCATGCCAGTGGAACCGCTACCGTCTCCCCGTCACCGTTGACGCTATAGTGCCACCGCTCAGCTTGGCCGCACATGGCCACACCTTCTTCACCATCCTCCACCCCAACCATCACCTCGGCTATGTCCACGGTAGTCTACTAATGCTCCCTTGCTAGCCAGTTAGGTTCTTAGGTGCTCTGGATCACCAGGGCAGCTATGCCACCACCGTGGATAGCCGCGCGTCGCTGCAGCTCGCTCCAACGTGTCCCACCGCCCCACGTTGCTGCTTGGTGTAGGTAGTTGGACCGTAGTTGAAGGTCAGCCCAACGGATGAGCTAGCATGAGTCTCTGGTGGCTGGCATAGTTGCGCCGTGTCATCGCCCACCGTGTCGCCGTGTGCTGAGTTGCTGGGGTGCGCATGGGTGAATTAGGGTAAAGTTAGGGGGTTAAGTGAGAAGGTATAAGAGAGGAGAAAATAGTGTTAGTACTTAGTTGTAAATTGAGAAGAGTTCGAGGTCTTTGTTGCAAAATCACCAATGCATGCGGGACTCTCCCACCACGGGCCGCCTTGCGAGCGGGCTGGCCTCACGTGGGCCGTGCTAGGAGGCCGCTGCGTTCGCACTGTGTCACGCGGGCCACGCATGTGGGCTGCGTGGGAGATTTAGTTCTCTTTTTCATAAGGAATTAGCAATGGTTTTCTAATTTAATATTTGAGCTAATCTTTAGTAAATCATATAAAATCATGTAGGTGTCCAAAAATTATGAAACAAATTTTGTTAGGTTCCTAAAATATTAGTAGAAATAGACTAAGCATTAGAATAGACTAAGCATTAGGGTAGTTAAATGCTTTTTGTTTCAATATACATTAAAACATTAGTAGAAATAACGATATCCCCTAAAATTGCAAAACTGAGTGTTTGTTAGTTGAATCCAACATCTTGCTTGATGAAGATGATAGTTAGCTTAGTATCTTAGTCATTAGAGCAAGTTTAGTAGCTTGGTGTGCGCATTCTTAGTTTAAGAGTTGTTGTTGCCTAAATGCTAAGTGTTGTATCATCATCACATGCATGTAGAGAACGAGTTGGTGGAGATCATGACCATCGACGACCATGATTTCGAGGAGATCCTCGAGGAGTATGAGGAGCATATTCTCATGTTGGAGGAGGTCCTAGAGCCACCACTGACTGACTCAGCTGACACAGCACCTACCCAAGGCAAGCCCTAGTTCATAACCTCTATTTTATAATTCACCGTATATAAATGTGTTGTGCATTTATGTTATAGGAATTTTATGAAAACCACATGCATAGATACACCTGTCCTAAGAGTTTTACTAGTGTATGTTCAAGTAGATGCTATGCTTTGGTCATCAATAGCATGAGGAACCTGTTGTTGCTCATAATAGAGGATTATTATTACTCTCATAATAAAAATAATGAAACAAAAAATGGAGACAAGGTAGGGATATAGTATGGATATTGGTGGGTGTAACAGGTTGTGTCCGTGGCCAACGGGGCTTAGCTTGGTTACACTATTTTCCCTGCTCTTGTCGACTGAGGACCGTCTGTTGCTATGGATGGTAGTAAGATCACAGACTTATTATCCTAAGCACATACTTGCTTATGGGAGCGGAAAGGCTGGTTGCGCTCTTGTCGTGGGTTCTAGCTCTTTTCAGACCGACTGATTGGAGGTGGGGAAAGGTGGAGGTCTAAGCACCATACCGAGATCGGGTCTCAAGTGTGGGGGCTTAGAGTCCAAGTTTGGACGGGGACCTGGACCCCTTGATAGGAGTGGAGTAGGTTGGTCTCTTTTATGCCTGGGGTACAAGCCGGGCATGTGTTTTGGGGTACCTAACTAGGATACATTGATTCATGAATCACCATTTCTGTGAGACGGTATGATTTGGCTACGGTTTAGCACCATAGTAAGAACTGGAAGATGAAAGATAGTGAAATGGTTCTAATTGCTTACCCTTGCTTGAAAGTAGCACATGTTCTTACCTAGAATGGTTAGCTAATGAAGTAGTCATGACTGCTAAATAATTTTGATCTTAAGGACGTACTTCTAGTAATGTTTTTCACAAACAAAAAGAAAACAACAAATCCATATTACCTATCATATACTTAAGAGTCGGGAAACTATTCCCACTAGTCGGGTAAGTCTTGCGAGTACATTGTATACTCAGGGTTTATTTTACCCCTGTTGCAGGTGCAGCTTGAGGAGTAGCTCTTGTGTGGAGGATTCTTCTGGTGGACACAGACAGATACTTATATCATTTTCGCTAGATGTTTATTTTCATTCTGCTATTTAATTATCACACTCTAAACTCTGGTATTATAATAAATAATTTCCAAGAACTCTTGTTGTATGAAATGGACTAAGTATTGTAAGCTCATACTCATTATTAGATTCTGGATATAAAATGTGGATTGTTTTGAGTTCTTCCTTAGGGTGTGCTTGACGGAACTGTTCGATGTAGCTCACTTTCGAGGTGCTTAGTGTCTAGGGAAAGACGAGCGCCTCTGAAAGTATGTTATTTCGGGCGGTTCTGCCACAATTACCGCTTAGCGTAGCCGCTCGGGTCGGAGATGGTGACCGACCTGTTAGGTGGGCCGGTGTAGGTCCTAGGTGGCCAGTGCGGCCATAATATATCACCGCCGTCGCGCTGACGTGCACTGAGTCATCGGGGGTGCACACAGGGGAATTCCAGTAAAGTCAGGGGGTTAAGTGAGAATATTTGAGAGAAGGGGAAATAGTATTAGGGCTTAGGTGTGATTCGGAAGAAAATCGGTGACTCTTTTGCAAAAAAACGCTAGCGCGCATGGGCTCCCCGCCGCGGCCAGCGCTCGCTTGAGTCGCATCAGTGGGCCGCTATGCGCGCGCGCTGTGTCTCATGGGCCACGCGTTGTGGGCCATGCGGAGGATTCACTTTTCTTTTTCCTAGAAAATTAGTAATGGTTTTCTAATTTAATTTCTGAGATCATCTTTGGTAATTAATATAAAATAGTGTAGATGTTCAAAAATTATGAAACGAATTTTGTTAGGTTCCTAAAATTGTGATCTATCTGTTGGTATAATTAGTTTATACATATACATATTGATACTAGGAGCTATTAAATCGTTTGAGAATGCTTCATATTATTAAATTAATCATTGTAGGAATTTTTGTGGTAAATTGATGATAGATTTAGTCCTAAAATTTTTATAGTAGCTTCATTGTATTATTATGCGCTCACTGTAATTTTTATAGCCTTAGAATAGACTAAGCATTAGGGTAGTTAAATGCTGTTTGTTTCAATATACATTAAATCATTAGTAGAAATAAAGATATACCCTTAAATTGTAAAACTGAGTGTTTGTTAGTTGAACCCAACACATTGCTTGATGAAGATGATAGTTAGCTTAGTATCTTAGGCATTAGAGCTAGCTTAGTAGCTTGGTATGCGCATTCTTATTTTAAGAGTTGCTGTTGTCTAATGCTAGTTGCATCATCATCGCATGCATGTAGAGAACGAGTTGGTAGAGATAGTGACCACCAACGATCACGAGTTCAGGGAGAGTGTCGAGGAATACGAGGAGGAGATACTCTTGAGGGAGGAAGTCCTAGAGCCACCACTGACTGACTCAGCTAACACCACGTCTATCCAAGGCAAGCCCCGGTGCATAACATCTATTTTATAATTCACCATATATATATATGTTGTGCATTTATGTTACAGGAATTTTATGGAAACCACATGCATAGATATACCTATCCTAAGAGTCTTACTAGTGTAGGTTTTAGTAGATGCTATGCTTAGGTCATCGATAGCGTGAGTAACCTACCGTTACTCACAATAGGTAACTATTATAATTATTCTCATGATAAAATGATGAAAGGAAAAATGAAGACCGGGCAGGGATATGGTATGGGCATTGGTGGGTGTAATAGGCCGTGTCCCATGGTGTGGGGGATATGACCCCCGGTATCCACAAGACAAGACATGGGCCACACCATCAGTGGTGGCCAAACCCACAAGATCAAGGCGTGCACGGCACTGGTCGATGTGCATCGCAAGATATTATGTAGTACCAAATAGGATACTTTCCTTGTAACCCTACCCCTCTAGAGTATATAAGGAGAGGCAGGGGTCCCCTAGTCGACATCTACTACATCTCAATACAATACACCAAAGACACAAGATGTAGGGTATTACGTCTATCAGACGGCCCGAACCTGTCTAAATCGCTATCTCTACACCTTGTGTCACCTTCCGGTTCCTATCATGCGTACCTCCATCGATCAATCTACCTTCGTGGGATACCCCTTGGAGGACTATCGAGCATCTTTTATCGATAGTTGGCACCCACCATGGGGCTCGTGCGCGATGATCCCTGGCGAACCAGATGGTGTAACTCAAGATCAACATCCTTCGTGGCAACTCAACTGATCGTGTCGACATCCTTTGACAACCACGGCGCACGTCTTCATACATGGATTGACACCGCCAAGCTCTGACTATGTCCATCCTACTCCAATACGAGATCAACTTTGTTCTAGCCATCAAGCGAGCTGCCCGCATCACCAACCAGACAATGCCATACGACATCGATTAGACTTTCTATCTACCACTAATTCACGCTTTAATATTTTTCTAAATATTCTCTAATCTTCGTATACCGCCATGACATTTCTCTGAGTTGTTTTCTCTATGTTTGCTCTCCAAACAATTTTTCAAACCCCCGAACAGTCATGTTGACACTCGGATGTCCCTAGAGACGGTCCTATCTCTGGCTCCTCCCTACACGTGCACGAGCATCTGCCCTTTAGGTTATGGATGGTCGACAACGGCTCCTTAGCGACGCTTTGTTCTTCCTACACACACATGGGCTTCATGCTCTGCGTTATGGTTATGGGCTAGCTAGGGCTAGAGACTCAGCTACACACTAACTGGTCGGACGGTTTATATTAAATATAAATACATCTTCACACCAACTAATCGCTGAGCTGCATACGCTATTTCATCGCCATTGCTGATTTTTCTCTAGAGTTCATATATTTTTACATTATGTACTACTTGATCTACATATTTGTATTGCAGGATCATCGTCTAGGTGATCGGACCACTTGGTGCTCGAACTTCTCCACCGATCAACTGGTCGACCACTAGGTTCATGGACTTCATCGCCGACCAATTGATTGGACTATTCGCCAGTCGCTTCTACTCAATGCTCACTTTGCCACTGACCAGTTGATCAGACTCCTCAGTGCTCGGACATCACTGGCTACACCAGGGACTCCTCGGTGCTTAGACATCATTAGCTATGCCAAGGACTCCTCGGTGCTCGAACATCGCCAGCTATGTCGGGGCTCCTCGGTGCTCGAACATCGCCAACTACGTCGGGGACTCCTCGGTGCTTGGACATCGCCAGCTATGCCGGGGAGTGCTCGGTGCTCGTACATCACCAACTACGTCTGGGACTCCTCGGTGCTTGGATATCGCCAGCTATGCCGGGGAGTGCTCAGTGCTCGTACATCGCCAGCTACGCCAGGGACTCCTCGGTGCTCAGACATCACCAGCTATGCTAAGGACTCCTCGACACTCGAACATTGCCAACTATGATGGGACTCCTTGGTGCTCAGACATTGCTAGCTACGCTAGGGGCTCCTTGGTGCTCAGACATCGTTAGCTACGCCCATGACTCCTCGGTGCTCGGACATCGTCAGCTATGCCTAGGACTCCTCAGTGCTCAGACATCTCTAGCTATGCTAGGAACTCCTCAGTGTTTGGATTCTTCATTCAAGCATCACCAGCTAAGCTAAGGATTCCCTTGGTGGTTGAATCTTGCTATGTCTCATCGGTATGCTATCAAGCTGCTCCATGCTATTCGGATCAGGGTGCTGATCTTGGGTAGCATGTCTAGGGTCTTGATATGTGCATGTTAGGTGACATCGGCAAGCTTTCAGACTTCTTTTCTTTGACCCTGCTATAAGATTCATTCTTCATCTTCCAGCAGGCTCGGGGACTAAGTGGTTACACTTCACCTAGCGGTGAATGTAGTGCTTATTTCTTGATTTACCCTCCTTATTAATGGAGTCTAAGTGGCTACACTTCTCCTAATGTCAGGTTCATAAACTCAGGGTCCCTTAGGGACCGGCTTCCACACCAAGGCTCGACCCAAGCAGACAACACGTAACTCATGGGCTAGCCCAAGAGTCTAAAATGACAGACCGGAAGGGCAGTCCAGTCACCGACCGGAAGGTATAGCCAAAGAGGAACAGCGCCCACTCGTCGCCTACTTCGGCCCACCTCTCCGACCGAAGCGCTTGCTTCAGACTCTAGCCGCCTCCGGATGGCCTCTCCGATCGGAAGGCCTAGCCCAAGCACTACTTTTGACTCTGACCCCGTGTCTTCGACCGAGGTTCATAGGAACCCTACTCGCTGCTCTTCTTTGATTAGCACGACCAGAGCCGACTAGGGCCATCCGACCGGGGATGCCCGCTTAAAAAGGACCAGGGGACGAATGGAGAAAGCAAGCTAGGGCGTGCAAGTCAAACCATGATACCAGGGACCATACCCTATACGCCTGCATGAACAGTACTCTATAACCACCCTGACACAAACAATATTATAGGCACCGACATCTCCCTCTATAGTATTATGGGCGCTGTTATCTCCCATATGGTAAGGCCCCCCATATGCCTCTGGGCATCGATAGTGTTGTGGGCGCCGGGATTTATCATACTAGGTGAACATGGTGAAACTCCTCACATGCCTCTAGGCATCAAATAGTATTTGCAGGTACCGATGTATACCATTCCTAAAGAAGGCAACATGACCTCCCACATGCATCTAACATTCTATAGTGACATCAACAGTGTTGTAGAGGCCTACTATTATCTTGTACCCGCCGACATGGGCAACAAGGCTCAGTAGCATACGTACCCTCACCCTCTCACTTGTAAAGCCATCCCCTTTATCTATAAAAGGGGATGTGCCCCCTCCAACAAGAGGAGGGCCCCCTTTAAAAATAAGCACCAATCAAGTTCACTAGCTCACAACCGCAGAACCATCGAGTTTGGACCTCAAGCACACGCTTGAACACTTAACTCATTGCGTAGCTCCTGTCTCTCTCAACTCTTCCGACCAGAGTCGACCGGACCTCTCGTACACCCCTTCTTTCTCCTTCTCATTTATAACCCCACTGCAAACTTCGAGCACCTAGGCTCAGGAATAAAGTCACTAACCGACCCAAACTGGACGTAGGGCACGTCGCTTGAACCATTATAAACCCTGTGTCATTGAGTGCTAGGCCACCTCCGATCACAACATACGGCAAAACTACAAATATTTGCTAGTTGGTGACTTTCTGCACCGATACCTAAGTCGAAGAATTTTCATATTTTGAACTTGAGCTCCTTACATCCTTACTTGGGACACGCTACTCAGTGATAGTTCACAACTGCTCGACGATGGTTCAAACTACTTAGCGATGGTTCACGCTACTCGATGACGGTTTATAGCTGCTCGACGATGGTTCACGCTGCTCGACGATAGTTCATAGCTGTTCGGCGATGGTTCACAGCTGCTCAACAACTCATCACAGTGGCCGAACCATGAGTTTGGCTGCTCGGCTTTGTTCGCACCTATTCAGACAAGCTCAAGATGGCGTTACACAATGGATACAAGGTGCTCGAGGACTAGCTGTGGAGGATGCGACCTCCAGTCCTAGCCCATAAGATCAAGGCATGCATGGCACTGGTCGATGTGCACCTCAAGATATTGTATAGTACCAAATAGGATACTTTCCTTGTAACCCTACCCCTCTAGAGTATATAAGGAGAGGCAGGGGTCCCTTAGTCGATAGCTACTACATCTCAATACAATACACCAAAGACATAGGACATAGGGTATTACGTCGATCAGACAACCCGAACCTGTCTAAATCATTGTCTCTGCGCCTTGTGTCACCATTCGGTTCCTATCACATGCACCTCCACCGGTCAATCTACCTTCATGGGATACCCCTTGGAGGACTACCGAGCATCTTTTGTCGACACGCGGCCAATGGGGCTTAGCTTTGTTACACTATTTTCCCTGCCCATGTCGATTGAGGATCGTCCATTGCTGTGGATGGTAGTCAGGTCACATACTTATTATCCTAAGCACATACTTGCTTATGGGAGCGGGAAAGCTCATTGCGCTCTTGTCGTGGGTTCTAGCTCTGTCTAGACTGACTGATTAGAGGCAGGGAAGGTGAACATCTAAGCACCATACCGATTTTGGATCTCAAGTGTGAGGGCTTAGAGTCTAAGTTTGGACAGGGACCTAGACCCCTCGATAGGAGTGGAGTGGGTTGGTCTCTTTTGTGCCTGGGGTACAAGCAGGGCGTGTGTTTCGGGGTACCTAGCTAGGATATATTGGTTAGCGAATCATCGTTTTTGTGAGACGGTATGACTTGGCTATGATCTAGCACCGTAGTAAGAACTAGAAGAGAAAAGATGGTGAAATGATTCTAATTGCTCAACCCTTGCTTGAAAGTAGAACATGTGGTTACCTAGAATGGTTAGCTAATGAAGTAATCATGATTGCCAATAAAACTTGACTTAAGGACTTACTATTAGTAATCTTTTTCGCAAACAAAAAGAAAATAGCAAACCATACTACCTATCATATCCTTGAGAGTCGAGAAGATATTTCCACTAGTCGGGTAAGTCTTGCGAGTACATTGTGTACTCAAGGTTTATTTTACCCTATTGCAGGTGCAGCTTGAGGAGTTAGCTCTTATATGGAGGATTCTTCTGGTGGGCATGGATCCTTGTATCGTTTTCGCTAGATGTTCATTTTAATTCCGTTATTTAATTATCGCACTCTGAACTTTGGTATTGTAATAAATAATTTCTAAGAACTCTTTGTTATATGAAATCGACTAAGTATTGTAAACTCGTACTCATTATTAGATCCTAGATGTAAATCATGGATTGTTTCGAGTTCTCTAGTGGGGTGTGCTCGACAGAATGGTCTGATGTAGCTCACTTTCAAGGTGCTTAGTGTCTAGTGGAAGATGAACACCTCCAAAAGTGTACTAATTTGAGCGGTTCTGCCACAATTGCCACTTTGAGGTCATCAAAAAGTTGATTGGTCTGCAGAATTACAAACAAACTGCTTGAGTCTGAGTATGGCTGTCAGTGGCTTAGTCATGACTCCATAGTTTTTGAGAAACTTTCTGTAGTAGCCTGTTAAACCTAGAAAGGCTCTTTAACTCAGTCATTGTTGTAGGCACATGCCAATTTAGCATATCTGTTATCTTATTAGGATCCATGGATACCCCTCTAGAAGATATGATGTGGCCGAGGTACTCTAAACTATCCTTAGCAAATGTGCACTTGGATGCCTTCAAATAGAGTTGGTGCTTCCTTAAAGTATCCAGTACTTATGTTAGATGCTCAGTATGTTGCTTTAGGGAAGTACTATATATTAGAATGTCATCTAAGAAAACCAAAACAAACTTTCTCAGAAAAGGTTATAGAATTTGGTTCATGACACATTGAAATGTGGCTGGTGCATTTGTCAAGCCAAAAGGCATAACTTTGAACTAATAATGGCCTTGATGTGTCTTAAAGGCAGTTTTGTGCTCATCCTCAGGTAGCATTCTAATTTGATGGTATCCTGACCTCATGTCTAACTTTGTGAACACCTTTGCTCCTGAAGTTAATCCAAGATTTCTTCAATTACATGCATTGGGAATCTATTTTTGATTGTGATGTCATTTAACTTTCTGTAGTCAACACAAAATCTCCAAGATGCATCTTTCTTCTTAACTAGGAGCATTGGAGAGGCAAAAGGGTTGTGGCTATGAATAATGAGGCATGCTTGTAACAGCTTCCACGCCTGCTGTTCTATGTCTATTTTGTGGATTGGAGAATAGTGGTAAGGTCTTGAGTTGATTGGTATGGAACTAGGAATAAGTGGGATGGCATGGTCATAACTTCTCTGAGGTGGAATCAGTGAAAACATCTTTATATACTACCAAGACATGTTGAATGTCTTCTAGGAGGTGATTGGTCTCTAGGACTATGGTGGGAGAATGCTCTGGCGTGTGGTCCAGCAGAACAAAGGCCCAAATATCATTGCCTTTAGTTGAATTATACACTTTGGTGGCTGAAATAGAAGATAGTTGAGGAGGTGGTGGAAGAAGGCCTTAAAGTTTAATGGTTATGCCTTGTTCAGAAAACTTTAGAGTCTTGTTCTTCCAATCACATTCCATAGGACTGTGTGCTTGGAGCTAGTCACATCCTAAGATGGCATCATAGGGTTGCATCTCTAGTACCACCATGTTAGTGGAGAAGCTTCAAGCAGCTAGTATGGTCTTCACTAGATAGTGCATTCAGAGACAATTGACAAAACTCTTCATGTAGTTGATCTTCTACTACCAATCCATTCAGAACATCATCTAAGAGTTCCCTACCTAGGTCATTGAGCACAATACACTAACTTATGATTTGTGTCTCTTGGAGCAGACCTCAATGTGTCCTGGCACAAATTTCTCACCACAATAGAAACATAGGCCATTTGCTTTGTGATAATCCCATAATTGTTAGTCCTTCCACAAGGTAGATGTTTGTTGGAGTGGTTTGTAATTGGCCTTTTGTGGTGCATAAGGCCTGATCTGATTATTTGCCTAGTTGTATCTTGTTTTGTTTCTTTCTATCATACCTTGCTGAATCTAGGCAACGGTTGACGCTTTCTGCTCTGTTTGTGGCATTTGAGGCTCCACTATACCCCTGATCTCCTCCTTAAGCCCTCTGATGTATTGTGGTATGAAAACAGCTCATCATAGTTAGAGTTGTGCTTGGTAATATCATATTGTAGAGCTTGAAACTAGGAAGTGTAATCTTCAACTGTCCTAGTCTGTTTGAGGTCCAGCAAGGCATTCATGGCAGTTCTGAAATCATCAGATCCAAACTCCTCTTCTACCACTGAACAGAAATGGTCCCAATTCTTGAAGGTATGGTTTTGTTTGTAGGCCTGGTACCACTTAGCAGCATTCCCTTGAAAATGGAGATGTGCTGTAGTGATCCACATACCCTTTGGAAGTTGATACAACTCAAAGTAGCTTAGGCAATTATCTTTCTAGATTTTTGGATTTTGACCATCAAACTTTGGGAATTGCATCTTTGGCATAGATTGGGATGGCAAAGCAGTCTTCGTGTCATGTTTGGGAGGTGGCTTCTTGTTCTTGGATGATTTAGTTTTGTGAATGCCCTTATTTTTGGCAAACACATTCTCAGAGTGTACCTGCTCATCAAAGATGATAGATACTGAGGAGTCATCTTCAAAAGGGCCGTCATTGTCAAACTTTCTCATCGTGAGTTGAGCTACCACTGCACCATTAGCCTTCACTTGTTGAGCTATCAAGTGTTGCTTGGCTATGTAGTGGTCCATGGCTTGTGCTCAGATGTCCATTTGAGTTTTGATTTGTTGCTAGACTTCTCCAATGTCATTGACTCTAGTGAACAACATATCAAACTGCTCCATGACCTGATCCCACCATGTCTTCCCCTCTTTAATATTCTTCGACATGTTGTCCAGGAGGAGCTGAGTCTGCTTTGAAGGTTTTATTGGAGACATGATGAAGGATGTGAATTAGACTGAGGCACTATGTGAACAAACAACTAGTTTGGACTATTCCTCCTCGTGTTACTGTCTGTCACTATCATCGTCGCCTGGGAGTGAGGCTGAACCGAGGAATTTTACATCGGAACAAGCGTCCCACAACCCAAGTTCTAGGACACTCCCCTACCAACACCACCACACCAATTGGAATGAACCAACTATGGAATTTTACACAAGAACAAGTGTCTTGCAACCCTCGTCGTTCACCCAAACATGCTAACTGAAGGAAAAGGAGCAGAATTGGGTAACTCACTAATGTTCTTGCTGCCGAATCAAAGTTGTTGGTGTAGTCCCCCAGTCATTTGTCGAGCCATAGATGACACAGATCCAAGGAGGTGGATGGTGGTTTGGGGAGAGTGGAGGGTGGATGTGTTGGTGCTCAAGCTTGGTGACACCGACGCTGCTGCTGACCTAGTTCCACCAAAGGAGGGACCTATGGGACCTCACGTCGAACACCTTATGGGTGCTGATAGAGATCACTAGCGCATTAGAATTACGAACTATGATCTAAGTGAATGGCTTTGGGCGATTACCGAGGGGTGGTTGAGCACCATTGTAGTGATGGTGGTGGTGATGATGATGGCCCATCGGATCCGTACCTAAAGGTCATCGGAGTTGGGGTAGAAGCGGTGATGAGGGGCAACGAGCGCCTACCACCCACGCCAAGGATAGAACGCCTCTGATACCACTTGTCACCCCTAGCCGCCGGTGGATCACTATCAATGTGAGCTCACGAGTGGATACAAGACAATGACACTGGCAGGGCAAACCCTACTGCCTTGGCGACTTAGATTTCTAGATAATAGAGTTGTTGCCAGATACAGCATAGGTTCACGCACTTATGTGCCGATACAGACACTGGCCACTTGGCCCCACAATTTAGAACAAGAATGTAAATGTAATATGACAAATGCATAAGCTACCAAGGAATATGTCTTCTTCTCCAGGTCACCCCCATTAGTGATGATCGTTGGGTGTGATAGGAGGAGAGGCTCGAGCAGCGCCACCACGCCATGGCCCTATGCTAGGAGGGGTTCACCTTGTTGGATCTTAAGGATGCGACGACGGTGGTGACCTTGCCTACATTGGGCTAACCTCCACAACCGGCATCTCATGTGCCACCGTGTCGCCATGGCCCTGAGTGGGAAGGAAAGGGAGAAGTTGTGAGATAGAGAGGGGACCTCGCCTCACTAGAACCTAGGGATGCACGGCGACGGCGTGCTCACCTGCGCTAGGCCATGCTCCGTCGGCTGCCGCCATCTGCCGAGAGGAGAGAGAAGAGAGAAGAAATTAGGGGATGGGAGAAGACTGGTAGGGGTGCGACTATGCGGGTGATAGGATAAGGTTGGGTGAAATTTTTTTAGCTCACGCGCCTATCGCTTCCCTTCGGCGCCATGTTTTTCGCCATCCCTCTCTTATGTGTGGGCCATACTGAGGACGGGAGCCCACGAGTCTTCAATTTTTGGGGGCGCAGGCTACGTCCCTGATGGTGTGGTCCTCTTCTATCTCGGTTTACAACAAATGTAGGGAAAGAGAGAGCGTCCATGATGAAAGTTTTCCAGCCGAGGGGAGAGCTCCTGGTCGTGGGGAAAGAAGTGATCTGGGCTAGTGATATCTCTGTTTGAAACCCTTCGCTACTAGCCATACCTTATATCTGTCAATTTTCCAATCTGACCGCCTCTTGATTTTGTAGACCCATTTGCAATCTATTACTCCCACCATACTGGTAATTAAGATTGTTTTAGATAGCATTTAACATACCAAGAAGTGATTAATTAAGGTGTATTTTCCTCTATTTACCCTTATTAAATAGGGTTGCGGGTTCTCCCATGCAACAAATGTTTCACAGCTAGATTGGTTAGTGCGTTGTGCCCCACGGGAGGAGGTGCACAGTTTGATCACTTGTAGGCGCAATTTTTTTTTGGCTTGATTGACCCGTGATTTTACATGGCACTATGTTTGGGCCCGCGCTGGATTTTTTCCTTTGCGCTTGCATGTTCCCTTGTTTTTTTGCCGTGCTTGCGTTGGCGCGATTTTTGCCATGAATTTTGGATGGCTCCGCATGTGTTTTGCCGAGACATCGTCCGCCGCAACAGAGTCCGGCTCGACGGACGAGTGGATGACTTCGGCATGACAGCCTCTGCTAAGACGTCGTTCGACCCGATGCTCTGCTATGAGTTGAGTCCTGGTTGACCCTCCGACAACCGACGACGCCGACCGTCGCTGAGTTCGGCGTGAGCTCCTCCTGCACGACCTTCGATGCGACTAAGTCTGACATGATCTTGACGTCGTCCTCCATGTCAAGAATGAGCTAAGCAAGCACTTCCTGGCCTCCATGCGTGCAGCGAGCAGCGACAACCAAAGCGGCGCTATTTACTCCCGTGAATGAATGAAGGGAAGGCAACCGAAGAGTCCAGGGGCATTCACATCCAAAACCACATAAACAAACCTAAAGCGACTTCAATTACGCAAACAACGCCGAAGGCTAAAATGACTTCCTTTACCGATGCGGAGGGAGTACATTTTTTTCCTTTCTAAGGTGGTACAAGATGCCAAGTTTTATTTTTGTGCAATGCAGAGAATTCAACATCCATAGCATGTTTACAATTTTTATCAGCTAAAGCATATTGTAGATTAAGCGGACCTTATGAAGTAGTTGCTAGCTGACCATAGCGAATTATACCTTCAGTGTAAACCTTGGGCTTTTCGGATACCTTGTTGAAGGCGGGTCACAAGTCGTTGAGGCGGCATAGGGAGAGGCGTAGGAGCGGGCGACAAAGGGGATTCAGGCGTGGGCGGTGTGGTCGATGTAGGAGATCCGGCGCCCTACGAACCTATAGCTCCAGCCATAGAAGATCTGAGCGCCAGGGCTGAGGAAGATGCAGCAACCCTGTTACGCCCATCCTCGGAGCTGAGTGGGATGGAGCCATGCCAGTTGTTGCATGCGTAGTGGCGGAGCGGGGTGTCAACATGAAGACAGCTGGTGCAGTCACCGACGGGTGCAGATCCAAGGAGGATCCAAGAGCAGGAGGCATAGGTGATGCAGGTGGATCAGTGTCTGGATCTGTGCTTGTCCCTATCGAAAAAGGAAGGTGTGCTGGGAACATAAAATGACCACTAGGAATTGTAGGAGCTGTGTCATTGGAAGCCAAATTTTCGCTAGATCCTGCATACTCAGGAGAGGGGTTAGTGCATAGGGAACCATTATCAAATGAGCCAGAAGAATTGTTGTCCCAAAACATGATGAAGGATTAAGCAAGGTGGATGGAAGGAGAAGGATCTCGGATCTAAGACGAGCTCCGGCATTGGGGTGGAGGTGGGCAAAGGGATACACATTCTCATCAAAGACAACATCACGAGAGATATATATGTGACCTTCAGCAATGTCTAGGCACTTGAACCCTTTATGCATATTGCTATAGCCTAAGAAGACACATTGCTTAGAATGAAATTGAAGCTTGCGTGAGTTGTACAGACGAAGATTAGGCCAGCATGCACATCCAAAAGTGCGAAGAGTCAAGTATTTGGGTGTTTGGTGAAACAGACGCTCTAGGGGAGTTTGGCCATGGATGACTTTGTTGGGGAGACGATTTATTAGATAGGTGGCGGTGATGAAAGCTTCATCCCAAAACTTTAGGGGCATAGAGGCATGAGCGAGTAGCAACAAGCCTACTTCAACAATATGGCAATGTTTGCGTTCAACGGAGCCATTTTGTTGGTGAGCATAGGGACACGAAACATGATGAGAGATCCCAATGCGTTGAAAGAAAGCATTCAACTTTTGATATTCCCCTCCCCAATTGGTTTGAATGGCTAAAATTTTTCTATCAAACTGACATTCAACCATGGCTTGAAATTCATGAAATTTTTGAAAAAAAAAACTCAGATTTGTGGTGCAACAAATAGATCCACGTAAATTTACTAAAATCATCAATGAAGCTGACATAAAAAGTGTTCTTGCCAGTAGAGGTTGGCGCTAGGACCCATACATCGGAAAACACAAGTTCTAGAGGACTCGATGAAACACTGGTTGATTTTCGGATATGGTAGATGGTGGCTCTCGCCTTTCTAACAAGCATCACACACAATATCTTTATTGGACTCAAAAACAAAGGGAATGTGATTCTTGCTAAGAACCTGATCTACTACAGCAAACGTTGGATGACCAAGACAGCTATGCCACCTAGATGAGGAAGACTTGATGGCTCCATACGTTGTTTTATTTGGGGGCGGGCTAGACTTCAACGGGTAGAGGCCACCTTCACAGTTGCCTCTAAGGAGTGGCCTCTTCGTTGCCTGATCCTTGACAACAAAATAATAAGGGTGAAATTCAATGAACGCATGATTATTAGATGTGAGTCGATGAACAAAGGCAAGATTTTTACTAGCTTTAGGGACATAAAGGACGTTGTTTAGAAGAAGATCTTGTTTAGGGGTACGAATAAAACTTGGACCAATTTAATTGATTCTCATACGTGTGCCATTGGCGGCATGCACCTAGTCGGTGTCGTGGTACTTGTCTCATATGGTGAGTTTCTCCAACTCGATGGTGATGTGGTCGGTAGCCCCGGTATCGACATACCAGTTTGTGTCCACGCCGTAGGAAGTGGTGGCTGCCAAGGCAAACCGGTTCTCTGGCGGTCCGCAGAAGGACGCATCAAACCTCTTGTAGTAGCGTAGGATGGTGTGGCCTTCCTTGCCACACAATTGGTATGTGGGGAGGTCGGCGTTGGGGTGGTGGTGCGGTTGATGACGACCTCCATTGCCGCTGCCGTTCCCATGACCACGACCACGGCCACGGGCAGCACCGTCGCCATAGTTGCCGCGACCACCTCCTCCACGGCCACCACGGGTGACCGAGTTTGCCGAAGAGCCAGAACCACCATGCAGCAGATCCATCCGCTGCTCCTAGATAACAAGCTGGGTGTAGAGTTCGCCCAGGGACAGCGGCTCCACGCGCGCTGCCATGGCGGAGACGACAGGGTTGTAGTCGACGTCGAGGCCGATGAGGATGTAGGAAGCAACCTCCTCATCTTCCAGTTTCTTTCCTGCAGCCGCCATGCCATCCGCTAGGGATTTCACGTGGCTGAAGTACTCGGCGATGGTGGATGAGCCTTTCTGCGCGGTGGCGAGGGCCATCCGCGTGTTGATGAGACTGCGCGATTGGGAAGTGCACATATCTTTGATGGCCTTCCATATTTCTGCCGCGGAGGTGTAGGTGGAGACCTGAATCATGATCTCCCTGGAGACTGAGGTAAACAGGTAATTAAGTACCTATTGATTCTTGGCAAACCAAGTTTCATACTCGGGGTTGGGGATCAGGTCCGTCGGTTTGTTAGCGCTCTTGGGGATTTCCTTCGCCGGCACTGGAGCATCGGTGTTGATGAAGTGGGCGACCTGTACGCCGCACAGAGCCGTGGTGACCTGCGCCTTCCACAGGATGTAGTTGTTCTTTCCCAACTTCTTTGTGACACGACACCCTATGGGGAGTGGAGCACTAGCGGTGGAAGACGACGCCATGAACTAGGTGGAAGAACGTGGCTCTGAGTATTTTTACACTATTTATAACCAAATTCATAATATTTTTAATAAAAATGAGTAAAAATCGATATTTTTTGTGCTATAAATTTAAATATTTATATAGGTATTAAACAAAGTCTACTGTGCTTTTGTGTGTGCGTGTGTGTGTGTGGGTGGGGTGGGGGGGGGGGGGGGGGGGGTGTTTCATTATGCAACGTAAAATGCGACAGAGTTTCAGCAGCCTGCAGCTACACTACACCGTATGGTATGCCTACATTATTGAGTGAAGAAAACGGTTGTACTTTACAGACAAATACGACGCGAAGATTCGGGTAAACATAAAGGAAACGCCAAATGTAAACTTTGGACGTTATCGCAATCTGGCCCATGTTGTTGCCTCATCACTTCAGCTGCTTGTGGTCCATGTGGAAACTCCATATGACGATAACGATGACTGCCAGATTAAAGGAGTAATGGATCATTGAAACTTCAGGCAGACATGGGCACTGACGGCTGTGCTGTTGCCTCTTCGTAGTGGCATGAACTTTGGATCAAAACTAATGCCCCACGACGTCATCATTTCCTGACTGGCGTTGACTCAAACTAGCCCCCCGGTCAAAGGATTAGCATGTCCAGATCAGAGGAGGACCGCTGAACTCAAGGATCAATTTTTGTAGCGAAGTCTGGGAAAGCGCATGGACAAAATCCCTAACCGGTTTAGCCGGTTTCGGTAGATTCACCGTGGAAACCTACGAATGCGTCCAAGAGGAACTCTGTGGGGACAAGCTCACACTGGTGTAGTGTGCTCTAGACTCTGCAGGCCAGCTAGGACGCCCTCTCACACTATGGAGACGAGAGAAAAACATGTGAGGTTGGAAAAGTAAGGTAGAAGAAGATAAAAAGATATATTTAATAAAGCTAGAACATTTATTGTGAAACTGGAATAATTTTATTATGAAGATAGAAGAATATGTTTTATAGAACAACCCACAGGTATTTTGAGAATATTTTCTCATTTAAGGTGGAACGTTTTTCTTGAGCATTTGGAAACCTAAAACATGCTTTTATTTGCAGATTATTTTAAAAAGTCAAATATGTAGGTTGAAATAGCTAAGTTAAATAAAAATTATGATACATCAAGTTTTTTCTCGATTTATTCCATAAATTATTGACATCATTCTTTTCAATGGTAGAAAACATGTTCAAATGTCATATGTGTTAACTTCGTCAATCTCAAGATCTACCGACTTAGCTTTTTTTTAGGTGCTCATGGAAACTTGGATAGAGGGTATCCGTGCGTGTGTTCATAAAATAAAGATGATTTTATACACATGTGTGAACGTTGTGATCAGTGGCGGACCCAGGATTTTACCTCTGGGTATGCGCCGCAAAAAAAATTCTAATACAATTCGGTAAACTATTTACAATTCGGTAAAACCATATTATAATTCATTAAAACCGGTTACATTAAATAACATAATAAGATTTAAATTCAAATATTAAGCTACGAACGATGCCAAATCTTGATATAAATTGTTCAAATGAAATACAAATACTTCAAAATATAGCAACAAGAGAGACTTACAATATTACTTGTTTATCCGCCGCTTTCTCAATAACATGAATGTCTCAATTATATCATCTTCATCAACTTGGAAGAAAATATCCCGCTCAATAAATGTGACTAGACAATCATCCAAAACAGTATCACCTATCATATTCCTTGTCTTTGTTTTCACTATAACCAATGCAGAAAATACCCTTTCAACACTCGCAGTTGCCACCGGTAAAAGCAATATCAATTTGAGAAGCAAGTACACCATATCATACACTTTGTGCCTCTTTGTTTCAACAAGCTTAACTGAGAGATCAACAATATTGTTTAGACCTTGGAAGCTAGCATCTTGTCGCATGTCATCAATATAATTATCAAGTTGCAATTCAAGTTTTAACAAATCATTGTTGGAGAAGTCCTTAGGATAAAATTCAGCCAATCTACGTACCTTCCGTGCATCAAAAGAAGCAAAGGAGTTAGAAGGACTGAAGGCTGCCATACAAGAGAGTAGCTCCATATTGATCTCATCAAACCGATTATCAAGCTCTTGACTAATTTGATCAATGACACCAATGTATACTTCTCTTCTGAAATGGTCATCATTTGTTTGGTTTCGGGCACGGGCATACCGCGCTGATTTTCCATAAGGCACATAAGCACCATCCATAGCAGGAACTTCAACACCATGTTTAATACAAAAAGAAGTGACCTTCTGAAGAAAATTATCCCAACCATCAGATCTCAACTCCTGCATTCTGCTCTTTGCCACATTAACAAGTGAGATTGCATTAAGAATATCTTGATCCTTTCTCTGCAAGCACTCGGATAACTCATTTGTGTATCCAAGAATAACATACATTAAGTGCACAAAGAAAACAAACTCAAAGATTTCAAATGCTCCAAGCACAAAATGTATCTTTGTCCAATCTTCCATATAAGCAATATCAGCACCAAGTTCAATGAGCACATCATGGATTGAGGAATATAGTGATGATGCTACATATAGTTTTGTAATGAGAGCCCCATCGAGTGTCACCAGGCCTAGGCAAACCCATCTCTTTATTTAATCCCCTCCCTATTTCAAGCTCACCACACTCTAGTGCTTTCTTAGCATTCTCAAGCATTGCATTTCGAAGCATATTGTGACGCTTGCAAGAAACCCTAACAATGTTCAACAAGATAGATACTTGATCAAAAAAAGTCTTGCAGTCAGTATTTCCCTTGGCAACAGCGACAAGAACTAGTTGGAGTTGATGTGCAAAGCAATGAATATAATAAGCAGAAGGTGATTCTTGCATGATTAAAGTTTTGAGCCCTTTAATTTCTCCTTTCATATTACTAGCCCCATCATAACCTTGGCCTCTAATTTGCTGCAGACTCAATCCATTAATAACAAGTAAACCTTCAATTGCTTTCTTAAGTGACAAAGAGGTAGTATTATCTACATGAACAACTCCAATGAAGTGCTCATATGGCCTTCCAAGTTTATCAACATAACGCAAGCAAAGAGCTAGTTGTTCTTTATGTGATATATCACTAGACTCATCAGCTAGAATTGCATAGGGCTCATCACCAAGTTCCCCAATTATTTTCTTTCTAGTTTCTATGGCACAACAATGAATAATTTCCTTTTGTATGTTTGGGCTAGTCAAAGTGCAATTACCTGGTGCATTGTTCAAGACATACTTATTCACTTCTTCACTATTTCCTGCAAGAAACTTCAAAAGTTCAATGAAGTTGCCTCTATTGCTAGACTCTTCACTTTCATCATGTCCACGGAATGCCAATCCTTGACGCAAAAGAAACTTGATACATCTAAGTGAATATGTCAATCTTTTCTTGTAAAGACGAAGCTCCTCCTCACTCCACTTGTCAATGTGATAATCAGTTGCAACCTTGGGATTAATAAAACCAATGTACCTCTCTTGAGCTGTTTTATGTGCCCTAGAACCACAATGTTTAAGAAGTGTTGTGTTTCCTATATTCCAATTATTCCATCCATCAACCACAAAAGTATTTGACCCACTGTCCTTCTTGAACAAGTAGCATATGAAGCAAAATGCAGAATCCTTCTTGACACTATATTCAAGCCACTCATAATTATACAACCATTGTATACTGAATCGACAAGGTAAACCTCCAATGTTTCGGTATGGAAAATCATATATATAAGGTTTGCAAGCACCTTTAGTAATATATGCTCTATGGATTGCATCTTGATCATTAACATGATAATTTTCAATGGGTAGCCTTTCACTTGGATCATATGGAAGACGATTGATGTCATACACCGGCGGCTTTGATGCGGGGGGTGGCGGTGATGCTAGCGGGGGCGAGGGCAAAGGATCTGCAATTTCTTCAACTTATACTCTATCTTCTTCTTGATTGTGCTCTTCCACAATACTTTGATCCAGAGCCAGAGGTGGGTCAGGGTTCAAAGCAACAACAGCCGCCTTCTTTGCTACATTCTGAAAAAGCGATCGAATGTCTCCGTTTCTCTTCATAATTCATCTATTCAAGAGTTCTAAAAATTTTAAAAAAACTCACCAATTAGCAAAACTAATGAACGGACGCCTGGAACTGAGGAAGGGTGGAGACTGGAGAACTGGAGATGGACGGGGAGGAACGAGGATCACGATCACCTGTCACCTGATCGCCGATCGGCTGCCTGGTGCCGCAATGCCGATCCGCGAAGGCCGAAGGGCGATGGCGGCGTCCGCGACAGGCTCGCGGCGAGAACGCTCCGCGGCCGCGAGCGGAGTCTGGCGATCCGACTCCCTCCCGAGTCTCGGCCTCCCTAGACAGTTCGACGTGTGCCGATCCAACTCCCCCTATGAGCTGGGCCGGCCCATCGAGCACGAGCGCGCATTTACGCCGTACTCACGTACTACGAACGTCGAACGGACGCCGCACTCACGTACTATGAACAGGATGACTTGTTTTTTTTTCTATTATGTTTGACTGACGGGCGGGCCACAGGGTGGTCGGTGGACCACCCAGACCACCCACGGGATCCGCCACTGGTTGTGATTTACCAAAAAAAATGTTAGAAGAAATCTTCCATTTTAAATTGTGAGACGTTTTGGTTTTTCTGGATACATTGTTTTATCATGTATCTCGAGATACTGTAAATATAATGCATAATAAAATCTATGTACTTAGGAAAGCTCAAACGATCTTATAATATGAAATGGAGGAGTATATAAAAATATATAAAACTACTCCAACTACAAAGAAAATTGGTTGATTCTTTCCCACGAGCTGGGCTGCTCCATTGCTTCCTGATGGGCCTACATGGGCTGGCCGATCTCCTGCTGTCTGCTGGAGTCGCCAACCGATCTCATCGTTCCCCCTCCCCTCCCCTCCCTCTCGCTCTCTCGTAGCTTCTTCCCTGCGGCGACGGCTGGGCGAGCAGCCGCCCTCTTCGTCGGGCCATTCAACGGCGACGAGCATCCACCTGGTATGCTCTCCCCTTTCCTTCTCTTCCCTTGCTGCAGTGCGAAACCGTGCACCTCAAACCCTAACGTAAGCAATTTGTATCCGGATCCGGATCTGACCCGATTACATGAATATACGTACACTAACTTCGATTTTGTTGCATAAAGTTATCGGTTCTACGTATGCACACGCATGTCCTATGCTGGATCCGCCACTGAGTTCCTAGAGCTGATGGGCTATGGATCAATCCCTCCCTTCTCTGCATTGCTAGAGAGGCTGACAGAGGATGTGCATAGATCCCGATCAAAGTATGATTAATGTTTGGTAAATTGCATCCACCAGTATTGGTTAGATTCGATTATGCATACAGTGTGAATCTCTTTGCTCGGAGGATTATGGATCATACTGCTGTGTTTGTCATAGGTCAATATGATCTGGGAATGAACTGTTTTGGGTACTATAAGTGGGGGAAAAGGGGAATGGGTGGTTCTGCGCTTGCATTAGATTGATGTTATCTTCGAAGACATTTTGTCTCTGCAGTGAGAAATATTTAGGTGGTATTGCTGAGTCTTCTGAGCACTACATATATAGGTTGCATTTGTGCAGTTTTTAGGTATACCAGTATATTTTACAGCCACATTCTATGGTAAAAGGGTTTAGGTTTAAACAATGGGTATTTCTTGTATGTGCATCGTCACCTGTGTTACCTGAATAGGCAGTACTGTTAATGAATGTGGGAGCCCTTAGGATTATAGGTATGGTGTTTTGCAACGAACACATATTACTCAATGACTGTAGCATCTCTTGTAAACGACACGGATAGTTTTTTTTGTTGGTTTCATGTTTTTTTTTACCTGTTGTTATTTTGGCTGATGACACGATATTGCTTAAAAATTGGCATGTGATGTGCAGTGGCATAAATAAAGTGGAACTTATTCTGAGCACCCATTTTATGTTTTTCATTGCAGCTCTGTAGGTTTTTTGTACTATACTTTCTAGTGGTTCTGGCCTTCTTGACACAATGGTGAAGCTGACAATGATAGCTCGTGTCACTGATGGCCTTCCACTGGCAGAAGGGTTGGATGATGGGCGAGATCAGAAGGATGCTGATTTCTACAAGCAGCAAGCTAAACTTCTTTTCAAGAACTTGTCAAAAGGGCATCACGAAGCTTCACGGATGTCAATTGAGACAGGGCCCTACTATTTCCAGTATCCTTGTGCCATTTATGGTCCTTTTATATATATATATATATATATTTTCTGAACTAGGCTTGCATATTTGTATTTGATTTATATATGATGCATTGATGTGCATCAAGCCATTGCATAGTTGTTTTTATATTTTTATGATGAGTGATGACTAATATATTGTATATCAGCATAAATAGAAATGGAGAACTGACTGCATGATTCCCTGCAATGGCTTCAGAATGGCTATATTAACAAGACTATCTACACCATTTTTCTCATTAGTGGTTTATTTTATTTTCCGTTTTCATCATTCATTGCTTAATAAACATTATAAAAAGGCACCAATCAGCACTCAGCAATCATGCTTGTGGTTTAACCCCTCCTGTTCTTATCATTTTGTGATAGTCTTGTTGTGCCTTGATTCAAATGTATAGCTACATCATTGAGGGCCGAGTATGTTATCTGACTATGTGTGACCGCTCTTATCCGAAGAAACTTGCATTCCAGTACCTAGAAGATCTGAAAAATGAATTTGAGAGGGTCAATGGCAACCAAATTGAAACTGCTGCAAGGCCATATGCTTTTATCAAGTTTGGTATGGTTCCTGAGTTCACTTGACAGCATTGTTTTTGTTTATCATTTCAAATTCTACTGCTTTACAACTTATGCGTCTTCTGTTTAGATACATTCATCCAGAAGACTAAGAAACTGTATTTGGATACAAGAACTCAAAGAAACCTCGCAAAACTGAATGATGAACTCTATGAGGTGCATCAAATTATGACTCGCAATGTTCAAGAGGTTCTTGGTGTTGGTGAAAAGCTAGACCGTAAGATCTCATTCATTTTCTGCCAGCATTTCATTATTTGCATGTTATTAAACTGCTATACTTGTTTGTGACATGAATCCAAAGATTAAATTATTAGTATAACCAAGGTGCTTTTTCTTTAAAATGGCCTTCTCTTCTTTTCCTTATAGGAAGTATATTTACCCTATTGCCTTTTTCAAGTTCTTAGCATTCTTGAACTGCCATTTTCTGATGGTTCCCACTTGTATTTCATCTTTTCACCGCATTGCATAAGTTTGTCTGCATTAATAACAACTACTTTAATTCTATGCATTTATGCAGAGGTCAGTGAAATGTCAAGCAGGTTGACTTCTGATACAAGAATATACGCACATAAGGCAAAGGACCTCAACCGGCAGGTATCCACATGCTTAATTGCATAAAATTCATGGTTTACATTTGCCAGATGGGCTGAGTTGAATTCTCCATCAATCTAGATGGAATATCAGATCCATACAGTGCTTGTTGGATAGTAGTAGTATCGTGCTAGTCTTATTTGTAGTTTCATAACTATAGTTGGTTTTATTATAGTCTATCCTTTAAGGTAATTAAATTGTTTGGTTGCATACTGTAACTTTACTGTTGGATTAAGTTACTAGTTGTGTCCTCAGTTAGCATTGTTACCTGCGTGCTAGAACTACAAGTTTCAGAATATTTTGAATTTGAGAGCTAGAACTACAAGTTTCAGAATATTTTGAATTTGAGAGCTAGAACTACAAGTTTCAGAATATTTTGAATTTGAGAACCGTGGGATTTTTTATGAATTGCATGTCCTACACGTCCAACGTTCCCCAAACTGTTCTGACCATATCATTTTGACATGCAAAATTTTCAAATACCAGGCGTTGATTCGGAAGTATGCTCCTGTCGCCATTGTCATTGGGGTAGTATTGATGCTGTTTTGGCTCAAGAACAAGATATGGTGATTGTACAATATGAAGGAAACTGGGCCCTTTTAACACCGGAGAAGAACAGATGGAGAAAAAAACCAGGTCGATTCTGGATCAAGAAGATGCTTTGGTGACTTGTATCCCGTATCTGCCCATTCAAGCGAGTACTTGAGCTGCCCTTTGCTCCTCCCTATAAGCTAGTATATTAAAAGTGAATTCGTTGTAGTGCAGACCTCATAAGAAACTCAGATTTTGTGCATCCGTGGAACTCGTAAATACAAGAGATCTGTAGAGTTGACTATACGACAGCGGGGTTGTAATTTTTCTGGTGGAACTCAATGCAAGGATTCAGGCTGATCTGATGAGTTGGCTTCACTCCGGCATGCTTATTAGCTGCCCAATGTGCCCTGATTTAGTGATTTACACAAGGGCCCGTACAGTGTATGAGCATGAGCTACTTGCTAAAGACGTGTGTAGCAGATTGTTGGCGGTGACGTTTTGTGAAAGATGAAGATTGTGAGTTGGCTGGCGGCGTCACGGATATTCTATCCTTGCGATTGAGGGCATGTTGCCTTTCAGCATGACCACTGTGTGCGATTGTTGGACGATGCATGTGCTTCACCTTTCTTGCTGTTCCTTCCAGCCTCTTTCTTCTTCGAAAGAGATTAGAGAAAGTCAGGATTATGTTGTCGTGACGAATTCAGTCACCAGTCAACACAGGGCACGCAGAGTAGGCCGATCTTATTAATCTGCTTAGCATTTAGAATGTTTCTAGAACTCACTCCCAATCCAATTCAATCACTGAGCAACTTTCTGACGCTAAATAGGTCAGAGACACTCGTGTATATACGAGCACTACAGTACATATAGCCAAGATGGCGGCAAGCTAATAAGAAGAGGAATTGCGAAAGAAGCGAGAAGTAGCAGCTGGCACCACCGACCATCCAACGCCAACTCGCTTGTCCCTGCAAGACAATCGGAAGGGGAAAAGTAATTTGTTATTAGCCATTAATTACTGTTCCATCATTCAGATGCAAACAGGGAACGAATCGAGAAAAGGAACCGGGCAGCTACTGCTGCTCGATCATCAGAGACGGGAAGCAGTCAATCACCGCCAGCAAGCGCTCATCATCTTTTAATTCAGTAATTCCCAGCGCGTGATGAGCAAAGCAGCAGGATCGGCAGAGTTGATCCATCGAGAGCGCACGCACCTACGAGGACGAGGACGAGGACGAGGGGGGAGTGCCGCCGGCGGGAGGCTGCTGCTCCTGATCCCGATCGCGGTCCTGGTGGTGGCGGAGGTGCGCGCGGATCTCGTGGATCCGGCCTTGGGCCTCCTCGACGAGTCGGCGGCGCTTGCCGTAGGTCTGCTCGAGGCGCCGCTGCAGCTCGGCGGCGCGCGCCCGCGCCCGCTCCAGCTCCGCCAGCGCCTCGGCCAGGCGCGCCCGCGCCGCCGCCAGCTGCGCGTCGGCCGCCGCCTCCCTCCGCCGCAGCTCCGCCGCCGCCGCCCACCGCGCCCGGCTTGCGTCCGCCGGCCGCCTCCCCTCGCACATCTCCCTGCGCCCCCGCCAACCGCCCGCCTCAGGTGGCCCTGCCCCGCGCAGCGGCGTCGCCTACGCCTACGGTGGCCCTGCGCTGTGGGGGCTTTCGGGATTTGGAGGTGTTGGGTGGGCGCACGCCGCACGGGCCCGTTTCTCTTCTCTTATGGACGCCCCCCCGCCGTCGTGATTTCGTGATCGCAATCGTAACCGTCCTTGCCTTGCCTCCTCCCCTCTCCTCTGCTTTGCTTGATTGCGACGACCGACGAGACGACTCTCCTCGTTGACTCATGTCACTGCAAAATTGGGCTGCAGATCATCAGCCAGTTCGCATTTCTATGACTTATAAGTCGGCTAATACTGTTTGACTATGAGAAAAAAACACTATATCATAATTAATAAGCATGATACGATAAGCGAACAAGGTGCATCATGGCCCATGGGTTCCGGTTTGGGCTTGGGTTGCTGCCTACCCATGCCATCTAGTCTACCAATCGCCAGTTCGACTAGTCATACCAGCAGATCCACGGCGTTAGTGGGGGTGATTGGTGAAGCATCTCCTTCCTATTGCTCGCAATTTGTTGGTTGATGATCCAATCTTTTCTTTTCTACCACTGGCACCCCGCACGTTCCTAATCCTAATCATGCAAATGCAACGCACACAGCCGGCCTGCACTTTGAGACCCTGCCAAACGCCAAGGATTGGACGGCTATGATTCCCGCAGAACCCGAGTCTCCGTGGCAACTGAACTCACAGCCAAGTCCTGACCAGCGAGCGCGGCCAAAGTCGTGTGCGCGTCGCCACGGGGTCGGGCACTCGGGCTGGGTGGACCGTGGCCGTGCTCTCGCGCAGAGGACTGTCAATGTCAGTGTCACGTCGGGAGACTTGGTCTCGGCGGCGGCACAAGCGCCGACATCTGGCGATGATACTGAAGCGTGCTTGTTCACGCAGGCTAAGACGGTCTCCAACGAAACCTGTACCACACCCAAACTCAAAATGGATACAATAGACTCAAAATAAGCCTTTAATAGAGTATCTATACAGAAGATCTATTTTGGATTGTCTAAGGGGCACAACCTAAATATGAGTATTCTTTCTTCTGAAAACCTATTTGCAGAAATGATTCTCTTTTGGGTTTTGTTGTTGGAGAAGATGTCGAATAGGTATTGAACTTTTGCCTGTAGCGCTATCTAAAGAACAAATAAATTTATATTTTAGGTGTTATTATTAGAGATAGCCTCACAAGTCGACAGAGCGTCGTGTCGTAACATTGGGCGCCACACCGGCAGCCAGCTCCATGGATGCCGCCACCGGCCTGCTCCAGCTGCAACGCATGGCATGCGCATGCCCCCGCTCTCTTGGAGACGGAGACTACCCTCGGCCTGGCCAAGCTACTAGTATTGAGTACTGACTGCTTCTTGCTCAGCCCTGCTCCCCGTCTATCTATATATACACATGCAGATGCAGGTTTCCTTGCCAGGCCTGCCGGAGCCAAGAACCAGAGCGCAAGCTAGCTAGTTAGCGGCATTCGATTCCCGAAAGCTCAAAGTCGAGTGGAAAGAGTACGCTCGCTAGGTATCTGCCTAGCTCTGAAACACCTAATAATGGCTTCCAAGCAGATGCTCCTGCTCGCCGTCGCCGTCGCCGTCGCCGTCACGTTCCTCCCGGCCCTCGACGCCGCCACGGAGCACTGGGTGGGCGACGACAAGGGCTGGACGCTCGGCTTCAACTACACCGCATGGGCCCAGACCAAGCAGTTCAAGGTCGGCGACACGCTAGGTAACTAAGCACTCAGCTCAGCATGCATCCTCATCGACATCGATCATGCTTCTTGTGCCAAAAAAAAAAAAACTCGTTCTCCGATACGGCGATACGAGATACCAGAGATGAGGACCTGAGTTGGTTGCCTTTGCGCATGCATAATTGCAGTGTTCAAGTACAACAAACCCAGCCACACCGTGGTGGAGGTCAGCGGCGCCGACTTCGCGGCGTGCAGCACGCCGGAGGCCGCCAAGGTGATGGCCACCGGCCGGGATCAGGTCGCGCTCGACAGCCCCGGCCGGCGGTGGTTCGTCTGCAGCGTCGGCGCGCACTGCCTCAACGGCATGAAGGTCAGGATCGACGTCCTCGCCGCTGACGACAACGCCGTGTCTCCGGTGGCTCCGCCGCCGTCCGGCCACGCGTCCAACGTCGAGGCGCGCCTCGCGCAGGCCGTGCTCGCGGTCGCGGCAGTCGCGGCCCTGCTCGTGCTCTAGGCTGCCTTCTTGTCTTCTTCTACGTCTACGTGAACCGGACATTCTTTGTCAGATTGTCAGGTCAGAATCAGAACTGTGTTTGGGGCCGCTCCGGTCGTCGCCTGTATGAGCGAGCGCACGTATCACGTATGTGATTTCATTGTGTACTTTTCTTTCTCGAGGGAAAACTTCATGGTGTATTTAATTTGTGTCCTCCATAACTCCATTAATATTCTTTTAAACTATGGCAATGATGATTAAACTAAACCCACTTGGGCACTGCAGCTACATGTTTAATCTCCCACTATATATAATGTTGGTGACGATCAGCTGCTTGATGTTGTTTACTTCTTGAGATGAGATTGTTCCATCTTGTATATATGGTGTACCAAATGTACTTTGCAATTGTTTGCGCTGCAAGCTAAGTATAGTTCAAGTTTCAGCATTGCTAGTAACACATAATTCAGTTTGTAAAACTCGGTTGGAACTAGATGGTTTTAGTCGTGTTTCAAAATAAACAGCGCTCAAATGCCAAAACTAGTAGCTGCAGTGTCTCTGCTCCTTGCAGCAGGGAGGAGCCCTGCCTACGAGCATGGATGCCACCTGTTTGCATGTGCTCCGTAGTTCAAAGTGGTTATTTTCACGCATAAAGTGATTTTTTTCGGGCTTGCTAGCGTCGTGGCGCCCGTGCCCGCATTCATTTTTTTCGTGCTGTTTTGCGCGCCCACGTGAGGCCCGCGTCGTCCCGAACATCGCCAGCATCGAGAAAAGGAGGGAGAGGCGGTGGATGCCCAATCGACGCCGGGAGGAGGATGAGACACTGAGGCGAGGCAACAAAAGGCGAGGAGGGAGACGCAACGTCCGATCTACTTTCAAAAGATTCAGATGCAACACTTGCAACATACGTCTAAAGTCAGATGAAACACTTAAAACATACATCTTAAACACTTGCAAAAACACTTAAAAAACAATTGAAATCATTGCAAAAACATATGCAACATCCAGATAAAACACTTGCAAACATATGTGTAAAACATATGCAACATCATGATAAACACACTTGCAACATACGTATTAAAAAAACAGGTGAAACATTGGGAACAAAAGGTTGCAACATACATGTGCAACCATTGCAACATATGCAACATTTCGATCTACTTTTGCAACATCCATATGAAACACTTGCAACATACCTCTGAAACACTTGAAAAAGACGCTTGCAGCATGCACTTTCAAGCGTAACATCTACTTGTTGCTTGGACGAAAATGGAGACTCGTCGACGCGGAGCTTGACGCCAGCACAGAGCTCAATGCTACGGAGTGGCGCGGCTCAGAGGTCACCGGTGTGGAGCTCGTCGGCGCCGCACCTTGGCAGGGGCTGCGGCAGGTAGATGGAGCGCGGCTGTAACGGGAAATGCAAGTACGGGCGGGGCGGCGCGGGGAGGGTGGGATCCGTCCCGTGAGCAGGAGGCGCACAACGCGAGCGGGCGATGCGGGGTCTGTCCGAACAGACGGAGATGACCAAACAAGAGCATTACCGATTTTTTTGAAACTGGTAGCTCGTAGCCACGGCGGCCAGACGGAGCCGACGGGAGGGGCCGAGGCGGGCGCGAGCGGCGGGTCGGGCGGGGTTGGCTCGGAGGCGGGAGACGGGGCTGGCAGGGAGTGTCGGGGGCTCAGGATGGGCAGCGTCGGGGGCGGGCGCGGCCCACGGCCTGGGCGGTGCTGTAGTGGGCGGGGCGCGGCCAGGGCGGTGCAACGGCTTCGGCGGGCGTCATCGGGGGCGGGCAGGGCTCCAATCTGGGCGGTGTAGGGGCTTCGGCGGGCGGGGCGGCCAGGGCATGCATCCGCCGGTGCAAGGGCTCTGACGGGGTGCGCCCTTTGCCTCGCGACGGGAGGAAGATGCAAATAGAACAAAAACTAATTATTATTTCCTATGTAACGAGTGGCATGGTGGGTAATTTTCTTCAACTCCACTAAATTGGTGAATCTAAAGGTGGATCCGCCGTTTTGTGGAGCAGATCCATGGTGGAGCCGCGGGATCCAAAAGCGTTTGGCAAAAAAAAAAAAGTGAATCTAGATCTGTTTTTTTTATCTGAAACTTGTAGAGATATGCCAAACAGGCTCATAATGCTTGTTGCAGCCAAATTTGGAGGGAGCCAAAGTTAGGGCGGCAATGAGTTCGTCCAGATTTTGCATATGTTTTGATTTATTTAAAAAAACAAACTTGGCAGATAAGGCCAATTATATTAGAATCCAGACTGGGGCAAACAATAGAAATATATCGGAGCCATATGACCACAACAACGAAAGCAATAATGAGAACTATTAAAAACAATACAGATAAAAATCAGACAGTTGGGTTGAGACATCAACACAACCCGCACACAATGAAGCACCACCAAACCACACCACTGCCCTCAGCGAAAGAAAAGGCACAACTGATGTCACTCTGCAATCAGGCCAACACCACTAGGATCTGATGACGAAACTTCAAGTCAATATGGCTTGATGTTGGTGTGCACATGCATATAGGATGACAAAACTTCCAATTCAACGTGGCTTGATATTGGTGTGCAGATGCATATATAGACACTTCAGAATTTTGGCAACTAACCAAATAAAAACTACCCACTCTATTCCAAATTATAGATTTCTCTAACTTTAAACAAATTTATAAAGAAATATATATTTTTTCTCGAACACGCAAAAGGTTTGCATATCTTTATGTTAAGGTAGAGATAGTTGTTTACAACGTGCCTTCGCGGCGCTCTAGGGGAGGCTTACAATGGATAGCCCTTGAACTGCTTGCCCCCTATTGTATATCTTTAAAGAATATATATTGACATCTACAATACCAAATAAATTTACTCTTATGACATATTGCATATAGTTGATTGGATAAAATTAAGTTGGTGTTGACAATTAACATTGATACATTTTTTAGACACTTGATCAAAATTAGAGAAGTCTTAACTAAGAACAAAGTCCTCGGACGGATATGGAACAGTATTTGTACCTCTGACTTGCTATTTTCCACCTTGTTGTCGAACTCCGAGGGCCTCGACAACACCATGAACATTTTATCTTTCATATTGGATGTTAGTGTTAAACTTGATGTATAGAGTTAATTAGACTTTGTAATGATTTTAGAGTTATGTTTTTTCTTTGAAGAGGTCTAAAGCTGATTTTTAACCATTATCTTAAAAAAAGTGCAACTTGTTCCCTACTCCTCTCTCTCGTGCTCTCATCTGGAATAGGCTTGGCCGTAGTTCGAAGCGAATAGGCGGCACTGAGACCATGTCAAACAACGTAACACGCTTGTTTTTGTAGATGAGATGCTTCCATTCTTTCACTTTTTGTCATCGGTTATTCCGATGCAAAGTTTTCACTTCACTACAGTTTGTATTTGGGCCGTGACTCCTGCCGCCCTGAGCCTGCTTTGGAGCCCGTCGCAGCACCGCAGCACTGACCGATTCTCCAACATCCTGGGAACCAAACAAACAAGACCTCGATCGTCCTCTATATAAGAATGCACTGAATTCGTGCTTCTGAACTCAGAGCATCGCATAAGCACAGCCAAGGAAAAAAAGAGAGTCCGGTAGGCATCCGTCTCCATGGCTTCCAAGCAAATGCTGGCTGCATTGGTGGCCACCTCGATGGCCCTCGTCTTCCTGCCCACGCTCGCCTCCGCCACGGATCACGTCGTGGGCGACAGCCAAGGCTGGACGCTCGGGTTCGACTACGCCGCCTGGGCCGAGAGCAAGCAGTTCACAGTGGGCGACACACTAGGTACGTACTCGCAGCTGGATCAAAGGCCTTATACTATATGCGACGTACATATGCACATCGGCCTCGCTCTCTGATCCGGCGACACTTCTAATTTTCAGCGTTCAAGTACGCCTCCAGCTCCCACAACGTGGCGGAGGTGAGCGGGCCGGACTTCAAGGCGTGCAACAAGGCGGCGGCCACCTCCGTCTGGAACTCCGGCGACGACCAGCTCAGCCTCAACAAGCCGGGCCGGAGGTGGTTCATCTGCACGGTGGGCAGCCACTGCCAGCTTGGCATGAAGCTCAACGTCACTATTCTTCCAGCCACCACGGCGACCCCGCTGCCGGCACCAGCGCCGGCGTCGGCGCCGTCTCAGCCTCAGTTGTCTCGGCGCGCTCTCTCCAACTGGTGATCGAATTGGTGATGGAGGCAATGCAAGCCCTCCATGCCAGAGTAGCTGGTCGTCGTATTTTCAATTCTGCCTCGATCGAGCCCTTGTACCGGACTGACGTCGATCCGGACTCCGGAGCTTGTTCCACTGCTATACGGTCGGTATACGCCATCCTGATCGAATCGGCATGGTGTAATAAAAATTTTAGGACCCGTGCGTGTGTTCAACGCATGAATTTCGGATGCTTTTCGTTTTCGCTCATACACACCTCCACTGTACGTACGGATGCGGAACCAAGTCGAATTGGAAAAATCGGAGTCGGGCTCGATCACTCCGCTGTATATAACGGCCGCCGCTACCTGCGCATGGCTCGCATCCTCATCGCCAACTTCCAGCCGCCTCTCCCCCACCTCCCGCGATCCTGCCCCTGCCACCAGCAAGAAGTCCGCGGAATCATCCACAAGCCCTAATGGCCGCCTGCGTAGTAGAGGCAGCAGCCACCGCCGTCCGCGACCCCGGCGCCGCGCGACCGACCGGCAACAACAGGGCGCGCAGTGCCATCGGCACCACCGATGACTACGAGGAGACCTGCTGCCTCGGGATGGGCGCCTTCGGCGCCGTCGTCAAGGCGCGCCACCGCGCCACCGGCCAGACCGTCGCCATCAAGCGCCTCGCCGCCGGGGAATTCTGCAGCCAGATGGCGCTGCTGCGGGAGGCGTGCTTACTGGAGGCGAGCGGCCGGGACAACCCGTTCGTCGTCGGCTTCCACGGCCTCACCCGCAACCCGGCCACCATGGACCTCTGCTGCCTCGTCATGGAGTGTGTCGGTCCGAGCCTCAACGACCTCCTCCACCAAAGCCGCTGCGCTGGGATGCCGCCGCCACCCGAGGCGATCGTGCGTGCCGTCATGTGGCAGCTACTCACGGGCGCCAAGAAGATGCACAACGCCCACGTCGTCCACCGGGACATCAAGCCCGAAAACATCCTCGTCGGCGGCGAAGGCAGCACCGTCAAGATCTGCGACTTTGGGCTCGCCATGCGCATGGATGAGCCGCTGCCGTACGAGCCCGCCGGCACGCTGTGGTACATGGCGCCCGAGATGCTGTTGGGGAAGCCCGATTATGACGCCCTCGTTGACACCTGGTCGCTCGGCTGCGTGATGGCGGAGCTCATCAACGGGTCTCCACTATTCATGGCCTCCGATGGAGCAGGCCAGCTCGCCGCCATATTCGACGTCCTCGGCGCGCCAGATGAAACGACGTGGCCATGGTTCTTGTCCACACCCTTCGCCGCCCTGGTCCAGATGATGCCAGAGCTATACATGAAGCGGAGCAACCTACTGCGCGAGGTGTTCCCCAAGAAGAAGCTGTCCGAGGAAGGATTCCAGGTACTCAGCGGCCTGCTCACTTGCAACCCCGACAAGCGGCTCACGGCAGCTGCCGCGCTCAAGCACCCATGGTTCACCAAGATGAACGCACCGTAGCTGCTGCCCAAAGAAAGAAGTGTCATCACCGGTGCTCTGTGCATGACTTTGAAGTATGCTTCCACCGTTGTGTGCATGTAAAACTTAGTTCTTCTCAACACAGGTTGTAATGTGTGAAAATTGTGATATACTGATATAAATTGCATTGTTTGAATTGGATCCATTTTGCTGTTCTTTTGAATGAATTTGATTATTCGCCTTGCCACAAATAAGGCACTAAACTCTGAACTGATCTGTCTTACCACAAATAAAGCACTAAACCCTGAAGTGATCTCTCTGAATATTGGTATGCCAGCAACTGGAACAGTATGTATACATGCCAGAATCGAATATGGATACTGGTTCAAAGCCCATGAGTCTCCCTACATTCTTTGTTCAGGCGTATTAAGAATTTGACTACGTGACCATCAACAGATTGCGGGCTATGGAGGAAATTGGCAAAGCAATAGAGAAATGGAAGTAACCTAAGCCAAGGCCAACGCGCTGTAACATGTATGACAGAAAAAGATCGGTGTTTCCCAAATTCAGATAAAACCATTACCACTCGCTTCAAAATCCACTCGCCATGAAGAACCAGGGCCTTCAAATCTCCACGCATAGGTACAACTGCAAACTATAAGACAAAGTACAGAACTGGACGGAATAAGAACAGCTAATATCTATCTAACCACCTTAGATGACAGTGCAACCATCCACTGCGAAAATGGCACATTCGAAGAAACCAACAGGAGAAACCTAGCAGGATACGCCTTAGACTGCACCCTTCTGCAACCAAGCAGCATTGCAAAGGAAAAACTGAGGGGGGAAAAAACATAGCAGGATCTTGAATGACTCGAACACCAGCAGCTTCTGCGGCACAAAAGACGTCTCCTTCGACCCGGCTCAAATAGCTGATGGCATGCGGTGAAAATTAACAGCCATTTGCAACAGCCGCCTCTTCAGTTGTTAACTCTTCAGTTGTTGGGTTAACGTCTTCTGAGGCGACACCATTAACAGCTACTGTCACCACACCATTTTCCACCACGGAAATTTGCTCCCTTGGGGTGACACTGTAACACCTCGGTGACTTAGCACCTAAGTTAAGGTCTCGGAGAAATCAAGCCAAACGGGTTTTCGAATTTTTAACAAGTTAGAACACGTATGAAATGGGAAAGCGATCTCGGTAAACAAAAACAAGATATAACTTGTGTATAGTGTTTATGTAAAATGATGAGTTAAAAGGGTAGATAAGAATGCAACTGTAATTTTCGGAAGTGAATATTGTAACAAGGGTTTTTGGGAGCTCAAACATCGAATCCGTGATTTAACGGGAACTTTCGTTGAATCGGCAAGAATTTGGATTGTGTTTAAAATATCATTTTGACGAATTAAATTGAGTAAAATAGTTAAAAGGTGCTCAGATGTTTTGCTCCTATGGGTTAGTAGGAAGTATGGGCTATTGCAGGGAGTACGGGTTGATCGAGATTAATAGGGTTAGGCCATTTAGAAATTAGGGCAAAAGTGTTAAAAGTTGCTTAGCTCTAATCGAAGCTTTCAACTTTTCGAAGTCAGAAAAAGGAAGTAGATAATGCTGTTTTGACATCCAAACTCTAACCAAAATTGTTAGGCACCAACTTCACGTTCTTGTATTGTTAGTTGTCCCTGAGTGTGCACTTGAGCATGGCTTAGGTGGTAGTGGTGTTTGGGTGTTACGATACCCTCGTAAATTTGCTCTAACTTCGTTCAAACGTGTCTGAATCGTGTCGTTGGCACTCCGTTCATGAACGGACGTTCAGAGCGACGAGCCCATGTTGGCATACATCTATTTTCTCCTCTAGTTGCTCCCTGCTCTTGGTGATTGCTTCACCAGATAGTTGGCACTGCTGGCTGTAGGATAGGAAAATTAGTTGAACTTCATCCGAGATCGTTAGCAGTTTTTGGCTCGCTTTAAAAACCGTGCTTAGCACCGTTGGTCCCATGGGCGCGGTCACCATCAGAGCGCGAGCGCTACCGCTGCCGAGTTCCAACTGTGGTCGGGTCACTACCGCTGGCCAGCTTGCGGCTGGCTGACACCGCGCGGCCTTGCCTCGGGCAATGGCCGGTCCCAGTTGGTTACGGCTGGTCCCGCTGCTGCACGCGCGCCGCGCTCATACGGCTGGCTGCTAGGCCACGCCGTGGTTGCGGCTGCATCGCACGATCGACGTGGTGCTCGCCCCGCCCCTCGCCCTACCTACCCCGCCTAGTCCTTAAGTTGCAACCTTGCCGTCGTGACGAGTCGAGGGCCGGACACAGTGGCGATGGGACGCTTCCCTGCCCTGTTTTGCCCGCTAGCCGACACAGGCGATCTCGCTTGGGTCCTGCCGCTTGTTGCTATGAACGTTGTGCCAAGCCGCCTGGTCTTGTCAGCTGTGTGCACGAGCTCGCTCTGCCATCGACGACCGGAGCCCCGCTTAGCACGCCCTACTGCTCTAGCTCATCCGCATGCTTTTCCCCATGACGTAGCCTCAGCCTGGGCACCACGCCCCGCCTTTCAAATTCGCCTAGCCTATGGTTCCTCAGCCCATCTCCTCACATCAGTAAGTAGCAGGGAGAGCTAGCTAGCCGCCTCAACCACATCTGGCCACGGTAGAGTCCTATGCCGCGATAATTCGATGATTAGCTCGTCGTGGGCCATGTTCGCCACCGTGACCTTGGACCGGGAGAGAGGTAGGATTGGAGCAGTAACAGTTCAATTTCTCGTTATCCTAAGTTTGTCTAGATTTCCTCCATCCGGTGCTTGCACTATGTTGGCCAAAGAACTCGTCGGTGATGTGGTGACACATCGGTGACCGGCTCGAAGCGCCACCGCGCGGTGCGGGCGCACATGGCCAGTCCACCTCAACACTTATTGGTTTGAACTGTCACCGTAGCTCGGTGCTCGGTGAGTTTCTGGTGCTTCCCCGCTGTCTCTACCTCTCCGTTAGTGCCCTAGGTCATTGAAACGGTCGTGCCACCGCCACTGTCGCTCACGCCAGTACATCTCCGAGTTCCTAACCGCCACCCATCCTTGCGTGGTTAGTCATAGATGGTGGCCGGCTCCTTACTTCCGTCGTAGCATGCCTTGGTTGCCCGGCGTAATCGCCCTATGCCGTCGGCCGCCGTGTCGGCAAGCGCGGGGATCCCCAGGGACCTTCCCGTGGTAAAGGTGGAAACAGCCGAGGGTTTGTTTGTAAAATCGCTGTCGGTAGGAATAGTGCGCATAGTAGTCATGTTATTATCTAAAAGCTCGTGGGCTTTTCTGCGAAGCCGCCGTCGCGCGCGGGCTCCCTCGGCCCTGGGCCGCATTGGGCCGTCGCGACGCGCGCGCGCAACCACGCCTTGCGTTGGGCTGCTGGGCCGAGTAAGTGGCCGCCGACCCTTTTCTTTTCTAAAGTGTTTCCTAATTTAATTGCTAAAGCAAACTTGTAAATTCAATAGAAAATTTTGTAGTTTACCAAAAATTTTGAAACCAATTTTGTTAAGTTCATAAAATTATGATCCATCTGCTAGTACATTTTGTTCACCTTGTTTCACAATACTTTCAAGAGTAACCTAATTAATTTGAATACTTAATATTGCGAAAACATAAACATGTAGGAATAGTTGTGGCAAATTGGTAGTAGTGTTGGCTCTGGATTTTTTACACCAAAATCCTAACATTTTTAGGCGCCCACAGTAATTTTTGCGGCTCTAGAATAATTGTTTTACTAGGATAGCTAATGAGCCCTAGTTCGAATATATATATATATATTAAATAAAATAAAGAAATACTCTGAAATGGTATAACTAAAATACTGTGGTAAAATAGCGTGTTGTCGACAACATGAGTATGTAGCTTAGTACGTTAGTCATTAAAGCCAGCTCGTTGGCTTAGCAATGTAATCATATTTTAGATTGGTGATTGTTGTGATTATTTATGTTTCCGCGCTGCATCCATGAATGTCATAATAGGAACCACGATGGATCATAGAGTCGACCCTAGTAGTAGAAAAGATGGTGTCGGTGCGAAAAGTGACCAACACGTAAATATTTATAGTTTTGCCGTACGTTGTGATCGGATGTGGCCTAGCACTCAATGACACAGGGTTTATACTGGTTTAGACAACGTGCCCTACGTCTAGTTTGAGTCGGTCGGTGACTTTATTCTTGAGCCCAGATGCTCGAAGTTTGCTATGGGGTTACAAACGAGTGGGAGTAAGATAGGGGGTATCAGACATCCGATCGAACTCCGGACCGAAGGGCCAAGAGTGATGGGAGCCCCAACGTGCGCTAAGTGTTGCTCTGTTCGGCTTTAGAGTTCTAGAGTCGAGCAGAGAGAATCGGAATGATCCAAATGTTGTTCGAATCGTCTTAATCGATCATCTCCCTTTTGGATAGAGCGCATCCCCTTTTATAGATGAAGGGGACGGCTTTACAAGAGAGAGTGTGAGAGAAAGAGTGTGTGTGAGCTACCTAGTCTTGTTGCCCATGCCGTCGGGTACAAGGCAGTTTGTCGGCACCCACAACACTATTGACGCCCAGATGCATGTGGTAGGCTCCATCGTCTTCTTCTGGTATGGCAAATGTCGACGCCTACCATACTGTAGGATAAATATCGGCGCCCACAACACTGTTCATAGTCTAATATGTCTAGAAGGTTATAGAGCACCCTTCTAATATGTCCTGACAGTACTGGCCTATAGATGTGTAGGGTACAGCCCTCGGTATTGCGGTTGACTTGAGCGCCCTGTCTTACTTGCTCCACTTGTTTCTCTAGGTCCTTACTGAGCGGGCATCCCTGTTCGGTTGTTTCCCAGTTGTCTCCGACCGTGTTGGTTGGAGAAGAGATGTAAGCAGAGGTTCGGTGGCCTTTCGGTTGGAGAGGCGGGCTGGGGTCGGAGACGAGCGTCGTTCCTCCTTAGCCAGGCCTTCTAGTCGGAGAGATGGGCCAGAGTCAGAAGCGAGCGTCACCCTCTCCTTGGCCAGGCCTTCCAGTTGGAAAGGCTGGTCGAAGTCAAAAGCGAGCGCTGTTCCTCCTTGGCCAGGCCTTCTGGTCAGAGAGGCGACCAGAGTCAGAAGCGAGCGTTGGGTAGGCTAGAGTCGGAAGCAAGCGTTGTCCTCTCCTTGGCCAGGCCTTCCGATTGGAGAGGCAGGCCAAAGTCGGAAGCAAGCGTCGTTCCTCCTTGGCTAGGCCTTTCGGTCAGAGAGGTGGGTCGGAATTGGAAGAGAGCGTTGTCCTCTCCTTGGCCAGGCCTTCTGGTCGAAGAGGCGGGCCAGAGTCAGAAGCGAGCGTTGTTCCTCTTTGGCCAGGCCTTCTAGTCGAAGAGGTGGGCCAGAGTCAGAAGCGAGCGCCGTTCCTCCTTAGCCAGGCCTTCTGATCGGAGACTAGATCGCCCTTCTGGCCTATCGTTAGGTTTTTAGGCTAGCCCAGGAGTTGCGCGTCATTTGCAACATCGTTTGTTGGGCCGAGCTTTTGCTGGGAAGCAGGTCCATGAGAGACCTCGGGTTTATGAACCCGACAGATGGTGTCTGGATGATCATGTCGCCATAACGAAATGCTAACTGTTGGTTATATCCTACCCAGGCAAGCCCTGGTGCATAACCCCTATTATTCTGCACTTTAATTTATGCTTGTTCATTAAGTTTTAAGGAGTTGAATGAAAACCACTTGTATATATATATATATCCTTATCTTATGAGTCCTACTAGTATATCAGAATCATGTAGATGGCTATGCTATAGGATTCGGTAGAAGTCGAGTGATTACCTGCCACTCGCAGGAGATTGGAAAGATATTATTATTGTTATTATATTACTATCACATGGAATATATATGGATGATAATTGGAGACCGGGCAGAAAGGTACTTTGGATCTGGACTTGGTTAGGCATTCGAGCGAGGCTTGGATTGCATTTGTTCTGCCTGTGTCGATTAAGGACCGTCTGTTGTTGTGGATGGTAGTCAGGTCACATACTTATTATCCTGAGCACATACTTGCTTATGGGAGCGGGAAGGCTCATTACGCTCTTGTCGTGGGTTCTGGCTCTTTCTGGATCAACTGATTGGAGGCGGGGAAAGGTGGAGGTCTAAGCACCATACTAAAACTGGGTCTCAAGTGTGGGGGCTTGGAGTCCAAGTTTGGACGGGACCTGGACCCCTTGACAGGAGTGGAATAGGTTGGTTTTGTTTGTGCCTAGGGTACAAGCGAGGCATGTGTTTCGGGGTACCTAGCTAGGATATATTGATTTGTGAATTGCCATTTCTGTGAGACAGTACTGACTTGGCTATGGTTTAGCACCGTAGTAAGAATTGGAATATGAAAGATGGTAAAATAGTTCTGATTGCTCACCACCTACTTAAAAGTAGCATAGGTGCTTACATAGAATGGATAGTTAACTGACTACTGATGATGGCTAATAAAATTTAATATAAGGATGCACGTTTAGTAATGCTTCCATAGATGTAATAACCCACAAGCCAAATAAGCCTTGCATATCCTTGGAGTCTTTTATTTTCCTCCTGTCGGGTAAGTCTTGCTGAGTACAATCAAGTACTCAGGGCTTTATTCCCCCTGTTGCAAGTGACCGATGGATGGTAGATGACTTTTGTGTGTGGAAACCTCCTGGTGGGCTCAGAGAGGATTCCTTTCACGCTACAACTGTAGTGTTTATTTATAACCCTCACTAAAAGTTTTAGAAGAAAAGATTTATGATTCACCATTAATCTTTATTTCCGCTGTAATTCTGATCATATGTTGTTCTCCACTGTAAGATAAAAATGTAAACCTAAAATGTATAAACTCATTTACATGTAAAACTATCTTAATTCCGCTATTGCATTCAACTTGTTTAGGTACTCTAACGTTGTAATAAAGTGATGTAAGAAATGGTTAAGAATATTGTAAGCTTTATTCTCTCATTTAAGATCCTGATGGAAAAATATGGATTTTCTAGTTCTCCTTGGGGTGTGCTTGATGGAACAGCACGATTTAGATCACTCTTTTGGGTACTTAGTGTTTAATGGAAGACAAGTACTCTTGGAAGGGCATTAGATTAGGTGGTTCTACCACAGGTGGTATCAGAGTATAAATGAGGAAATAAAGCTTCAAAATCCTTTTCTAAACTAAAATTTGACAACCTATTTTTGCAAAAAGTTAGGGCATTAACTACGAAATATATAAGTAGCCCTATTGCTATGGTTAAGCATCCGGAATAGGTTTAACTAGGCTTTCTCTGGTGGACTGACTCTCGTGTAGTATACGATCTTTAAGTCAGTCGTGCTAGTAATGCCTTAGTCGTCGTGACCGTATTGCTAGTAGATGTGCCCATCATAGATGTCACGTGAGTCATATTGTGCACAATCGACCGACCCTTGTTCGGGAATTACTGCTGAACTGTGGCTTTGTGCTTTGTGTTCGCCTATGGTTCACGCCTATCGTGACACACGTCTCCCCATACTCCTTTCTGCGCTGTTACCGGACCCTTGCCCTATAGCCGTACTAGTCATTAATGGCCTTGGACAACGCTTGCCTCGAACACGCGAAAAATTTGGTCGATTCATTTGTAGTGGCCTCATGCAGGAACCGTAGGTGGACTGTGCTAGGACCACTGACCGCTCTGCCATTATAAGCAGGGCCTGGCCTAACCATTGGTACCACCACTCGGTGCACTCTAGCTTGCCTAGTTTTTCCTTTTGAGCAAGCTTTCCACTCAATCCTCCCTTGCAATCACCCACTAGGGATGGCAGGAGCCTGGGTTAGCAGTTACTGCCTGAACACTGAGGGTTTTCTCAAAATCCTATATGCCACCCTACAAAAACTCAGAATCAAGGATCATCCTGAGTATCAGGGCCATGAGTATGAGAAACTTGGCACTGAGCGGTGTGAAGTTACCGTCTAATATGGAAAGAGTGAGGAGTTCCCCGACATCACTGAGGCCTAGAATGTGACCGCAACCGGGTTTCGCTTCGTCCACACCTACCAAGTTGTGGCCTGCAAAGCCTTGCAGTATCTTTGCTAGATCTATGAAGAGCCCATTGCTCATACCCCCATGAGGTTCTTTCCACCTTTGGAAAAGAATCGATGGGTATGGAGGGCTCGCATGGAGGCTTTGCAAGAGCAGGATGCGCAAGAAGATAGTCCAATCGTGGTGCACTTGACCACGTACCTGCTTGCTCTAGATGAGCAGTATGACTGGCAAGCCTTGGAGCTAAGGAAGTGCCTCCAGCGAGCCGAGGAAGCCGAGATCTTCTCTAGGATGCTTCAGGTGTAGCTCGCTAAAGCGCATGCCAGTGTGGCAGTCGCAGAGAATCATAAGACTGCCATGTCAGAAGCCGTAAAGGGGGCTGAAGTTTGGTATGCCCATCAGCGGGGAGAGGCCTACCTTGTCACCAGGGCTAAGCGTAGGATGCTAGCCGCTGAAAGGCAGGATCCCTTGGTCTTGGAGGGAACCCTATCTACCCACCAAAAAGAAGGAGAACCGGTATTGCAGTACCGCCAGTACCCCCACCCTTGGAAGTGTCAGAAGTAGAGTCCTTGCTTCCCCTCACTCAGCCACTACCAAGAGAGGAGGTAGATCCATAGCTAGGCCGGTAAAAGAATCCGCCGTGCCTGAGAATGAAGATGTGTGGTCCAACAAAGTAGATAAGCCTTGGGAAGATGTACCCATAGTTAGTGGTGTCTTTCATCGCTGTCCTCTAGTATTGTAATCTTTCTGTTGTACTTCATTCATAGTTGTTGAGATCGTCTGGTCATAGGGAAGGTGAAGATGTGTCGACAATGGGAGAGTGAGTGCTTGTATGTTGTACCAGCATAAGGACGTTTGGAATGTGCATTTTATTTATTTCATTGTGTTTATTGCGTCCATCTACCCTTAGGTCTCGTTAGACGTGCTTAGGGTTTTCAAGGACGATATTAAGTGGGTTACAAGAGAAGTTACTATTTAGGTGCGAGCAGACCAGCCATGATTGGATAACAGAGGGCACTATATCAACTAATTATGGATATCCCAACAGAACATTTGAATCTCTTTAAATTAAATTTGTTGTGAAATTTGAATTCCTTGCCCCTTGTTGCGAAAGGAACCCTTGTTCTCTAAATCTTCCCTTACAATACTCCTCTGATTCTATGGTCTATGACCCCACCGCCTTCATTGTGTGTAAGTTGGTAATAGTTACCTAGTTAATAGCTTATGGTGCCGGGACAAAACCGAGGGCCCCTATGGAATAGCTGCCACATGGTGATGCTGCTCGACATGTGCTGGTATCAAGGTTGTTGACCAAGCACCTTTACCAAGTTACACCACCATACCGCTCTTGATACAAAATATTCTTCTTAGAAATATTTGGGTGTTCGAACGGGAAATCCACAATAGGTTGATAAAATAGTGTTCCCTCAAAGTAAACAAGAGAATGTGGTTTTGGAGGAAGCATGTATGTTGCGATCTCAGGTTGGCGCATATTGTGGTCAAGGAAGGGAAGGAAAAGAAAAGCAGCAAGGGAAAGTTAGCCTTCGGGTAGTCGGGAGTGATTAGAAAAGATGTCATGTCCCAAGCCCTATGTCCAGCTCGCCCACACTACACATGCCTCCCTCGCCGAGTGAATCCCCTCCCCTCTCCCTTGTCCTCCCTCCGCTCCAGCTCACGCAAAGAGCGCACCATGGCTGACTTTTTCCCCACCTCATGAACCGTCAGTGTCTCCCATCCACGCCGCCTCCACTCCCAGTGCGCTGCGCCCCCACCTCCATTTGCCACAATAAGACGCCCTTGCTCTCCTCTTGCATCCTCATTCCCCTCGAATCCAAAGCAGAGCTATAAGATCCAATTGTCGTTCGTGGAACTAGGGTCGCCAGTCAGAGGTGATTGTGTAATCTGAGAAGAAGAAGGGATCTAGTTTTTGTTGAAGAAGTTTAAGTCCACCGTTGGTTAGTTTGGTCTAAGGGTTCACGATGTTTGAGTTCTCAGTCTCCAGTTTCTGGATCTGTTGGACATACGCCATGTTTTAGAATTTTCTTGTTGTTTCTCCATTATCCACGTCTATCTCGACTCCTAGATTAAGCTTTTGGTTGTACTAGGTTTGTTCTTAATCATGTATCCCTAAATCCTTGCGTGGTTTAATGGGCAAAGCTGTGTAACCTCCTGTGTACCTTCAGATCTATGAAATGTAATCGTGTTTTCCCTTTTGGTTCTTGCTCCGAATCTCAGGACGAGATTCTTTTAAGGGGGAAGGTTGCAACACCTTGGGTGTTATGAGCTGACTTAGCACCTAAGTTAAGGTCTCGGAGAAATGAAGCCGAACGGGTTTTCGAATTTTTAACAAGTTAGAACATGTATGAAACGGGAAAGCAATCTCGGTAAACAAAAACAAGATATAACTTGTGTATAGTGTTTATGTAAAATGATGAGCGAATAGGGTAGATAAGAATGCAACTGTAATTTTCGGAAGTGAATATTGTAACTAGGGTTTTTGGGAGCTCGAACATCGAATCTGTGATTTAACGGGAACTTTCGTTGAATCGGCAAGAATTTGGATTGTGTTTAAAATATCATTTTTGATGAATTAAATTGAGTAAAATAGTTAAAAAGGTGCTCAGATGTTTTGCTCCTATGGGATAGTAGGAAGTATGGACTATTGTAGGGAGTATGGGTTGGTCGAGGTTAATAGGGTTAGGCCTTTTAGAAATTAGGGCAAAAGTGTTAAAAGTTGCTTGGCTCCAATAGAAGCTTTTGACTTTTTGAAGTCGGAAAAAGGAAGTAGACAATGCCGTTTTGACATCCAAATTCTAACAAAAATTGTTAGGCACCAACTTCACGTTCTTGTATTGTTGGTTGTCCCTGAGTGTGCACTTGAGCATGGCTTAGGTGATAGTGGTGTTGGGTGTTACGATAGCCTCGTAAATTTGCTCTAACTTCGTTAAAACGTGTCTAAATGGTGTTGTTGGCGCTCCGTTCATGAACGAACGTTTAGAGTGACGAGCCCATGTTGGCATACATCTATCTTCTCCTCTAGTTGCCCCCTGCTCTTGGTGATTGCTTCACCAGATAGTTGGCACTGTAGGCTGTAGGATAGGGAAATTAGTTGAACTTCATCCGGGATCGTTAGCAGTTTTTGGCTTGCTTCAAAAACCGTGCTTAGCATCATTGGTGCCATGGGCGCAATCACCATCCGAGTGCGAGCGCTGCCACTACCGAGTTCCAACTATGGCCGGGCCACTACCACTGGCTAGCTTGCGGCTTGCTGACGTCGCGTGGCATTGCCTTGGGCGACGGCCGGTCCTAGTTGGCTGCAGCTGGTCCCACTGCTGCACGCGTGCCACGCTCGCACGGCTGGCCACTAGGCCACGCTGTGGTTGCGGCTGCATCATGCTATCGATGTGGTGCTCGCCCCGCCCCTCATCCTACCTACCCCGCCTAGTCCTTAAGCTGGAACCTTGCCGTCGTGAAGAGTCGAGGGCCAGACGTAGCGGCGATGGGATGCTTCCCTGTCCTATTTTGCCTGCTAGCCAACACAGGCGATCTTGCTTGGGTCCTGCCGCTTGTTGCTATGAACATCACGCCAAGCCGCCTGGTCTCGTCACCTATGTGCACGAGCTCGCTCTGTCACCTCCGACCATAGCCCCGCTTTAACATGCCCTACCGCTCGAGCACATTTGCATGCTTTTCCCCACGACGTGGCCTCAGCCTGAGCACCACGCCCCGCCTTTCAAATTCACCTAGCCCATGGTTTCTCAGCCTATCTCCTCATGTTAGTAAGTAGCAGGGAGAGCTAGCTAGCCGCCTCAACTGCCTCTGGCCACGGTAGAGTCCTACGCCACGACAATTCGGTGATTACCTCATCGTGGGCTATGTTCGTCGCCGTGACCTTGGACTAGGGAGAGAGGTAGGATTGGAGCGGTAATAGTTCACTTGCTCGTTACCCTTACTTCGCCTTAACTTCCTCCATCCGGTGCTTGCACTATTTTGGCCAAAGAACTCGTCGGTGACATGGTGATGCGTCGGTGACTGGCTCGGAGCGCCACCACACGGTGCGGGCGCATGTGGCCGGACCACCACAGCACTTACCGGTTTCAACCGTCACCGCAGCTCGGTGCTCGGTGAGTTTCTGGTGCTTCCCTGCCATCTCTACCTCTCCATTAGTGCCCTAGGTTGTCGGAACGGCCGTGCCACCACCGCGGATAGCCACTCGCCGCTGCCGCTCGTGCTAGTACATCTCCGAGTTCTTCCTAAGCGCCACCCATCCTTACGCGTTTAGTCATAGATGGTGGTCGGCCCCTTACTTCCGTCGTAGCACGCCTAGGTTGCCCAGCGTAATCGCCCTATGCCGTCGGCCGCCACGTCGGCGAGCGTGGGGATCCCCAGGGCCTCCCCATGGTAAAGGTGGAAACACCCAAGGTTTGTTTGCAAAACCGTTGTCGGTAGGAATAGTGTGCATAGTAGTCATGTTATTATCTAAAAGCTCGGGGCCTTTTCTGCAAAGCCGTCGTCGTGCGCGGGCTCCCTCGGCCTTGGGCCGCGTTGGGCCGTCGCGACGCGCACGCAACCATGCCTCGCGTTGGGCTGCTGGGCCGAGTAAGTGGCCGTCAGCCCTTTTCTTTTCTAAAACGTTTCCTAATTTAATTGCTAAAAGCAAAATTGTAAATTCTATAGAAAATTTTGTAGTTAACCAAAAAATTTGAAACCAATTTTGTTAAGTTCATAAAATTATGATACACCTGCTAGTATATTTTGTTCACCCAGTTTCATAATACTTTCAAAAGTAACCTAATTAATTTGAATACTTAATATTATGAAAACACAAACTTGTAGGAATTGATGTGGCAAATTGATAGCAGTGTTGGCTCTGGAATTTTTACACCAAAATCCTAACATTTTTAGGCACCTACGGTAATTTTTGCGGCTCCAGAATAATTCTTTTGCTAGGATAGCTAATGAGCCCTAGTTTGAATATATATATATATATATATATATTAAACAAAATAAAGAAATACTTTGAAATGGTATAACTAAAATACTGTGGTAAAATAGTGCGTTGTCGACAACATGAGTACGTAGCTTAGTACGTCAGTCATTAAAGCCGCTCATTGGCTTAACAATATAATCCTATTTTAGAGTGGCAATTGTCGTGTTTATTTATAACTCTCACTAAAAGTTTTAGAAGAAAAATTTTATGATTCACCATTAATCTTTATTTCCGCTATAATTTTGATCATATGTTGTTCTCCGCTGTAAGATAAAAATATAAACATAAAATGTATAAACTCTTTTATATGTAAAATTGTCTTAATTCCGCAATTGCATTCAACTTGTCTAGGTATTCTAACGTTGCAATAAAGTGATGTAAGAAATGGTTAAGAATGTTGTAAGCTTTATTCTCTTATTTATGATTTTGATGGAAAAATATAGATTTTCGAGTTCTCCCTTGGGGTGTGTTCGACGGAACAACACGATTTAGTGCACTCTCTTAGATACTTAGTGTCTAATAGAAGACAAGTACTTTTGGAAGAGCATTAGATTAGGCGGTTCTGCCACAGACACTATTAGCAGTTACTACCAGTGTACCGTTCTCCACCACAACATTTTGTTCCCCCTATTGCCGCAGGTTTTCTGCAGACTCGCTTCCCATCAGTAGCTTGGGCAGTGTTCGGCTGGCTAGTAGCCGGCTGGCTGTCTGGCCAGCCACCTCACGAAATCACTGTTCACGTCCTGCCAGAACAGTATTTTTCTCTCACAACAATCAGCCGGAACAGTATTTTTCAGTCCTGCCGCCCTTGATTGTCAGCATTGTTGGTCACAACCAACTTTCTAAACTATCTGTATGAACCGGTATTTCCGTTGTTATCAATGGGAATGGGGAGTTTCCTCGTTTCAAAAAAAATGATCTGCAGGATGAAAAAAATTTAGCAGTTGAAATAGTTTCTCCACATCCATATGAGGGTAAACACTACTGATGGTGCTCAATAATGTTAAATGGCAAATCCACTAGAAAACTAAAGCTAATAACTGTGAATAGCCATAACTACAATTGTACTATAACAATAAGAATAAATGTCAGAAGGATAAATTTACCTTGTTTTAGCAATTGAAGAGGTGAACATTTAATCGAAGAAAAGGAGATTAGATGTAGCGAGTTCACTATACAACTTGTTAATGGAGGTCATAATTTATCAGAGCAAATAAGTGGTGGCTTAAATGGTGCTTCGCCTTGATATTCTTTTTCGAAAAGAAATAGCCCAGTTGTTTTAGGCCAGAATTTATCAGATCTGTATACTAATTCTCGCAACCACTGTTATAGGAGAGGCATCAGAAACTGCAGAAATGTCTACCTGAAGAATTCTACAGAACAAAGATAATGCCTTTAGCTGCAAACCTGCAGGAGTTATACTAGCCACAGATGTCAAATTCAAATTTCAACCTGAGGATCAATTAAGAGGATGAAATGGCTGATTGAGAATCGAGAAACTGTCTTTGAATTTTGACGTGTTAATATACTACATAAAAGGGTAATAAGTAGTACGTTTTGGTACACAAGCTATATGAGTCAAATAAATTTAATGTTGATTTCTGTATGACTTCTGTATATATGTATATATGCATTGCATTTGCTTGATCAGCTATCAATGTTTTTTTTTGAACGCAAAAGAGTGTTTATGTGCAGGACAGCCTTGCGGCCTGGGAGGAAATTACATGGTCTCACAGCCCAAAGGATCAACAAGTGGCGCGTCAGTGCTGCGTAGGCGTAAAGGCCCTTTTTTTCCTCTCTAGAACACGACTTCACGTGTATTTCATCGAGAAGAAAGTAGCACAATACAAATATTAGCTATCCGAGGCGAGATGCCAGGATAGAACAAGGTCCCTAGCACCAACGAGAAAAGCGTAGCGGACTACATCTTGAAAAAACTATGCGACGAACAGGTAGAGACCAACACTAAGGCTCTACGACCACTACCAGAAAAGCCGAGATTGCAGTGAACCCAGCGGCGATCCACTCATCTCCTTCGTCCATCACCCTCCGCCTCGCCTGGTCTGCCGTGGTCCCCACGTTGTCAAAGACGCGAGAGTGTAAAGGCCCTTCTGTATTGCTCCAGGTCATCCTTGACACGCCCTGCTACCAGGGTGGCTGTGGAGTATATGTTATCGAAAATTCTGCGGTTGCGTAACTTCCACAAGTTCCATATGACGTAGATGGGCGATGGCCAATCCATTAAAATCACGTCCTTTCTCTTTTTGGATCAGCTATCAGTGTAAAATGGAATAATTGATCTTATTTATCATATGGCTATATGGACAGTTGACTGCCTGTTATGAATAAAGGTAGCTGGAAGGGAATTGAGATAGGGAAAGAGCAAGAATGGGGAAGAACAGGACCTACATTGAAAGAATTGAGAAATCACTCTCAACTTGGCAACCTAGTCTCCTCAATACTATGGGAAGGGTCGTACTCATTAACTCAGTTCTTGACAGTAAGCTTATATATGTCATGTCATCCATGCAAGTGCCTCCGGGGTGTTGCAACAGATCGACAAACTTCGACGGGCTTTCTTGTGGACTGGAGAACCAAACACCTCATCCTCCAAGTGCCTTGTGGCATGGCAAATTGTCTCCGCAACAAAGGAGCTAGGTGGATTGGAAATCAAAGACCTTGGGACACACATCATCTGTCTTCTGCTCAAGTTGATTCATCGCCTGCACTGCGCTACCTCCTCAACCTGGCGCTTTGGATCAGGCAGCGGGCAAACCTGGCAACCTTAAAGAGGGACCTGCGAGGACATCATTGGGAAATGCTGAGGACTTTACTGTCACTTTATCAGGCTATCACAACTGTGACATTAGGAAATGGAAAATCAACTTCGTTCGGGAATGATGTCTGGGTTGGCGACGACGCATTAGCAGATCGTTTCCCAGCCCTCGTTTCTCACTGCACTCAAAAAGATGCTTCGGTCAGTATTGCAATCACCTCAAATCTTCAGAATGCTTTCGTTAAGCGACATTGCAGCCTTGGAGGATGGCGCCATGGCACAGGCCGTGGAAGCCGTGGCTGGAGCTTGCACTTACACCGGCAATCGTGTGGACGGTGGACCTGTAGCCATGCGAGCTGCTTCCTGAGCTCACCTTCCGTCGCTGCACTCCAGCAGGAGCTCCGGCCTCCGGCAGCCCAGCGGCTGGGGCTGGGACGGGCATAAGGAGGCGTGGCGCTGAGGCGAGTGGGTGGGTGGGTGACTACGGATCTCCTGGCTTCCTGATTCATGCATATGAGTTGGTTAGGTTCTATCCGGGTTAAGTTCTCGATTTGGCAGCCGTGCTTGAATTTTTCTGAATTTATTTTTAGGATTTAACAGCGCTATACTTTCAGTGGTAGGCGACGTTCCTGTCGACAGCGAGGCGTCATTGATGACTTCGTGAATTTCGAGATCTGCCGACTCAGTCATTCGGAGGTGCTCATAGGGGTAGGACTTACGTACGTGTATTAATAGGGGTGAGTGTGCGTACGTGTTGTGGACGCCTGTATTGTACTGTGTAATTAAAAAAAATTATGCTAAAATGTGTTACATCCCGTGTCACCGTACCATAACAATCAGTGGAGAAAACCGACAAAACAACCGAATTTCGGAGCCTCACAGTCGCAGGTACCAGGATTGGTTAGCTTCGCCTGTACGCGTCCGCGGCTCGCCCAAGTCGGATACGATGACCAGTCGAATTCAACTCGTCGGCTCGTCGCTACCAGTGTATATAATGGCCGCCGCTCGCATCCTCACCACCGTCTTCCAGCTGCCTCTCCCCAACCTCGCGCGATCCTCCTTCGCCCCAATGGCCGCCTGCGTACAGGCAGCAGCCACCGCCGTTCGCGACCCCAGCGCCGTGCTACCGACCCGCAACAACAGGGCGGGCATCGCCATCGGGACCACCGATGACTACGAGGAGACGTGCTGCCTCGGGATGGGTGCCTTCGGCGCCATCGTCAAGGCGCGGCACCGCTCCACCGGCCAGACCGTCGCAATCAAGCGCCTCGCCGCCACGGACTTCTGCAGCCAGATGAAACTGCTGCGGGAGGCGTGCTTACTGGAGGAGAGCGGCCGTGACAACCCGTTCGTCGTCGGCTTCCACAGCTTCGCCCGCAACCCGGCCACCATGGACCTCTCCCTCGTCATGGAGTGCGTCGGCCCGAGCCTCCACGACCTCCTCCACCAGCGCCGCTGCGCTGGGATGCGGCCGCCACCCGAGGCGATCGTGCGCACGGTCATGTGGCAGCTGCTCACGGGAGCCAAGAAGATGCACGACGCCCACGTCGTCCACCGGGACATCAAGACAGCAAACATCCTCGTCAGCGACGACAACATCACCGTCAAGATCTGCGACTTTGGGCTCGCCATGCGCATGGACGAGTCGCCGCCGTACAAGCCCGTCGGCACGCTGTGGTACATGGCGCCCGAGATGCTGTTGGGGAAGCCCGACTACGACGCCCTCGTTGACACCTGGTCGCTGGGCTGCGTGATGGCGGAGCTCATCAATGGGTCCCCTCTGTTCGTGCACACTAATGCAGCAGGCCAGCTCGCCGCCATCTTCGACGTCCTCGGCGTGCCAGATGAAACGACGTGGCCGTGGTTCTCGTCCACACCGTTCGCCACCCAGGTCCAGGTGATATACGTGAAGCGACGCAACCTACTGCGCGAGGTGTTCCCCAAGACGAAGCTGTCCGAGGAAGGATTCCAGGTACTCAGCGGCCTGCTCACTTGCAACCCCGACAAACGGCTCACGGCAGCTGCCGCGCTCAAGCACCCATGGTTCACCAAGATGTAGCTGCCTAAGAATCGCCGGTGCTGTGTGCGTGACTTTGGAGTATACTTCTACCGTTGTGTGCATGTAAAACTAACTTGTCCTTCCCAACAAAGGTTGTAAATTGTAATGCCTGCTGTATTGTTGCTGTGAAACTATGATATACTGATATAAATTGCATTATCTGTCTTTGACTCTTTTTGCTGCGCTTTTGAATGAATTTGATTATGTTAGCACGCCCTTCTCGAATAGATCATAGAACAACTTGATTCGGATACAATCAGAGTACACGACCTCAAGGGAAGGGAGGTCTCGAGCTTAGCAGAGCAATCTAGGTGGAGAAAGGAGTAATTGAACTAGGCAAGGGAGATAGAGCTCTAGACCTAGAGAGAGAGGCCAGAGGAGGGAGACGAGGAACAGAGGCATGAGAAGACTCTTCTGATAATTCATCTGATGCCTTCCACATTTGCTGCCTTCCTTCCTTTGTATTGTTTGCCTATTGCCGCCTTGGGCCCTCCATGGGCTGTCCGTGTTGGCCCATGGCCAATAGTAGCTCGCTACTAGAGAGTACCTAACATCCCCTCCTTTAATTTTGGCTTGCCCTCAAGCCAATGCAGAGAAACCAATTCAGTCATGGCCACCAAGGGAAATCATCTCCTTGACAGATGCATCAGTAGAGACCTTGACGCACGTCGCATAGTCAAGTTTGGTAGTACCTTCCATGAGCCCAGGTATAGTGTTCAACTGTCTGTAAACTTCCTCAACCATCTTGAGTGCTGCACTACCAACACTCTTCATTGTCATCACTGAGAACCAGTATGGAAGCATGGCACCAACAATCAGTCCAATGAAAACTTTAGGTGTCAGGACATCAACGGTCGAGATCGCAACACGGCTGACAAAAGCACCAAAGAGGGCAAGAGACACCAAGGCTGCTGAACCAATTGCAAAATCCTTCCCAATGGTAGCAGGAGTGTTTCCAGCAGCATCAAGAGCATCAGTTCTCCCACAAATTTTGTGGCTCATGCCAGCCATTTCAGCAATTCCTCCATCATTGTCACTGACAATAGCGATAGTGCTGAGCATTCCCAGAGCAACCACAGCAGCACCATACCCCATTCCGGCAATATCTCCAACATTGTCACCAACATTGTCTGCAATGACAGCTGGTTTTCTCAGATCATCTTCAGGGATATTCCTTTTGACTTTTCCAACTAGATCGGCACCAACATCAGCAGCTTTGGTATATATTCCCCCATCAAGTAGTAGTTGCCATGCATACTGTAATGAATCACATGGGTTACTGCAGTTGTAACCAACTGTGAACAAGGTGCCTGTAGCAAATGACACCCAAGGAGGCTTTGGTAGTATGTCATCAGCTGCAACCAGAGATTTTATCCATTGCACTAGAGCTGCATAACTATAAAAAGATAGCCAAGGGGTTGGTCTGAGTTGAACTCCAGTACTCTGGATCTCAAACTGCAGAGATAATGATCGAGGTGGAAGCAAAGGTGACCTCAGTTTTACATCATTTCCCAAACCATAAGTGAATATGCCATGTTGATGAATCAGAGGTGGCCACAACATCACTGTACTCGATTCAGCCATCTTCTGAGATCTCTGATGTTCCCCATGCATAGTGGCAGTGCAATCCAACAACAGAACATCCAACAAAGGAGTAGGGAAAAGCATGATGATATACCTGATGAGCGGTCCGCTGAACAACTTGTGAGCACTTGTTCGAACAGACGAAGACGTGCTTGCAAGAGCTATTTTCGCAACCCACGCGGATAGCGCAGCGCCTTGGCTAGTAGCGCGAGCATGGAGCACCACCACAGAAGGCTGTAATGCGGCCATGGCATGGTCGACGTAGCTGGTGTTGATGATGGAGATGGATTGGGCACTGGTGGTGACTGCAACCTTTGCTATCGTTGAAGCTGATGTGGTAGACGCCTCGGTGACATTGCAGATGATGAGTGCCGCGGATGTGCTGGTCGGTAGCTTGGGGTGCGTGAACATGGACATGACCGTGCGGGCGTAGTGTAACCATGGAGCTTGAGGGCGCAGTGCTCCATATGTGCCGTAGTGTCGATGGAGACGAGCATGTCTGGGTCGAGCTCGTGCACATCCGGTGTCAGCGGCGCACTCGTGCGCGAACTACACCTGCTCAGGGGCGCACTCGAAACGGTTGCCACCAAGTGTCGAACACCTTGAGGGCCAGGTTGGAGGCAGCTCGCCGGAGAGGATGAGCGCCTTGATGTCGCTGAGCACGGTGAGCTGCGTGGGGCTGTTATCGTTGAGCCTGTTGCCCATGAGGACGAGCTGCTGCAGCTTGGTGAGGCAGTCCATAGAGTCCGGGAGCGCGATGATGGAGTTGTAGTTGACGCCCAGCTTTTGGAGCGAGACGAGGAGGCTGATGCAGTAGGGAAGCTTCCGTAGGTACTGGAAATTCTGGCGCACGTTGAGTGTCTCCATGTCGCCGAGGTTCTCCAGCCCATCGGACAGCACACAGAGGCCGTTGAGGAGCGCACCCAGCGACCGCAGTGCTGTCATTTGGGAGGTGGAGAGGAGCGAGTCAAGGTCGACCTGGGCAGCAGACGCCGCAGCAAGTGCCACAGCATCGACAACACCTCCTAGACATTTTGTCAAGCGGTTGGTGGACGCATCCTGGTTGAGGGACCTGGCCGCGATTGAGAAGTCCGATGGAGTCACAACTCTATCGGTGGCGCCGAGGGTGAGCTCCATGTTGTCGGTGCTTGTCGAAGGGGCTTGGGGCAGAGACAGAGGAGAGTTGGTCATGGAGTTGCAACCGGTGGTGTCGGTGGCGCCGATGGCCACGGCTGGCGCACAGGGCATGGTGAAGGCGAGTGTCGTTGGGGTAGCAGCTGAACGAGACAGCGTAGGCGGCCTCAAGCGAAGCCGAGGCGGACGAGGAGAGACACGTTGCGGTCGGCGAAGTTGAGGCGGGCACGGAGGAGCACGCCGTGGTCCGCGAAGCCAAGGTGGGTGTGGTCAAGCACGCCGCGGTTGGTGAAGCCAAGGCGGACAAGGCCGAGGTAGGTGCAGAGGAGCACGCCACGGTCTTCACAGCCGAAGTGGGCACGGAGGAGCATGCCGTGGTCGGCGGAGCCGAGGTGGACGTGGAAGGGTATGCCACGGTCAGAGAAGCAGAGGGACACGCCATGGTCGACGCAGCTGAAGTGGGCGCGGAGGAGCATGCCGCGGTTGGCGTAGCTGAGGCGGACGCAGTGGGGCACGCCGTAGTCGGAGCAGCGGAGGAGTAAGTCATGGTCAACGTAGCCGAAGTTGGCGTAGAGGAGCACCCCGCTGCCTTCTTCTCCGTGCACCACCCGCAGCCCCCATGGGAACCCACGAGATTGAGACCCTCGTGCGCTTCATGGTCGCCGTGAACACAGAGGGAGGCATGGGCACGAGCGTGGCTGAGGCGAAGGAGCAGGTGGAGAAGGCTGCGGATGCGTTAGAGGCAGGAATGTCCTCGATGTTGATGGGGCCACACTGGACGAGCTTCTGGTCGGCGTCGAGAGGCGTGTGGGGTCGGTGGAGGTGAAGCCATTCTCAATGCAGATCTGGTCAGAGGCGATGAAGTTGGTGGGCAGCTGAACCGGTGGCAGCAACGGCATGGTAATGATGGCGGTGGAGGCCGACTCAATGAAGGACTGTCGGAGCCCGACAAACTGAGACTCCAACTCCTTGCGAATTGCTTGAATCTCGGCCAGGAGCAACTGGTAGTCGAGAGGACCCATGGCATGGTGGTGGTGGATTTCGTGGATGACAGGATTTTTTTTTTGCTCCGAGTACCAATTTGTTAGCACGCCCTTCTCAAACAGATCACAGAACAACTTAATTAGGATACAATCAGATTACACGACCTCAGGGGAAGGGAGGTCCCGAGCTTAGCGGAGCAATCTAGGTGGAGAAAGGAGGAATTGAACTAGGCAAAGGAGATAGAGCTCTAGACCTAGAGAGAGGCCAGAGGAGGGAGACGAGGAACAGAGGTAGGAGAAGACTCTTCTCATAATTCATCCGATGCCTTCTCCATCTGCTGCCTTCCTTCCTTTGTATTGTTTGCCTACCAGTACAAAGGACGCATCCCACGCGAGTGCAAGTATCTTTAGGTTTATACCGCACAAATGTATGGGTTGGCAAATGGCCGAGACCATTCTTAGATATTGGGAAGTATTCGGGGCCTCTAAAAATCATGTCTTCTTTCAAAAAGATACTAGGTAAATGCTCGTGCGTTGCAACGTAAAAAAAACAATGGCACAATAACATATGTATAAAATGTTGCACTTTTACCTAAAAACTTGCGAGCGAATGTTCAGAATATCATTAGTACATAAATCTCCATTAAAGTTAAACGTTAAAATATAATGTGAAACATTAACATTACAAACCCTTTGTAAAAGATCGACAATTAGAATACTACAAAGTCTGTAGCTGAGAACCCTGCTCGTGTCTATGGCTGTTCCAGCGTCCCGCAGGTGCACCAAAAGACCTTTAATTCATGTAGCTAAGCAATAATTTGAAAACAATCCACTTCAGAAAACACAGGAAATAGGGCATGTTTCACATTGATTGGAATCACTAAGTAGTAAAATTTCTCACTGTATGGCTCAATGTGCTGCAGTAGGGGGCAACCAGGTAAGGGCAGAAGAGCTAGGTTGTATGGTATTTCATCCTGTAGTTAGTTGTAGGATTGGTTTTACAGCTATTTCATGATGCACATACATTTAAAATCAAAATCATTATCTCCTGAATAGCTCAATATAGAAAACTTTATTAGCCTAATAGTTTGTGTTTTTTAGGAGAAAAATAAAAGGTCCAATCATTATATTATCCTCATGGGAACTAGTGAGGACAAAAAAATTGCAGTGGACACCAGAATTCAATTGTGCTACAGCAACAACATGCATAAAGGCTACACAGATGGATCAGAGGAGCACTATTGTCCACTGAAAATCAAAACATCAGCATGCTGCTATACCTGACTCCTGTTGTAAGTCTAAAACTGAACAACTAAAAAACACATCACCTAGTTGTTGTGAAATAATTCAGATTAAAACCAAAACAGTATCTATTTTAGTTGAACAAAGCAAGTTATTATGAACTGATAGTGGGCTGCCGCTGCTCTGAACTGAAACAGTAAAGCACTAAAACACTACACAAGACTTAAAAAATGAAGCAGTCATCCAGCCACTATGTGAACTAACAATTTTGCTATTGAAACACTACACATGCATCTCGCGGATGAATTGATCCAAAGCATCTACGATGCATAAATGCTACCCATAATTAATATGCAGGGAAAATTTTCTAGGAGCAAGTAGAAAATTTAGGATAGCAAATAAGTATACCTGATTTTTTTTTGTTATGAATCTGGTCCTCCATGTCATTATTCCTCTTGAAAACATCTAGGCTCCTAGTTGGGTTTCGATGATTAATGATGACACGAGATTACTATGACTAATGTGTGTTTTGCAGAGACAACTTGAGTTAGGTCATGGTAATGATGATTGTTTGAGCAATTATGGTTTTCATGCCCCTATCGATGGAAATCGTTTTGGTTTTCAAAGGATGGACGACAAGGCTAAGGACGGACTAGTTCTAAGTATCGTTTGGCATTGGAGAGACACTTAAAGTAGTTTAAGACTTTGTTTTTCATTTGGTCATACTATTAAGGGGGGTATGAACAAGTAGCTTGACCTAGGTGAGTCTAATGGGTTAGGTGTGGTGCACACTTATCAAACTTAGCACTAGGTAGCTTAGGAATAGCCCAAAGATTAATTGGAGTCGACCTCATTCACAAAGGATTTTGAATTAGAAGTGAATGTAGGGTCAAATGTTGAACGAACATTGTTTTAGCGATGACCGGACTTATAGGTGTTGTGTCCAGTCAGTGATCAGCGCGCACAGCAGAAGCCAAGGAGCGATCGAAAGCTGCACAGTGATTGGAACAGGACACGCCTCTAGTCGTATCTATAGCAGTAGGGCCTCGCTGTTAAGGAGGACCGGACACTGAATAGTAAATGACCGGACACTGAGTTTGCAGTGTCAGGTCAACATTAGAGAGAGTCCAAAGACCAAAATTCCTAATCGGACGCGTCTGGTGGATGTTGTCTGAATGTTGGCCAGCATCAGGTCACTCCAATAGCCTTCTCTGACAGGCTGATGCCACATAGCCATTGGCTACTGACGTCACTTAGACCAGTGCGTCCGGTTACCTAGAAAACTGCTGAGTTGGACAATAACAGTTATGTTTTAAAATAGGGAGTATATATACTTCTCCTACTCATCACTTCGACCGGTGCGTTCAGTCACCCATAAAACTGCTGAGTTGGACAATAACGGTTCTGTTTTAAAATGGGCAGTATATATACTTCTCCTACTCGTTCAACTTAGCTATCTTACCCATTTGTTCAGCTGAGAAACACCTTTGGAGTGCAAGGGAGAGCAAGAGCCTAGTGGGGTGATTGAGATTTGATAATCCAAGATTAAGGATCTCATTAGTGCATAGGGAGTAGCAAGTATGCATCCACCTTTCTCATTAGGCTTGTCTTGGTCAAGTGAGAGTTTGTACTTGTTACTCTTGGTGATCGCCATCACCTAGATGGCTCAGTGGTGATTGGAAACTTGGTGATCATCCGGCAGAGCTTGTGGATGACCCAAGTCTAGTTTGAGCGGTTGTGGGCGATTCACCGCGACGGAGTGTCAAAGAATCAGCCCGTAGAGAGCACTTGATCCTTGCGCAGATCAAGGTGAAGCTACACTCTTGCGCAGGTGCTCCAATGAGGACTAGTGGGGAGTGATGACTCTCCGATACCTCAAAAAAACATCACTGCATTCCTCTCCTTCTCTTTATTTGAGCATTTACATTTGAGCAATTCAATTCATGTCTTTACATTCTTAGAATTGTTATGCTAGAGTAGGATTGGAACCTAAGGTGCAAAATTTTTGTGTGGTAGAACAACACCAAGCTTAAGATTAACCATGACAATCTTGTTCTTTCTCATGAGTTATTGTCAAATGAGCCGCATGATGCTACTAACAATGTTGTTAAGATTGATATAGCTACATCATGTGATGACTTTGTTGAGAGCATTGAGCAAGGTTTTAGTAGCAAAGGCAAGAAGATGGTTGAGTCCGACAACTATGATGATTATGTCAAGCTCAAGAATGAAAATGAAAAGCTCAAGAAGGATCTTGAAAAACTATCGACCACAAACATAATTGTGATAGAGAATCTTGAAAATGATCATGATATGGCTCTTGAGAATGAGATGCTTAGAGAAGAGAACAAAAGACTCAAGTTGGAGAAAGAACATCTCAAGACCGATTTGAGCAAGTTCACAAGAGGCCAATATCTCCAAAGTGAGCTACTTATGAACACCGTGATGAAGATGGATAGAAGTGGTATTGGGTTCTTGGCAAATCAAGAGAAGAAAGCTCAAGCTCAACATCAACAACAATACAAGTCAAAGCCTAAGCCAAAGAGATGCTTTGAGTATGGACAAGAAGGTCACTTTGCTCATGAGTGTGAAACTCCACCACCACAACCCTTGCCCAAGCATGCTAGACCCTTTGCCTTCAATGCTCACTACATGCTTAGAAAAGATTCTAGTGGAAAGATGAAAGTCATGTTCTTAGGTTCACCCAACAAGAATAGGCCTAAGAAAATTTGGGTTGCTAAGTCACTAGTTGAGAAAGTCAAGGGCCCTCATCAAGTTTGGGTCCCTAAACAACAAGCTTGATCTCTTGTATGTAGGTGAACTACAAGACCAGTGGAAGTCATTGGGTTATTGATAGTGGTTGCACTCAACATATGACCAGTGGTCCTCGTAAGTTCACAACACTAGATGAAGAAGTAGATGGTCAAGAAAGGATTACATTTGGTAACAATTCAAAGGGCAAAGTTCAAGGGTTGGGCAAAGTTGCAATATCAAATGATCACTCAATATCAAATGTGCTATATGTTGCTTTATTGAGCTTCAACTTGTTATCTGTTGGTCAATTGTGTGATCTTGGCTTTCAATGTTTATTCACCGAGAAGGAAGTGGTTGTGTCAAAGAAAGATGATGATCAAGTTATATTCAAGGGCTTTAGATACAACAACCTATATCTAGTGGACTTCACCTCTGAAGATGTAGACTTAAAGACTTGCTTATGCACTAAAACATCACTTGGGTGGATTTGGCATAGAAGACTTGCACATGTTGGGATGAGTTCACTCAAGAAGTTAACAAAAAATGAATTTGTGAGAGGTTTGAAGGATGTGAAATTTGAGAAGAACAAGCTTTGTAGTGCATGTCAAGCTGGCAAGCAAGTTGCAAACACTCATCCAACCAAAGCTTACATGTCAACAACAAGGGTGCTAGAGCTTCTCCACATTGATTTGTTTGGACCAACAACTTACAAGAGTTTGCGAGGCAACCTCTATTGTCTTGTGATAGTTGATGGCTACTCTAGATACACTTGGGTGTTCTTCCTTCATGACAAGACCGAAGTGGCCGCATGTTTCAAGAAGTTTGCTAAGAGAACACACAATGAATTTGAAGTGAAGCTCAAAAAGATAAGAAGTGATAATGGGAAAGAATTCAACAACATAAATATTGAAGCATATTGTGATGAAGTTGGGATCAAGCATGAGGTCTCTGCAACCTACACTCCTCAACAAAATGGTGCAGTAGAGAGAAAGAACTAGACACTAATCACCCTTGCGAGAACAATGCTTGATGAGTATAATACACCTCAAGATCTATGGGCAGAAGCCATCAATACCGCATGCTATGCATCCAACCGCCTATTTCTCTAAAAGTTTCTTGGTAAGACCCCTTATGAGTTGCTCAGTGGAAAGAAGCCAAACGTCTCATTCTTTCGGATGTTTGGTTGCAAATGCTACATCTACAAGAAGTGGCAACACCTAGGAAAGGTCCAAAGACGTTATGATATTGGTTTTCTTATTGGTTACTCATCAAAGTCCAAAGCATATCGACTATTTAATCATGCCACCGGATTGGTTCAAGAAACATATGATGTGGAATTTGATGAATCTAATGGCTCCCAAGGAGCACATGAAAATCTTGATGATGTAGGTGATGAACCATTGAGGAAGGCCATGAAAAACATTCTGGTTGGAGACATCAAGCCCAAAGATGATGAAGATGATATTCAAGTGTTTGATCCACCCTCTTCATCAAATGTGCCACAAGATGATGATAAAGATGGGAGAGTAGAAAATAAAGATACTCATATCTCTCATGACCAAATGGTGGCACAAGCTCAAGATGTTGATACTCCACAACCTCCTCCTCAAGTGGATGATAGAAGAAAGTCTCCTATACTTCAAGCACATCCACAAGACCTTATCATAGGAAGTCCTTCAAAGGGTGTAATGACTCATTCTCAAAAAATTGCTTTATTTATTGAAAATCACTCGTTTGTTTCTTGCATTCGGCCTAAGAATGTAGAAGAAGCTTTTTAAGATCCGGATTGGATAAATGCCATGCATGAAGAATTGAACAACTTCACCTGCAATGAAGTTTGGACACTTGAAGAGCGACCACAAGATGCAAGAGTCATTCCATCAGCACCTTGGTGAGCCGCTTCGTGCCGATGATCGGGTCAACCACAAGCAGATATCTTCCTGGCTATGGGACGCTTTCCGAGTGGTCATTCCGATCAAAGGTTATGGCAGACTCTGACCATCGGAGGAAGAAAGGCATGACCGGCTCGGCCATATAGACCTCACAGCGCACAAGCTTCTAGCAGCGCCTAGAGTCATAGGCTGTCGACCCTCCGAAAATCATGAGGCAGCCATCCAGCGCCGAAAATCCACCATCCTTCCCCTCGGTGTCGTCTGTGGCTAGCTTGGGCTCCTTTCTATGTTCCCCTTGTTGGAGCCTCCGGATAAGAACCACTTCATGAGGACGTAGTCCTTGTATTGGTGCTTGATGGGGAAAGCATGGTGTCGAGTTCGTAAACCCGGGGTACCTCAGACTGTGTCGACACGGAATTTCGTCCCATGCCAAGGACACCCGAGCAAGCTAGAAGGGTCCGCTCGATGGAGCTAGAGATCCGCCTAGCTTCAGCGCAGGGGTGGTCGATCCTGCGCACTCCTTCTAAGACATGCCAGTCAATTTGACCCTGCAATTGATAAGGAGAGAAAATTTATCAGTAATTAAGGGCAGAACATGCCGGTGTTGCTAGACAGTCCCGAATGTGTGGCTCTGAGAGCCGATATGAAAGGAGATCGACTAAATAGTCGATTCCAGCATATTCATAAGAATAAATCGGTTAAAGTTCATGGGGATGTGTAAGAAGAATCAGTTATCATTCAGGATGAATATCATTCTTTAAACAAATATTGGTCAATGGCAATAAGATATTAACAATAATTAGTTCATGCTAAGCCAATGACTGCAAGTAACCGAACTCCTTTATAAAAGAAACAGTTCATCATCATTCAATCATTTAATAGAGATAAATCTAATGAACATATTAGATCTCATCTATCGCTATAACCAGTGGGGCATGAGGCAGAATCATGCAGGCCATAGAAACAATAAAAGACTCGACGACCCTAACTTATTACTAATATCAGTGGGGCATGAGGTAGAATCATACAGGCTATAATACAATATTAAGATCATGGGGCTAACACATCTTTCAACCTATCGCTACTTCAACGATCTCGTGATGTGAACTATTCATGAAAGCGCTCGATATCGGCTAAAACGGCCGATTCAGGCATAGCGCACAGTTAAGGTCATGTCCTCTTAGAAACAGATCTACCAAATAACAATCTCCACTCCACGGTGCTAACAGTGGGGTGTGAGGCAGAATCGCATAGGCCATGATAACGAGCCATGCAACAGTTTTCGCTAGCCAATAGATCTACTCAAAATCAAACACGCCTTAACCGCACACTATGCATGATCAAGATTGATGTAAAATAGCCGATAAAACATAACACATTGTTTAAAGTACAGATTAGATCAGTTTAGATTAACAAACGATGGGTTAAAAAAATATGAGGCTGATCTAGATCAATCCCAATCGGGCAAAGTGATATTGCTGTAATTAAATAAATAATGGAAGCAATAAGCAATATCGGTAACTTAATGAATCTATCCGAAGGAACGCTACCCTTAGATAGATCCGATAACTTGACCTTAATCTAGTTCGAGCAGTGGAGGTTGACCGGATCGATGCAGCCGTACTTGAACTAGACAAGAGTCGATAACTAACTCATACCAGAGTCGTAGTGGAGGTCGATCGGATCGATGCAGCCGTACGAACAGAGGTATAAGCCATGACGATACTTACAGACAAGCAGTGGAGGTCGACCAGATCGATGTAGCCATACTTGCTAAAGAACTCACCGAGATCTACTCTACTCCTACTCCTAAGGGGTGGCTAGAGCCGAAAAAACTAAATAACTGGTATTTGATTGATTGTGTGTCTTTTACAATAGTCGAGGTTTGTTATTTATACCCGGAGCCTAAAAACGAATCCTACTCGAGTACGACTCAGAACAATCTTTGGTACGAAGAAAACATTCCTATTTTAAGATAACTTGGACTCTAATCTTTCCCCTTTTGTAGAGTCCGATATGTATCTTCTCGATGTCAATCATATCTCATCATCGTTATCTGCTGACGTCATTCAGAGCAAACCGATCCTAGTGTCGCATTCGACTCGGCAGATATCAATCCTTACTCAATCGACTCCTTGATTGGCACAATCTTGGAAGCCTGCAAGTTCCCACGCTCTTCTCCCAAATTTTGGTGTAAACACATGCCCCAAAATTTTGGGATAAAATGGTTTTATCCCAAATTTTTGGGATAAAATGGTTTTATCCCAAAATTTTGGGATAAAATGGTTTTATTCCAAAATTCCATTTCATTGGTTTACCATGCCGCAATTGTATTATCCCGAGATATACGCACGACTCCTGACTTTCTGGCCTAAGTTTTATATAACATCCCAACGGTATCTTTTGCAACCCACTTGACCTGTTCGCTTTCTCCTTCTTCCTCAAGCCAACTTTAACAGCCAACGCCGTCAACGCCAAGGCCCCAAACCCTAGCAAACCATCTGTTTCCACAAGCCATCATCCAAGCGATCCTCACCAGATTCAAACCAATTTTCAACCGTGATGGCGACCATCGACCACGTCCCTACGGTATGTCTCCAAGTTTCCATTCTCCAATTATCGGCCGCTACCTTGTATTTCTTTTCTTCTCAAACTTATTTCATCCGATTTCTTAGGAAATGAGGAATGAAATCTTGATTCCATTAGCCATTTCCCCCAATATCTATTTTCTTGGGCATATGGGTGATCCCGATCCATCCGATTTTATTCACCAAGAAACTAACCAAATCCCCTTCAAGCAATCTGCAGTGGATTTGTCCTCTTGGAATACCAAAACCCTCTTCAGAAATTGGCCAAAGATGCCTAAGGGATGGAGAAATTAGTTCTGTAGGGTGTCCAAAAAATGGTGGAGATTGGGAACTTTATGATATGAATTAATGCTTGACTCTTTCATTATCTGGGATGGAGAGGAATGACTCACTTCTGATTGTTGTATCTTATTTTTGGTCCAATGCCCTGAATGCTTTCATCTTTGGTCACGGCCCAATGACCATCACCCTGGTCGATGTTTACATGTTGACCGGCCTCAGAATAACTGGATCAATGTAGCCTTATGAGTACTTGAGTGCTGGCTCCAAGAAATTAGCCAAAATAGCAGACTGCACAGGATGGGCCGGTTACATTCTGAACCATGTTGAAGATGGATCAGCTGTCAGCGAAAGGGAATACGTGGCCTTTCTAAACATGTGGTTGGAAAGATTCATTTTCTACAGGTCATCTTGTGGTCCAACCTATAATCACAAACTCATGGCAATTAGGCAGGGATATCCCTCTTGGAAAATATCTGCTAGGAGCTGCTTATCATCTAATGTACCAGGTGACTGTCCAATTACTAAAGAATGAACCAGTGCATACTGTTAGTGGCCCCTAGTGGCTAATACAACTGTGGCTTAACCTGTATATGCATAAGTTTGTGAGGCCTGATCTCAAAAGTCTGAGTTTCCCCTCTTCCAATTTTGATGAGAAATATAGAGGTAAAGAAGGAAGAACCTTGGTGGCTAATACAGTAGTGCACGAGCTTTGGTGAGGCTACATCAGCCATAACAATTGATTTCGATATTGGCCATCTCTTCAAGAAGTTTTACAGAGGATTTGGTATAGACTTCTAAACTTGGCTACCATATGATGATGAGAATGATGAGCTGGCCTTCTCATTCAAGTTTCACTTTGAATCAGGTTGTTCAGACGATGTGGCAGCTATAATCTTCAATTCTTTCATCAAGCCCTGTGTTCTTCCAGCTGAGTTTCATCATGGCCATGGCAAAAATGGCTACAGGCTCTTTCATTCTAGGGAACCTCCCAACGTATGAATTTTACAACCTATCCTCTGTAGCTCGTCAGTTTGGTTTTAGCCAATTGCCTCCTCAGCTATTCTTCAAGAATATACTAAAGCCAAGGGAAGATATCAGTGAAGTACTAGAAGCCAGAAGAGTTTTTCAGCTAGGATCAGATCTTCCTTCCCTCTGTTTGCACGATTGGATTAGAGTCAGCCTCTCTTCTACTCTCTTCAACTCCTGGTGGCAAGAATGGTGTTCCTATCTTTTCTGTGGATCGGTCCACCCTTTGTGTATAGCCCTGGATGGAGAATTTGCTTCGGATGGAGAGGTAATTTGCTATTTCTCTTCAAGAAAACTGCTTGATGAATTCCTTTGTTAACCGTCCTAATCGACCTTTTTAGGATGTTGAATTTGATCCTTCAAGCATGGATAGGAAAGGGCGTCCTATAGATTACCAGCCACCGTGTCTAGTTTTGAGAATGGGATCGGCTGCGCCTTCCCTGAAGAAATTGATGAAAACTCCCGCTGCCCCCATAATTGTGACATATCAATCTTCAAAGCACAAGGTGGTCCAAGGGGCAACCTAGAAAACCACTACTAGGAAGAGACACCGTACAACGAGACCATCAGCTGCTCAGGTAAACAATTCATCCCCTTCTCAAAATGATATTCACTTGCTGACTTCGTTTCTTCACAGCTATCGAGCATTGCATCCCAACCTGCTCTGGGTGTGGAACTGCTACCCCAGGCGTTCGACTCAGCACCAACTGAACTCCCATTAGTTGTTCCATGAAAGGAGTTGATCTTGGTTGAAATAACTGATACTTCCACAACAACAGAAAATGTGAGTTTTATCTTCGATGCTTACCGGGGTATTTTCTTTAACTTCTTTCATTTAGTCTTTTACCCTTCATCTGACTTCTTCCTACGCCACATACTTCCTAACGAAACACCTATGCAAGATCGGGAGCCTGACAGTCCACTCAACGATCCTGTCGATGTTGAAGGTGGTCTTGTTGCCATCAACACTCAGACTGTTGATTCCCTAGTCTGACAAACAACTGATGGTGAGGGAGTTATTTGCTCAATTTGTCTCTTTGCAGTGAACATGAACTAAAAATCTTTTGATGTTTGCAGATGCCAATGTTGAGATTTCTGAGTCGATTCAACCAGATATTACTGGTGTATCGTCAGCTGTTCCTTCCTTTCAGATAGAAGCTACCACAAAAAAGGTACTGTATCTCATTTTACTTGTTCATTCTATTATAAACTGATCTGATCCTTCTAATCAAGTTTTCCCTTACACATAGGCACTCGATCCTCCAGCCTAGAGCTACTCTTTCAATCTTGAGGAATATTTTGATGAAGATGAGATCAGATCATCAACCACTTCCTCTAGCAAAGCTTTGCTGGAGGAGACTAGAAATCGGCTAAGAAATATACTGCCAATATTTGAGAGGAATATAGCCGATTTGGTCCAAGATACCGATTCAACGCAGAGAGTCTTCTTGGCTATTAAGGGTGATCCATCTCCAGCTCTCTCCAGAGTCTTGTCATCTTTGTCTATCTTTGAAGATCAGGCTTTGAAGGTGAAAAAGACTCAGAGAAATTTGTCCAATCACGAAGCCCTGCTAGCCAAGGGGAACTCCAACAGACAAGAGGCTAAAGAGCTGGCGTAGTTGATTGATGACTTGAAGAACTCCTCCCTCAGGACCGATCCAGAGTTGTCCCAATTGGAAATCAAGTGTGCAGAACTTGAGAAGGAGCTAGAAAACATGAAGGCTGTCATTGATCATCGCAAGTCCACTCTAGCCCAAATACCTGATGCCATCAAATAGAAGAAGTAGGCACTATTGGCCAAAGTGAAAGAAGGCAGAGTCATCCAAAGCAGCCGAAGAATATGAGCAAAAGATTGCAGAAGCTGATGCTATCCAGCTAGAAGTACTAAAAGTCATCTAGGATGTCCTAAACCTATAATATGTATGTTAACATGTGTCTCATGTAGGATCAATGATAACCATATTTTTGTTGCCTCGTTGTATTTCTCGTTTTGGCTAAAGAGCTGATTTGAAAACAACCGACTTCATATTTCCAATCTTAATCCAATTAAGTCTGAAAACCTGGCTTTATCAAGAGAGCCCTTTGATTTTTCTTCCCTTAGTCGCCCAACACCATATTCTTGTTGGCATTAGTGAAGTGGCGTTTCACCTCCTATTAATTGCGGTTGCCTTTTGCGTGCCCCGAGGCATCCGCCTCTTCGCTTCATGTCTTCAAATACCAATCGATGGCTTTGGCCTCGAACACATCTCCACTCGCAACTGTTCCTTTGCTCTTCTCTGCCTACCAAAACCATGTAGTGGTTTTCTTTGTCCCTTTCATAGATCCAATCATCCTTCATGGCCGGTGAGGACAATCGAGGCAAGCGCGCGGCGAAAGAAATCCCAGAGGAGAACATGCCGATGAACCAGCATCTCTGACGCATGAGGTGAGATTGACATTTCTTGTTTATGACGATGAACTGTTCTAACTCACCTATAGGTTTGTTGTGAATGACAGCCTCTGTCCTCTTCCTAGGGCCAACGGGCCCTCTGACACTGCATCTTCTGCGCCGGCCTCGTTGTCGGACTCCTTCGACTCATACAACGGCAACGACGTCCGGTGCTTTCTCTGAGAGTGGAGGGCGTCCCAGAACCGCTATTCTGAAGTGACTTAGGAAAATGGCCAGCTTGAGATCCATTTTAGGGTCTCTCAAGTGGCCCTTCATGCCACCGAAGAGGAGGCCAGTGCCGTTCGGGCACGGCTGGCCAAATCCAACACCATGGTGGCGGGTAAGATGAACTCCATGAATGCTTTTACTTCGACCTCCATTGTTTTTCATGTTGACATTCCTTCTATCTTCTATGATCATCAGCCCTGATAGTGTAGTTGGAGTCTCTCCAACTGACGGTGGACGTCGTCAATGCTCAGGATCCCCTCATTCATGCTCGCCTCCATGACGTTTTGGCCTACGTTCAGGAGATCACCCTTCATGGCGTTTGTCATGGTGTGGCAGTGGCGCTAACCGTGGCACAGGTCTAGACTAGGTATGAGCTCCATGCCATGGAGACTGGCTTCCCAATGGGCGACGGCCCTGAGGAACATGAAGACCTGCTCAAAGAATTTGTCATGGCAGTGGAGGCCATAGTGGATATCACATCCGCTCAGGATGTGGTGAACAAGGTCTTCGATTAGGTTGTATTTAGGGCGAACTGATGAATGAAGACTCCTGTTCTTTTCATGGACGTGTCTCAGTGCAATGCTCTTGTGTATGACTTGTTTTTGTTTTCATTCTTTGCTCTGGAGGTGATACATATCGTATCGGCTTTCATGTCTTTTAAGTTTCTTTATTTTTTTGAACTAGAGGCAATACCTTTTTGGTACCGGCTATTAGAGCCAATGGCTAATCGAATCGGCTATCAAGTGTTAATCAAATGCTTAGATAACATCCCTTTGAATATTTTGGCGTAGAACTTTCCATACCAAAGGTTAAACGATTGATCAACCCAGGTCAAGCATCTCTTAAGCCAAACAGAACTCCTTTAAGAAATCTATCAACTCTGAATTGCACTTACAAGTTGACTTAGTATTCACATACGTCAGCCTAAACCCATCTCCAGGGCTAATGCTTATTTTTTATTCCAATGGCCGACGTGAAGCCATGACTATTCACTAAAACAAACTCTCAGAGTCGATTGCTTGCATCGACTATTGGCTTTCATTGCTGATCTTAATGAAACCTCCTTCTTATAACTTGCTAGAAAAGCATTCGAAGTCTCCTAGTTCCCAAAAGACTGGATCGGCTGTTGCGATGCTCACAGATTCATCAACGCGAACCACCTCAACATCATCTCCATACCATTGAATCAAACACTAATGCATGGTCGACGGCACACAACAATTCGCATGAATCCAATCACGATCGAGGAGCAAACTGTACAACCCTTTTCCATCGATGACGAAGAACATGGTGAGCAGAGTCTAACTCCCTATTGTTAGTTCGATATTTATTACCCTCCGAGTCTTAGATGCATTACCTCTAAAATCCTTAAGCATCATGTTAGTCTCCATCAGATCTCCTGGTCCTTTGCCAAGTTTATGAAAAGTGGTGTAAGGCATAAGATTGATAGAAGCACCTCCGTCCTCCAACATCTTGTTCATCGGCTTTCCATCAACAAGACCTTTCATATATAAAGCTTTTAAGTGCTGATGCTTGACTGGTTTATCAAATATTGCTTATTGTACAACCGTTAACTTGGCAACTATCTCCTCATACTCCGATTCATCAAAATTCGAATACACTTCTTGATCTGTCGAAGTTCTAAATTCCGATGGCAACAGAAAAGCCATTTAGATATTAGCCGATGGTTGCTTTCTATCGGCTGTTTGCTTAGTACGCCACACTTGAGGTTTACCGGATGCCTGAGGATGTTCCATCTCTTTATTAATTAGGTGTTGCACCCTTCTCTTCTGACTTCTTGTTAAACCTCTTGGACACCATTGACCTTCCTACTAAACATTTTTTTTTCGTTGCCTTCTTCTCCATAATCAACCTAGTCTTGGTCAACAACTCGCTTTCCAAGCCAATCATGAACACTTTTATTTTTTAAGTGTGATCCATGTTATTATGATGATATGCATCTTGAGCATGGATAGACCGGCGGTTGGTTTGAGATTGCCTAAACTCCCAATACAGATTGCTGCATTCTGGACAGTCATGTCTGGTAGCTAACTTCAAACCTTTATTCTAGCAATGTCTGAAGAAAGGACAATTCTAATGTGATTCGGCTTGTTTCCTTTCATACCTCTCCTTTTCCAGTTGATGCTGGTATTCTTGATCCTTTAACCAACACTGATAATCCTTTCCCTTCTACCACTGCCACTTATTCAACAGAATCCAAGATGTAACTCATGGCTTTGTCGTCCCTGCTTTTGATGTTCCTCCCTGCTCATATTGGCTCTTTTGCTCGGCATGATATCTTCTAATCTCTCTGTACTCATCAGCCAATATTTGCATCTTGGGATCGACTGTTCTAGCTTCTCTTGATTTGGTCGATGTTAGAACCTTAGCTTTCCCTTTGATCAGTCTAGCATCAACCATATTTTGATCTCCTAGGAAAAGATTATCATCAACTTTTATTTTCTAAGGCGTGTCAAATTTGAGCCTCCCTTGCTAAATAGCCCTTTGTATATGCTGCCGGAAGATTCTGCATTTATTAGTGGAATAAGAGGTAGTGTTATGAAACTTGTAGAACTTCTTATTCTTCAATTGATCAAGGGGCAATATAACATGACCATTGGGCAACTTGATCTGCCCCTTCTCAAGTAAGAAGTCGAAGAGCTTGTCTGATTTGGTGACATCAAAGTCATAGCTCTCCTCGACTTCTCTTCCCCAAGGATTTGACACCATTACTGTCTTCTTGCCCTAATTCCATTTAGCCATAGCAATCTCTTCTTCTTCATCTTCATAGCCATCATCGACTGAGTATGGATCATAAGCTTCAGCTACTGTTGTACTCTTCTGAAATCGGGTATCTCTATGCATACTCTGGAATTGGCTATTGAGCGCTACCACTCGTTGAGCAAATTGACCTAAGTTATCAAATTCTTGTCCTAGCAGCTTTTCTTTTCATATTGGCAGCATTCCCTAAATAGCTAAAGCAGCTAGTTGATCATCAGCCAAGTTTAAGGTGAAGCACAAGTTCCTAGTCTCTCAGAACCTCTAAAGAAACTTAGTGCCCATTTCATTAGTCTTCTGCCTTATAGTTGTCAAATCGATAATCTTCTTTTCTCTGATCCCAGTATAAAAATATATATGAAACTTCTTCTATAGGTCAGCCCAATTGGCAATGGAATTGACTGGCAATGATGAAAACCAAGTGAAGGCTGGCCCTAATAAGGATAAGGAGAAGAAACAAACTCGATGGGCATCCTCAACTGATGCTTCGCCTAATTATGTAAGATACTGACTGACATTTTCTATCGTGCTTATACTGTCTTGGCCAGTGAACTTAGCGAACTCTGGGAGCTTGTAATTTGTGGGAAGAGCGACCAAATCATACCATCCTGGATATAGGTGTTTGTATGAGAAGGTCAACCCTTTAGGCTTCAAACCAAACTAATTCTTCATTATTTCGATCACCTTCAGCAGCAACTCATCAGCATTTGAATTTAGATTTCTCTGTACTTGCTGACCCATCTGTGGATTGAAATTTCGTGTGCCTTGGTACCCTGAATTCGGAATCATGTGAAGGGTGTCATAATCTTTGCCACAGTGATAACCCTGTGGGATTTCCATCTGCTGGGTACTTTGCTGGCTTGCTGCTTGAAGTCTCTGATTATAGACAAAAGGATCTATATCTCTATGGGTCCTTTGAATTGAGGGTGCTATTTTTAAGCCGACGACGGTATGTGGCTTGTTGTGCCAAAATTGATCACCTGGTTCTGACCTTGCCCCACCGGCTATTGCACATGCTGTACTGGCAGTCCAGGATTATATTGTATCTGATTCGTAGTAGTTCCTTGAGCCTGTTTAGATGAACCCTGAATTGTTTGGACATCACTGTTACCAGCTGGTGCTGCTTCCTGATGATTGGTACCGACTTGATTAGTCCCTTGGGTCGATGGATCTGGAATGTTGTAATAAGCCGGCCCAATTTGACCAACTAAAAACCCATGAATCGCTTCTTTCATGGCGTTGTGGAATGTGTCCAAGAAAGCTTCATTTTGGCTTGATATGGCATCACGAATAGATTTATCTGCAACTTCCGTAAAGAAACACCTGTCCTCAGCTTCAATTGTATCTGTCTGCCCGTGTAATAGAACTCTTGGTAGTGGAAATTTTTAAACAATTGTGTTGTCACATGTTTTGGTGTAGGATAAGCATTTGTTCTAAAACTCTTCTATAGCTTTGTTGATGATACCTTTATCTCCATCAGGTAGATCTTCATAATGTATCATAAGGATGTCGTTGTTGTTGTGAACCGCTATGACAATTGTGGGGTCCCACCGAGCATGCCAAAAACTATGTCGACATGGAATTTTGTCCCGTGTCGAGGACACACGAGTAAGCCGAAAGGGTCCGCTCGATGGAGCTGGAGATCCGCCTAGCTTCAACGCAGGGGTGGTCGATCCTACGTACTCCTCCCAAGACTTGCCAGTCAATTTGACCCTACAATTGACAAGGAGAGAAAGTTTATCAGTAATTAAGGACAGAACATGCCGGTGTTGCCAGACAGTCCCGAATATGCGGCTCTAAGAGCAGATATAAAAGGAGATCGACTAAATAGTCGATTCCAGCATATTCATAAGAATAAATCGATTAAAGTTCATGGAGATGTGTAAGAAGAATCGGTTATCATTCAGGATGAATATCATTCTTTAAACAAATATTGGTCAATGGCAATAAGATATTAACAATAATTAGTTCATGCTAAGCCAATGACTGCAAGTAACCGAACTCCTTTATAAAAGAAACAGTTCATCATCATTCAACCATTTAATAGAGATAAATCTAATGAACATATTAGATCTCATCTATCGCTATAACCAGTGGGGCCTGAGGCAGAATCATGCAGGCAGTAGAAACAACAATAGACTCGATGACCCTAACCTATTACTAATATCAGTGAGGCATGAGGTAGAATCATGTAGGCCATAATACAATAATAAGATCATGGGGCTAACACATCTATCAACCTATCGCTACTTCAATGATCTCGTGATGCGAATTGTTTGTGAAAGCGCTCAATATCGGCTAAAACAACCGATTTAGGCATAGCGCATAGTTAAGGTCATGTCCTCTCAGGAACAGATCTACCAAATAATGATCCCCACTCCACAGTGCTAACAGTGGGGTGTGAGGCAGAATCACATAGGCCATGATAACGGGCCATAGAATAGTTTTCGCTAGCCAATAGATCTACTCAAGATCAAACACGTCTTAACCGCACGCTATGCACGATCAAGATTGATGTAAAACAGCCAATAAAACATAACTCATTATTTAAAGTACAGATTAGATCAGTTTAGATTAACAAATGATGGGTTAAAAAATATGAGGCCGATCTAGATCAATCCCAATCGGGCGAAGTGATATTGCTGTAATTAAATAAATAATGGAAGAAATAAGCAATATCGGTAACTTAATGAATCTATCTGAAGGAACACCACCCTTAGATAGAGCCGATAACTTGACTTTAATCTAGTTCGAGCAGTGGAGGTCGACCGAATTGATGCAGCCATACTTGAACTAGATAAAAGACGATAACTAACTCATACCAGAGTCGCAGTGGAGGTCGACCGGATCGATGCAGCTGTACGAACAGAGGTATAAGCCATGATGGTACTTACAGACAAGCAGTGGAGGTTGACTAGATCGATGTAGTCGTACTTGCTGAAGAACTCGCCAAGATCTACTCTACTCCTCCTAAGGGGTGACCGGAGCCAAAAAAAAGTAAATAACTGGTATTTGATTGATTGTATGTCTTTTACAATAGCCGGGGTTTAATATTTATACCCAAAGTCTAAAAACTAATCCTACTCAAGTATGACTCAGTACAATCTTTGGTACGAAGAAAACATTCCTATTTTAAGATAACTTGGACTCTAATCTTTCCCCTTTTGTAGAGTCCGATATGTATCTTCTCGATGTCAATCATATCTCATCATCATTATCTGCTGACGTCATTTAGAGAGAACCGATCCTAGTGTCACGTTCGACCCGGTAGATATCAATCCTTACTCAATCGACTCCTTGGCTGGCACAATCTTGGAAGCATGCGAGTTCCCGCGCACTTCTCCTAAATTTTGGTGTAAACAGACCAGATTCCCAGCAAAGGCTCGGCCCAACAAACGACATCATAAACAAACGCGCAACTCCTAGGCTAGCCCAAAAACCTAACGATAGGTAGAAGGGCGCTCGCTTGCCTTCGACCCCAGCCCGTCTCTCCAATCAGAAGGCCTGGACGAGGAGGAACGATGCCTACTTTTGACTCTGACCCGCGTCTCCAACTAGGGATACACCGAAACCTCTGCTTATGGCTCTCCTCCGACTGACACAGTCGGAACTGACTGAGACCAACTGACCAGGGATGCTCGCTCGGTAAGGACCAGGAAACGGGCGGAGCAAGTAAGACAGGGCGCTCAATTCAACCACAATACCAAGAACCGTACCTTGTACACCACCAATGGGGCATATTAGAAGGGTGCCCTATAACCTTCCAGGCATGTCAGAACCCGAGCAGTGTTGTAGGCACCAAAGTTTTACCCTACAGTGTTATGGGCGCCCTCAATACCCATACCAGGCGAACGCGGTAAGACTCCCCACATGCCTCTGGGCATCAACAGTATTGTGGGCACCGTCATTTACCGTACATAGTGAACACGGTAAAACCTCCCACATGCATCTGACAACAACAGTGTTGTGGGCGCCTACCATCATCTTGTACCCAACGGCGTAGGCAACAAGACTTAGTAGCATACGTACTCTCTTTCTCTCACTTATAAGGTTGTCCTATTCATCTATAAAAGGGGATGCGCTCTCTCCTAATAGGGAGGACCAGTTCACTCACACACCACAACAAAATCACTAAGTTAAAACCTAGAGCACACGCTCGAACACTTAGCACATAGCGGAGTTCCCATCACTCTCGGCCCTTTAGACCAGAGTCCGCCCGGACCTCTTGCACCCCCCATCTTTCTCCCTTCCATTTGTAACCCCGCAGCAAACTTCGAGCACCTGGGCTCAGGAATAAAGTCACCGACTGACTCAAACTGGACGTAGGGCACGTTGCCTGAACCAGTATAAACCCTGTGTCATTGAGTGATAGGCCACATCCGATCATAATGTACGGCAAAACTACAAATATTTACATGTTGGTCACTTTATGCACCGACACATGGTTTGGGCATGACCCTTCGAGCAGCTTCTTGAAGTGGTCTGGGGTACCCTCGGCGGGCTTCCAAACCCCCTTGCGGTCAGCAGTGGCCATGAGCGAGCCCTCATGCCGCTACTTGTTCTTCTTCTTGTTGGGACGGTTGGAGGCGCCTTCACCAGCGTCCTTGTCCCGGTTTGCCTTGCCTTTGGGGCAGTAAAAAATCACCCCGACCGCCTCCTCACTCAAAGCATGGCTGGTGGTGATGTCGAGGAGTTCCTTGGTGGTTCACAGGCCCTTACGTCCTAGCTTATGAACCAGGGACTCATAGGTGGTCCCGGACAGGAAAGCTCCTATGACGTCGACGTCGGCGACGTTGGGCAGCTTGTTGCACTTTCAGGAGAAGCACTAGATGTACCCACGAAGAGTTTCCCTAGACTTCTATCTATAGTTTTTGAGATCCTATGGGTTCCCAGGACGCGCGTATGTGCCCTAAAAGTTTTCCACGAAGATCTCTTTTTGGTCCGTCCAACTTTGGATTTGGTTGGGCGGAAGGTGTTCCAACCACGTTCGTGCCGAATCAACCAGGAACAATGGAAGGTTGTGAATAATGAAACTATCACTACCCACTCCACCGGCTTGGCAAGCAAGCCGATAATTCTTGAGCCATAGTCCAGGGTTTGTTTCCCCAGAGTATTTCGGGATGTTGGTCGACGGTCGGTACTGTGGTGGGAAGACGGCGTTGAGGATATGTTGGCCAAAGGCCCGAGGTCCGGGCAAGTCGGGGCTCTAGCTTCGGTCCTCGCCGTTGTCGTAGCATCCGCCATGACGAGGGTGGTAGCCACGGCTAGCCTCCTCCCTCTCATCGCTATGGGCATGCCTACGGGCATCTAGGGTGTTGCGCGCGCCACGGTGGAGGCCAAGATGCTCATGCACCGGAGCCACGGCGCGTGGCCTGTCGCCTTGCTACACCTGGTGGACTGACATGTCCCTATTGGGTCGCTCTGAGGGCACGCACTGGCTGGCGTCGAGCTCACGTCGTTGGGATAGCGAGCTTTTGGCCTGCTGCGCCGTCGCACGCTCAAGTAGCGTGCGAATCTCATGAGGGGCCTGACAATCCTCTGGTGTCATGGGCTCTGCAAGCCCCTAGAAGAAGGCCGCCACGGCAGTGACGTTCTGGCTTGCCCGGGTGAAGTGTGGGAGGGCTTCGTCGTCCTCGATGATCCTCCAGTTCACATTGCGGGTCGCGGCGCATGCACGCCCACCATCTCCATGGCGCTCGAGCTCCGTGCGTTCCTGCTCGAGCTGGAGTCATGCTTCTTCAAGCTCTTGGTGTCGCGCCCTCATCTGCTCTACCCGCAGGAGTGGTGGGTGAAAGGATCAAGATGCCCAAGAGGGGGGTGAATTAGGCTAATTCTAAATTTTCTTGCAATAATTAAATCCTACGGTTAGCCCAATTAACCCCTTGTGCCTAGAAAAATGTTTCTATTAATCTAACGCACAACAGACTTGCAACCTATGTTCCAAACTTACTCTAGCATGGCAATTCTATGAATGTAAGAACAAGTATTGAATTGCTCAAAGTAAATAGAGAGAGAGGAACGCGGTGATGTTTTGCCGAGGTATCGGAGAGTCGCCACTCCCCACTAGTCCTCGTTAGAGCACCCGCGCAAGGGTGTAGCTCCCCCTTGATCTACGCAAGGATCAAGTGCTCTCTACGGGTTAATTCTTCAACACTCCGTCGCGGCGAATCATCCAAAGCCGCTCACAACTTGAGTTGGGTCACCCACAAGCTCCGCCGGGTGGTCACCAAGCTCCCAATCACCACCAAGCCATCTAGGTGATGGCGATCACCAAGAGTAACAAGCACGAACTCTCACTTGACCACGCGAAGCCTAATGAGAAGATGGATGCACACTGGACTACTCTTGATTCACTAATGAGGCTACTCTCTTGGATTCTCAAATCTCAATCACCTCACTAGGACCTTGCTCTTCTTGGCACTCACAAACATGTTTCTCAGCTGTTGGAATGAGCAAAAGTGACTCTACACACGAGTGGTGCTTCTATTTATAAGGCAGCCTAAAAAACGAACCGTTATGAGCTTCTGCGGGGTGACCGGATGCTCTGATCAGTTCAACCTGCGAATCAGTGAAAATATGTTGACCGGACGCTGGTAGGGTCCGGTCACCACTGACCGGACGTGTCCGGTCGCATTAAACCCTTACTGGAACCTTACTGGACTCGACCGGATGCTGAACCCTTAGGGTCCGGTCAGTACTGACCAGACGCGTCTGGTCGTAGATTCCCTTCTCTAGAACCTTACTGGACTCGACCGGATGCTGCCTTTCAGAGTCCAGTCACTTGACCTCTCCAGCGTTCGGTCGCACCGAACGCAGTCTGTTGATCAAATGAACTGACCGGACCCTACGGCCAGCGTCCGGTCAGCATTTGACCCTCCATTCACTTCCAACTCTCGATCATATATGAATGAAGTTTGCTCCAAAGGATCTTAGGCATTCATAGGAGCTACCTAGAGCTAGTTTTAACAAGTGTGCATCACACCTAACTCACTAGACTCACCTAGGTCAAGCTACCCATCCATACCCCCCTTAATAGTACGGCCAAAGGAAAAACAAAGTCCTAAACTACTCTAAGTGTCACTCCAACTTTAATCGACACTTAGAACTAGTCATCCTTAACCTTGTCGTCCATCCTTTGAAAACCAAAATGATTTTCATCGTAGAGGCATGACAACCTTGATTGCCCAATTGATCTCCATTACCATGACCTAACTTTATTGTATCTGCAAAACACACGTTAATCATAGTAATCTTATATTGTCATTAATCACCGAAACCCAACTAGGGGCCTAGATGCTTTCAGTGGGGCCCCTGCATCCCCCTCGACCTCATTGTCGAAGTCGTCTGTTGGGGTAGCGCCTCCCTTATGGATGCTTTCGATGTATCCCTCGAGGGTACCTGCCATGAAACATTCTCGCGAGGGGTGATGGCTCCCCCTACTAGAGTCAGAGTCAGAGGGAGACTCCGATTCTCCCATGAGAAGGTCACAGAAAAATTCCGCGACGTATTCGGTCATCCCCACAAACTCATCGTTCGTAGGGGATGGAGGCGTGCGTTGCACCTCAAGATGGCCAACGGTCTCTGTGGCGTTGCGCAGACCGAACGGGAGTGTTGTCGGGGTGCTCCAGATGAGGTATTCCGGGACGAGCGGCTCTCCTCCGGCAAGCTGCATCATGACGTTGGCGAACGAGAAGGTGAGGTGGCCTAGGTCCTCCCGGGATGGTCGGGGTCCCAGGAAGGCGCCAAGCTGACGCTCTAGCCTCCTGTAATCGAAGCCGAGGAGCTGGTAGCTCCCGGGGGCATAGGCCTCTGGTTCATGCAGTTGCAGCTCAAGCGCCTCGGCGATCGCGTCGAGGCCAGCGGAGTGGAGAGGTTGGACGGCGGTGGGAACCTGCACTAACTCTCCCTCCATCGTAATGATGAAGTCCAGGTTCTCGAAGCGCACGTGCGCACCCGGGACCCAGCTGACGTCGTGACTAGCCATCCGAGGCCTGATGTGGATGTCGAGACGCGCAAAAAGCCCCTACCTGGAGCACCAACTGTCGATGTTTTTGGACCACCGAAGAGTAAATTTGTATTTGCGCGCCAGACTCGGATAGTGTGCTCGAAGGACACAAAGGTTTATACTGGTTCGGGCAGAGCGTCCCTACGTCCAGTTCGCTACTGCTCATGTTATCGGCACTTGGTTTACAGTAGGGGTTACAAACAGGCGAGAGAGGAAAATGATCTCAAGTCTCTGGTGGAAGGAGTGAACGGGTGCTGAGAGCTCGATTGCCGCTCAGCCGTGTGCTCGTATCGTGCTCTTGTGTTAAGATCTCTCCCGTGTCGAGATCTCACTTCCCTTAATGGGGCGCCCTACTTCCCCTTTTATAAGGGAAGGGAAAGCGTGGGTTACAGAGGAGGAAAAGGAGATGAGAGAGAGAAGAAGGCTTCCAGGGTCGCCGGGTCCTTCTTCTCCTTCATGCGGGTCCCGCCGATCCTGTAGATGTCAACACGGACGGCTCCATGTCGCGGCCCTGTTCGTCACTGGCGCCATGCGTAGGCGCCATCTGCCGGTCATAGCGTTCCACTCTATCCCAGCGGACGTCGTGATGAACTGACGCGCCTATCAGCGTCCTTATGAAGGTTAGGCAGAATAGCACCAGCACGTCCGACACTGTTCTTGATGTGAATCCCCAGGTATGGCCAATCATGGCCACAGGTTATATCGAAGTGTGCCGGCCTCTTCCCTGGCGTCAGAGTTTTGATCCAGGCCCATACGCTTGGACCTGGAGTGGTTGGCGGCGGTATGGGTCCCCGTCGGACGAGACGGAGCCCACGACCTTGGGCGAGATGGAAACCGCGTCCTTAGGGTCGGGCGAGACGGAGCCCGCACCCATGGGGTCGGGCGAGACGGAGCCCACGACTTCGAGGTCGGGCGAGACTGGAGCCCGCACCCAAGTGGTCGGACGAGACGGAGCCCGCGACATTGGGCGAGATGAAACCGCGTCCTTGGGGTCGGGCGAGATGGAGCCGTGGCCTCGAGGTCGGGCGAGACGGAGCTCGCGGCCTTGTGGTCGGACGAGACAGAGCCCACGGCCTTAGGGTTAGGTGTGACCTTTTAATACGTCTCGAGCCATCTGAAGAACTGGGGAAGTCAGCATGGGTGCTAATTTTCTTGCGTTGGGCATCCCTAATATCGATACCCCACGACATGCCAGAATCGAATATGGATACTGGTTCAAAGCCCATTTCACTACGTGACCATCAACAGTTTGCAGGCTATGGAGGAAATTGGCAAAGCAACAGAGAACTGAAGTAACCTAAACCAAGGCCAACACGCTGTAACATGTATATGACAGAAAAAGATCGGTGTTTCCAAAATTCAGATAACACCTAGCCCAAAAGATCAAAACCATTAACATTCGCTTCAAAATCCACAACTGGACCTCATTTCTATTTCCACATGTGTTTGAATTGGAGCTCCAATTCAGTTCATCTAACCCAATGCCATGAGCCCACGAACCAGGGCCTTTCACATCTCCACACCTAGGTACAACTCCAAACGTAAGACAAAGGACAGAACTCTGGAATAAGAACAGCTAATATCTATCTAACCACCTTAGATGACAATGCAACAAACCACTGTGAAAATGGTACATTCGAGAAACCAACGAGAAACCTAGCAGGATACAGAATCGCCGTAGACTGCACCCTTTTGCAATCAAGCAGCATTGCAAAGGAAAAACAAAGAGAGAAAAAAACATAGCAGAATCTTGAATGACTTGAACACCAGCAGCTTCTGCGGCACAAAAGGTGTCTCCTTGGACCAGGCTCCAATAGCTGATGGCATGCAGTGAAAATTAACAGCCATTTGCAACGGCCGCCTCTTCAGTTGTTGGCTTAATATCTTCTGGGGCGACACCATTAACAGCTACTGCCTCCACACTATTGTCCACCACAGCGTTTTGTTCCCCTATGGCCTCAGGTTTCTGCAGGCTCTCCTTCCCATCAGTAGCTTGATTTTCAGCAATGTTGGTGGCTGCCAACTTTCTATTCATGACCTGCAGGGTGAAAATGGCAGTTGAAATAGTTTCTCAACATCCAAATAAGGGTAAACGCTACTGATGGATACCATGAAACGGGCTGAATAGTGCCAAATTGCCAATCCACATGAACTTATAATAGGAAAAATGCTCAAACCAATTCTACAGAACCTCCATTGCTGCATATAACCCGTACATATTCGAAGGAAATATTAGGGAACATAAGCTAGATTTTCATAGTTCTCAGGTTAACAAGGGAAACTGCAAGTGCTAGCATTCATACAACTGCAGTAGAAGAGGGCTCATTACATGAAGTAGATTGGTAGTCACTCACACCTCAACTGGATGCTGACGCTTTGATTTCTTCTCCTGCATTATCTTTTCACGATCATCATAAAAGCTAAAGTCGTCCAAGATGGATGTCTTGCAGACATAATCCTTGAAAATCTTTAAAACCTGAAGGCCTTGGTCAAGCTTAACCTGCAGACACCATGAAAAAGTATGGGAAAACTTAGCTACCGCAACATTAAAAGAGTTAGACATAAAAATCTGAAGGGCAATTTTCCATTTCTCTTAAGAGAGTACTGGCTTCCTGATTCATGCATATCAAGAATTTCTGCTACAATGTGTTACCATCAACAATCAGTGGAGAAAACTGACAAAACAAGAGAAAAACTGAAAGGAACTTAACTCACCTCCTGCGTATCTCTGCTGTTTGTAACTGGTTTGTTTTCGTTATACTCAAGAATGATGTGCTTCAACGAGCTGTTAGGAATGTCCTTCACAATGTGCCACTTGACAGGGAAGCAACCAGTCCACTTGTCCTGCTGCCAGTATTCAACTGTCTTGTTAAAATCAACCCGACCCACCATCTCAGCCAGACCAACAAACTGTCCGCTGGTGTTAACCTGGAAAATCGAGGAAGACAAGTAGCATCAACATCCAACCTTACACACAGGTTCACAGAAGGGGAAAAAAGGCTCTTTAATAGAGGATAAGGTTCAGACTTACAGAAAACAACAGGAACACAGGACAACTGCTTGATTTTTCCTTAGCCTCTTGATAAGCAGCATCCAGCTTTTTATTTCCACTAGGGGTGCTTGCCCAAACATTGTACTTAATGCTCTTGTGAACATCATCCTCACTGTATGATTTAATAATAAAAAATTTGGCATCTGAGTAGGTCTCACCAAAATCAGCAAGGTTGTACTGTTCCTGCTTAACAGCATTAGAGGCATCACTGCTGGGAGGCTCCTGTCCTTTTGCATCAACAGCTGCTCCAGAACCCTGTTGGCTTTTAAACAGACTACTTCTTGGTCCACGCTTCAACTCATCCAAACCATCCAAGTTCCCATTGCCAAAACCATAAGATCCGTAGGTTTTTCCTCTTGGCCTGTACTTCCCATTCGAAAACGCATTCCACCCACCATACAGCCCAGGACCATAGACATGAGAACCATACCAAAAGCTAGGTGCATAAGTGTTTGTGTTGTACATTCCACTACCAGAGTACATTGAACTCATGCACCCAGCAGATGGCAGCCCCATTGAAGAGTTCTGCCCATGCAAGCCCTGCAAGAATGCCCATGTTCAGAAGCAGTTGATGCCCATACAGCAAACTAAGAAAGTATGCAGGGTATGTACATTTCACTTAAAAATGCAACTGAACATAGCTTACATTGCCCCAAAATAACACAAAACCTATCAATAAGTTGATTATAACGCAAAAAATTGTAGTGCTGGTTTATCTATCTTTCTTTCCCAGATACTGATCATTAGGTCTAGACAGAACAGAAATTTAATAAAGTTATGTGGTACATGGATCATTATCAACGATCAGTATTCACTATTCAGTAAGTAACACAATTTCTGGAGTAAGCTCAATAATAGATGACAAAGTCCATGCACTTTCATATTCTGACTATACCTTATTATTATTAGAGACTGTCGATGTAGGATTCCCACCCGAGAATTTCGGATGCTTTTCTGAAGAGGTACGGCCACCAGACCATGGGTAAGCCGTTTTGCTACCTTGATTCTGGTAATTACCAAAACGGCCATTTGGTTTCAGAGGCAAAGTTTCCTTCTTCAGACCTTTTACATCATCAATGCTTTTCAGAGTGGTTTTGGAGGAATCCAACAAGACAGGCTGCTTATCAGCAGCAATCGCAGTAGAAACATCTTCTTGTATCGAAGGAGATGATTTGCCAGTTTTAGCCTTGTATACTGGTTTGCTGGCAGTAGTCTTTGGCTGGTAGTATGTGGATGGGTACTGGTAATGCTGTGATCCATAAATCTGACCATCAGCAATACCATAATGAGGATAGCAGTACATGTCCCCATAAACACCCTGAGGAGAAACAAACAAGACCAATTAATCCAAGTACACTTTGTACAGACTAAAATTGTGAGCACGACTTTCATTTGCTGTGTCCAACTAATGGGGTGGACAATGTATTGAACTATGGAGATGAGTGTCTACAAGCTTAATGAGATGTAAAGAAGGGGATGAATACTCACAGGGGAAAGTGCATCCCCTCCATCCTGGCTCACGTAGCCGGAATAATCACCCCAACCTAAGACAGAGTTAAAGGCGAGTGCTCTGAGTTCGGGATCAACATGTAACTACACAGTTGCAGTTTCTACTGCTAATCCACTAGAAACAGGCATATTAACAGACTAATAAACAGCACTGCTTCACCTCCACAGTAGTAAGCTCCAGGGTAGGCACCATAGTACATGGCAGCATCCTTGTAATCCTGCTGCGCCCATGGCTCCGCTGAGGACGCTGGAGGGTTCAGAGACACCACCTCACCCTTGGGCACACCATTCAGCCCTCCCGACCCCTGCAGAAAAGATTCAAAACTTAGACTCTGGAGGGCTGCTGCCGCTGGAATTGCACGGGGAGGCAAGCGGAATATACCTTGTCCTTCGTCTCTGGGCCCTTGCCACCTTTGCTCTTGGGATCCACCAGGGACAGCGTCTGCAGTAAATCCGCAACATCTGGCGCAAATCAAGTCAAGGGAAAACTCTGATCCAGGAGCTTCCAAATACACAGACCAGATGATCACGGATTCAGCAGGGAATTCTAAACCACGGAGTTAAACTAGGATCGAGGAACAGCAGCGCAGAACAAAATTCACAACAAAAACTAGAACACCACACACTCCACAGTCGGCGCTTGTAATCAACACGAAACGCCAAAAAAAAGTCCATAATCCTGTGCTTTCACCAACAAATCGCCTGCGGCTAAGAAACCAAGCTATTCGCTGGTCCAAAAAAGGCACCAAAACCTTCGGAAAATCGCCCCAAAAAAAACGCAACCAAATCAGGGGAAGGGTGGAGCTGCAAAGGGTTCTCAAGGATACGTACGGCAGCGGGCGCGACGGCGGCCATGGTGTCGATCCGGTGGACGCGGGGAGCGTGGCGGCGCGGTCCAAAACCCCAGAGAAACCCTAACGAGGCGGAGCGGGGGTGGGTGGTATGGTAAGTGTGAGGGCAGAGGTGGAGCCGCCCGCAACTGTGGGGAAAAAAAGAAAGAATGGAAAGGGGAGCGAGGGAAACGTGTGGAGAGAGAGCGAGCGCGTTATTTACAATCGCGCGGCGAGGGGTTTGGTACCGTTTGGAATTTTCCTTTTCGACGACGAGGTTGTGGGCCTGGGCCGGTGGGCTGGATGGGCTTTTGCAGGTGGGGGAAAGTGGAGTTCGTCGTCTTGGAGTTGATTAAGGGCCCACTGGGCACGTGCCGAGTTCGAGCCCCGACGACGATCATCGCCTCCTCCTCCTCAGCATCGACATGAGCAGCCGCAGCGGCACAGCCACACCGCTCGATTCCGATGGCCGCGGAGGCGCCTCCTTGCCGCTACCGCCGGATCCGGAAGGCTTCTGACCTCTCCGCCGTCAGCGCCGCCGCGCCCTCTAAACGGGTACTCCCTCGCCAGTCGCCCCCCTCTTCCTGCCCTCGTCCACGTTTTGCGTGTCTTCAACTATGTGTTCGTAGGTCATGCATGATGTTTTAGATTCGTGGAATAATCAGCCTGAAGGCATGACACTTTTTCATTTTTTTTCTTTTTTTATAAGTCATTTTTTTTTATTTCATTGCTACCTTGCCCGTCACTGCGGGATTGTGAACAGACACAATGTAAGCTCAAGTTCATTTTCAGTTTTTTGTTTTATATAAAACATTTTCTGTTTAACTGCAAGGTTGCTACTTGCCAGTATAGTATCACTATGTGTTAAAATTGGTCAATTGGGACATCTGTTATGCACGACCTTGATCCTGTTATCGTTTAGAGTGTACCTGGAAACAGAAAAATATGGGACTCATGTATTGATATGTGTCGACATAAAATTTCGTCCCGTGCCGAGGGCACACGAGCAAGTCGGAAGAGTCCGCTCGATTGAGCTGAAGATCCGCCTAGCTTCAGCATAGGGATGGTCGATCCTGCATACTCCTCCTGAGACGTACCAGTTAATTTGCCCTGCAATTGTCAAGAAGAGAAAGCTAATCAGTAATTTAAGGCGGAACGTGCCGGTGTTACCAGACAATCCCGAATATGCGGCTCTGAGAGTCGATATGAAAGAGATCGACTAAATAGTCGATTCCAGCATATTCATAAGAATAAATCAGTTAAAGCTTATGGGGTTGTGTAAGAAGAATCGGTTATCGTTTAGGATGAATATCATTATTTAGACAAATATTGATCAATGACAAAAGGATGTCAACAATGATTAATTTATGCTAAGCCAATAATTGCAAATAACTGAATCCTTTTTATATAAAAGAAACAGTTCGTCATCATTTAATCATTTAATAAAGATAAATCTAATGAACATATTAGATCTCATCTATCGCTGTGACTACTGGGGCATGAGGCAGAATCATGCAGGCTGTAGAAACAACAATAGATTCAATGATCCTAACTTATTACTAATATCAATGAGGCATGAGGCAGAATCATACAGTCTGTAATACAATAATAAGATCACGGGGCTAACACATCTTATAACATATCTTTACTTCAACGGTCTTGTGACATGAACTGTTCGTGAAAACACTCGATATCGGCTAAAACAGCCGATTCAGGCATAGCGCACAGTTAAGGTCATGCTCTATCAGGAACAGATCTACCAAATAACGATCCCCACTCCATGGTGCTAATTGGGGGTGTGATACAGAATCACACAGGCCGTGATAACAGGCCATGGAACGGTTTTCGCTAGCCAACGGATCTACTCAAGACAAAACATGCATTGACCGCATACTATGCGCGATCAAGATTGACATAAAACGGTCGATAAAACATAACTCATCGTTTTAAGATACAGATTAGATCAAAATTCAGATTAACAAATGATGGGTTAAACAGGATATAAGGCCGATCTAGATCAATCCCAATCAGGCGAAGTAATATTGATGTAATTAAATGAATAATGGAAGTAATAAGTAATATCGATAACTTAATAAATCTATCCGAAGGAACGTCATCCTTAGATGGAGCCGATAACTTGACCTTAATCTAGTTCGAGCAGTGGAGGTCGACCGAATTGATGCAGCCGTACTTGAACTAGACAAGAGTCGATAACTAGCTTATACCGGAGTTGCAATGGAGGTCGGATCGATGTAGCCGTACGAACAGAAGTATAAGCCATGACGGTACTTACAGACAAGCAGTGGAGGTCGACCGGATCGATGCAGCCGTACTTGCTGAAGAACTCGCCGAGATCTACCTTACTCCTACTCCTAAGGGGTGGCCGGAGTAAAAAAAAAAGTAAGTAACTTGTATTTGATTGATTGTATGTTTTACAAGGAGCAAAGGGTACATATTTATACCCTGCAGTAATGATCCTGATGAGCTACGTACATAACTTACCTAACAATAATATCTAAATGAAAGGAAATATTAAAATACATAGACTCTAATTTTCCTCATGCAGAGTCCTCGCTAATAAAGCTTCTATTCATGTCCTTATCTCGTTCGGCTCAACCGGCATAGATTCAGTACGTAGACATGCCACCTTTGCCGAACCGTATATGGACACAACATCTAATCGGCCATGTATATACACGTATATGATACAAGTCCTTGCTTCTTGCATTGTCGATGTGCATCTGGACGCCATATCTGAATAGAATAATATTCACTTTCCTTTGTTGCACATACGTGATGCATGTATAGCTTTTCAAACACATCATTCTGCCAATAACATTTCTTTTGTTGCTTTACGTGATATCTCTATCAGGCCGACTTCAAGATGTTGTATGTCATCGATTTTCTCAAATATTTCATATATTAGCAAATCTTTCAGACTTGGCCGAATATAATAATCTGCCATGTGTGAGAATATCTCTAATAATTCTCTCAAGTCATGACACGTGCACTTTCCTCGATCCTTTTGATTTTTTCCTTATTTCACATGAGGAGATCTTGGACGTCGAGCTTCTCCAAAATTGAAAAATATTTCCTGACCGGCTCCCAAATATCCACCAATTAAGAGATTTTTTTGTTTTTTGACATCATCAGCCGATCTCTTTATTTTTAGGATAAGATTACCAAATTTTGGTGTAAACAATATGAAATTTTGTGCTTTACTTTTTTCCATGTTGTTCCTTATACCAAAACAAAATTTCAGGTGCGCATGGGAGAGAGACGATGCACCGGTCATGAGGACAGGATCAGCAGCTTACCTGACGAGTTACTCATCTTGATTATTGACAAGCTGGACATACGGTCAACAATAACAACCACCATCCTATCGAAGCGATGGCGTGATCTTCCTCGGCGTTTGCCGACATCCTATAACCTCGCTGTCGATGACATCCTCCCACCACGCTATCACCACCTGAAACGTCTTAACATGGAGGCTAAGGCAGCGTATGAGGCAGAGAAGAACATGCACAAGCTGACCGGCATCTATGCCATCAAGGCTCGGCATGAGCGTTGGATGGCCAAGATCAGGCCTCTCAGTGCCATCCTGGAACGCTACAAGCGCCGAGCCATGAGGCGCTATGTCTAGCAGGTGAACGCATTTCTTCTGGCCCCAAAGAATGTGCGTCAGCGCCGACCTGTCCACAAGCTGAGGCTACAAATGCTGGGACGTTGGCATGAAAACATTGATGAATGGGTCACTGCAGCCATTGCCAAGTGGGGTGTTGAGGACTTCGAGCTTATTATTGATGGCTATTGCGTATGCTATGACCTCAAGCAGCTGGATCGATACCAGAACGTTCGTCTGGAGCGGCTTGTGCTATCCAACTGCCAGCCTCTTTGTGCATGGAACTGCCTGACAGTACAGAGGCTCACCAAACTCACATTGGGTGCAGGTTCATATATGGGAATCATCAGTAGTATTCTTAGAAACTGCATAGAGCTAAGGGATTTCAAAATCACATCTTCTCATGTTTGCCAAGCTGCTCTACGTTTCTTTGTGCCGACGTCGAAGATAAAGAGTCTACAAGTGGATTGGTGCTGCTTTGGGAAAATATATCTGATGTCTGATGTCTCTGCCTTGTCTTGAGACTTTCGTTTGCCGTGGTCGCCCAACCAAGTTATCCTATGGTGAGGTGCCTCGCCTTAGGCATGTGAGCTTGGACTACTTACAGACCGAATATAACATCGACGATGAATCTGGTACTAGTAGGACATATCCACCGAGCAAATTCTTCAAAAGGATCCCACCGCTAGATTCCCTTGTTCTGCAGTTCAAAGGGCCCCGGGTGAGTAATCATCTCTTCTCTCTTATGCATACTTAAGTAATTGTGTATTGACATTGCTGTGTCATGTAAAAACCGTTGTGTATTTATGTATACAGATGTGGATCGAACCTTTTGTTGTTCCTGGTGGTCAGCTCAAAAAACTGTTCATCGCAAATGTCCCAGTGAACTAGGACGTACTATGGATTGCAGCACCAGCTTTGGAATCGTTCCATGTTCATGTACGTTTTTTCTTGACCAAAGCTGTGTTTAGTTCGTGAAATTTGGGAATTTGGCTGGGAATTTGGCTACCGTAGCACTTTCATTTTTATTTGATAATTAATATTCAATCATGGACTAATTAGGCTCAAAACGTTCGTCTCGCGATTTTCAACCAAACTGTGCAATTAGTTTTTTTTCGTCTACATTTAATGCTCTATGCACGTATCGTAAGATTCGATGTGATGGCTACTGTAACACTTTTTGGAAAAGTTTTTGGGATCTAAACACAGCCCAAACTTACTGAAAACAAATGCGCATGGATGTTGGAAATACTAAGGCTGTGTTTAGTTCGCGAAATAAAAATTTTTGGATGTCACATCGGATGTTTCGGGGACATCGGAAGAGGTTTTCGGATACTAATAAAAAACTAATTACATAGCTCGTCCGGAAACTGCGAGACGAATTTATTAAGCCTAATTAATCCATCATTAGCGCATGTTAGTTACTGTAGCACTTATGGCTAATCATGGACTAATTAGTCTTAAAACATTCGTCTCGCGATTTTCAACCAAACTGTGCAATTAGTTTTTTTTATCTATATTTAATACTCTATACATATGCCGCAAGATTCGATGTGATAGTTTGGGGTGAAAATTTTTGGGAACTAAACCAAGGGCCTGTTTAGTTCCCCTCCAAAACGTCAAATTTTTCAAGATTCCCCGTCACATCGAATCTTTGGACGCATACATGAAGCATTAAATATAAATAAAAAATAAAACTAATTACACAGTTTAGACGAAATCCACGAGACGAATCTTTTAAGCCTAATTAGACTATGATTGGACATTAATCGTCAAATAACAACGAAAATGCTACCTTGTCGTTTTGCCAACATTTTCGGCAACTAAACTAGGCCCAGGCCTAACTGTAAACCCAACTGTTCTGAAATCTGACAGATTGACAACAACTCGGAGCAGCGAGGCTCAGGTGATCTTTGTGACAGTCTGGACGCCGATGCGCAGCAACATCAGAACCGTCGCCTGAAGGAGCTTGTTGTGGCAGGCTTCGGCCATGTTTAGTTCCCCCATTTTCCAGAATTTGGCACTATGCAAAAAGAAGATTCCCCGTCACATCAAACTTGCGGTACATGCATGGAGTACTAAATGTTGACGAAATCAAAAACTAATTACACAGTTTGGTTGTACTCTACGAGACGAACGTTTTGAGCCTAATTAGTCAACGATTGGACAATTATTACCAAATAAAAACAAAACGCTACAGTGCATGAACAGTACCGCCGAATCCGGCGGCGCCGAATCGGCCTCCAACTAAACACGGCCTTCGAAGGATTGGGGTGGCAAACAGGCTTTGTCAGAATGATCATGAAGAGGTCGCCGTCGCTGAGGCACGTGCACCTGCTTGACGGCGAGGTCAGGGACGATGAGCAGGAGCTGGGGGCGCTGCAGATCGTCCCACAGCGCCGGGAGTGGCACGAGTGTGAGCGAGCTGAGGTGCTGGATGACCTTCGGCCTGTTCGTTTGCTCATATCTGGCTTATAAGTCATAGCTTATCAGTCAACGAACAATATTTTTCTCTCACACCAAACCAGCCAACAGTACTTTCAGTCATGACTTATAAGCCAAATCTACCCAAATGAACAGGGTTTCGCTTCCTGAATAATTCTGGAATGAGCTGCATAGCTTCTTCCTCGTTCAAATAATATCATTCCATGCCTTGTTAAATCGGTTTAAATTATGAAAAAAAAGAATGTAGAGTTACACGTGTGCCTTTTTTTTATTTATAATAAGGATTATGCATGTGCCTTGTCACCTTTCGCTTGGAGACTAGTATAGTGCCCGTGCTAACGTCACGGTTGTATTTCAGGATACACATGAAAACAACCCAATGAAAAAAGATATGTTACGGACAATATTTGCAATTGCAATTGATCCATTATAAATAATTTGGCTAAAACAGTTCCTCTATCAGGGCTACTTGCTTACTTCTACAGTTTGACATTATCCTGTTCCTCAAATCTAATGAATGCTAGTGCTTCTCCACTTGTCCTCATATCCTCAGTAGTCTCCTGAAAATATGTAAGACAAAATCAGCCCTTGTTTAGTTCACGAAAAGTTGGAAATTTGGCTACTGTAGCACTTTCGTTTTTATTTGACAATTAGTGTTCAATCATGGACTAATTAGATTCAAAACGTTCGTCTCGTAATTTCCAATCAAACTGTGCAATTAGTTTTTTTTCGTCTACATTTAATGCTCCATGCACGTATCGCAATATTCGATGTGATGGGTACTGTAGCACTTTTCGTGAAAACTTTTCGCGAACTAAACAAGGGCTCATATTATGAGTGGCAAGAAGAATATGATAGTACTGCTGCTACTAAGAATGTGTTTAGTTGTTCAAACTTTGGACATCTAAAAAGCACACATCAATGTAGCGGTACTGTAGCATTTCGTTTGTATTTGGTAATAATTGTCCAACCGTTGACTAATTAGGCTCAAAACATTTATTTCCCAAAGTACAACCAAACTATATAATTATTTATTTTTTTTATCTATATTTAATACTCTATGCATGTGTTCAAAGATTTGATGTGATGTGATGTGATGGAGAATCTTGTACTGTGCAAAATTTAGAGGTGCAAAATTGGTGGAACTAGACAAGGGCTAAACATTTGGTCAGAAGCAATTAAGATGCGTCAGCTTCACTGGTACGAAATAACTCTTGTATTTGCAGCCTATCTACTCGTTGTTTCAGTGAATACAGCAGAACCCAGAATCGGTCAGTAGAGTGTGCGCTTGCGAGACAACAATGTGATATTATTTGTTTTCAACAAGAGATCACAAATGAGAATGAACAAATACTTGTATTAGTTCTCAAGTCAGCACCACTAACAAATGACCACACCTTGTACAGAAAATTTTATCAGTAATTCTCTTTTGTTCATAACCTACCAGCTACATGCCTTAATCTAAACAAGATCTCTGTCACGTCCCCAATCATAAATCATAGACATAACAAATATTGTATATGGTAAGCAACTTAATCTGGAAGTCCAGCACACCACCACGCTTCTGGTAAAGCCAATGTACGTGCACCTAAAACATTAAGCAAATTGTAAGAACCAGACATATAACACGCCATGTTGAAACCATGGGAATTCACGGGGTCAGAATTTAGAAGTCACACGATCAAGTAGCGTCAGCACTCATATTACTTGATTCAGTCTATATTTAGCCAAGAATTCTACCTGCAGATCAGAGGGGATGCTAGGGGCCACCTGAGGTGCATCATTTTCAGCATCAGTTGTATCACATGAAACTAACAGCTTTCTTCCTCCTATAGAATGCTTGTTGGAAGTGACACCAACTGCATGGTAACAACATAATTGTAGCAATCAGATCGAGTCACTACTCACATCCTAATTGTAAAAAAAATCAACTTAGCAATAGAACATTCAGAAGGAACACTTAGGCACAAAAGCATATATTTGCAAGCAGAGAGGCAGCAGTAACACCTCCAACAATTCAATGATGAGTAAAAACCAAGATACAAGGTTCACTTGTTTATTTGTTTATTAGGTGAGACATTTCATCAAACGACATGTGGGCGAGTAAACAAATGGTGCTCACCATATCTCAGATCCTACTAAAACCCAAAGCAACCCATCCGTTCTCAACACCAGTGAATTAGGTTACAAACCAGGAGAGATTATTATACCAAGCTAACAAGAAGAAATAGCAAGAAAATGATACGATGGTCTTATGGCAGCTAAGTAGGGCAGAGATTGGTGTCTTACCAGGTCAAGCTTCCGTCCCAGTAAGGGAAGAGGGCAAATAGCATGGATAACCGCAGTTGAGTAGCAGCATCTTAAGCTTGTTGCCGTCGTCTGAGGATAGTAGTTGACCAACATAACACTTGTCTATGCAACTTATACCAGTAAGCAACAACTATAGGATAGTAGTTGAGAAAGAAAATATTTATAAGCAAGTAGGAGAAACAAAACATTAGTGATTTCATCAGAGGACCAAACAAAGCAGCATGGGTGCATTATATTGGTGTAGGGAAGAAGCATGATCTCTTTTATTTCTCTAATTACATTGTATTACTGGTGCTCTGTGGAGATGAACTTATCTCACCATGTATTTTTATTAGCATTAGATTGTTACATTTCCAATAAATTTAAATTTGAACCTATGTCAACATGCTGTAAAATTGTACCAGCATCATGCCAACCTAATCGAACCTAAACAGAAAATAAAACCCACTAAATAAGTCATAGTATCTAAGAAACCCGAAGGCTGAATCAGCTAATGCTGGGTTGCGAAGAGGAAAACAGTAATGTGCACACAAAGCAAAATGACACAAAGCAAACAGAGAGAACGGTTCATCTGGGGCACTAATATATTTCCCAAACCCAATTCTGTTGCATAAACGGATGTGTAGTCAACTGAGTAAACATATGGCCAACTAAAGTTGCATGAGTTCCTTACCCAAAACACGACATGAGGAGAAAGAAATACCATACCAGAATGGGCACTAGGCTCGTGGCTGCAAAGCTGGTGACTGGTACCCAAAACATAGCAAGACGAGAAAGAAGACGGTGTTCCTCATGTGTATCCTGCCTATGAAGAATTTGCTCCTGTTTTAGAGTGGCACAAACTATTGTGTTAACCACTATACATAAATTTTATTCAAAGGAAAAGGGAGGAGGACACTTACAAGGAAAAAATGAAGCTCCTGTAGAAACACTCTCCATCTCCATGCACTGGCCTAAATTCAGAATAGGCACGACAAAGGTTGAGTACAGTAGAATGAAATTCCACTCCTTGCTCAGCAACCATTTCGAGGAGCTTGTAATGCCTAATGATCCCAGACATGTGTACATTCTGCACAAACACAAGAAAAAAGGAATTCAAATCAAAATGATCTGAACTAGGTAGCAACAGTTATAATATTGGTGTCGGCTGGTTAGGGGTTGGCGGTAAGTAGGGTAGGGGTTTGTGGCGAGCAGATCAAGCCTATTTTGAACAACATCAAGTAAGTATTTAACCTAAACAAGAAAAAAATTAATTTACTACAAAGTATAACAGCCTAACTCATGATTGTCGTCAGATTGCAGACTGTAGAGTGTTTCATTGTTGTTGTCAGATTCTAAAGCTACCAAACAACATGGCGTGCAAAAATTAGAGCATAGTAAGTATGGCATCATTGCTTCGAATTAGCAAAGGAATCAGAGAAAAATTAGGATCCTAGAAGGCCTTAACACCACTGCATAACAACTTCTTGCCCAGAAATTAACACTACTGCATAACATGTGCACATGTCACATCACACAACTGGAATCAAGTCTCATCAGCACTGAACATTCAGAGCATGAAGCAAACTGGTTCAATCATTTCAGCACAAGAGAAGGGAGAAAAACCAAGCCGTGACGCACCTTAGTGATCTTGAGCTTGTAGAACACATCCTGCAGGACCTTGTAATTCTGGATCATGTCTCTATCTTGGCGTCAAAGTTAACCTTGTGCATTGGCACGGCACCGGGATGCGCCGCGTGACCGAGTCCATCAGTTGGCACGCAACCGCGCCTGACGCTGCCTGTAGACCATGAAATCGACGAATGGTTCTAGGGACTCAAAACTCGAACAGAACCTAACCGCTTAGCCCCCATCCTCCCTAGAGATTCACGAAACCTCAGCTCCACCACTAACGCGAACAACACAGATCGAGAAGACGGACTCAGGCAGGCGCTGCTTACCTTCTCCACCTTGGAGAGGTCGAGCTGCGGCATGGTGTTTCTCCACACGAGGATCCTGTTGTGCCCGACGATGTAGGCGTCGTCCATCATCCAGGCTATCGCGGGTCCGACTGCCAGTGCCTAGCATGGAAGGGGGTTGGGGCACAATCCAGGCCGCCCCGACCTCCTGGCCGCTAGGCCGCAGTGGGCTGGCTTTCCTGGCTAGCCACCGGCCCAACTAGTCGTCGCTCAGCCAATGCCTAGCACTGGAGGGGGGCACAGATCCAGACTGCCCCAACCTCCTAGCAGTTTGCCACCGCCACAGCCACAGGCCGCCGCGAGAGCGCGTGAGAGGCCTGGGATCGCCGAAGCCCATGACTCGTGCGTGTGGGAGAGGAGGCATTGGGGGAGAGTCAGAGAGAGCGAGTCGCGCGTGTGGCCGTGTGGGAGAGGAAGCATCGAGGGAGAGAGGGAGTCGTGCCAGGCGCGTCGGGGGAGAGTAAAGATGGCCAACGGGCTGGCCCGACCCGGCTCAGCATGAGCCCATGCCGGGCACGACCCGATATGGGTCAGGCTGAAAAGGCATGTCGTGCCTCCCGGGCCATGCCGAACCGGGCACCGGGCCTAGCCAATGGCCCAGGCACGGCCTGTCGGGCCATTTTTCGGGCTGGGCTAGCCTAAAAAGCCCGAGCGTCTTAGCAGGCTGTGCCGGCCCAGTAGCCCAACGAGAGGGGAACGAAGGTGTCATCGTCTCCTCTAGGCGGCGCTCGACGTCGGATCCGGTGAGAAGAGAAGGGAATGGAGAGGAAGTTTTGGTCGGAGTAGCGAATAAGGCAGGAGCCGTAGAAGACGCTAACATCCCTGTTGTAGGGGCACAACAGTTGTGTGTTCGAGAAGGCGGTGGGGACGCAGGCCCTGCAGAAGTAGGAGTCGGTGTCGCCGCGGCAGAGCACGAGTGCGTAGACTGTGTCGGGGACCTCGTCGATGGTGGTCATTGCAAAGAGCTTCCCGGACAAGGAGGCGTTTGCGGGGAGCATGGCGGTGAGACACTAGATGTTGGCATGGTAGGCGGCGTTTGCGATGTAGTGGCTGTTGCTGTTCCCGCAGATCTACCCCATGGGGTCGTCGGCTTCTAGAGGCATGGGGGTGAAGACGAGGAAGAGGGTAGTGGTGGATCTGGCCGCACCCGACACCGACGGCCATGCATGGCAAGAGGAGGTAGGGCCATAGGGGCACACCAGCGGTGGCACTTCTAGGGTGTGACCACATGGAGGTAAGGAGCCCCTGGCCATGCGGAGGTTGACACATGACGCTGGATCTGTCGAGGTGAGCGCCTGAGCGGAGGTGAGGATCCTCTACCCTCTGGTGGGCGTGGGGGGTGGCAGGAGTGACTGCAAGAGTGAGTGAGAGAGAGAGAGAGGCGCCGCGGCTGGTGGCCGATGGATGGGAAATTCCCACTAGGAATGGGGATTAGGGTTTGATAGGGGGAGCGGTGAGAGTGGCCACGTCGTGCTTCCCCTAGCTAGAGGATGAAAGGTCCTAGTGGCTAGAGGGGGATGAATAGCCTATTAAAAATTTCTACAACAATACTTAGCAAACCGGTTAGACAATTATAAGGCGAAGTAAGTGTTACGCTAGCCTACTAAAAATGCAAGCCACCTACCATAATTCTAGTTTCTATAGTTTCTAATCACACAATAGCTATGTCACTATACTAAGTTAGTATGCTCTCAAAGGCTAACTAAAGAGTCACACTAACCAAACTAACAATCTCTCACAACTAAATACACTAAAGAGCTTGATAACTAGTTTACGATAATATAAAAAGAGTGAGCAAGATGGTTATACCGCCATATCAAGGAAGGAGCCAATTAATCCCAAGAATGAATACCAATGAAGACCAATCACCTCAGAATCAAATGATGACACAATGATTTTTTACCGAGGTTCACTTGCTTGCCGGCAAGCTAGTCCTCGTCGTGGCAATTCACTCACTTGGAGGTTCACGCACTAATTGGCATCACATGCCAAACCCTCAACCAACACAAGATGAGGATCACACAAGCCACGAGCAATTCACTAGAGTATCTTTTGGCTCTCCGCTGGGGAAAGATCAAGAACCACTTACAATCACCACGATCGGAGCCGAAGATAATCACCAACCTCTGTTCAACGATCCTCACTGCTCCAAGCCATCTAAGTGTGGTAACCACCAAGAGTAACAAGCAAATCCCGCAGCGAAACATGAATACCAAGTGCCTCTAGATGCAAACACTCAAGCAATACACTTGGATTCTCTTCTAATCTCACAAAGATGATGAATCAATGATGGAGATGAGTGGGAGGGCTTTGGCTAAGCTCGCAAGGTTGCTATGTCAATGTAAATGGCTAAGAGAGTGAGCTTGAGCCAGCCACGGGGCTTAAATAGAAGTCCCCATGAAATAGAGTTATTGTACCCCTTCATTGGGCACAACTCGGGGTGACCGAATGCTCCGGTCAAATTGACCGGACGCACCCTTCCAGCGTCCGGTCAATGGATGGATACCATGTCATTCCTCTCTTCAAATACTGAGCGTCCGATCCCAATGATCAAGTGATGACTAGACGTAGCATAGTCCCAGCATCTAGTCACTTCCAGTAAGGTTCCAGCTGCGACTGGATGCATCAGTTTGATCATGACCGGACACAGGACCCCAGCGTCCGGTCATTTCTAGTAAGCCTTCACTCACGACCGAACGCGTCCGGTCGAAGACCGGCGCCAGCATCTTCATAGCTTCCATTGATCGGATGCTCCGGTCCAGTTGAGACCAGTGTCCGGTGCACTCTGTGAAACCCTGTCTTTTTTATATAGGGCGTCGGTGGCACCGTCGGTCTGTCCGCACTCTACGGGCGGACACTCTGCCGATGAAGTTTGTTACCCTTGCTCAAATGTTCCAACCGCCAAGTGTATCACCTTGTGCACATGTGTGTTAGCATATTTTCACAAACATTTTCAAGGGTGTTAGCACTCCACTAGATCCTAAATGCATATACAATAAGTTAGAGCATCTAGTGGCACTTTGATAACTGCATTTCGATACGAGTTTCACCCCTCTTAATAGTATGGCTATCGAACCTAAATGTGATCACACTCGCTAAGTGTCTTGATTACCGAAACAAAATGGCTCCTACCATTTATATCTTTGCCTTAAGCCTTTTGTTTTTTTTTTCTTCTTTTCAAGTCCAAGCACTTGATCATTACCATGGCATCACCATCATTGTGTCATGATCTTCATTTGCTTCACCACTTGGAATGTGCTACCTATCTTATGATCACTTTGATAAACTAGGTTAGCACTTAGGGTTTCATCAATTCACTAAAACCAAACTAGAGCTTTCAGCGGGCTGGCTCCGTGCCTCCCTTTTTTGGCCATTGTAGGGTCGAGATGGTGACTAGAGGGGAGGGTGAATAGTCATTTTTAAAACTTAATCGCGCCGGCTAACTGAAATAAGTGTGGAATTAAAACTATTGGTATAGCCAAGACTACACCCCTCTATCTATGTTCTCTAGCACCTCGCTAAGATCATAATTAAGCAACAAAGGTGCTAGGCTAGCTAGAGCTCACCTAACCAATTCTAGGAGCAAGGTCACACAAACCTATGCCACTAGTACTTCAAGCAATGGGGGAGCTTATACACATGCTAGTAAGCAAAAGCACAAAGCCAACTAAGCTCACTAGCAATGCTCAATAACAAGACAACCAATGCCAAATTAGAGAGCGCAAATACTTAGCTACACAAACTAAACAATGTGACTAACAAGGTTATACAAACTAAATTAGCCTACTTCTATGCTACACAAGCAAGAAGGTAACTAGTGAGCTACACAAGTTAACTAATTACAAGAGCAACTACACAAGCACAATGTATATAAAAGTAATCACAAGCTTGCGTAAAGGGATTGCGAACCAACGGGAAGAACAAGGTTGACACGGTGGTTTTCTTCTGTGGTTCACGTGCTTGCCAACACGCTACGCCTCCGTTGTGTCGACCGCTCACTTGGTGGTTCGGCGGCTAATTGGCATCACCCGTCAAGCCCACACATCGGGTACCACAAGAACCTACCCTAAAAGTGGGGGTAGCTCAATGACATGCTCACTAGAGTTGCTCTTCGCGGCTCCCACGGGGCGAGCACAATGTCCCTCATAAAGCTCTTCTCCGAAGCAACGCACAAGTTTCTTGCGGGCTTCGATGGAGACCACCACCAAGCTGTCTAGGAGGTGGCAACCTCCAAGAGTAACAAGCACTGTTGGCTTGCAACTCGATCACCTAGTGCCACTCGATGCAACCTCACGATGCAATCGCACTAGAATTGCTCTCTCACATAATCGAAAGATCACTATCAAGCATATGTGAGATGGAGGGCTCCTAAGCACTCTTAAGCAATGTAACACCCTAGGTGTTTGGCTTCCACTAATTGTATTTCATTTCATAAACATGTGCATCATCTATCTCATCATGCCTTTGATTACTGAAACATGCATATGCAACATTTTCCAATTGTGTATGTTTCAGACTTGAGTGTTGTGAATAGTAATGGTGTAACATGTGAATGCAACCTGAGTTTCTCATCCCTTGAAGCATGGCAACATGGTAGTAATGTGACAAGTATAGGATAACAACAAGGTCATGCAACATGTGAAATGTTGTACTGAAACATATGAATGAATTGCTTGTTTTAATTTCTGTATCACATGTGATCATTAGAAGTGGTATAACAATTTTTGTAAAATGGTTGATCATGGTCTATTACACCTTAACTACACTTAGGTTACTTGTTGGAACATTGTTCATGTAGATCAAAATGACCAAAATGCCCTCAAGTGAAGGTTTGACTAGAATTGACCCTAGGAGTCTCACTGTTTGACTGATTCAAAAGTCTAACTTAGAGACTTTGCATGGCTATGCACTCTTTACAAAAGTTGTAGCTAATTTATCATGGAACAAAAGTTGTTTTATGACCAATCCATGAAAATGTGTGAAACATGGTCAAACATGGCCCACAAGTCAGAATTTCAAACTGATTTCATACTTAGAAATTTTCCTAAGTCTTTATGTGTTGTGCAGTTTCGTGTACCCAACTGTTTCACCTTGTATCTCCCTAACAGAGCCAAACTAGCTTGAGCTCCAATAACAAGAGTTGTAGTTCACATATAGATGATCAACTTTGTTAACTATGGCATAGTCTAGAACGTCACGGTTTAGGAGCAATTAGCCGTCCATCTCGCTCTGTCAGTCACCTTCGATGATCACTGAATCGCTGTTTTCAGAAATCGGTCAGTGACCGTCATGGCCGACCGGCTCAGGCGACGTTCGCCGTGTGGCGTTCATGCGCTGCCAAGGTCACCACGTCGCGCGTCCATGCTCCAAAAGAGGGCCAGCGCCTGCTGAACGCGCTCGCTGCTCCATTTCTCCTTCTCGCCTTCCCCGCGCGCAGCGCCGTGTTCACAGCAGCCGTCCGCCATTGCCAGCCGCACCTTCGCCTTCGCCTAGCTTCCACGCCGTTGCAAAAACGCGTTGCTCCGTTCACCTAGAGCTTCGCCGTGATCCCCTTTACCATCTCCACCTCACCATCGGGTCGATCGTGCCTCGGTAAGGGCGTATTCGCCGTTTTCCCCACCGCAGCCATGGCGGGACCTCGCCGGAGTTGGCGCTCCATGCGGCCAGCTGTCCTCGCACCATTGCCACCCCTTCTCTCCTTTGCGCTAGCTTCTGCATGTGTTCCTGATGCTCGAAGAGCCGGCCATTAGGGTCGAGACGCCGTCGCTTCACCAGAGCCAGCCAAGCCGCGGGCGTGCGCCGCCGTGTCTGTCGCTACCCCCTCTAGCTGCTATAATCCCTGCAATAGATGGTACCATTAGATGCGCACTGTTGTGGTGAACGCCGTAGCACCGTCGGGTTCGCCGGAGAAGCCACCGACGTTGAGCTTCGTCGTCGCCCTGTTCTTCTCCCCTGTTTCCCTCGCTGACGCTCGGGCCCCTCTTGTCAGCCGTCGTGGCTGAGGCGGGAGCCCAGCGTGGGCCGCGTCGCGTTGGGCTGCGCTAGCGCATGAGTCGTGGGCCGCCGTGATTCTTCGGGCTGGCCCAGTAGCTGTGTAGGATTTTCCTATTTTGTTTTGTTTTATTATTTCACAGATTTATGTACATATTCAAAAATATGTAGCTCTTAGATGGTAGATCCAAATGCTATGGTTCAAATTTTGTTGAGTTCCTAGTATTGTCTAGTATTTAATAAAAATATTATATGAGCACATGTTTTAGAAATTTTTGATGAATTAAATAGGACTTTGAAATGTGTTTTTAGATGCATGCAAACTTGTTTGAATTTTATCTTGAGTTTCTGTGGTCCAAAAATTATGAAATTTTGTGGGTAGTCTATTATTTCTTATTAGAAGCTCTGGTTAAAATTTCAGAGCTAGTGCATGTGTAGTTTTTAAGTTATAGAAATTTCTTTTATTAATGGATGGATCTTGTGTGAATTTTCATAATTTTTGTATAGATCCAGTAAAGGTAAAATTTGGTGAGTGCTATTCTTATACTATAAGGATGCTAGGAAAAATGGGAAATCTGTTGCTTGACACTTTTTAATAAGGTTTCCTAATTATGCTAAAAATAGACATGCCACCTGTTATTTTGGATACAGCAAGTTTTACTCGCCCAATGTCTTTGAAATTTTTATGGTAGTCTATGTGCAGCATGAGATAGCTACTATAATTTTTGTAGATTTTTATGAATAGTTTTACTATATATTGCTTAAATCACCTAATTAACTAAATAAATTAGAAAAGGATATTAAATAATTTATTTAGAAGTTGGCACTATACTTTCTGATGTTTCTTAGGTATGAAGGTATGAAAAACAAGTTGGTAAACTTGGTTTGATCAAAGTATGCTTTTGCACAATCATTAAATAATTAAGTTAGTAACCCTGTCATTCTGGACAGATTCTAGGTTTGCTGGAAATTGATTTGGTTAACATCAGAATCATGCTTTGCTGTTTACCATTGATTTGTAGAACATTTCATAAGCTTTCCAGAATGTCCTCCTACAAGTCATTTGGATTTGTATAACTCTTGTTGTGATTTAATTACGGGAATACTTGTATGCATATGAAACTTTAAATGTTAAATTATGTATACCGTTACTATTTCTAAGTTGTGGTAATGTTCCTAGGTGTTAGGCCTTTAACCAAAGATGAGCATCTTTATCTTAGGTTATGCAAGTTAGGTAAGTTGATCTTGTTCTTTAAGTTAAGTTAGATACATGCTTAAAATGATTTGAATAGGGCTAGTCTTACTCGGTAAACGAGTGTCCAGTGATGTTTTCGGTAAACACTTACTGTGATTCATTCATCATGAGCATCATGTCATTCCTTATGCATCCATGGTATTTGTCTTTTGCATCGGCATGCAATAGGTGTACCGGAAGGAGTGACCCTGTTGGAATTCGAGGAACTGAGCGAGCAGCAGCAGCCGACACCGGAGATTCAGGAGGAGCAGCCTTCAGGAGAAGTGCCAGACGAGGTCGCCGTTGAGTGCTCGAATCACCGTCCTTGCAACTTTGTGAAAGGCAAGCCCTGGAGCATATTAAGCCTCCTAATTTCTGAAATGCAGTTAAAGTATTATTGTTACATATATATATTGTTGCATTAAGTTTAGGTGTTGGATGCAAACACTTGCTGCATTGGTTACCCAATTCCTTATCTAGATATTGTTACCCTGAATCCTATGTAGCCTAGGCTCGTGTAGTGCTTAGCCCTGCTCAAACATGGTAGAAGTCAGGTGATTTCCTGTCACCTGCGAGATATAGGAAGATACATGTGGCACGGTTGGCTATATTTGCTATCGTGGAAAAGAACCAGTCTTAATTTGAAATGAAGACCAGACGGAGGCTTGCCAGTTTGCAGTGACTCCGTCTGTGTCGCTTAAGGACTGATTCTTGGAGCCTTTCCTGTTCATGTTGAACGCATGCCTCTCTCTTAGTTGGCCGTGTCCGATGACCGACCGCAAAGCTGAGTAGCTCAACTCAGGCCGGGAGTCGATAAGTATAAAGTACGCCTTAGAAGGGAGCCGTAGGCGTGAGTCCAAGGGCAGGTGATTTAAAAGTCCTGATCGTCCTAGCAGAAGGGTAATCCCTGAGAGCGCTGGCGCTGATCGAACCCGCGAATTTGATTCCTGAGTTGTCCCAAAGGTAACCCACGGCTACCCTTGCTAAGTATGACAGGGTGAGAGTTAGGAATACCCCCTCAGCTGAGTTGTAATTCGATTCGAGTCACCGTCTCTCCCGGTTAGTGAGAACTTGACGGGCTTATCTCCAATGTAGATACACTTAATAACATAATGGTTCGGAAATGATGATATGATGATGATAGCCTTATTATACCTGCTATGGTTAATATTGTTTGCTCCTAATAAGTGAGTGCTCTAGTACAGGTGCCAATCTAGTGGATAGGTAAATAATGATAAGCTTGATGCTAAGTTTAAATTGGTTACTATAATCATAAGCTCTTTTTATGCAACTGTGTCAAGCTAGCCCACCTGAAAAGCCTTGTATGATCCTTGGTGTCTTTTATTTCTGGTTTTGACGGGTAAGTCTAGCTGAGTACCTTCTCGTACTCAGGGTTTATCTCCCACCTGTTGCAGATGACCAGTTCTACTTTGGTTGCTGCAAGTACTGCCTTCTCCTAGCTGGGGATAAAGACTAGACCATTGGGCATGGTCTCTACTAGTTCTCGTACCTGATAATGCTTTTGTGGGACATGACTCAGACTTGGCAATGTAATTGAAAACTATGATGTTTGTACCAAACTATGTTGCTTCCGCACACTCAAACTTGGTTTGTAATATTCTATTTCAACTCTGATGGATGTAATCTGAATGCTACTTGTGAAATGTTGTAACGGATGATGTGTTGTGTTGAATCACTATGATCTTGGTTTGTATGTCGAAAGTTGGTTGAAATCCTTCGTGATTTCCGGACTACCGGGATTATGGGAGTTTAAGTACAGCAATTTGATCGCTTCGATGATTGTTTTTGTACTTACGTTCTTATGATTTAGTCGGTTCTGTTACAAGCAAGGACACAAAGTCTCCTGAGGCGCTCAACACAAGCCATGCCCGAGACCCCCTTCTATTTATAGCCCCACAGGCTAAAATAGCCGTTACCCCTTCACTAGGTGTTTTTCAGGTTGACCGAACATGCCGGTCATATCGACCGGACGCAGGACCTCAGCGTCCGATCAACGGATGCTCGCCATGTGTCGCCTCCATTCAACCTCAGTTGATTGATCTCAACGGTCAAGTGATGACCAGACGTAGCTTCTCAAAGTGACCAGACACAGGACCCCAGTGTCCGGTCACTTCTAGTAAGCTTCCAGAGGTGAAAATTCATGACCGGACGCGTACGGTCGGTCATGATCGGATGTAGCATCAGCGTCCGGTCATTTCTCCTCTTCTCTGTGCTACCACATCAGCAGGACCGAACGCAACCACCCAGCATCTGGTCACGAAGTGACCCAATGTCCGATCGAAGACTAACGCCTGCGCCTTCACTGCTGTCACTAACCGGACGTAGGACCCCAGTGTCCGGTCACAGCATGACCAGCATCCGGTGCACACTGTAAAACCCTATCTTTTCTATATAGGGAGCCGGTGCCACCATCGGACTATATGCACTCTATGAGTGGACACTCCACCGGTGGAGTTTTCAAACCCTTCTCGCCTCCGTTTCATCGCCGAGTTGATCCACTTCAACTCCAACTTCATCTCCTTTGTAAATGTGTCGACACCACCAAGTGTACACCACTATGTGTATGTGTGTTAGCATTTTCACAGTCATTTTTCAAAGGATTAGCCACTTAACTTGCCACACCACTCGATCCTAGCGACGATGCAAAGTTAGATCACTTGAGTGGCACTAGTGACCGATATGCAAACAAGTTTGCCCCTCTTGATAGTACGGCCATCTATCCTAAACTCGGTCATCAACTTCTCTACACATCTATGACCGATGAAATAAAATGCCCTAGGTTATATCTTATCCTTACGTATTCCATTCCATCTCCTCCAATGTCGATGCAACACATGCACCAACACGATCAACAATGATATGATCCACTTCATATCATCATGTGATTATATTGGTTCATCGATCTTGACTTTACTTGCTTTTCACCGTTGCCTTCATCCATCGGCGCCAAGTCTTGCTCAAGCTTCACCGCCATGCGGTTCATTTCTCTAAAGCCTCCAACTTGCTCTTCACGCTTACAACTAGTCTATCAAGCCAAGTCATGTCTTGATCTTCTCCACCTTGATCACATAACTCAATGTCATGTCTCATTTGCAATGATCTCCTTTATCATCACATGTGTGAGCTTTGCAACATCTCCAAGCCATTTTCACCTTCATGGCTATGTTGCTCACACACATGTACGTGTAAACTAATCACCTGTGTATCTCACATAAACACAATTAGTCCACCTAGATTGTCACTCAATTACCAAAACCACACAAGGACCTAGGTTTCTTTTCCTTTTTGTTTTCTTTCTTCGCTTATATCTATTTTTACTCTTTAATTTATTTTTTCTGTGGTTCTTTATTCTTATTTTTTATAGTTATTTATTCTAATTTCCTTTTTTATTTTACTTTTTTTATTTTATTTTATTCAATATTTTATTTATATTTTTTCATGGTTTATTCTTTACTTCTTCTTCTATTTCTTTCTCCTTTTTTATTTCTTTTTAGGTTTTATGTGGACTTCTTATTTTCATTTTTTCCTTTCCTTTTCTTTTCATTTTTCTTTTTCTTTTTTTTGCATCATTTATTTTTTATTTTTATTTTCTATTTTATACATTTATTATTGTTTTCATTTTTAATATTTTATAGTTTTTACTTTCCTTTTATTTCTTATTTTTTTCGTTTCTTATTATTTTTTATGATGTTTTATGTTGTTTTTCGTGATGTTCATTTATTATACATGTGATGTTTTATGTTTTTTTTATTGTCACATGTTATACATGTGATGTTTTTTTATGTTCGCGTGACGCCTATATACATGTAATGCTTTATGATGTTTTTTGTGATGTTCGTCTATTATACTTGTGATGTTCTCGTAGTATACATGTGATATTCTATGGTGTTTTTTTATGTTCACACAATATACATGTGATATTCTATGGTGTACTTATTGATGTTCACTTAATATATATATGATGTTCTATAATGTATTTAGTGATGTTCTATGGTGTATTTTAGTGATATTCACTTAGTATACATGTGATGTTCTATGATGTATTTATTGATGTTCACGTAATATATATGCGATGTCTATAATGTATTTTTAGTGATGTTATATGGTGTATTTAGTGATGTTCACTTAGTACACGTAGTGTTCTATGATGTATTTAGTGATGTTCACGTAATATAGATGCGATGTTCTATAATATATTTAGTGATGTTTTATGGTGTATTTAGTGATGTTCACTTAATACACATGTGATGTTTTCTAATATATTCTAGGATGTTTGAAAAGTATCCATGTAATGTCCTTTCCAAGAAGTTTTCTATTATATGTTTTTATTTTTTTTCTTATACTTCGTCCTAGAGTTTATTATTGTTTAGTTATATTATGTATTTATTTTTATATGTATATTATAATACCAATTTTATGGATTTAAAACTAGAATACTGTTCTTCTAAAAAGAGAATATTTTTCTTACGAAGACGGAACATTGTTCTCTGAACCTAAAACATTGCTTCTGTTCAATAACTGAAAATGTTCTATCTTTATTAATTAATGTTCGTTAGTAAAACTTTATCTAAATATATCCGTGTGGGGTCTTGTTTTGAAGTATTTATTATAAGAAACATAACGGTGCAATAGGAATTTTAATTTAGATAGTTACGACTATTTTTAGTTTATACCGCACGCAAATCAATGAAATGAAAAAATTAATTTGTACTTCGTTCCCTCACTTCCTGCGCGCCTACCCGCGCAGCGCACATTGCAGCTTGGTCGGCGTGCGCCGGGAGCGGACCAATTGGGCGGGAAAAGGTGCCGGACGAATGTTACCATCCGATTGGGCGGGCTCTAGCACCGTCCGTCATTAGTTGGGGTAGCTGTAGGGAAGTTTGATACTGGTGGTTTTTATAGTGGTAGAGATGCAAGGGATGGAGCTAGCTGCTCGGATTCCGTGGTTCACGGAACAGTGTGGCTTTTGGTTTTTTTTACGAAGGATCGTCGCAGTTGGCTTGGCTTGGTGTGATCATCGATTCCTCATAGCATCTGAAAAGATCTTAGTACAGGGCACGCGCTGTGGTCGACTATCGTTGGCCGGTTAATGCTGAACTGTAAATACTCCTTTTCCTTTCTTGCAAGGTGCAAGAGTTCCCCTGCCGCTATTTGAAGATACCGCTGTCGGTGTACAAGCTGAAGAGGGCCGACGAGCAGCCTTTGATAGACAAGATCGCTGCACGCATCCCGGGTTGGAAGGGTCGGCTGCTCAACGTGGCCGGCCGATCCAAACTGGTCAAGTGCACCATCTCTGCGATACCGGTCCATACTTCGATTGCCCTCGGCCTGTCCCCTTGGGCTATTGTGGCGATCGATAAATCGCGGCGTGCCTTTATTTGGACCGGGTCGGACAAGGTTGCGGAAGGCAAATGCAAGGTTGCATGGATCAATGTGTGCCGGCCCAAGGAGCTGGGCGGCCTGGGCATTGCGGACCTGCGACGGGCTGGTCTGGCGCTACGGGTCAGATGGATTTGGCGGGACAGGAAGCGCGGCATCGTGCCGCCCGCGTGCGAGCGCGTCGCGCTCCGGCTGTTCCAGGCTGCGATCACGTTTACAGTGGGCAATGGTGAGTCCACTCTATTCTAGACAGACCGGTGGCTCAATGGATCAAGCATCGCTGAGCGCCGTCCCGTGGAGTTCTTAAATTTGGTTCAATCATGTAGTTCCCTCTGTTGTCCGGTGGGTGCGTGTGTGTTGGCCTTGGTAATCAGAGTATTACCGAGTTTGTTGTTTCGCTTAAAACTCTCTTTCTGCTTAATGAAATACGCATCGAAAGGCGTCGTCAAAAAAAAAAAAAAAAACAGAACGCTTAGCGTTGACATGACTTTCTAAGCACCGTCGTTTGTCAGAAATTCTCTTGTATTGGTACATGTATGAAGTTTAGTTTTCAGGTGCTGCTACGCATAAAGCTTGAACTTTACTTTTTAGTTATGATTTATGAAGTTTGAACAGAGTGTATAAATCATGAAGCATCAAAAACTCCTGAACTTTACTTTGCCTCTCGTGCAAACACAGGGATTTCCACGGGCAACGGTAGAGAAAAATCCGGATTCCCCCTAAAAAAAATCCCGATCCGGAATTCCAAATGGAGCCTGAACTGTCAACTGTGGCACAGAGCTTCGGCCGCATCCGGCACGGCGGCAGCACACGGTAGCTAAACTGTAACAACGTATCTTTTTTTTTCTCTTTAGAAAAGCCAAAGCAACTACTATGTTTTCCTCACCGGCCCGTTATATATGTTTTGATTTTCTATATATATTAAATTTATTATATATCTGGACACAGTGTACAGTTACTCTCTCAGTTTTAAATTATAAAACAATTTTAGTTTTTCTAGATGCATTATTTTTACCATGCATCTTGATGTAATGTATATCTAAATACATAAAAAAGTTATGAATCTAAAAGTGCCAAAACGTATTATAATTCAGAATGGAGAGTGATTGCAAAAAATATACATTATAAAGGCCAGGGGCACTTGCATCTATACTCCTATTTTATATCGATATTGTGATTTTACCTTTGTTTTTTTAACTTTATGAATTTGCCCCTGCTTGTTCAAAACAAAGCACCACTTTGCCCATATTCTGTCATCCTTCACTAATGGTGTTAACTTTTATACCAAAGGACAAATATGCCCTTGTGATTTTGCCTCTGGTTTTTAGGGCTATTTATGATTTTACCCCTAACTTGGAATAAGACACGTATACTGTATTTTGAAAAATGGTTACTATATTTGGTCAATTCAGATTTAATATTGGAAAAATTATTCACAAATCACATGTTGGGTGTCTATAGTAGTCCTGTCCTGACTATGATACCAAAAAAGTTAGGAGCAAAATAACAAACGAAATCAGCAAGTCAATTCCATTGTTGCATTCCGGCGAACACCTTGCCTGCAGCCTGTGCTACTTGCCCATTCCGGCGAACACCCTGCTGGCTGTTCCAGGTTCTAGCCCTGCACGAGACCACGGCATCCTCCTTGCACGCGGCCGCTCGACCGCCCGGCTGCCACGCCCGGTTGCGCGTCTGTTGCCGATGCCGCGACGTCCGCCCAGCTGCGCACCTGCGCGCCTGCAGCGCAGCGCGCCTGCCGGCCATGCCGCGATGCCCGCCCAACGGCGCCCGCCGCGCCGCGAGCCCGCCTGTCATGCCTCCCCCGTCGATGTCGCGCGCCCTGCCCAATAGGCACCGGTGGACACGGTGTGGATGGGATAACTGTGATAAGGGCATTTCAGTTATTTCGCATATGATTTTATGTGTTTATTTTTTTATATCGTTTAATCAGCATCTAAATAACGGACATCCAAATTAGGGGCAAATTGTTCCTTCGTTTTAAAATAACAGGGTTAAAATCACAAAGTTAAAAAAATAAGGGTAAAATCACAATTGAACTTCTGGACAGGGGCAAAAACACCGTTTTCCCTAAAGACAAAGGCCCATATTCGTTTCACTAAAATTTGGTTTATACGGATGCATAGACTGATTTATTGTGAGAGAAAAACATTGTTTATCCGATGAAAAGTACCGCTGAAGTAGTGCTAGTCAAAACTTTTTATATTTTAGAATAAAGAAAGTACTTAGGCCCCGTTCGGCTTGCTGAATCTTGGTTAAAACTGGCTAAAAAACACTGTTCTGGCTAAAAAAAATAAACCGAATAAATTGAATATGGGGTAAGTTGAACGGGGCTTAATGATTTAAGTTCCTCCGTAACCTATGAGCAAAAGGTCAAAGCTATGTAAAGACGTGCACGGTGTGCCAAACAAAGGCCCTGTTTAGTTCCCTTCCAAAATGCCAAATTTTTCAAGATTCTTCGTCACATCAAATCTTTGCACGTATGTATGAAGCATTAAATATAAATAAAAAATAAAACTAATTACACAGTTTAGACGAAATCCACGAGACGAATCTTTTAAGCCTAATTAAACTATGATTGGACACTAATTGTCAAATAACAACGAAAACGCTACCGTGTCGTTTTTGCCAAAAATTTCGGCAACCAAACGGTGCCAAACTCGGAGTAGAAAATCAACAATCAACGTGTCCTGGTCATACCATTGACACCTCAAACCCACACATCAAGCTTTCTCAATATATTGGATCGTGGAAAAACAGACATAGAATGTTTTTTTCTAAATACTCTACCTATTTTAAATCATATAAGTTGTTTTGATTTTTTAAATATATCACTTTTGTTATGTACAGTACCTAAATACGGAGTATATGTTATGTCAGAAAGTTAAAACGATTTATAAGTTGAAAAGAATGGTGTATGTTTTAGAACAGGAAAACATTTGCACTGACTGAAGTAATGAGAAGTGAAAAATTGGTTCACCTCAACACTTCCCGGCACATTAATTTTGTATTTCTCAAGAAAAAAATCATCAGCCGTAGATCCTGAGCCGTCAAGCCGATCCAACGGTCGGACACCTGCGCGCCGTATGTCACATGTCCACCGTTCCCTTCGCCGGAGCCGGACAAGTTGAGCCCAACCCTAAGCATCCCCCCCCCCCCCGCGCTAAACCCATCACCTCCACCATGCGAAGAAGCATCGGCGCCGCCGCCGCCGCCGCCGCCGCCAGGCGGCACACTCCACTCCCATACTCCTGCGCCCCCGCCTTCTCCTCCTCGTCTGGAAGCGGCGGCGGTGATGGCGGTTTCGGGCACGGGCGTGGACGCGGCCTGCCGGCCTCCGGGCAGCCGCGCGCTCCCGGGAGGCCCATTTCCGACGACGATGGCGCGGATCCCTTCTCCGCCACAGCATCCGTCGGCCGCGGCCGCGGGGAGCCTGCGGTTCCCTCATCCCCCAGCATCCCGTCCTTCGCCGTGTTCTCTGGCGTCGGTCGCGGCCGCGGATCCCCGCTGCCCCCGCCGCCACCCCCCCGAGGACGCCCCCAAGCAGCCGAGCTTCACCAAGCGCTTCGACAATGCTCCTCAGCGCCCCGATCCGGAGCCGCCGAGTCTCGATGCCTCCTCCTCCGCGGCGCCGCTCCCCCGCACGCTCCCGTTCTCCGGCGCCGGCCGCGGGGTCCCCCGGACGCAGCAGCCTGCGCCGGATAAGCCTCCGGAAGAGAACCGGTTCATCCGGCGCCGCGAGGCGGCGAAACAGGCTGACGCCGAGCCGGCGAAACAGGCTGCCGCTGCGCAGCAACCGAAGTTGTCGCAACAGGAAGCCGTGGATCGGGCGGTTGAACTCCTGGGCGGCGGGGACCGCAGCGGCGAAGATGGCGGAGGGCGTGGTGGCAGGGGTCGCGGCTCCCGTGGCCGTGGCCCGGGCCGCGGCCGATTCAGGGGGCGCGGGCGCAGCGACGGCAGGTCCGTTGACGTGGAAGACGACCGGCAAGCGATCTACTTGGGAGACAACGCTGATGGCGATAGGCTAGAGAAGCGGCTCGGCAAGGACAAGATGCAGATTCTGGAGCAGGCGTTCATGGAGGCAGCAGATAATGCGCTGCCAGATCCAATCGAGGATGGTTACCTCGAGGCTTTTCACACAAATAGCATGGTGCGTACGGAGCCAAAGTGGATTTTGTTGCATTTTCCAATCTGGATGTGCTTGTGACTTTCCTGAAAGTTTTTGTTGCTGTGGATTTGTGCATGCAGATTGAGTTTGAGCCAGAGTACCATGTGAATTTTGGTAATCCTGATATTGATGAGAAACCACCAATGTCCTTGGAGGAGATGCTTCAGAAGGTGAAGCCCTTCATAGTTGCATTTGAGGGCATCCAGAACCAGGAAGAATGGGAGGTAATTTCTTCAATTGGTTGCACAGTTTTACGTTTACCCTCGAAAATGTTTCTGCTTGTATCGTATATATACTGTTTCTGTTGTCACTTGAATTAGGTATGTATTAGAAAACCCCAAGCCTTCATACCAGTGGTAAAAATCCATTTATGTACAGCTACAATTACAATACAAAATGGGTCGATGGTTGGGTAATATTAGATGATCATTACCTGCTCTAGACAGGCTTGAGAAGAGATAGAACATGTGAACAACATAAGCTGCAATCATGATATTACTCTTGTCTACAAATGTCTACATTCTACAATTTTGGTGCCCATCTAGTCCTGCTGTCATAACTCTGCTGACTACTATATACATAAATTTATCCAGATTGGCCTCTTATCTTTAGGTATATTAGTAGTTTTCTATTCAGATGTGACATAACTTTACACAGCATAAGCTTATATACAGATCAATTTTGTTAGATGCCTTGTTCTATATTTCAGCTTTTACTCCACTTATGGAAGTCCTTACAACATCACATTACATTTTGTGTCAGATCATTAAATTAACATAGCAACTAGTGCATGCAAACATTAATGGTTGTATTCTAATACGATATATTTTGTGGCGGAGTATTTTAACTGACTCAATGTATTCTACTCTGTCATTATCAGGAATCTGTGAAAGATGTAATGGCTAGAGCCCCCCATATGAAAGAGCTCATAGATATGTACAGTGGACCTGATGTTGTGACTGCAAAACAACAAGAGGAGGAGCTGCAAAGAGTTGCAAACACTCTTCCAGAAAGCATCCCTTCTTCAGTAAAGCGGTTTACTGACAAAACTCTACTCTCTCTTAAGGTTTGCCTTCTTGTGACAACTTGTGTTCTGAACATTCCTTGGTTCCATTGGATCGATTTGATATGCTTGCATTTTCAATCATTCAACTTCTGAATCTCCCTTTGGTGATGAGTAACATGATTTGTGGTTAACTTGAAAATATGATACGGCAACCAGTAGCCAGGTTTCTTTTTTAAAAAAATTGAGACGCCTTGTGTTGGCATATTTATTAAACTTATTAAAGTTCAACTGCAATAAACATTTTATCCCTCTGTTCCAAATTGTAGGTCGTTTTGACTTTTCTAGGTACATAGCTTTTGCTACATAGTAAAAACTTTGAATCTAAAAATGCCAAAAACGACTTACAATTTGGAACGGATGGAGTATTTACTTGGTGTTTTGTGTTTCATATAACATCTCAAATGTTTTGCCTGTTATGAGTATCATTAATGTTCGTTAGTCTGGTGTGGCGGTCTTATATACCCTTTTCTGGAGCATATCTTGTGTGGATAGATATATTCAATTGATAACACAAGAGATGTTCTGTTGTATCTTCAAGTGCTGCCTTTTAGTTTCTTCCTACTTTTTCTTCCTTTGACAATAGGGTTGCTGCTGTCATAACATTATGATTGTTATTAAAAATTCTGTCCCTATTTCTGTTCATTGCAGAACAATCCTGGCTGGGGTTTTGACAAGAAATGCCAATTCGTGGACAAGTTTACTCGCATAGTTTCAGAGCAATACAAGTAGAAAGGCCTCTTATACTCTGTTGTAGTAACCATCTTATTTATCCTCCAAGGAGATTTGAGGGGTGTTCTTTGTTTTGAGAGAAAATGTGATGCCCATATCTAATCCATGCAATGTTTTTTTATCATTCACTGGGATGCTAGTTTGATAAATAAAATTGCTGATAAACATGGTTTTTTTTGCGAGATCTCTCCCTGACAATTTGGTTCGGGGGAGCGGGAACGTTGGCCCTGTTCGCTTGAACTTATCAGCCGTACCGTTTCAGCGAAATAACAGTGTTTTTCTCTCGCAACAAATCAGCATCAGCATCAGCCGTTTTTTCAGCCAGCCATTGTTGCTGTTCTGTTCCATCATATGAAACTCCCATTCCTTACTCGGGCTTACTGAAATGCTCATTGAAATATGTTTTGGGAATGAAAATTTGTTAAGAGCTAATCAAATTATGTTTTCTCGTGCCATGGGCTTATGGTCTGGATCGATCATGTTTAATGTGTTTTCTTGTGCTATGGGCCACATTCCCATTTCTGGACCAGTTATTTTCTGCAGTCACTTTGCAAGTCTGAGTGGACCCTGGAGTGCTCTGTTATGGAATTCTGGGAGTGGAAGTAAGAATACCAGAATCATAAGGTGAAACACTCACATACCAGTATGGCAGTATCGAATTGCCCGTGCGGTTTTTCTCTACTGTACAATTAAGGATATGAAGGCACGCCGAATCGGCGGCCTCCCAGGGTGTCCACGTACGTTCTTTTTAGTTGGTGCATCATATCGAAATTCCACGGCTCAGATGAGGCGCGTCACAACCGGCCTTTCTCCGTGTATTCGGCAGTGGACAGATGAAGCAAGTGGATGATTATATGCGGCATGTAAATGGACGGTGGCGCGTAGCAGGGGACGCTGGATTCCCGACATGCATGGCCGGTGCCTAATTAGCATGGTGGTCGGCACGCATGTGAGTACGCGTGTGTGCATGCTGCTGGGCCCTTGCTTACTTTGCGTGCACCGCGGGTGAGTTTTCCCCCTCCGCCTCCTTCGTCCCTCTCTCTCTCTCTGCTCTCGACCTCCTCTCTCTCTTTGCCTCTCTCTCTCTCTCTCTCTCTCCACGCGGGCGGTGTCTCTCTCTCTTCCTCTCCCTCTCCCTCTCTCCAGATCTGCGGCCGCATCGGTCGGCCTCCGGCGCACCGGCGTGGCTAGGCCCCAGCGGTGGGCGCAGCCGCCTCCTCTCCCCCCGCTGCGCGCATCGCTCTCTTGCGCGTCTTCGCTTTCGGGGTGGTGGCGCACCGCCAGGCCGCGAGTGCCGGCGGATCCCCGCTGCGTGTGCGCGGCGCACCAGTGCTCCTTCCTCTTTCTCTCTCTCATGTAAATGGCAGGCGGCAGCAGCTACTTGCTCCTCTACTCCCTCCCTCACTCTCCCTCACTCTTAGCAGCGGCGCAGCGGCCACCGGCACAGGAGGCCCCCAGCACGGGCGAGGCCTCGCTCACGCTCCCGTTCACGGGTGGGCGGCGTGGTGGCCCTGGCTCGGGCGGTCCGATGCGGCGGCGCAGCGGCACGGGAGGCCCCCATCGTGCGTGGGCCTCAATCACCAACGTCTCCCGAAAGGAGAAACCGCAGGGGATAAGAACTGGGCCTGCCCGTTCCGGCTGTTTTCAGGTGCGAGCGCTCTCCTCTCTGCATCCTTTTCCTGCTTTCGTTTTACGAAGTTTCTTGCGTAGTGGGAGCTAGGGCGGGAAATGGAGGTGTGGTGGTTGGTGCGGGAAGGCCGGATCTGACTTGCAAATAGGCGAGGAGGTGGGCAGCGGAAGCCGCTGCGAATCGAGGCCACCATGAGCTGCACGGTGGTTCTTGCTAGGCGGCGTTGTGGGCGGGAAAAGGAGGTCCGCCGGCCGGGGCGGGGAGGCCGAATCTGCCTTGCAGGTAGACGTCGCCGCTCATGGAGACTGGTGCTGCGCCTCAACAGCACCACGGACTGCACGGAGGTGGTGGCCATGAAGGTGTCTGCGAGCTCCGACACCATGAGCCTTAGCCCCAAGCTCGGCGGCGGCAAGCACCGCGCTTCCCGACGTCGCGAGCCACCAACCTCACTGCTCGCGCTTGCTCTCGATACGCCCACGAGTGGCCAAGGTTGCCACCGCGCGGCGCTGCTTTGCGCCGTGCCATCGCCTTGGTTGGCCGCACTCACCCTTGGGGCGTCGCTATGGGTGCCGGGCTCACTCCTGCGTGCCGCATGGGCCACAGCCCCCGCTGTGGTCATGTGGCTCAGTTGCGTCGTCAACCCCCTCCTTCCTCGGAGCGAGGCCCTAGACGGAGGACGTGCGGCTCTGGGGCTGCTGCTGCGGTGGTCGTCGGGGGCGGCACGAGGGACCACGCTACGATGATGGAGACGACCGCGCTCATCGTGCTGGAGGCTTGCACCCTTATGCTTGCAGGTACCTCCTCCTAGGCGTGCCGATGATGGCCGATGGCGCGTGTGTAGACGCACGAGTGCCAGGTGTGGTCAACGACGCTAGCAATCACCAGGAGGTTGCCTTCCCAAACGCCAAGATGGCCTACCACGGGTACGTTGTCGTGGCAAAGCTTGGGGCGCTGCCTCCTACTGTCCCGACTCAACGCCTCGCTTCTGCATCTTCACGAGCGGGGATTCGCTTCGCCCGGCCGGCGAACACCCCACGTAGCCACGCCCGACGCTCGGTCTATGGCCGCTCGCCTCGGTGCCTTCGTGTTTGACCAGGTGCCCCTACCGCAGCCGGACCGCTACCGCGGGACATGGACACGCTTCGGTCTCTGCCTGCGCTGTCTGCTAGCTCTGACACCAGAGCCTGTAGAGGCCGACCGCCACCGCCTCGCCACCCCCTCCCTTGTGAGTGCCAACTGCTGAGCAGGCCTGGTGAGCACCTAGTTCCCCTCCGGCCTCCATTCTCTTCCTCTTGCAATTTCCCCCAAATCCCTAAGCCTAGCTTCCCTGATGGCCTGATTCTCTCTGATCCGCATTGGTTCTTGATTGACTTCTTGATCTAGGGTCATGTTGAGGCAACGCCCCCCTGTCTTTCTGAATTTCCTAAATTTGCTTCGTTCTTCATCTAGGGTCGGACCTGTTCAAGATGCTGTCACTAGACACCTGGCTTCGCCATTGCTCACCATCTCCATGCTGGTGCTACCTCACAGCTGGGTTGCTGCCGCAAACCGGCCTATTGCTCCAACTAATGTTGAGGTGTACTGTAGCTTCTTTAAACACCTATTCTCTGATTCATTTAAACTTCTACTGATGTGTGTTGTTTAACGCAGGTCCTAATAGGTAATAGGTCTGTAGGACACATCGTTTAGCTGCATAGAAACTTTGAGCCAAGATACGGAGACGAAGAGATGGGGGCTCTGTGGTCCTCCTTTCTTCTCTGCTACAAAGACGAACAGATGGGGGCGACGGTGCGTATGTGAGGTGTTCCCCTCTCCATTGTTTTCCCTTCTTTTACGTATCTTTTTGTTCTACTCTTCCATTTTATCGTATTCTTGGTTGCCTGTGCGGGTGTTGTGTGTTTCTATTTGGCCTGCCTTTGATCTGACGCCATGGGAGTTGTGGTGCATCTCTGAAATCTTTAGTTAAATTGTCATGCATTTTTAATCATGTGTTCTCTGATTTTGTAATACCTTGCCTCCCATGATCCCTGATGCGTATTTTTCCTGATGCAAGGGGTCAACTGAGCGGAGTGATTGTATAGATTCTTGTAAACCAGAAGCTGCAAGGTGTGGTTTCCTTGTTACTATACCAAGCGTCTCCACTTTTTAATCTCTGCTATGGTCTGTCGAATGTAGGCAGATTGGAGCTACATGTAAATCCTTTTTACATTGTGCCCCCGATTAATCTCAGTAAAGATAGTTTCCGATGTACCCTTCATTAATGTTTATTTAAATTGTTCAAGTGCACTAGCTAAACGAACTTCCAAAGCGTGCTAATTTCCTATTGCAGCCGTGCGGACATAATTGAATCTCCATTACTTCCATATTACTCATTATTTGGAACTACATGCTAGATGCCATCTGGAATGCTATGGCTGTATGCAATATCTAAGCATATATACTTGCAGTTTACTCCTTGTCTGGAACTGCATGGTATGCCATCTGTATGTTGTGGCTCTATGCACTGTTAACTATTACTTTTTTTGATGAAACGTTAGCTGTGATTGCTGGCGTTCATTTCAGGTCCATAGGCAAGGAAGCGCGATAGGTCTGTGGATCTTATAAAGTTCAATGGCTACACAGATTTGATTGCTAAGCTAGATGAGATGTTTGACTTCAAAGGTCAGCTGAAAGGATCTAACAAGGAATGGATGGTTGTGCACACCGACATGAAGGTGATATATATATATATTATATATGATGCTGGTTGGGGATGTCCCCTGGAAGTGAGTAGCTATTGAGTACTATTCCCCTTGTTTTCTTGGTCGATGTATATGTGAAGCGAAAATCTTGATTTGCCACTGTTTGACTAGACAGTGAGTTGAACACAAGGTCTTCATCGCGCTGAGCTGTCACCTCGGCTGGCCATGCTCACCCCCGCGCTGTCGCCGCAGGTGCCGAGCTCTCCCGCCAGGGATGAGAACCTTAACCTGGCCATGGTCCCATGGGCGCCCGCCAAGGTCCATGCCCATGCCGCCTCCAGCTCCATAGCGACCGCCGTGGAAATGATGGACGCTGTTCAGGACGGCGATGACACATCCATGGAGGTCGAGCATGGCGTGGTGAGCCAGACCACGGCCCTAGCTATCTATGCGCTGCAGGGGGAGGCGTTCCACCACCACCACCACCAGCACCAGTGGCCGACGCAGCACTATGTTGTGTCGTCGCAGCTGCAGCTCCTGTCCACTCCGACCCACCGAGCCTTGCCACCGTGCTATCCGCGTCGGCTGGCCGCACCTACTCGGCGCTGTCCTCCACTGTTGTGGCACCGCCTCCCATAGCCTTGCCTCCTACCAGGGCAAGGCTGAGTGGGCTAGATCTGAGGGTTAGTGCTGAGGAGCCGTAAGCTCCGAGAAGGTCTGGACCCTTTCACTTTTCTCCTCTCCTGACGGGAATGTTCTTTTTCTCCCCTCTTGGTTCTAGATCAGGTGGAGTATTGATTTGTTTTTTCATCTGATTTGGGGTCCTTTGTATCCTCGATGTTGGCTATGTGTGCGTCGATGGACCTTCTGTTTGTGACAGCAGATCTATGAGCCTTGTTTTGTGTTTTTTCCTCTGTCGGTCAATTTGAGTCCTCGTTGTTGGGCTATGTGTTTTTGTTTTCACTGGGTATGCTTGAGCCAGGCGTTTTTATTTTGCCTCTTCCGTCCGTGGTGAACCGACTAACGGAGTGGCATCGCCGCGCCATCACGTCCTATGCTGCAAGTACTGGGGGTGTTCGATTCGAGCACAAGGGTAGATGGGAGATCTTGGGACATGGATATTTACGTTGTTTGTTTGGATGGATGCAGCGAGTTATTTTTCTGTTTGGTTGGATGGATGAGATTGAATGTGATGAGAATACTTGACTAATTATATCTATGATTTAAAATAATACCAACTAATTATACACTAATAAATATGCACCGACACTAATCATGTTATTATAATCGCTAATTAAAAATAAAATATGTTAACTAGCACTATACTACTCTAATCGTTGCACAGAACATGCGCTAATCAACATGTGGATATCTTCATCCACCCGATATTTTAGGGCAACGATATCCAACATCTACTCATAGTGTTCGTTACTGTGGATATCCTTGTTTAGCTTATCCATCCAACTAAAACTCAGTATCCATATATACACCCTTTATTTCTGCCGACGACGTCCTCCGCTGCACATACTGGGTATTTTTATTTTTGCTTTCTATTTCCCTCTGAGCCGGAGGGGACGACGATGCACTTTCCACCTGCTGTGCTTATCACAGCCACAGCTGCAACCGTAAGTAACGTAGCCTAGCGGACGAGATCTACAGACGGTGCCTTGGTTTTTCTTCCTCCACTCCGACGGGGTGATACATTTCCAAGCTTCTGTATCCTCTTGGACGGCGTTGTCTTTTCCTCGGTTCTTTTTTTGCCTGTGTCCTCCGAATTTTTTTTCCTATGTCCTCCAAGCTTTTAGAGTTTATCTTCTGACGTGGAGCTAGCTCTATGTTTTGTTTTTGTGTGGGGTTTCCTTTTTTAAACAGTGTGGGTTTTCCTTTTACCATTGGTGTTGTTTGGATTTTTGGTTAACGGATCTGAGCTTTGCTGATTTTCGTGTTGCCTTTGTGTTTTTGTGCGTTCTTCCCCTCTATTTCTGATTGGTGGCAGGTGGTGCTTTTTCTCTGCTCATCGTTGCCACCTGATATGGTTCTTACATGGGTTCCTTCTCCTGGTTCTTCGAATTGTGTACTTTTTTCGTTTTCCCTTTCGCTAGATCTGAGGATGAAAAACATTTTTTCGTTCCCTTCTGTTTGATGGATTTTTGTCAAATTAAAATCCACGTGTACACGTGTATTTGTGTGTATCATCGAGCATTAAAAAAAAGAAATACATATACAGAGATACATGTGCTTTTGTCACGTACATGTAAGGAAAGAAGCTAATAACAATTGTGTATGTCTATGCATGCATGTAGGCGTGCTCGATGTGCGAGAGAAAGCTAACAGGTGCCGTCATATGCGTGCGCTTGTATACGTCTAGAACCGGTTGTAGAGCTCGTATGTACGCCGGTCTGTGCCATGTATTCTTTGTGTAATTGTACCCCAACTGAGTTGGCGTGGCAGCTCGCACAACGCCACGACAGCGGGTCCCACCTTCCTTCCATCTCCCTTCTCCATGCATGGCAGCAGCACGAGCAGCACAGCCGTATATGCGTAGCAAATAGAGCAAGGCAAGCACGCACGCAGACAACCACCACATCTACCACGCACGCACCAGCAGCACCTTGTTACCTTTAACCACGCTAACTAGCCGCCGTCCATTTGCATGCACCATGCAAAGTTAGCACGCAGGCACAAGCAAAGGCCTCAGCAGCATGCAGGCGGTTCGTACTCGCATGCATGCTGACCATCACGCTACGAGCCACCGGCCATGCATGCCGAGCATCCACCCCCGCTACACGCCGCACCACCCACCTGCAGTGTTGTCCCATCATCCTGTGCAGCCATGATGCCACAATGACACTATTAATGGCGAGAAGCTAAGCACCGATGGCATAGCTCCTCCCCGGCCGCAAGTAGCGAAGTATGAACCTAAAAAGAATGGAGGTGACCAAATTTGAACTAGCTTTTTCAACGTCTTACAAGCGTAAACCGTGTCCGTAAGATTTTGTATGGTCCTGACAAAGTAGAAGACAATTCCTAAGGTTCACATCATGCTATCTCTGGCCGCGTCTTTAAAATCACACCCTCTATCTCATTGATTAAATTTAAAATTATCTGACATATTGAGAAGTGAGAATTATATTCATTTTAGGATGAAGAGAGTACTTAAGTGTTAACACTCAAAATTATCCATGAATAAAACTTTATAGTTCATTAAAAGCATGGTAAAGACCCGCCAAAAAAAGCACGGTAAAGATGAAGCAATAAATGGTGGTCTTCGGAGAATTTATCCGAGGAGTGCAATAGACTAAACGTGCAAAGTATATAAAACAAGATGACGAGTGCCTCCATAAGCTATCCAGAAATTTACTCAGTAAATTTGAAAGCACTTGACATCTTCACCTACGCAGGGTGGGTCAAAAGCAGGTGGACACATTTAATGCCTCCCTTCCATGCTACCATCACATAAAAACAAGTCGAGCAGGTAGGCACATTTAGTGCCTCTCCTCCTTACCATCAGATAAAAATAATTCACCGACCATGCAAGAACATTTGTACTTACACATGCATCCATGTATATATGAGATGGCTTGTGTTGCGTGCATGTTGCTCCTGAGGTGGTCGGTGGTTGGGGTTGGTCGCCATTAATATGGCTCCCTAGCCAGTGCAAGTTCAACTTCCTAGCCGTGCAGCGTCCCATCATCCCTTAGCACCTCTATGTCCACCTCACCATGGCAAACATCAGGGCGATCGCTGTGGACTATGGCCGAAGATCTGCTGCCTTCCTTGCACCGCTCGTGTGCCCTACACTACCAGCAACACCATCGGTATAAATGAGGAAATAAAGCTTCAGAACCTATTTCTAAACTAAAACTTGGCGACAAATTCTTTTCAAAAAGTTAGGACATTGCATGCGAAGTTATATAAGTAGCCCTATTACTATGGTTATGTATCCAGAATAGATGGCACTCTGCTAACTTAGGTAGGCTTAATCAAGTTCTCTATAGGTACACTGACCCCGAGCATAGTCCGATAGTATCGACTAGCTATAGGGAGAGATCGGTGTGCCAAAATCTAAAAATGGTTGCCCTATATGTTGGCAACAGTAGAAGGACATATAGGACATGCATTCATGCAGATCCTGTTTGTGCATTGTAGTGCCCGTATTGCTTGCAGATATGCCATCCATAGGTGTCACACGTGTCGTATGGTGCACGCCTGACTCGTTCTTGTTCTGGAGTTAATGCTAAACTATTACTTTATGCTTCGCGTCGCCTGTGGTTCACGCCTACCGTGACCCACGTCTCCCTGTACTCTTTTCTAGGCTCTTGTCGGAACCTTGTTTTATAGCTATATTAGTCATTAATGGCCTCGGACATCGCTCGCCTCGAACGTGCGAAAAATTTAGTCGATTCATTTATAGTTATCTCATGCTAGAACCTTGGTGGACTGCGTCAGGAACACTGACCGCTCTGCCTTTATAAGTAGTTTCCTTTTGAGCCAGCTTCTCGCTCAGTCCTTCCTTGCAATCAACGCCAGCGATGGTAGGAGCCTGGGTTAGTAGTTACTGCCTGAACACTGAGGGTTTTCCCAACATCCTGTATGCCACCCTGCAAAAGCTCGGAGTCAAAGATCATCCCGAGTATGAGGGCCATGAGTATGAAAAGCATGGCACTGAGCGATGTGAAGTTACCATCTATATTGGGAAGAGTGAAGAGTTCCTCGATATCACTAAAGCCTGGAATGTGACCGCAACCGGGTTTTGCTTCGTCGACGCCTACCAAGTTGTGGCCCGCAAAATCTTGCGGTACCTTTGCCAGATCTATGAAGAGGCCATTGCCCATACCCCCATGAGGTTCTTTCTACCTTTGAAAAAGAATCGACGGGCATGGAGGGCTCGCATGGAGGCTTTGCAAGGGCATGATGTGCAAGAAGATAGTCCTACCGTGGTGCACTTGACCACATACCTGCTTGCTCTGGATGAGTAGTATGACCGGCAAGCCTCGGAGTTGAGGAAGTGCCTTCGGCGAGCCGAGGAAGTCGAGATCTTCTCTAGGATGCTCCAAGTGCAGCTTGCCGAAGCGCATGCCAGTGCGGCAGCCGCTAAGAGTCGGAAGACTGCCATATCGGAAGCTCTGATGGAGGCTGAAGATCGACATACCCATCAGTTGGGAGAGGCCTACCTTGCCGCTAGGGCCAAGCGGAGGACGCTGGTTGTTGAACGGTAGGATCCCTTGATCGTGGAGGGGATCCCTGTCCACCCATCAGAAAGAAGGAGAACCGATGTTGCAGTACTGCTAGCACCTCCACCCTTGGAAGTGTCAGAAGTAGAACCCTTGATTCCTCTCACCCAGCCGTTGCCAAGAGAGGAGACAGATCCATAGCCAGGGCGGTAGAAGAATCCACTGAGCCCGGGGATGAAGATGCGTGGTCCAAAGTAGATTAGTTGCCTTGTGATGATATACCCGTAGTTAGTAGTGTCTTTCGTCGCTGTCCACCGATATTGTAATCTTTCCATTGTATTTCGTTCGTAGTTATTGAGGTAGTCCGATCGTAGAAAAGGTGAATGATGTGTCAAGAATGGGAGAGTAAGTGCCTGTATGTTGTACCAGCATAAGAACATTCGGAATATGCATTTTATTTATTTCGCTGTGTTATTGCGTCCATCTACCTTAAGTCTTGTTAGACGTGCTTAAGGTTTTTGAGGGCGATGTTAAGTGGGTTACAAGAGAAATTACCATTCGGATGCGAGCAGACCAGCCGTGATTGGATAACATAGGACACTTTATCAACTAATTGTGGATGTCCCAGCAGAACACTTGAATCTCTTTAAATCAAATCCATTGTTGGATTTGAAGTCCTTGTCCCTTGTTACGAAAGGAATCCTTGTTGTTTGAATCTTCCCTTGCAATACTCCTCTGATTCTGTGGTCCTCCACCGTCTTCATTGCGTTTAAGTTGGTAGTAGTTGCCTGGTTAATAGCTTATGGTGCCGCGACGAAACCAAGGGCCCCTATGGAACAGCTGCCACATGGTGACGCTGCTCGACGTGCTGGTATCGAGGTTGTTGACCAAGTACCTTTACCAAGTTAACTGCCATACCACTTTTGATACTAATATTCGGGTGTTTGAACGGGAAATCCACAACGGGTTGATGAAATAGTGTTCTCTCAAAGTAAACAAGAGGAGGTGGTTTCGGAGGAAGCATGTATGTTGTGATCTCACTTCATACAAATGTTGACGCATATTGTGGACAAGGAAGGGAAGGAAAGAAGAACACCTAGGAAAAGTTAGCCTTGGGTAGTAGAGAGTGCTTAGAAAAGCCTGAGTGGATGTCAAGTCCCAAGCACTGTGCCCAGCTTGACCATGCTATGCACGCCGGGTCGCTGTCACCGTGTGCCCCGTGGACGCCGTCGGTGTCGGGCCCATTAGCACCCTGTCCTCGCATGTCTACGACATCGTGCCGCACTCATCGTCCTCGTGAACTATGCGCTTCTCCTTTTTCCGACATCTGGTCCGCTCTTGATCCTCGTCCTCGTGCCGGACCCCCTCCCTTCTTTTTTCTTTTGGGGACACGGTCGCCCGCACGTCTCCCTCGTCGAGCGAACCCTATCTCATCTCCTTTATTCCCCCTCCGCTCGCTTGCGCAGGGAGCGCGCCATGGCCGACTTTATCCCCACAGCGTGAACCAACAGTGTATCCCATCTATGCCGTCTCCACTTCCGGTACGCTGCGCCCCATCTCCGTTCACCACTATAAGATGCCTTTGGTCCTTGCTCTTCTTCTTCATTCCCATCGCTCTCGAATCCGAAGCAGAGCTACGAGATCTAGTTGTCATTGTGGAACTAGGTTCGTCTGACAGAGGTGATGGTGTAATATGAGAAGAAGGGATCTGGTTTTTGAAGAAGTTCAAGTCTACCCTTGGTTAGTTTGGTCTTAGGGTTCACGATGTTTGACTTCTCAGTCTCCTATTTCTGGATCTGTTAGTCATACGTCATGTTTTGGATAATCATTATCTTGTTGTTTCTTTATTGCCCTCGTCTATCCCGACTTCTAGAGTAAGCCTTGGTTGTACGCAATCTTTTGTGTAATTCCAGATTTACGAAATATGTTGTAGTTTAGTCTAAGGGGAGTAGATCCTAATTCACTCTTTTGTAAACCCTCGCGTTAGGAGACGTACTTGTGTTGTAGTTTTTGCTTTTTCCACCTATAATATAATCTTAGCCAATATTGTGCTTTGAATCTAAGTGTGTTAGTTGCTTGAGCCCAACTCCATCAAATACTTCTTTTCACTAACATGTCATTGATTTGCTGGTCTAGAATAGACACCATGTAATAACAACCAACCTCTATGTTCGTTTACAACATTATAATAAAAAAAATTCATGTTACCTTTTCTTCCCATATTTTTTCATTTAATGTACTAAAGAGACCAACCTTTCGTAGCAACGTGATAAGAAAACATATTAGACTTATGAGTCATATTTCCCAAGATTTTTTTTATACCAAACATATTACCCGCTGCGAAGCGCGGGCAGTAGTGGCTAGTATACATGTATAGCAGGCTAGCTGCCTGTGTATGCCTTCTCTAAATGCAGTGTGTGTACTTTAAACGGCGCTTGATCCAAAAGAGAGCCGAAATGCCAACCTATCTAAACTCTAGAGCTCAACTCTGTGGTCCTGCTCGGTACAAATCGTCGTCTTTTTTTTTTCTACGCTATACAAAAGTGAAGCAAATATATCGTTGAAAACTTGAAATCGCACATGTTTGCCGCCAGGCATGCTCAGGCGAGCCCTTATGGTGCCTGAAATTCATCTCATACCTCGTTTAAATTCAGAGTGTAAAGTTTTAAGGTGTCACATGGGACGTCGTATAGGATGTTCGGATACTAATAAAAAAATTACAGAATTCGTCAGTAAACCGCGAGACGAATTTATTAAGCTTAATTAATCCGTTATTAGCGTATGTGTTACTGTAGCACAATATTATCAAATCATTGACTAATTAGGCTTAAAAGATTCGTCTAATAAATTAGTCGTAAACTGTACAATTAATTATTTTTTAATCTATATTTAATATTCTATGTATGTGTCCAAATATTTTATAGGACAGAGTATAAACTTTCTGGGGAGTGACTAAATAAGGCCTCGGTATCACAATTCAGGGCCATTCGTTCGTCCTGAACTTGCTGCTGAGTGAAGTTACCTCAGAGCTTTGGAATCGTGCTGCTGCAGCAGCAGAGGCTGGTTCTGGTTGATCTGGTTGCCCAGCGGCACGTACTGGTACATGATGTGCGAGTTCATGTGCGAGTCTGACTAAATCAGCCTGTTCGTTTGAATTTATCGGTCAATTTATTAGTTAGAATCTATAGTATTTTTTTTACAACAAAATAGTTTTAGTCAACTTATCAGTCGACTTTAATACTAGCCGAATAAACCAATCTTTGCATCCAAACGGTTCAGTCCGTCACTGCTGAAACATGTATCCTTTTCGGATGGACATGTACATACTACTATGAGTCTGTACTCTTATAAAAAAAATGAGCCTGTACTGGTGTCACGGTGATGAACCAGCCGAGAGCCTCGACATGCATGTTGTTATCTGCGTGACAGGTCCAGAAAAAGGTTGGTCGTCACCGTCACCGTCACCGTCACCGTCACCGTCAGGTGGCAGAGTGCATTGGCAGTTGGCACTCGGGCATGTGTGCGCGGCAAGGCCAGCTACTCCCTGCGCTTCACTCGTCCAGGTCTGGAGTCTGGACTCTGGAGGACGTGGACCGGAGCATTTGTTTTGTCAGAACTCAATCAAAAAGATAAAAAGACGCCCAGCCGCGCGCCCTCCGTAAAATTTTGAAACAAAAACCAGAATTCCGCAACCGACACTCGTAGGCCCCACTAGCCGGCGGCACATATATATATATGGGCATGCAGCCTGAGCCCGTCGGCCCGGCATGAGGCCTGTGTTTTTGGTCCGGTCCAAGCACGGCACGGCCCGTCATTGTGCGGGTCCAGACCGGCATGGCCCGATGTATAGGCCCGTGCCTAGGCTGCACCCAGGTACGTGGACTGACACGGCATGGCCCGTAAACTAGTGGAAGGCCCGTTGGAGGCCCGGTGCTTGCATTGGCTTGCTAAAAAAAATAAAGGCACATCCCACTACTTTCCCTCCAAACCCTATCCCACTCCCTTTCCAATACTTGCGCCGCACGCACATCTCGCGAGGGCCGCGACTCCTGCAGTCGCGAGTCGCGACGCCAGGCGCGCCACTCGCCTCCACGGCCCCTAGCGCCGAGCTGCCGACGGTGCCACCTCCTCATCACCCTCCGGCCTTCTCCTGCTCCTCCTCGAGGGCAAGCTGCTGTTGCTGCTCTCTTGAGTCTACTTGGTTTTGCCGCCTGGCTCCTAGGCGTCGCTGTCCTCCCTCCACAGATCCGATCTACGTGGCCCCGCACCACTGGTCGGCGGCCGCCCCCTCCTCCACGGCCCCCACGCCGACGCACCGCACGGCGTCGAGCGGCGCCCTCCTGGCCTCTCTTTCCCTCTCTGTCAGCAGTGGGCCACAGGCCGACCCGGCCTGCGAGCTTGCCGTGCTTCTCGGATCCGCCCAGCACAAAAATCGGCCCGACAGGCGTGCCTTGGCCGTCGGGCCAGGCACGAAGGCCAGGCCGTGGCGGCCCGTTGCCCATCTATAGCGGCACAAGGACACCCGCGCGGCCGCGCCCAGGTTCGTGTGCAAGTGGAGCCAACTTCCGCCTCCATGAGTTGAGTTGCTGCTGCTTGCGACAGACACCAAGCGCTGCTCTGCTCCCACCACGCCACGCGACACACAGCGAGCGAGCGCTCCGCTCCGCGGTTTCTGCCCCCGGTCGCCACGCCCCGCTGCACGGCTCCCGAGGCTCCGCGCCACGGCCGCCGTCACCGTCGCCGTCGCCATCGCCGCGCTGCTGAGACGCTGCCGGCCGACTTACTAATGTAAGTCTCTCTTCGGTGCTTCTCCATCTCCGCGCGCTCTCCATTCCGCGCCCCCATTGCTTATCCGGCTGTTTTCTTTTTCTTTTTGATCCGCGCGCGTGGCGGTGGCTCCCGGGTTCCGCACGATCGGATCGTTCGTCGTGCGTCCGCTGGTACGTCGGCGCGATCTGATGTGGTTTTGCCGGGCGGCCTGATTCGGCCTCACGCGGCGATTCGGGCCCGGAAATGCTTCGGCGCTGATGATAAGATGCCTGTCGCGCGGTGCGTCAGTACGGATTTCGGAGAAGTGCGCGGTTTGGGTGGGGTTGGCGCCTTGAGATGGCTTCCTTTGACTAGTGTGGAGCTGATTTAGCTCGCGATTGGCGGTAATCTGTCTGGCTCTGTAAAAGGCGGGATTTTCCTCGGTGGACACCCCCCCTGGGAGGCATCGGGTGATGGAGATGTCATCGCCTCATCGCTGGCTTTAGTGACGACGGTGGCATTCGATTCCGCTTTAAAGGACCTTGGTGATTGGGAAGCAGGGCATGTCTTTAAGGGGGTTCGATGAGGGCCCCAGTTTTATTCCTCCGTCCTCCCCGCTTTTGTCCACCTGAACTGGTCCTTCTTTTCTTGTCACAACGGGCGAAGGGAGGGACACTTCTTGAGCAGTTGAGCTGAAATTCCGATGCTTGCTGATTGGGTTTCTCTCATGGTTTTTCTTTGATCGGTGAATTTATTCTTCTCTGTTGGGTATTCTTGCATGTGGAGATTGGAAGGAGGAGCGCCCAAGGATGTAACGCCAGACTGAGTTGCATGGAGGGATAATGCCAGAGTTGCGAAGTGATGCTCGGAGAGCTTGTCTGAGGTCTAAGAAGGCAGACAACGTCAAGGCTGCAGACCCAGTTGGGAGCCCAGCAGTGCCACCTCCTCAGGGCAGGGCTAGAAGGCGTGGAGGTGCTGTGGCTGGTAGTGGTAGAGGTAACAAGGCAGCTGCTAAGGGTAGAGGGAGGTCAGCTTCGAAACACAGAGGAAAGGGGCTCGAGGCTATTGATTTGAAGACTGATCTGCCTTGCAACAACCTCCCTGAACCTGTTGCCGGCGAGACAGTTATGTTATAGACCTTGAATCATCTAGCAGTCGGTCTAGAGGGTAGACATCAAGAGCAGTAGACAACGGTAACGATGTAGACCTAGAATGCTATCTAGAGGAAGGAGAAGGTGTTGAACCTGAGATCCCAGAGGGAGTGGATCCAGAGGCCTCCATCAGCTTCGTCGGTGAAGTCTGCTCACGGGCAACGATGGTTGGGGAAGACGTCGGTGTAGCGGTCGTCGGTGTAGCGTGGCGGCGCGGCTGGTGGCGCTTCCCGTCACTGGCTGCGCCCCTCACGATCGGATTAGGGTTTGTCGGTGGGGTTTGCGGCTCACGGCGAACCTCGTACTTTGAGCCGCCGGCCCCTCACCTCTTTATATAGCGCAGTGCGATAGGGGCCCACCAACCATGTAGGGTTGGGCGCCCCCGATCAGGGCGCGTGACCAAGGCCCAATAGGCCGTTGGGCTTATTGGTTGGGAGATCAATCTAACATTCTCCCCCTTGATCTCACTATTACTTTTATCTTTAAACTTTAAACTTCAATCATTTTATCCTTACTCATTTATTCACAGATGATGCATAGAGCATGTCTCATCGTCACGGTCAATCGCCGATAGATTTAACAGCTACAATGCACGTCTCTGATCTGAAATAGTTACTTTAACTTTTGAGCTCTTTATAGTCCAGGAATCATAGGCTTTCCCTTAAGCCCATGCCGGCTACATGTTCTCTGAACACGTTGGGTGGTAAGCCTTTTGTAAGCGGATCCGCGAGCATCTTTTCGGTACTTATATGCTCAAGACTTATCATTTGATCCCGGACTTTATCCTTCGTAACATAATATTTTATGTCAATGTGTTTGGCAGCACCACTTGACCTATTGTTGTGGGCATAATGTACTGTTGGATTATTATCGCAGTATAACTTCAGTGGTCTATTGATGTCGTCAACCACCTTCAAACCGGGTATGAACTTCTTTAGCCAGTTCACCTGCCCCGTTGCCTCATAACACGCTACAAACTCGGCATACATTGTGGACGATGTAGTGACGGTTTGCTTTGAGCTTTTCCATGAAATAGCTCCCCCTGCGAGAGTGAACACATATCCAGACGTGGATTTTCTATTATCTCCCGCATAATCAGAATCTGAATATCCCACTATATGGAGTGAATCAGATCTTCTATACGTCATCATGAGGCTTTTCGTTCCTTGCAAATAACATAAGACTTTCTTTACCAATTTCCAGTGTTCTATTCCAGGATTGCTCTGGAATCTGCCAAGTAACCCGGTAACAAATGCCAAGTCAGGGCGCGTACACACTTGAGCATATTGCAAGCTTCCGACAGCTGAAGTATATGGAACCACTTTCATTTGATCGATCTCATATTGGTTCCTAGGGCATTGAAAATCCCTATATCTGTCGCCCTTGACTATAGAAGCAGGTGAGGGACTACATTTGTGCATACTGAATTTCTTTAAGACTTTTTCTATGTATGCCTTTTGTGACAGTCCTAATACCCCTTTACTTCTATCTCGGTGAATCTCGATCCCTAGAACGAACGAAGCTTCATCAAGATCTTTCATATCAAACTTTGAGGACAAAAACTTCTTTGTTTCTAGTAGTAGACTGACATCACTACTAGCAAGTAAGATATCATCCACATACAGGACAAGGAAGATAAACTTCCCATTCTTAAACTTTGCATAGACATAATTGTCCTCAACATTATCTTTAAACCCAAAATTCTTTATTGTCTGATCAAACTTCAAGTACCACTGTTTTAAAGCTTGTTTTAATCCATAAATGGATTTCTTTAGGCGGCATCCCAAACGTTCTTTTCCTTCCATGACAAAACCTTTCGGTTGTGCCATGTAAATATTTCCCTCTAAGTCTCCGTTGAGAAATGCCGTCTTTACATCCATCTGATGTAATTCCAAATCATAATGTGCCACTAATGCTATTATGATTCTGAAGGAATCCTTACATGAGACTGGTGAAAAGGTCTCATTGTAATCAATCCCTTCTCTTTGTGTAAAGCCTTTTGCCATAAGTCGGGCTTTATATCTCTCTATATTCCCTTGAGAGTCAAGTTTTGTTTTGTAGACCCATTTACAGCCTACTGTTTTGGCTCCTTTATGAATTATTTCCAAATCCCAAACTTTATTTGCATTCATTGATCTTATCTCATCTTCCATGGCCTCAAGCCACTTTGATGAATGATCACTTTTCATCGTTTCTTCAAATGAGGTGGGATCATCCTCCATTTGAAATTCTTTAGTGTTGTACACTTCATAATCAGCAGGAATAGCTGATTTTCTAACTCTTTAAGACCTTCTAGGGGCCTCCTCAATTGGCACATTTTCTGTTTGAGGCTGTTGTTGCTCCCCCTCATGTGTGGCAATAGGTTCTATAGGATCCTGAGGCACAGATTCCTCATCATCATTCATTGTTGCCACAGGCGGGATAACAACAGGTGCTGGCACCACAGTGTCTTGTACTGTTGGTGCAGCAACAGCAGGTAGTGAGAAAAATAACTCATGAATGATCGGAGTGGGTGCATACACCCGCTTCTCTTCAAGGTTAATTTCTCGGGCTACCATACTTCCCCTAATCGTTTCATCCTCTAGGAAGACAGCGTGTCTCGTTTCCACAAACTTTGTATTTCTGTTAGGACAGTAGAAACGAAAACCTTTTGACTTTTCTGGGTAGCCAATGAAATGGCAACTCACTGTTTTGGGATCTAGCTTCCCAATGTTTGGGTTAAAAACTTTAGCCTCAGCAGGGCTCCCCCACACACGCAAGTGGTTAAGTGAGGGTACTCTTCCTGTCCACAACTCATACGGTGTTTTGGGCACCGACTTACTTGGTACTCTATTGAGAATATGAATGGCGGTTTTTAACGCCTCCATCCACAGACTCATGGGTAAAGTGGAGTAACTTATCATACTACGCACCATATCCATCAGGGTACGGTTACGCCTTTCAGCTACTCCATTATGCTGAGGTTCGCCCGGTGTTGAATACTGGGTGACTATACCATTCTCCTATAAGAACCTTGTAAAAGGTCCAGGAACTTGTTCATATGGGGTATGCCGACCGTAGTACTCTCCTCCACGGCCAGACCTGACTATCTTAATCTTTAAATCATGCTGATTTCCAACTTTTGCTTTAAATATTTTGAATTTATCCAACGCTTCTGTTCTTTCTTTAATTGGATAAATGTAGCTAAACCGAGAGTAATCGTCTGTGAATGTTATGAATGAATCATAACCATCCACACTTTTCACAGGAAAAGGACCACATATGTCTGTGTGAATAATCTGTAGAATTCCTGCGCTTCGTTTGGCATCTTTCTTAATTTTCTTTACATACTTTTCTTTTATGCAATCTCTACATTGTTCTAACTCTGAGAGCTCTAATGGAGGAAGAATATCATTCTTAACTAGTCTTTCTATTCTCCCCCTCGAAATATGGCCTAAACGACAGTGCCATAATTTCGACAACGCATCGTGAGCTCTCTTTCGTTTTCTGTTTCCATTGTTCGATGAGGATACATTTTCATTCACATCACATACGGAATTCACATTTTCACGAAGTGATAACAAATAAAGCTCGTCTTGTCGGAAGGCAAGACCAACACATTTATTATTAAACAATATCTGACATTTGCCATTTCCAAAATGGCAATCATAACCATCATGGTCCAACTTTGATACACTAATCAGGTTTCTTTGCAAAGAAGGTACATAAAGAACATCTCTAAGAAAAAGTATGAAGCCATCTGGAAGCTCTAGAGGAAGATCTCCAACGGCCTCAACATCTGCTTGTACTCCATTTGCGACTTTAATGAAACTTTCGTTTCTTTGCAAAGTTCTCATCGAACGGAATCCCTGTAATGATTTAGCAACATGAATAGTTGCACCTGAATCAATCCACCAAGTAGATTTTGAAAACTTTACATACAAGGATTCATTTACGAACGTAATAATGTTCTCACATTTATTCTTCATAATCATCTTTAAGAAATCAGGACAATTCTTTTTATAATGTCCCGTCTTCTTGCAGTGGAGACACTGGTCTTTAGCCACTGGGAATTGCTGGTTCTGAGACTGTTGCATGGGACTTTTTCCAGATGACTTAGAGGAAGAGCTGTTATTATAGTTCTTTTTCTTATCTTTTAGGTAGTTGATAGAACCACCTTGTGAAACTTTTATTCTTTCCTCCTCCTGCACACACATGGCTATGAGCTTTTCTAAATCCCATTTTTCAGGCTGTATGTTGTAATTAACAACAAAGGTGTCAAATTCTTTGGACAAAGAAGCAAAAATCAAATGAATAAGAAACTCATCCTTGAATGCCAAATCCATTGGTTTGAGCTTAGATGCCAGATTGCTCATTCTCAGTATGTGCTCTCTAATGCCACTACCGCCACCAGAGTACCGTTCTGTAACCAGCTGCTTGATCAGCTGGGTTGCATATGTCTTTGAAGAGCCAGTAAACTGACTGTTTATTCTATCTAGGTACTCTGTGACCGTGTCACAGTCTGGAATTGAGCCTACAATAGCAGACTCAATGGTGTTCTTTATCACTGCCAAACACTTCTTGTTGGCAGTGACCCATTTCCTATGTTCAAGGTCATAGGACATCTTTACGGGAGCAAAATTCCGCTCTCTATTCTGCCATGCAGCATCAGTTTCCCTCACCGGTGCCACAGGTTCTCTGGGGCATGGTGTGGTGACGACCTAGTCCACCTCAGCGAGGATGAAAGCCAGGTCTATCTTTTTCTTCCACTCATTATAGTTATCACCTTTTAGAGTGGGGATCTCTTTGATAAACTTATCAAGTTGTATCCTCCTGAAAACACAATTCAAATAGGGTGAGAACAGAAATAACAACAATAATTGCATGCCTTAGTTTAACGTTGGTCAAAATTAAAACATACAATTATTTTATACATTAAATCTACATCACCGTTGGGCAGAAATAGAAATAATGCATAATCATTAAAATTATAATATTGCTATTAACAACGTTGGTCAGAAAATAACAATATCATAATCAACTCATATTTATCTCTTGGCTCTTAAAATCAAATTCTCCCGTTGGATCGAATTTAATTAAAAGTCCATAATTACTTTAAATACGCAGCGGAAAATTTAACATTCAATAATCATTTTCCTATTTTCCAGAAGCAACTTTACTATTTACTGAACAAAATTATCGTTGGATAAATTTTGTACAGAAAATTATCACAAAAATTCAATTCAAATTGATCAAATTGTTTTCTGGAAAATAAGAAAAATCAAAACTGTGACTTTACTATTTATTTGGCCATTTTGGCTCGATCCAGCAATCAGTTTGCGCGGCCCAGCGAATGCGGCCCATGGCCTGTTCACGCGCGCGCGTGACAGCGCACCCGGCCCAGCTACCCGCGGCCCAGCCGCGCGCGCCAGCTCTCCCGGCCCAGCTGCTTGCGGCCCAGCCGCGCGCTCCAGGGCTCCCCCGCGCCCAGCTGCTTGCGGCCCAGCCGCGCGCTCCAGCGCTCCCCCGCGCCCAGGCCGCAACCTGGGCCTGGGCCGGGAATTCGGCCTCGCGCCTTTTCCCGCCTGGGCTGCGGCGCTGGCCCAATTGATCTCAGCCGCTCGCGCCGATCGGACGGTTGGCCTTCAATGTCGCTGGATCAAAACCAGCGAACGCCGTCGCTGCCTGAACCCTAGCCCTCATTCTTTCTCTTTCTCTTCGCCTCACAGCTCTCCCCCTCTCTCCTAAGTCAAACGCCGAGCGAGCGACAACGGCGAAGCAGCGAGGTCCCGGCGCCGTCGCCGGCCCCCTCGCCGGCGTGCGTGCTCCCCAGCGGGTGAGCGCGCCGCCGTCGAGCGGCCTGGCCACGGCGCCCCTGTGGCCGAATCCCGGCGAGCCGTGCCCCCTTCGGCCGGCCTTTCTTTTCCCCGCGCGCCGGCGTGACTGCAGTGCCGCGCAGACGCCGAGGTAGGCCATCCTCTTCCCCTTCTTTCCCCTTTCGGTTTCTTTGATTCGGATTTTGTTCGGATTTGGCCCGATTTTCCGATTAGGGTTAGGGTTTGCTTTTCCGATTTGAAATCGGTTCTTTTCCTGAGCCACGGCCGAGCCGGGCCTCTGTCCGCGCACCAACCATGGCGGCGGTGATAGCTTTCCGCGCGACGGCGGTGTCGGGAGGACCGGGTAGGTTCCCCTCTCATCCTTTTCCTTCCCCAAAACCCGATCTAGGGTTAGGGTTTTATTTCCTAGGGTTAGCGTTCTTTCAGATCCGATCCGAGATCTTGATCTCATTCTTTCTCTACCCCTATCTAGATCTACGTGCTAGTAGGCTCTGGTACCATTGTTATAAACCTTGAATCATCTAGCAGTCGGTCTAGAGGGTAGACATCAAGAGCAGTAGACAACGGCAACGATGTAGACCTAGAATGCTATCTAGAGGAAGGAGAAGGTGTCGAACCTGAGATCCCAGAGGGAGTGGATCCAGAGGCCTCCATCAGCTTCGTCGGTGAAGTCTGCTCACGGGCAGCGATGGTTGGGGAAGACGTCGGTGTAGCGGTCGTCGGTGTAGCGTGGCGGCGCGGCTGGTGGCGCTTCCCGTCACTGGCTACGCCCCTCACGATCGGATTAGGGTTTGTCGGTGGGGTTTGCGGCTCACGGCGAACCTCGTACTTTGAGCCGCCGGCCCCCCACTTCTTTATATAGCGCAGTGCGACGGGGGCCCACCAACCATGTAGGGTTGGGCGCCCCCGATCAGGGCGCGTGACCAAGGCCCAATAGGCCGTTGGGCTTATTGGTTGGGAGATCAATCTAACAAGTTATTGACACAGCCCAAAAGGACCTTTGTTTGAGCAAGGCAGCTGCCCGTGCTGCCAACTTAAGAATGGCAGGTGATTTTGCGGACAAATTTGCAGTGGCAGAGGATGATGCCACAGCCTCTCCAGTGCTTGAGAGGGTATGGATTCTCTGTCCCTGACGTGTTTCTTTACATGGTGTGCAATTTTGTAGATTGATCGATCAAGTGTTGTCCTTTGACCTATTAGAAAGCCTTTTTTGTGTTGTTTGGTCTTGATGTCTTGTTTTGTAGTTCCATCATGTAGCTTGTATTATTCAGAGAAGTTCACATGTGCCCTGTTGTGTTAGATACAATTATTATCACTGGGAGCATGCTTCTCTTGTGCTGTATCTGTTTACTTTTCTGTAGAGTGTAGCATGCAGTCTTAGGCATACATGCTATATGTTGGGCACAATATTAGTTCTTCTCATATAGAAGCAAAGAACAAAACCAAAGTTAGAACCTACCATGGTGATGATCAATCTGAATGGTGAAGAGGAACAAAATCGTTGGCTTTGGTGTGCTTGATAGATTGCATCTTTATTTGCATGAGAGAAATCAAGTTCTGAATTATTGGATTGTACCATCAGAATACTTTTGGTTTTTAGAAAGTAGTAATGATATAGTAAAGAACTAGCACAATGAACTCAAGGAAATGGAAATAATAAACAATATCTTCCTGGATTAGTTGTTTTTTGCCTATTGTATTTCAGTGATTATTAAAACAATTCCTCACACCCCTCTTCAACAATTCTTGCCTTTGCAGTCTCTTAGGGAATACAGTAGGTGTTAATCTTTTTTTATCAAACACGCACGCCATATCTTTATATTAAGAACGAGAAAGGGCAAAAGAACCCATGCAAGAAACCACACACTCACACGAACTCGCGGACTCAAGTTTAAGATCTTTAGAGAACAGAGATAGCAGAGAGATTGTATTCCCCATTTGGGACAGACATTGTGAAGAATTTGCTGGCACATTCAGTGCACTGCATTTACATTTTTAGGAATGGGCACTAAAGACATATTCACTTGGCAAGATAAAGTCTTTATTGTTTAAATAGGTTTCTATCTTTTATTATAATCTTAGTTTGCCATTTGAAGGGCGGGCCTGGTGCAAGCGGTAAAGTCTTACCGCCGGTGACCGGAAGGTCCCGGGTTCGAGTCGCGGTCTCCTCGCATTGCACAGGCGAGGGTAAGGCTTGTCAGTTGCCACTGACATCCTTCCCCAGACCCCGCACAGAGCGGGAGCTCTCTGCACTGGGTACGCCTTTTTTTTTAATCTTAGTTTGCCATTTCTTGCCGATTAACTTGCCTATATGTATAGTTCTGCAGCTATGAATTATAAGCACCTATACGTTATCCAATTGTTGCAGGTTCAAGTAGGTAATTCCCCAGAATATTTAACTGGTAGAAAGTTAGGCAAAGGTGGCTTTGGCCAGGTTTATGTTGGAAGAAGAGTATCTGGTGGATCTTCTCGTATGGGTCCTGTTGCATATGAGGTTTCTTCTTTTATCTCTTTCAATTGAATGCTAAAGTTCTATTTGGTACACCATTCAAATATCTGGGTGAATGTCCTGTAGGTTGCACTAAAATTTGAGCACCGAAGCAGTAAGGGATGCAACTATGCCCCCCATGCGAGTGGCACGTTTATCAGTACGAACCTTCATAATCCTCCTCCTGTATTTCAATTATTCTCTGTGGATAATGATCCATTATCTTGTCTGACCAGCACTCTCAATGGTTGTTATGGCATTCCATCAGTCCACTACAAGGGTCGCCAGGGAGAGTACTACATTCTTGTGAGTTTAAAGTTAGTTATTAACTGCCAAAAAAATGTATCCGAACTTAACTGGATATTTTATTAAACCTGCATTCCAAATTTCAGGTAGTGGATATGCTTGGTTCCAGCCTCTGGGATGTTTGGAATTCTGTAGGACAAGCGTAAGTATCTTGCCAAACTGTTTACCTTATCCATATGCTTTCTTACTCCCTACTGATATCAATGCCTCCAATAGGGTGGCTCCTCAAATGGCTGCTTGCATTGCTGTTGAGGTCATATCAATTCTTGAGAAACTTCATTCAAAAGGGTAAACCGAAAAGTATTCGATAATTATAGTAAGATGCATGAATTTTAGTGTACTTTTGATGCTAACAGTCACATGGTTTCCTATCATTGCCAGCTTTGTACATGGCGATGTGAAACCAGAGAACTTTTTGCTTGGTCAGCCTGGTTCACCTGATGAGAAGAAGCTTTTCCTGATTGATCTTGGTTTAGGTACCTTGTTCAAAATAACTTAATCTATGTGTGAAGATATTTTGTTCAAAATAACTTAATCTATATGTGAAGATAGTAAGATACTATGTCTCACATTGTTGAGACACTATGGCCTTCGCTAGTTGGGGTTGGCTTCTTAGGATATGTTTTATGCCCCCACTGACCTTTTCTACACTGTTCTGTGAATTTTAAAATTATGCAGCATCCAGGTGGAAAGAAGCAGCATCTGATAAGCATGTTGAATATGATCAGAGGCCTGATATCTTTAGGTTAGTTAGATCTTGTGGTGCACTGGTGCATGTTACTGTACTAGCTTCTCTCTGTATAAAATTGTATCACCTCCTAATATTAACTATCTCCTCTTTACATTTTGCAGGGGAACAATTAGATATGCTAGTGTCCATGCTCATTTAGGTCGTACTGGTAGTAGGAGGGATGATCTGGAGTCACTGGCATACACCCTTATTTTTTTAATAAGAGGAAGATTGCCTTAGACTTGCTCAGCTTTGTCTGTGTAACATGTTCTGTTTGGTCTTGGACCTGTTTTTGCTAATAATGATTTAATAATGCAGGGAGATAACAAGAGTTTTCTTGTTTGTAAGAAGAAAATGGCCACTTCTCCAGAGATGCTTTGTTGCTTCTGTCCAGCTCCATTCAAATATTTTCTTGAGATGGTCACCAATTTGAAATTTGATGAAGAGCCAAATTACCCTAAACTTATTTCTGTTTTTGATGGTTTGATTGAAGAGCCTGCTTCAAGACCCATCAGAATTGATGGAGCTCTAAAGGTCTGATCTGCCATGAACACAACATATTACCATTTCCAAAGTTCCAACTATTTTATTCATTTGGAAAAATCCAATCATTAGTTTATTCTGCTTCTTTTAGTTTTGGTCATGAATCTGTTGCACATACTATAGGTTGGACAGAAACGTGTTAGAGCACACGTAAAGCTTGAGGTCGAAGAACAACCGAAGAAGAAAGTTAGGTTGGGGAGCCCAGCAACTCAATGGATTTCAGTGTATAATGCTAGGTGGCCCATGAAGCAGAGGTAATTGCATTCAAATATGCCAGTCGTATAAATTGCTCTTTTATATTTGTGCATCTAAATACAGTATTTTCTATTGGCTGTGATGTCGTATTTCCCTTGCTCTTTAAAATGGTATGTTCTAGAGTCTAGACTAAGTGCTTCCTTTGCTCACAGCACACAGTATCACTAGGGTTCTGAATGATGATTTGTTTGTTTGTTTATCTTTATGTGATTTCTTTGAATACACACTTGGCATCTCATGTGGCTTCTTATCGTTTCACCAGTATTGAAATTTAGCCACTAAAAAATCTTGTTACGACCATGATTCTTTTTCTCTGAGAAAGAGGCTTTTTTGTGCCCCTGTGCCCTTTTCACTTTGTAAAATTGTAATCAACATGCTTTCTAGACATAACATAAACACATGATAAAACAAGAGCTGGCATTTTAATTCCTGATATGAAGAACTTCTTTAGATGGTATCAAGGATATGATGGGATTCATGGAACTACGTTCTTAAGCATTGGATAAATGTAGCTGAATTAAGCAGTATATCTTTTTGGTCATGTTTGGGATAGCGCTAGTGTGAACTCCCCCTCTAACAGTCATACATCTTGCATGACCCTAGTTTTGCATAATGCCTTGGCAAAAGTAGCAATCAACATTGTTGTACGAGTTAAAAATAAAGCGTTACATGCTATTTCTAGTACTGTGCAATCTAAGCTTGTGTAACTCCTATTTCTCTGTGTGTGCATGTGTGCTTTCTTTTTAGTTTGAAATATATGAAGTCCCACTGGTTACTCAGCTATTTATTCTTATTTTTGCTGCTTCCCCCTATTTAAGTATGATTTAAAAATTTTCACTGTAAAAGACACTGCTTCTTTTGTCTTTAGATATCATTATAATGTAGCTGATTCAAGGCTGCACCAGCATATAGAAAAAGGTAATCGAGATGGTTTGTATATAAGTTCTGTGGCTTCTTCAGCAAACTTTTGGGCTCTCATCATGGATGCTGGGACTGGGTTTTGTTCTCAAGTTTATGAGCTCTCACAAGTGTTTCTGCACAAGGTACACTATGATCTCTTTCTTTCCCTCTGTCACTCCATCTCCTGATTCTAGGTTATGTATATTTGTAGGAGTGGATTACAGAGCAGTGGGAGAAGAATTATTACATAACAGCAATTGCTGGAGCAACCAATGGAAGTTCCTTGATTGTATGTCTAAAGGTCTGTAGATTGTTTTTCTCTACTAAACAGTTTTCAAATTAGGTCCGATATGCAGATTGGAATGCAAATAATCAGATAATTTTTTTATGGTCAATAATCAGATAATTTTCATGTTTTTCCATGATGTTTAGGCCTAGACTTCCAAGTTGCAGGTTCGGGTACACTAAAATCGCTGCATGGACTCCATATTTCCATATGCCATATATGGTATCATCAGCCAATTATTGTGTCAGCCAAAGCATGACAGGAAACATATTATGTCCCCATATTATCTACCTGTTCTTGCTAATATCATTAGTGTGCCATTAGCCATAGTTCTGATACATGACATGCTAATGTTAGTTTTACTATTGGTTATTATAGTTCTGATATACTAGTGATAAGTTGATGGCGTGAGCAATTTTCTGTTGCTGAGCATTGACAGGACGTCTATGTAATGTGTGTTCCTTGTGAACTGTTAACGTCTTTTCTTCCATATAAAGTATTGTTCTGACTTGGTATGCCTCATCACTACAGGAACTCTGTACACACAGCAGTCATACAAAGTCAGTGAATCATTTCCTTATAAATGGATTAATAAAAAATGGAAAGAAGGTTTTCATGTGACATCTATGGCTACAGCAGGGAATTGTTAGGGAGTGATCATGTCAAGGAATGCAGGCTATTCTACTCAGGTTACATATCTACTTGTATCTATCAGTTTTTCTTTAGAATACAAGCTGTATTTACCGTTTCTTTCTTCTTCTTTTTTTTTGCAATACATCATATGGAATGGTGATCATGTTTTTCATGAATTATGTGGTTTCTCATGTGTCAGGTAGGTTAATTTGTGCTGTATTTTCCATCTTTATTTATATTTGGAGTTGACTGATCATCAATTCCTCTCATCTGATATTTTTTTTTCCTCTGGAAATTAATTTGATGAGTCTTTTTGTATTCTTGTTATTTCTTTTGGTCCCCATTGCAACCTTGTCTGTGAATCCTTTGAGGCACCTCATGAAACTACATAATCTGAAGTACTTTCCTTTGGGTTGTAAGAATAACTTTAACTACAAACCCCAACTCGACATTTGTAGGACTAATTCTTCTTTAAAATAAAATTTCTTTCTTGTATTTGATTATTTTTTTTAAGCTGCCTGCAATTCATCAGTTGTGGTCCTACACACCCAAGGGTCCCAAAGTTAGGCTCTGAATTCTGATAGAAATGCATCCTGCATGGAGAACTCCCCTTGCTCATCACTCTGAAGAGTTACTTGTCCCTTTTTTTTTAAAATAAAAGAGTTACTTGTCCATCATCAAGAGTTATTTGTAAAAACATTCTGTGCTACATTATTGCGTATGGATATGCATTTTAACTCTATAATTTGGTTGACAGCGAGCTTCTATGCAAAACACCCAATCTGTAAACATATGGTCCCAACTCCCAACGGAGCTGAATCTGCCTTGAAACATACAGGTTGTGGAGCTGGACTTCCTGTATCCTAGTGAAAGTATCCATCGGCGATGGGAGACTGGTTACAGAATAACGTCGACTGCAGCTACGCCAGACCAAGCTGCTTTTATCTTGAGCATCCCAAAGAGGAAGCCCATGGACGAGACGCAAGAAACTCTTCGTACTTCCGCCTTCCCCAGCACCCATGTAAAGGTATATGTATCTATATTTGCATCCATTATCCATGCAGTTTACTATTTAGGAACAGATTTTCTAGTGCCTTGTTTCTGTCTATCTACCAATCTGACACGGGACAAAAAAAAATCAGGAAAAATGGGTGAAGAACCTGTATATTTCCTCGGTCTGCTACGGGCGAACTGTGTGCTGACGTGTATGTTGAAGTTCCAAGGTGCACAGTTAGGCTTTAGCAATGTGCCAATATCCTACTTCTGATTGTAAAGGATGACCTTGTCCATAAGTTAGGGTCATATTTGTTAGTATATATGTGTTTTGTAGAAGTGCTAAACGCTCATTTGATGAGCTCGGCGGACGCCTCCACCGCTGGCGCCACACGGCGATGCTGTAGATTCACCTTTGTGCTCCCGTACGTAGCTTTTGACGACGTTGCTGTAACGGGCTATGCTTTGCTATGCTATTGCTACCTCAAAAGCAAACACATTCATTCATATATGCTGAAGATTTTACACAAAACACGACACATGTACAGGGCTTCATACAACAGCCCCATGCATATGCATCCCATGGAGACGACTAAACAAGCTAGGCGCGCATCAATACGCCCAACCAGGCGAATCGCACACGGCGGGGCCGTGGTAGCGCACGGACCCCTGGCTGACCATTCGCAATGGCCTCTCCCTGGTGGCCGAGGCGGCGGCGCGCGTGGCCTCCACCGCCGTCACGACGGCCGTCATGATGCTGCGCCGTCCTTGTCCGTCTCCCGGATGAACCTGGTCACTCAGAACCTGCCACTGCCCAGGTACGAGAGGTAGGAGCTCTCCAACCAGACGCCGGCGGGGTTTGCGTAGCCGTCGACGTATGCCCAGACGTGCCGGTGAACCGTCCTTCCGGCGGTGTTCAGGTCGGCCGCGCACAGGTCGGACGCTCCGCCGTCGGTGAAGCCGAACCACAGGCCGTAGTCGGCGACGTACTGCGCGCGTCCACGGAAGGGCAGTGCCCAGTCGCCTTCCTTGCGCCACGACGCGCGCGCCGCGTCGAACGCGTACGTGCCGTCCCTCGTCGAGATCCTGATGGCCGAGGCGGCGCCGGCGCCGGCATCGGCGAACGACTCTATGGTCACATTCATGTACCTCTCCAACGGCGGCGAGGGGAGGAGGCTCCAGAACCAGTCCTCGCGGTGGCGGTCGTAGGTCAGGGCCTCGAAGTCGAGTCAGTCCTGCTCCTCGTACCCGGGGCCGCGGCCGAGGTGGTAGAGCCTGCCGCCGGCCTCGGCCCACGTGGACCCGTGGCCGTGCCACTTGACGTGGCGCGCGTCGGGCCCGGCGCGCACGGATTCCGTGCGCGTGTCGAAGATGACGGTGTGCCGGTTCCTGTCCACGCTGACGATCTTCTCCACGCCACGGCCCGGCGGGAGGAACTGCCGGCCTCTGGCGCAGCCGAAGCGCTCCAACGGCTGCGGTAGGGCAACGGCGGGCTGTGTCGCTGCCGCCTCCGGCCCGTGCTGTGCGCGCCCGCCTGCAGCGAACCGCTGTGTCGCCTCCGGCCCGTGCTGTGCGCGCCCGGCGCCTGCAGCGAACAGAGGGCTCGTGTCGATGCGGTGCAGCGTGTGGATGTCACTGCCGCCATCCATGATGAGGTAGATAAACCTTCGGATCGGCGTACCACGCGTCGACGGCGCCGCCGCCATTGGATCGATGTCGATCCGATCTTTGCCTTGGTGCAATCGAGTCAGCGGTAAAATAGTAATTGGAATAGTCTGGATCAACTTGAGGCTACCAAGGCTAGCGATATGTTTATCTCATATATATATATATATATATATATATATATATATATATATATATATATATATATATATATATATATATATATATATATATAGAACTACTATCCTATAGCTGGCTGCAGAATAACTTATTCTGTAGCCACTTTGAGTTACGATAATTACTATGTTAATTTACGAGATTTACAGTAACTCCTTACTAAGTGGTTTACTATAACGTTATGGTAAATATTCCCATGTGTTATAGTAACCCAACTATCGTAAATATGTATTGACATTATGGTAAATTAGTATATAAAATTATGGTAAATAGAGGTGGCTACAGAATAACTTATTTTGTAGCCGGCTGCTGAATAGCCTCTCCCTATATATATATATATATATATATATATATATATATATATATATATATATATATATATATATATATATATAGAACTACTATTCTGTAGCTGACCATAGAATAACTTATTCTGTAGCCACTTTGAGTTACGATAATTACTATGTTAATTTACGAGATTTACAGTAACTCCTTACTAAGTGGTTTACTATAACGTTATGGTAAATATTCCCATGTGTTATAGTAACCCAACTATCGTAAATATGTATTGACATTATGGTAAATTAGTATATAAAATTATGGTAAATAGAGGTGGCTACAGAATAACTTATTTTGTAGCCGGCTGCTGAATAGTCTGATTTATTGATATATGTCCTATTCCTACTACTAGTAGAACACTATTTGCAGTACAATATATAAACTAGACTTAAACATGGTTGTGTTTGGTTCAGCTCTTGAAAAGTGCTTCTGCTTAAAAAAAAGGTAGAAAGTCAAACAGATAGAAACAAAAACAGTTGTTATTTTCCTAGTCGAGAATTTCATTCATCAAGAAACATCAGAGTTACAATCAGTAGTCACCAGGTCAGTGACACAGGACGGGGCATACTGCTACTCGCCCATCCTATTGTCCCCTCAAGCATCACGAGAAACAATTCCTGTCGCTCCCTGTCCCTGCTCCGAGTATATTTGTGGGCTTTTGATCCAATTGGATAATCGCAGGGAATACCATATACGTCTATACTAGGGAGAATACTCTATATATTTATTTTTGTCACCAAAATCTTGGGTATTCTATGGAATACCTACCAGGGAATACCCCTGGCGCCGGCTGATGAGGATGCTGTGGATATTTCGAGTCATTGAAGTTTTTTTTTTTAAACTCATTGAAGTTATTAAATATGTAGCAATTGCCTGAGCTATGAAAAGAAAGAAAATTAGACAAAGGCTGTGTTTGGCCGGGCTCCGTTTCCGGCTAAGCGGCAGCTCTGGCGGAGGAGCCGCACCAAACGCGCTGGCCAGAGGAGCCGCTTCTACCCGTCCACCAGAGGAGCCGAAGCCCTTTTGCACGTATGGAGGAGGAGTCCGGATTTGTGGCTTCGTCGCTCCGGCTCCGGCTCCCGCGACGGAGCACCGCGGGCGGAGCCCAGCCAAACACGGCCAAAGATGTTGCAATCATGTTCATCTTATTTAAGTGTGATCCGTGTGGCAGAACTGTCCAATTTAACCTAATCCTAAGTGTACTTGCCAGCCATTTGACACTAAGTACACAAGAGACTAAGTTAAATCCGGTAGTCCGTCGAACACACCCAACGAGAGAACTCAAAAATCCACGTTTTCATCAGGATCATAAACAATTGAATAAAGCTTACAACATTTTTAACCATTTCATGCATCACCAGATTACATAAAAATTAGAGTTATTACAAAACAGATTTAATAAAAGCAGTGGTAAAAGTCTATTTTACATAAAAGCAGTGAAATTTAATCAGTTTTGAATATTGAAATAGAAGTAGAGATGTAAGAACAAACTTCTACAATCGCGATGACAAAGGAAGCCTCGCTGAACCCACCAGGAGGTATCCACACACAACAACGGTTAGCTCTAGCATCCACCTGTTATCTGCAACAGGGGAAAATAAAACCCTGAGTACACAATGTACACCGCAAGACTTACCCGACTAGGTGGGAGTTGTCTCCCGACTCTCAAGGATATGCAAGGGCTATTTAACTAGCTATTTCGTTGTTTTTGCATAGAAGCATTACTAATAGTGCGCCCTTATATTCAAAGTTTTAACAGTCACATCAAGTTCATTACTTAACCGTTCTAGATAAGCGCCTGATCTACTTTCAAGCATGTGGTAAGCAATCAGAATATATTTCATGATCTAACAGTATCCTCATCGTTTCCATATTCCAGTTGCATTGACTACGATAGCAGTAGTGCGACAAATGGTATCCATATCCGAGGAGAGCGACGATTGTAATCGATGTACATCAAGCTAGGCAATCCCAAACACACACCCGTATTCCGACCATCCCGGGGAACCCACCCTATGAGGCCCGCCCCGCCGAGCAGCGATGAGTTTCCCCCCTCATAATTTTGGTCCATGGACATTCCCCGCCTCCTAACAACTCCTCGAATGGTCAGTGCAACACTCCAATAAACTTTTTAGGGACCCTGAGTTGTAGGAAAGTACTTAACTTCACGGTCAACTGTAACTCAGGCCCCTGATATGTGTTCGGTACCTTCAAACTTGCCACATCGCTATTAATGGTACGGTCCATAACCGACACAAGTGGAAAATGCGCACCTAGAGTCGTGCCCTGTTGCACCCACCAATCCTCCAATAAAAATCCATTTTCCCACTTCCCACCCGGTCTCCAACTATTATCAATCTCTGAATCCATGTGATAGTAGTAATATTATAACCGTCACCTATTTCTCGAGAGTGACCGTTGAAAGCTCTAGTTTGGTTTTGGTGAATTGATGAAACCCTAAGTGCTAACCTAGTTTATCAAGTGATCATGAGATAGGTAGCACACTCTAAGTGGTGAAGCAAATAAAGATCATAACATGATGATGGTGATGCCATGGTGATGATCAAGTGCTTGGACTTGGATAGAAGAAAGAGAAAAACAAAAGGCTCAAGGCAAAGGTATAAATTGTAGGAGCTATTTTATTTTGGTGATCAAGACACATAGTGAGTGTGATCACATTTAGGATTGATAGTCGTACTATTAAGAGGGGTGAAACTCATATCGGAATACGGTTATCAAAGTGCCACTAGATGCTCTAACTCATTGGATATGCATCTAGGATCTAGTGGAATGCCAACACCCTTGAAAATGTTTGTGAAAATATGCTAACACATGTGCACAAGGTGATACACTTGGTGGTTGGCATATTTGAGCAAGGGTGAAGAAGATAGAGTTGAAAAGGAGTTAGTCACGCTGGTCATGCAGTGACCGGAAGCTGGGGTCCTGCGTCCGGTCAGTGGAAGCAGTGAAAACGCTGGCATCGGTCTTCGACCGGACGCTGGGTCACTTAATGACTAGACGTTGATGGGGTGCGTCCGGTCCTACTGACGTGGCAGCACACAGTGAAGAGGGTGACTGACCGAACGCTGGGTGAGTCCGGTCAAGGGTGACCGGACGTGTCCGATCGTGAAAAATCATCTTTGACCGGACACTGAGGTCCTGCGTCCGGTCACTTCAAAGCAGCGTGTTCGGTCACAACTTATATGTACTGATGACCATTGAGATCGGGCGATCAACATTTGAAGCAGGGGCCATGTGGCGTGCAATGCATGACCGGACGCTGGGGTCCAGCGTCCGATCGATCTGACCGGCGCATTCGGTCGCCCCGTGTTCAGTGCAGTGAGGAGCCCAATGGCTCTATTTTATGGGGGCTTCTATTTAAGCCCCATGGCCGGCTCAAGCTCTCTCTCTTGGCCATTTGCATTGACATAGCAACCTTGTGAGCTTAGCCAAAGCCCTCCCACTCATCTCCATCATTGATTCATCATCTTTGTGAGATTGGGAGAGAATCCAAGTGCATTGCTTGAGTGTTTGTATCTAGAGGCACTTGGTGTTCATGTTTCACTGTAGGATTCACTTGTTACTCTTGGTGGTTGCCACCACCTAGATGGCTTGGAGCAGCGAGGATCATCGAGCGGAGGTTGGTGATTGTCTCTGGCTCCGATCGTGGTGATTGCGAGGGGTTCTTGACCTTACCCCAGTAGAGAGCCAAAAGGTAATCTAGTGAATTGCTCATGGCTTATGTGATCCTCATCTTGTGTTGGTTGTGCGGCACCCTATTGAGGGTTTGGCATGTGATGCCAATTAGCGCGTGAACCTCCAAGTGAGTGAATCGCCACTACGAGGACTAGCTTGCCGGCAAGCAAGTGAACCTCGGTAAAAAAATATTGTGTCATCATTTGATTTCAAGGTGATTGGTCTTCATTGGTATTCATTCTTGTGATTGATTGACTCCTTCCTCGACACGGCGGTATAACCATCTTGCTCACTATTTTTACATTACCTCAAACTAGTTGTCAAGCTCTTTAGTGTAGCTAGTTGTGAGAGCTTGTTAGTTTGGTTAGTGTGGCTCTTTAGTTAGCATTTGAGAGCGCACTAACTTAGTATAGTGACTTAGCTATTGTGTGGATAGAAACTATATAAACTAGAATTATGGTAGGTGGCTTGTAATTTTAGTAGGCTAGTGCAACACTTGCTTCACCTCATATTTGTCTAACCGGTTTGCTAAGTATTGTTGTAGAAATTCTTAATAGGCTATTCACCCCCCCTTTAGTCATTAGGACCTTTCAAGTGGTATCAGAGCCGAGGTCACCGTGATTTGAGGCTTAACAACCTTCGGTGCAAAAATGGCTCAAATTAACAACACCAAGAAGCCACCCCAATTTGATGGCTTAAATTATCTCTATTGGAAAGCTAAGATGACAACTTATATCAAGTCAATCAATAGGAAGGTTTAAAAGGTGGTAGAGATAAAGATTGAGATTGAAGATGAAGAGGCTCCCACCGCCGCCGAAGAAATGCTACTTTAAAATAATGACATTGCTCTTAGTGACATCCATGATGCTTTGGATGAGAGAACTTTTGAGCAAATCAAGAACATTGAGAGAGCTCATGAGGCATGGAAGAAATTAGAGAAATCATTTGAGGGCACTCAAGCCATGAAGGGTGCAAAGGCATATATTCTCAAAGAGAAGTTTGCAAACTTCAAGATGAAGGAGGATGAGAGTGTGCCAGAGATGTTCCATAGGCTTTAAGTGCTTATCAATGATCTCAAAGCACTTGGAGAAGAGGTGAAGGATAAGGACTTCTCCCACAAGTTCTTAAGATGTTTACCTTCAAGATTTGGCACATTGGTCACTATTCTAGTGAGGAGTGATTTGGACACCTTGCCACCAAACCAAGTGTTGGGAGGTATAATGACTGATGATACATATAGAGATGATGATGAGAAGGAAGAAAAGAAGGAGAAGAAAGATGAGAAGAAGGATGAGAAGAAGAAGAGCGTGGCATTCAAGGCCACATCATCCAAAGGCAAGGCAAAGCAAGATACATCAAGTGAAGATGATGGCTCATGGGATGATGATGATGATGAGAAGATGGCTCTCTTTGTCAAGAGATTTGGCAAGTTCATGATGAAGAAAGGCTATCATGCTAGAAGGAAGAAATCTTCATCCAAGAACAAGGAAGAGTCAAGAAGGTGCTTCAATTGTGGAAGCAAAGATCATCTAGTTGCTCAGCGTCCATACAATAGTGACAAAGATGATGACAAGAAAAATAAGAAGAAGAACAAGAAGGAAAAGAAAGAGAAGAAGGACAAGATGATCTTCAAGAAGAAGAAGAAGGGTGGTTCATATGTGGTCACTTGGGATAGTGATGCTTCCTCAAGTGATGATGACAAGACTACCAAGAAGAAGGCACTTGCAAGCATTGCTATCAATGAGAAGCCTTCTCTCTTCGACACTCCATCATGCTTAATGGCTAAGGCCACTAAGGTACAAATTTGTGATGATGGAAGTGATGAGGAACATGAAAATGATAGTGATAGTGATGATGATGAACCTACTAAGGATGAACTATTTGACATGCTAGAAGATGCTAAAGAACACTTTGGCATTAAGAGAAGGGAATGCAAAAGCTTGCGTAAGGAACTAAAAGCCCTTAAGCAAGCCTTTGATGAGCTTAATGCATCTCATGAGAGGCTAGAGGAAGCCTATGAGAAGCTTGGCAAGGCTCACAAAAAGCTTGAAAAGGCTCATTCCTCTTTGCTTGATGAGCAAAATAAAGAGAAGCATGTTGAGACTTGCAATATAAGCTTAACTTGTGATATAATTGATGAATCATTATCTATGCCTATCATTGTTGCTCCCACTAACCCTTCTTGTAGTACTTCTACTTTCACCTCATCTAGTAGTGATGGTTTCACTTGTGATGCCTCACTAATGGTTGAGAATGAGAACCTCAAGAAGGAGATCAATAAGCTCACTCACACCTTGGCTAAGGCCTATGATGGTGAGGACCGCTTGCTTATGTGCTTGGGTAGCCAAAGAGCTTCTCTCTACAAAGAGGGATTGGGCTATACCCCCAAGAAAGGCAAGACGACTTTTGCTCCTCACAAAACTAGTTTTGTGAAGAACAATGGTCGGTTTTGCACTAGTTGTAAGTAAGTTGGTCATGTAGAGCAAAAGTGCATGAACAAGAAGTCACAAGCTAATGTATCCTCCATTAAGCTTGATTCCTTCTATGTGCTTACCTAAGGTGCAAATGGTGTCAAGGCTAAGTTCATTGGTAAACCATGGATGGGCTCAAAGAAGAAAGCCATTTGGGTACCAAAGAGCTTAGTAACTAACCTTCAAAGACCCAAACAAGTTTGGGTACCTAAAAAGAATTGATCTTCTTTTATATGTAAATTACAAAGCCGGAGGAAGGCATTGTGTTCTTGATAGTGGGTGCACTCAACACATGACCAGTGATGCAAGAATGTTCAACTCAATCAATACCAATGGCAATGATGGTTATGATAGTATCACATTTGGTGACAATGGCAAAGACAAGGTCAAAGGGCTTGGTAAGATTACAATATTCAATGACATGAGCATTTCCAATGTGTTGCTAGTAGAGAGCTTGAACTTCAACTTGCTATCTGTGGCTCAATTGTGTGATCTTGGATTCAAATGCATATTTGGGGTAGATGATGTAGAGATTATAAGTGTAGATGGCTCTAACTTGATCTTCAAAGGCTTTAGATATGAGAATCTATACTTGGTTAATTTCAATGCTAGTGAAGCTAAATTATCTACATGTTTGTTCACTAAGTCTAGCATGGGTTGGTTATGGCATAAAAGGCTTGGTCATGTTGGAATGAAACAAATGCATAGATTGGTTAAGCATGACTTGGTTAGAGGCTTGAAAGATGTTGTGTTTGAAAAGGATAAGCTTTGTAGCTCTTGTCAAGCCAGAAAACAAGTTGGAAACACCTATCCCAAGAAAAGCATGATGAGCACTAGTAAAGCATTTGAGTTATTGCATATAGATTTATTTGGGCCAACTCAATACACTAGTATTGGTGGTAACAAATATGGCTTTATGATAGTAGATGATTATACTAGATACACATGGGTATTCTTTCTAGTGGACAAAAGTAATGTGTTTGCAACATTCAAATCATTTGTCAAAGGCATTCACAATGAGTTTGAAACAACCATCAAGAGAGTTAGAAGTGACAATGGTAGTGAGTTCAAGAACACTAGAATTGATGAGTTGTGTGATGAATTTGGAATTAGACATCAATTCTCGGTCAAGTACACTCCACAATCAAATGGCCTTGTTGAGAGAAAAAATAGAACACTTATTGATATGGCAAGGTTTATGCTTAATGAGTACAATGTGAGTCAATCTTTTTGGGCCAAAGCTATCAACACGGCTTGCTATAGTAGCAACCACCTCTATTGTCACCCATTGAAAGAGAAGACACCATATGAGCTCTGAATGGTAGAAAGCCCAACATTGCATATTTTTGGGTCTTTGGTTGCCAATGCTATATCTTGAAGAAAGACACTAGATTAGGCAAGTTTGACAAAAAATATGATGAAGGATTCCTACTTGGATACTCAACCACTAGCAAAACATATAGAGTTTGGAATTTGGAAAGTGATACTCTTAAGGAAGTTCATGATGTTGAATTTGATAAAACCAAGGGTTCACAAAAAGAGAATGAGATCTTGGAAGATGTTAGAGGCATTCAACTTTCAAATGCCATGAAGAACATGGATGTTGGTGAATTGAGGCCTAGGCAAGTGAATGATGATGATGATGATGATCAAGTGCAAATGCTATCTAACTCAAAAGTGCAAGATAATACAAATCAAGCTAGTACAAGTGGATCTCATGACAATGAATAAGATCAAGTGGCTAGTACATCATCTCAACCCAATGATTAAGCAAGTGCAAGCAATCAAGTTCTAATCCTCCAACCAACCAATGTTGTAAGGGATCATCCATTGGATACTATCATTGGTGATATTACAAGAGGTGTGCAAACTAGATCAAGATTGGCTTCATTTTATGAGCATTTCTCATTTGTGTCATCCATTGAACCAAAAAAGATAGATAAAGCATTGAAGGATGTTGATTGGGTGAATGCTATACATGAAGAATTGAATAATTTCACAAGAAATCAAGTATGGGAATTAGTAGAGAAACCAAAAGGACACAATGTGATTGGAACCAAATGGGTCTTTAGAAACAAGCAAGATCAAGATGGGATAGTAGTAAGGAATAAAGCAAGATTGGTAGCACAAGGATATACACAAGTTGAAGGTCTTGATTTTGGAGAAATATATGTCCCGGTTGCTAGATTGGAAGCAATTAGAATCTTGTTAGCCTATGTTTGTGCCCACAACATCAAGCTCTATCAAATGGATGTTAAGAGTGCATTTCTTAATGGTTACATCAATGAAGAAGTATATGTTGAGCAACCTTTTGATTTTGAAGATGACAAGAAGCTCGACCATGTGTACAAGTTGAAGAAGGCATTGTATGGCTTGAAGCAAGCACCTAGAGCATGGTATGAGAGATTGAGAGACTTCCTACTCTCTAAAGGGTTCATGATGGGCAAGGTTGACACTACTCTTTTCACCAAGAAGATTGGCAAAGACTTGTTTGTGTTGCAAATTTATGTTGATAACATCATATTTGGATCAACCAATCAAGACTTTTGTGAAGAGTTTAGAAAGATGATGGCTAATGAGTTTGAGATATCCATGATTAGATAGTTGAGTTACTTCCTTGGTCTTCAAATCAAACAATTGAAGAATGGTACTTTTGTGAGTCAAGGCAAGTATATCAAGGACATGATCAAGAAGTTTGGTATGAGTGATAGTAAAGCCATTAGCACACCAATGGGACCAAATGACAACTTGGATAGTGATGCAAGTGGAAATATGGTGGATCAAAAATTATATCGGTCTATGATTGGAAGCCTACTCTATGTAACCGCATCAAGACCGGATGTCATGTTTAGTGTATGCATGTGTGCAAGATTTCAAGGCTCACCAAGAGAAAGTCATTTGAAGGCTACAAAGATAATATTGAGGTACTTGAAGCATACACCAAATGTTGGTTTGTGGTATCCCAAAGGATGCTTAGCAGTCCACCAAGTGGTATCTCATGATGGTAGATTTGTTGGTGGAGGTGCGCGTAATCAGGAACCGAATGGTGACACAAGGCACAGAGACAGCGATTTAGACAGGTTTAGGCCGTCTGATCGACATAATACCCTACGTTCTGTGTCTTTGGTGTATTGTATTGATTGTGTATCAGATTCGATGTATCATTTAGGGGACCCCTGCCTCTCCTTATATACTCTAAAGGGGTAGGGTTACAAGGAAAATATCCTATTTGGTATTATCTTATTGTAGCCTTGCGGTGCACGCCGACCAGTGTCGTGCGCCGCACGCCTTGATCTTATGAGCTGGGCCACCTCTGATGGTGCAGCCCATGTCTTGTCTTGTGGGTACCGGGGGCCATACCCCCATAGCTAGTCCCCGAGCACCTTGTATCCTTTGAGCAATGCTGTCTTGAACAAGTCCGAGCACTTTGACGTGAAGCCAATCAGCTTAACCGGTGATCCAAGCAGTGGAAGTCAAAACCAACCAGTTTAACTAGTGCCCTAGGTGGTGAAAATCAAAGCCGACCAGTTTAACTAGTTAGGAGACCTCAGACCTAGCCAAGTAAGGCTTGCTAGAAGGATGTAAGGGGCTCAAGATAAAATTTGAAAATTCTTCCACTTAGGAGAAGTGTAGCCACTTAGACTCTATCAATAAGGAGGGTAATCAAGAAGTAATCACTACATTCACCATCAGGTGAAGTGTAGCCACTTAGTCCCCAAGCCTGTTAGAAGATGAAGAATGAATCTTATAGCAGGGTCAAAGAAAAGAAGCCTGAAAGCTTATCGACGTCATCTGACATGCGCGTATCAAGACCCCAAATGTGTTGCCCAAGATCAGCACCCTAACTCAAATAGCATGGAGCAACTTGATAGCACACCGATGAGACATAGCAAGATCCGACCACCAAGGGAGTCCCTGGCGTAGCTGGCGATGCTTGCGTGAAGAATCCGAGCACCGATGAGTCCCTAGCATAGCTGGCAACGCTTACACTAAGAATCCGAGCACCGAGGAGTCTCTAGCATAGCTGATGATGCTTGCACAAAGAATCTAAGCACCGAGGAGTCCCCGTCATAGCTGACGATGCTCGCACAGAGAATTCGTGCACCGAGGAGTCCCCGGCATAGCTGGCGATGCGTGCACATAAAATCCAAGCACCGAGGAGTCCTCGGCATAGCTGGTGATGTGTGCACATAGAATCCAAGCACCGAGGAGTTCCCGACATAGCTGATGACGCTTGCATAAAGAATCCGAGCACCGAGGAGTCCCCGGCATAGCTGATGATGCTTGCACAAAGAATTTGAGCACCGAGGAGTCCCCGGCATAGCTGGTGATGCTTGCATAGAGAATCCGAGCACCGAGGAGTCCCCGGCATAGCTGGCGATGTGTGCATGTAGAATCTGAGCGCCGAGGAGTCCCTGATGTAGCTAGCGACACATGCACGTAGCATCCGAGCACCGAGGAGTCCCCAGCATAGCTGATGACGCTTGCACAAAGAATCCAAGCACCGAGGAGTCCCTAGCGTAGCTGGCGATGCTTGCATGGAGAATCCAAGCACCGAGGAGTCCCCAGCATAGTTGGCGATGCGTGCACATAGAATTCGAGCACCGAGGAGTCCCCAGCGTGGTTGATGATGAAGCGATGGACAATCTGACCAGGTGGTTGGCAAAGTGACGTGCACCGAGCAGCCCAACCAACTGGTCGGTGACGAAGAATCGGAACGCCGAGGAGTCCTCATCTTAGCTGGCGAGCCCCAGCATAGCTGACGATGAAGCGATGGACAATCCGACTAGTTGGTTGGCGAAGAAACGTGCGCCGAGCAGCCCAACCAATTGGTCGGCGACGAAGTCCATGAACCTAGCGGTCCGACCAGTTGATTGGCGGAGAAGTCCGAATGCCAGGTGGTGCGACCACTGGGACGATGATCCTGCAATAAATATGTAGAATTGGTAGTACATGATGTAGAAATAAATATATGGACTCAGCAATGAAGGCAGCAGGGTAGAATTGATAGACATTAAGTTTGTATGAAGTGTTCATATTTTAAATATGAGTAACCTCCTGCCAGTTGGTTCTGCATCATGTCACCAGCCCCAACTAGCCCAAACTCTATAGCGTGGAGTGGCTGGCACCCATGTACGTGTAAGAGCACAGACATTGCCAGGGAGCCACTGCCGATCACCCATAACGTAGAGGGCTGGCGCTCGTGCACGTGTAGGAGTGAGATCGAGAACATGGCTATTTATGGTAACACAAGTGAGAACGTGGCTGGTCGGCAAGTTTACGGAGAATATGTTCAAGATATTGCATTATGGAGCATCTTAAACATGGAGATATTAAACGTGGAGACATTTAATTATAGAGAATAACTAGAGAAATAATAATTGGAGAAGCATGGCGAAAACTCAGAGAAAATAATTGGAGAAGGTTGTATTAAACACAGATATAGGAGATGTACTTAGCTTTAGTCAAAACGTCTGGTCGGCGCCGATGCAATCTCTCGGCCCATGAGCTTTCTGGTCTGTCGTCGTGGTAGTGGTCATCATTGCGATGCGGCGAGTGGTCAGAGTAAGTAGTCCGGGCAGCTCGCTTAGCGGCTCTGGCGGGAGAGTGGAGTCGTAGTAGATTGATTCCGTCGCCGAATTGCTACCGTATGGTGGAATCAAGGTCTATCATGTGGCTCGCCATGGGATCAAGCACACACCCCTACCTAGCGCGCCACACCATTACTCCATCTCTCCGCTTGACGCCAACATCCTTCAGTTGATCCATCGACCGATCATCGTTCCTAAATGATATACATAAATGCAATGCATGCTTAAGTCAAACAAGCATACACATAGGCATTACAAACTTACAAGACAAGCAACACATCGACATGAATAAACTAGGGTAATTAAATGTTGGAGGTTCGACTGTCATCCTCTCCTAGCGACTTACTATTATCACACAAGTGAGCAAAACAACCATTTGCATTTTAAACATACAAGTGAAAAGCTTGTCATAACATGTCAAGCACACTTCTACTTACTAAACATATTTTGCCTAGTCATCATGTAAAACAAGTAGTATAGACAAACGTATATTAACCCTAATCTAAACACCTAACATATATAAAAGCTTTAATAATTACAACCAAGGAATAAAAAGGAGGCGCACCAAACATCACTTTTGGACATGAAAAATTTATGGGTGACGCATCTTAACTAAACATAACCACTGCATGAATTTCATAATTTCTAGATAAGCAGATTATTTACTAGCAGTTAATTAAGATTTAATGGCAATAAAAGCATGTGACACATGATAAATCAATAACTCAGTAAATAAACATCCACTAAACATGAAATTTTTACTATAGTACAAGCATGCAACAAGTAACCTACCATAAAAAGTTTACAACAATTGAATTCATATAACAGCAGATATGAATTTAGCATTAAAAAGCATAGGCAAATATCTATAGCAAAACTTTTGTACTAAAACATATCATATTATGTATCTACTACATAGATCTAGTTGTGTGGAGTGTAACAAAATGGGTCTGACATTTTTATGATTTTTCTATGATTTACTATGAATTTTCAAAGTTTTGGCCGATTTAAACATAAAAAGGAAAACATAAAAGACAAACACTTTGCACCGAAGCCCCTGAGCTTTTCCTGAATCAACCCGTAGTCTAGGAGTACTATTTAGGTGATTCACAAGTTTTACATTTGGAACCCTAGAAAAGTGAAAGCACTAGTTTGGTTTTGGATAATTGATGAAACCTAGTTGGATTAATCTTTGCATCTAAGTGTGTGATTAGATAAGATAGTCCAATCCAAGTGAAGGAGCTAGGTGGCACTCATGGATGAAGATGGCCACATAAAATGAAGTCCATGGTGGTGGTGTGGACATGTAATGATGATCAAGCTTCAGGACTTGGAAAAGAAGAAAGAGAAAAACAAAATGGGCTCAAGGCTAAGGAGAAATCCATAGGGCATTTTTGTTTTCGATGATCAAGACACTATAGAAAGTGTGATCACATTTAGGATAGATGGTCGTACTATTATGAGGGGAGCTCTTATCGGACAACTTGATCATCGAGTGCCACTAGGTGTTGGAAAACATGCATATGCATTTTAGGCCTAGTGCACATTTGGTGAGAAAGTGATTAACCTTCGAAAAATGATTATAAAAATGCTAACACACTTGCACATGATGGTGAAACACTTGGAGTGTTAGCACATTTGCAAAGGTGGTGAAAAAGGTGAAGCAAAGGAGGCATTGCTGGGCTCGGGGTGCTGACACGGGGGCACCGCCATGCCCTATGGCGGTGACCGGCCGAGGAGGCCGAGAGCGAGGTGCTCTGGTGGGGGCACAGCCACCCTGTCTGGTGGCACCGCCACCCCTAGGGCGGCACCCACCTAGACATGGCAGAGCAAGGTTAGCTAAGGCTGGCAACAGAAGGGGTGATGCGCACCGCTACTGGCAGGACGGTGCACCGCCTAGTCACCACCACTAGTGAGGCGGTGCCATCGTCGCTTTTCACCCGAGAGCGAGGAAAGCCGAGCTGGTTACCGCCGTGGGCACCGCTGCCCTGATGGCGGTGCATCGCCATAAAAGTCCATAGAATGGGGTATTTGGGCATATGGCCGGGTGGTCACCACCACCCTGTTTGATGCCCTAACAGTTAGTTTTTAGCCATTGGAAACTAACCGTTGGGAGGAGCACCGCCATGTCTGGTGCCAGGCACTGCCGTGTACGGTGCCCTCGTAGAAAGCTGCTCCAAAAGGGTAACAACTCTATTTGCTTCTAGGCTTATAAATAGAGCTAGTGGCCAGCCTTGGCCACTTTTTTGGCACTTCTAACAGTTGCATACACCCTTTTAGAGCTGAGCACACCACTCCACTCACTTGCACACTTTATTTCATCATCTTGAGTGAGATTGGAGTCTTTAGTGCATTACTTAGTGTTGTAGCATCTTGTGGCACTAGTTGGGCATTTTAGGCTGGTGGCGTTCTTATCACTCTTAGTGTTTGCCAACACCTAGACGGCCCGGTGATTGGTGGATCATCGAGTGGAGGAAGGTGATTGTCTCTGGCTTTGATCATTTTGATTGTGAGGGGTTCTTGTGCCTTCCCCGACGGAGTGCCAAAGGCAACTCTAGTGGATTTTGCATGGCTTGTGGATCCTCATCTTGTGTTGGTTGTGTGGCACCCGGTTGTGGGTTAGGCGTGTGATGCCTATTAGTGCGTGAACCTCCAAGTGACTGAATTGCCACAACAGGGACTAGCTTGCCGACAAGCAAGTGAACCTCGAAGGAAAAATCATTGTGTCTTGATTGTTTCCTCAGTATTCATTGATGTACCACTTGCCATGGTGGTATATCACTTCTACCCTTCTCCCTCATTACTTTGTATTCACCTTGTGTAGTGCTTGTAGCTTGTATAGCTCTTTAGTTGTAGTTATCTAGCTAGCTTTGTTCACCTAGGTGTAATTTAGCGACATTGCTCTTGTGTGACATACTAGAGATCATAGAAATTAGAATTGGGTAGGTGGCTTGCAAACCCAAGTGTAGTGCTAGCATAAAATTCACTTCGCTATCTTATTGACTAATCACTTATCTTAGTGTTGTTGTAAAATTTTTTAATAGGCTATTCACCCCCTCTAGCCATTAGGACCTTTCAAGTGGTATCAAAGCCGTGGTCACCATGATTTGAGGCTTAACAACCTTTAGTGTCAAAATAGCTGAAATCAACAACACCAAGAAGCCACCCCAATTTAATGGCATAAATTATTCATATTGGAAGTCTAAGATGACCACACACATCAAGTCAATCAATAGAAAAGTGTGGAAGGTGGTGGAGACCAAAATTGAGATAGCCAATCCAGAGAATCCCACCGCGGCCAAAGAAGTGCTTCTCTAAAATAATGATATTGCTCTTAGTGCCATTCATGATGCTATTGATGAGAGAACATTTGAGCAAATCAAGAACATTGAGATGGCTCATGAGGCTTGGAAGAAGTTAGAAGAATCATTTGAGGGCACCAAGGCAATAAAGGGTGTAAAGGCATATATTCTCAAGGAGAAGTTTGCTAGCTTCAAGATAAAGGAAGATGAGAGTGTGCCCGACATGTTCCATCAGATGGAGGTGCTTGTCAATGATCTCAAAGCACTTGGTGAGAAAGTGGAGGATAAGGATGTCTCACATAAGTTCTTGAGATGCTTACCCGCAAGATTTGGCATGTTGGTCACCTTACTAGTGAGAACCGGTTTGGACACAATGACACCAAACCAAATCTTGGAAGATATCATGACCGATCATGCATATAGAGATGATGACGAGAAGGAAGAAAAGAAGGAAAAGAAAGATGAGAAGAAGAATGATAAGAAGAAGAGTTTGGCATTCAAAGCCACATCATCCAAGGGCAAGGCCAAGCAAGACACATCACATGAAGATGAAGGCTCATTCTATTGGAATGATGATGATGAGAAGAAGGCTCTCTTTGCGAAGAGATTTGGCAAGTTTATGGTGAAGAAGGGCTACCATGCTAGATGAAAGAAGTCTTCATCCAAGAACAAGGAAGAGTCAAGAAGGTGCTTTAAGTGTAGAAGCAAGGATCATCTTGTTGCTCAATGCCCATACAATAGCAAAAATGATGATGATGACAAGAAGAGTAAGAAGGACAAGAAGGAAAAGAAAGAGAAGAAAGACAAGATGACCTTCAAGAAAAAGAACAAGGGTGGTTCATATGTGGTCACTTGAGATAGTGATGCTTACTCAAGTGATGATGATGATAGTGATGATGACAAGACCACCAAGAAGAAGGCTCTTGCAAGCATTGCTATCAATGAGAAGCATTTTCTCTTCAACACTCCATCATGCTTCATGGTTAAGGCCACTAAGGTACAAACTTGTGATGATGGATGTAATGAGGAACATGATAATGAAAGTGAAAGTGAAAGTGAAAGTGACAATGATGATGAACCCACTAAACATTAACTAATTCACTAATTGACATGTTAGAAGATGCTAAAGAACATTTTGATATTAAGAGAAGAGAATGCAAAGACTTGCTAAAGGAACTAAAAGCCCTTAAGCAAGCCTTTGATGAGATCAATGCATCTCATGAGAGGCTAGAGGAAGCCCATGAGAAGCTTGGCAAGGCACACAAGAAGCTTGAAAAAGCTCATTCCTCTTTACTTGATGAGCAAAATGAGAAGAAACATGTTGTAACATGTGACGAAGGCTTAACTTATGATATAATTGATGAATCATTCTATAAGCATATCATTGTTGCTCCCACTAACCCTTCTTGTAGCACATCCACTTCTACCTCATCTAGTAGTGATGGTTTCACTTGTAATGCCTCACTAATGGTTAAGAATGAGACACTCAAGAAGGAGGTAAAAGAGCTCAATCACACCTTGGCTAAGTCCTATGGTGGTGAGGATCACTTGCTCATGTGCTTGGGTAGCCAAAGAGCTTCTCTCTACAAAGAGAGATTGAGCTGTACCCCCAAGAAAGGCAAGGTGGCCTTTGCAATATTCAAGTCATTTGTCAAGGGCATACATAATAAATTTGAAACAACCATCAAGAGAGTTATAAGTGACAATGGTAGTGAGTTCAAGAATACAAAAATTGATGAGTTATGTGATGAATTTGGAATTAGACATCAATTCTCGGCTAAGTACACTCCACAATTAAATGACCTTGTTGAGAGGAAGAATAGAACACTCATTGATGTGGCAAGGTCTATGCTTAGTGAGTACAATATGAGTCAATTTTTTGGCTGAAGCTATCAACATGGCTTGCTATTGTAGCAACCGCTTATATTGTCACCTGTTGAAAGAGAAGGCACCATATGAGCTCTTGAATGGTAGAAAGCCCAACATTGCATATTTTTGGGTCTTTGGTTACAAATGCTATATCTTGAAGAAAGGCACTAGATTGAGCAAGTTTGACAAGAAATGTGATGAATGATTCTTACTTGGATACTCAATCACTAGCAAAGCATATAGAGTTTGGAATTTAGCAAGTGGTACTCTTGAAGAGGTGCATGATATTGAATTTGATGAAATCAAGGGTTCACAAGATGAGAATGAGAACTTGAAAGATGTTAGAGGCATTCAACTTTCAAATGCTATGAAGAACATGGATGTTGGTGAATTGAGGCCTAGGCAAGTGATTGATGATGAAGATGATCAAGTGTAAATGCTCTCTAACTCAAATGTGCAAGTTGATACTAATGAAGAAAGTACAAGGGGCTCTCATGACAATATGAAAGATCAAGTGGCTAGTACATCATCTCAATCCAATGGTCAAGCAAGTGTAAGCAATGTTCCTATTCTCCAACCAACCAATATTGCAAGAGATTATCCATTGGACACTATAATTGGAGATATTTCTAGAGGTGTGCAAATAAGATCAAGATTAGTATCATTTTATGAGCATGTCTCATCTATGTCATCCATTAAATCAAAGAAGATAGATGAAGTATTGAAGGATGTTGATTGGGTGAATGCTATGCATCAAGAGTTGAACAACTTCACTAGAAATCAAGTATGGGAATTAGTTGAGAGACCAAAGAACCACAATGTGATTGGAACCACTATTTGCCTAAATGGCCGTTTAGCTCATTTACACACCGTTTAAACGCTACACGGTGGTACACCGTTTCCGTTTAATCAGTTGTTTTGACCGTTTAAATGGCCATTTTTCCCGTTTAAACACCCATTTTGCCCGAATAATGGGCTAAACGGTAGGTGACCGACTGTTTACCGTTTAACGTTTAAGATAACACTGATTGGAACCAAATGGGTTTATAGAAAAAAGCAAGATCAAGATGGGATATTAGTAAGGAACAAAGCAAGATTGGTAGCACAAGGATATACATAAGTTGAAGGTCTTGACTTTGGAGAAACATATGCCCTGATTGCTAGATTGGAAGCAATTAGAATCTTGCTAGCCTATACTTGTGCCCACAACATCAAGCTGTATCAAATGGATGTCAAGAGTGTATTTCTCAATGGCTACATGAATGAAGAAGTATATGTTGAGCCACCTCTTGGTTTTGAAGATGACAAGAAACCCAACCATATGTACAAGTTAAAGAAGGCATTGTATGGCTTGAAGCAAACACCTAGAGCATGGTATGAGAGATTAAGGGACTTCCTACTCTCTAAAGGGTTCATAATGGGCAAGGTTGACACTACTCTTTTCACCAAGAAGATTGACAAAGACTTATTTGTGTTGCAAATCTATGTTGATGATATCATATTTGGATCAACCAATCAAGACTTTTGTGAAGAGTTTAGAAAGATGATGGCTAATGAGTTTGAGATGTCCATGATTGGAGAGTTGAGTTACTTCCTTGGTCTTCAAATCAAACAATTGAAGAATGGTATATTTGTGAGTCAAGGCAAGTACATCAAAGATATGCTCAAGAAGTTTGGCATGAATGAAGCAAAAGCCATTAGCACACTAATGGGAACAAATGGCAATTTAGATAGTGATGCAAGTGACAACATGGTGGATCAAAAAATGTATCGGTCTATGATTGGAAGCCTACTCTATGTGACCATATCAAGGCCGGATGTCATGTTTAGTGTGTGCATGTGTGCAAGATTTCAAGCCTCACTAAAAGAAAGTGTGGGGGATATGACCCCTGGTATCCACAAGACAAGACATGGGCCGCACCATCAGAGGTGACCTAGCCCACAAGATCAAGACATGCATGGCACTGGTCAACGTGCACCGTAAGATATTGTATAGCACCAAATATGATACTTTCCTTGTAACCCTACCCCTCTAGAGTATATAAGGAGAGGCAGGGTCCCCTAGTCGGCATCTACATACATCTCATATTTAATACAATACAACAAAGACATAGGACGTAGGGTATTACATCGATCAGATGACCCGAACCTGTCTAAATCGTTGTCTCTACGCCTTGTGTCACCATCTAGTTTCTGATTACGCGCACCTCCACCGATCAATCTACCTTCGTGGGATACCTCTTGGAGGACTGCCGAGCATCTTTTGTCGATAGAAAATCATTTGATGGCTACAAAGAGAATATTGAGGTACTTGAAGCATACACAAAATATTGGTTTGTGGTATCCCAAAGGAGCAAAGTTTGAGCTAGTTGGATATTTTGACTCGGATTATGCGAGATGCAAGGTTGAAAGGAAGAGCACCTCGGGCACATATCAATTGTTGGGGAGATCACTTGTTTCATGGTCATCAAAGAAGCAAAATAGTATTGCATTATCAACCGCTGAAGCCAAATACATATTAGTCAGTAGTTGTTGTGCATAAATTCTTTGGATGAAGGCCACCTTGAATGACTTTGGAATCAAGTTCGAGAAAGTCCCATTGCTATGTGACAATGAGAGTGCAATCAAGTTAACCAATAATTCGGTTCAGCATGCAAGAACAAAACACATTGATGTCCGCCACCATTTCATTAGAGATCAGCAACAAAAAGGGGACATTTGCATTGAGAGTGTAGGCACTGAAGATCAACTTACCGATATATTCACCAAGCCAATGGATGAGAAAAGGTTTTGCAAGCTAAGGAATGAGTTGAACATATTGGATTTCTCAAATATGTGTTGATGCACCCCTCACTTACATGACATGCCTCTTCTTCGAGCAATCTAAGGCAAAAGTTGATTGGCATGCATACATCCTTTGCTAAGAACATGCTTAGTGCATCTAGTCATTCCTCATGTCTTATAGGCTAATTCATGAAAATCAAATGAATTTGATGCTTATATGGTACCACTATTGCTTCTATGCTTGACTTGATCTAATGGTAGCATATGACATGTTTGTGGCTTGTGAACCTAGTGTTTGATCTAGAAAATGAGCTATAAATGTTTAACTCAACATGGTATAAGATAACCCTTGAAATAAGATGTGAAGAAGCTTGTACTTGGATCAAACCAAGTTAAATATCTTTGGCAAGTATTCTAAATTGGACCAAATTTGGGAAAATGATCCTCACCCCATTGATTGACATTGATAATCTTAACCTATCTAAAATTTGAACCTTTGTGGTCATTGATGACAAAGGGGAGAGAAACAAAGATATAAAGTGGTAGGGGGAGAAGTAATCACTAAGGGGGAGAAATATGACAAAGTAAGGGGATCAATTACAATTTTGAGCACATAAGTAGGGGGGAGCAAACTCATAAACTTGATTGGTGCATTTGAATGTGCATTTCATATGTTTCCTTGCATAGCACATGTTTTAAATTAAAATTTCATGCTTGTGTGGTGTATGCTAGTTGTAGGTTTGAATGATGAAATGAAAAACTAGCATGCACAGGTTGAGTAACTAGACTTATGTTTATATTGTGAAAACTAGACCCTTACTTCTAATATTGATCTCACGGGGTATTCTAGTTTTTGTGTATGTCTAGTTACTAATGGTTCTAAGGATGGTATATTTGGTGCACTTCTATTGGTATCACGCTTTAAAGGTCCATCTCTTATACCTTAGCATCATTTGGTAGATATTACTCTCTCACAACTCAAATCCATGCATATGTGCAAGCTCCAATCCAAACTCTTAGCACATATGTAGGGGAAGCTAATGCTACCAATTAAGGTTCATGAAACTTGTCCATATCCTTTTATACATGGTAAGGATGCTTGGGCAAGCAACATGGATTCAAATTTGAATTAATTTCATATCTTTTGTGAAGGTTGTCATCAATTACCAAAAAGGGGGAGATTGAAAGCCCTAGTTTGATTTTGAATAATTGATGAAACCTAGTTGGACTAATCTTTGCATCTAAGTGTGTGATTAGATAAGATAGTCCAATCCAAGTGGAGGAGCTAGGTGGCACTCATGGATGAAGATGACCACATGAAATGAAGTCTATGGTGGTGGTGTGGACATGTAATGATGATCAAACTTCGGGACTTGGAAAAAAAGAAAGAGAAAAATAAAATGGGCTCAAGGCAAAAGTGAAATCCATAGGGCTATTTTATTTTTGGTGATTAAGACACTATAGAGAGTGTGATCACATTTAGGATAGATGGTTGTACTATTAAGAGTGGAGCTCTTATCGGACAACTCGATCATCTAGTGCCACTAGGTGTTGGAAAACATGCATATGCATTTTAGGCCTAGTGCACATTTAGTGAGAAAGTGATTAACCTTTGAAAAATGATTATGAAAATGCTAACACACTTGCACCTGATGGTGAAACACTTGGAGTGTTAGCTCATTTGCAAAGGTGGTAAAAAAGGTGAAGCAAAGGAGGCGTTCTCGGGCTCGGGTGCTAACACGGGGGCACCGTCATACCCTGTCCGGTGCACCGCCACCCCTGTGGCGGTGACCGGCCGAGGAGGCCGAGAGTAGGGTGCTCTAGTGGGGGCACCGCACCCTATCCGGTGGCACCACCACCCTTAGGGCAGCGCCTACTTAGACAAGGCAAAGCAAGGCTAGCAGCGGAAGGGGTGGTGTGCACCGCCACTTGCAGGATGGTGCACCGCCTGGTCACCGCCACTAGTGAGGTGGTGCCACCACCGCTTTTCACCCAAGAGTGAGGGAAGCCAAGCTGGTCACTGCCGTGGGCACCACCGCCCTGATGGCGGTGCACTACCATAAAAGTCTAGAGAAGGGGGTATTTGGGCAGATGGCCAGGTGGTCACTGCCACCCTAGGGGCGGTGCCACCGCCACCTTGTTCGGTGCCCTAACGGCTAGTTTTTAGCCGTTAGAAAGTGACCATTGGGAGGGGCACCGCCATGTCCGGTGCCAGGCACCACCGTGTCCGGTGCCCTCATAGAAAGTTGCTCCAAAAGAGTAACGGCTCTATTTGCTTGTGGGCTTATAAATAGAGCTAGTGGCTAGCCTTGGCCACTCTCTTGGCACTTCTAACAGCTGCATACACATTTTGAGAGCTGAGCACATCACTCCACTCACTTGCACACTTGATTACATCATCTTGAGTGGGATTGGAGAATCTCTAGTGCATTACTTAGTGTTCTAGCATCTTATGGCACTAGTTGGGCATTTTGAGCTGGTGGAGTACTTATCACTCTTGGTGTTTGCCGAGACCTAGATGGTCCGGTGATTGGTGGATCGTTGAGCGGAGGATGGTGATTGTCTCTGGCTCTGATCATTTTGATTGTGAGGGGTTCTTATGCCTTCCCCGATGGAGCGCAAAAGGAAACTCTAGTGAATTTCACGTGGCTTGTGGATCCTCATCTTGTGTTGGTTATGCGGCACCTGATTACGGGTTAGGCGTGTGACGCCTATTAGCATGTGAACCTCCAAGTGACTGAATCACCACAACGGAGACTAGCTTGCCGGTAAATAAGTGAACCTTAGAGGAAAAATCATTGTGTCTTGATTGTCTCCTCAGTATTCATTGATATTCATTGATCGATCACTTGGCATGGTGGTATATCACTTCTACCCTTCTCCCTCATTACTTTGTATTCACCTTTGTGTAGTGCTTGTAGCTTGTATAGCTCTTTAGTTGTAGTTATCTAGCTAGTTTTGTTCACCTAGGTGTAATTTAGCGACATAGCTCTTGTGTGACATACTAGAGATCATGGAAATTAGAATTGGGTAGGTGGCTTGCAAACCCAAGTTTACTGCTAGCACAAAATTCTCTTCGCCATCTTATTGACTAATCAATTGTCTTAGTGTTGTTGTAGAAATTTTCAATAGGCTATTCACCCCCTCTAGCCATTAGGACCTTTCAAAAAGCTTCTATTTAAGCGTAAGGTCCTTCTCTTCTTCTTCCTCATTGCACCGAGCACAGGACAGCCTCTGTTGTCCTGACTCTGGCCGTGAGGAGAGTTGCCGGAGGTAAGGGAGGGGAGCTGTAGGGCCATAGGACCATAGCATGGCCATGGGGCTTGCGTCTAGGCCGAGGATGGCCCGTGGTTGGCCTGGCCATGTGCGCTCAGGAGATTGGCAGCACCAGCAACGGCGGCGGTGGCGAAGGATTATAGCGGTGACGCTCCTGCGCGCGAGGGGGTGCGCAGCTGTGGTGCAAGAACGTGAGAAGGAGGGGCATGGGTTGGTGTAGCAGAGATGGCGGCCTGGCGTGGCTGGCCGTACATGCTTGCTCATGCTGCAACGGCAGCGGTGGCGCAATTGGTGGCTCCTTGCTCGGCTGAGGTGCGTCGGGCGGAGAGGTGGACGAGGCAGAGGTGGTGGTGCATGTGGTGGGGTGCGAGGGAGCTCAGAGGGTGGGGAACAAGCGGCAATCATGGGAGCTCCTCGGGTGGCCAATGGCGAGCGACGCAAGAGGCAGAGCGAGGGAGAGGCATGAGGAGGAGGGAGATGGACTGTGAGGATGAGCATGGCGACCTTGGCATGTAGAAGAAGGTAGGAGAGAGAGCAGCGCAGCATGGGCAGCCACACCACGCACTGTGCGCGGCTAGAGCATAGGGTAGGGTAGAGCAGGGCATGGGCGACGACAGTGTCCATGTGCCTAACTTGGGACGACTATGCAACGGATTTGGTCAAGCTTTGGGTCCCACATACTGTATAAAATATCTTCAACTCGGTGCAAACTCCAACTCTTATTAAGGTACCATGATTACTAACGCAATAGATTAAGAGATAAACATGCTCAAACTTTGGTTTGTCGGGCTGGTTCTAGAAAGAGAAAATTTCTAAGTCCCCCCAAAAAACTGAGTTTGACTCAAACTTTGGAGCTTTAACTAATCTGTCAAACATCTAAACTAGGCACTCAACCACAAAGTTCATAACTTATACTAAGTTTTTCATACCAACGTATTTTAAAGTTTCTACATAAAATAATTATTTGTTTATCCTCCAAAAAACTAATGAGAAATTAAAACAATGTAAGTTTTTAGCATTTTAATCATTTTCTCCACATTTTTCCAACATGAACCCTAAATAACTTTTGTTCGCAAACTCATTTAGATATATTTAATCACAACATCAAGGTTGATTGGCATCACACATATTGATTTTATCCACAAAAGTTATTCAAACAAATATGTACTTATCATTTCATGTAAGAATTTATCACCAAGCATAGAAAACTTATTTATTAGGTTTTATTAAGCCTTAAACTATTGTCAAATAGGTACGTAACACCGGGGGTGTTACAACCGTCCCCCTTAAAAGAATCTCATCCCAAGATTCAGGACAAAAGACTTCCTAAGGGTGAAGAGCGCGATGCACGACTAGCACTGCTAAAAACCATGTCGAAAGGTTCGCACCTGTTCTCAGTGTACTTCCTTACAAAACTTAGCACAAGCGAGGTTACCAAGACATTACAACTTTTTGACCTTTCCAGTCATCTTTGATGTCAAACCTTCTCTCTTACCAGTTCTTCAAAGGTTACCCCTTTGCAATTTTAGAAAGAAGCCCTACGACATCCAGTTCGACACGGATCCCCCATCAGAACACTAAGATTTCCAAGGAATGTTTATGGCAAGAGCGTATCGGTGTATTTTTGTAATGGGTCATGGTGAAAAAACCTCGATACCAGCGCGTGCCAAGCAGCACAACCACATGGCAGTTGTTCGATAGGAGACCCTTGGTTTCATCACAACACCATAGGTCATCAACCATGGAACCATTACCCAACATACAACCAATAAAAAAAGTAGTGATAAAGATAGGAAGGTCAAGAGAACAAAATATGTGGAAGAGTTAGGCAAACCCGGGGTTCTTTTTGAAAATACAAAGATAAACGAAGCAAGGTCCAATAATGGAAACGGTTGAGAGGAACTTAGGTGTTCTGCTAGGGTATCCAAAGCTTGCTAATAAGCAGTGCCTGCATCTTTTCTAACCACTGTTTTGTTGACATCCTAACTGAATCAACACTACCATAGGTAAACCACTTGGTGTTGTCTTGAGGGCTCCATGAATGATGTAAACAGAAGGCCTAGATGGGTCTAACCAGATTTTGAGGGGTTTCATCAGAGCAAAGGATCATACAACAAATGCATAGATAAGGGTATGCATGCATGCATGGTCTATACGTCCTCACGCTATTGCCAGCATATAGGGCAATCGTTCTCAAATTTGGCACATCGTTCACTCCTTATAACTAGTCGATTACTATCGAACTATGCTCGAAAGTAAGTGTACCTACAGAAAATTCATCACAGCCCATCCCCAAGTTAGAAGAGTGCCATCTATCCTAGATATATAACTATAGTAATAAGGCTACTTATATAATTTCACATGTAAACATCCTAACTTTTTCAAAAATAATTTGTTGTCAAGTTTTTGCTTAGAAATAGATTCCCAAGCTTTATCACTCATTTATGCCCTGATATCATCTGTGGCAGAATGGCCCAATTTAACCTAATCCTAAGTATACTTGCCAGCCATTTGACACTAAGTACATAAGAGACTAAGTTAAACCTGGTAGTCTGTCGAACACACCCAATGGGAGAACTCAAAAATCCACGTTTTCATCAGGATCATAAACAAGTGAATAAAGCTTACAATATTCTTAACCATTTCATACATCACCGGATTACACAAAAATCAGAGTTATTACAAAACAGAAAAAGCAGTGGAGGAAAGGCTATTTTACATAAAAGCAACAGAATTTAATCAGTTTTGAATATTGAAATAAAAGTAGAGATGTAAGAACAAACTTCTACAATCGTGAGGACAAAGGAAGCCTTGCTAAGCCCACCATGAGGTATCCACACAGAACAATAGTTAGCTCCAGCATCCACCTGTTACCTGCAACAGGAGAAAATAAAACCCTAAGTACACAATGTACCTCGCGAGACTTACCTGACTAGGTTGGAGTAGTCTCCCGACTCTTAAGGATATGTAGGGGCTATTTGACTAGCTATTTTGTTGTTTTTGCAGAGAAGCATTACTAATAGTGCACCCTTATATTCAAAGTTTTAGCAATCACATCAAGTCCATTACTTAATCATTCCAGGTAAGCACCTAATCTACTTCCAAGCATGTGGTAAGCAATCATAATATATTTCATGATCCAACAGTATCCTTATTGTCTCCATATTCTAGTTGCATTAACTACGATAGCAGTAGTGCAACAAGTGGTATCCATATTTGAGGAGGGCGACGATTGCAATCGATGTACATCTAGCTGGGCAATCCTAAATACACACATGTACTTCTCGAATGACCAAGTACAAGGCTACCTTTCCTCTTGTACGACCTAGGTCTAAAAGTGACCTGACCATCCTAGGGAACCCACCCTATGAGGCCCGCCCCACCGAGCGGCAACGAGTTTACCCTCATAAGTTTGGTCCATGGACATTCCCCGTCTCCTAACAAATCCTCGAATGGTTAGTGTAACACTCCAATAAACTTTTTAGGGACCCTGAGTCGTAGGAAAGTACTTAACTTCACGGTCAACTGTAACTCGGGCCCCTGTTATGTGTTCGGTACCTTCAAACTTGTCACATCACTACTAACGGTACGGTCCTTAACCGACATAGATGTGAAACGTGCACCTAGAGTCGCGCCCTGTTGCACCCACCAATCCTCCAATAAAAATCCATTTTCCCACTTCCCTCTTGGTCTCCAATTATTATCCATCTCTGAATCCATGTGATAGTAGTAATAGTATAACCATCACCTATTTCTCGCGAGTGACCATCCATCACTCGACTTCTATCGTAGCCCTATAGCATGGCATACTACACGATTCCTATCATACTAGTAGGACACATAGGATAGAATATTTATGCAGGTGGGTTTCGAGCAACTCCTGAAACTTAATGCACAAAACAACATAATAATAAGTGCTTGAAAAATGGGGATTATGCACCAGGGCATGCCTGGGTAACTTCTATTATACAAAGTTAGTGTTCCTTCATCTTCGGGACATGATCCACCATCATCTTCAGGCCTGGTCACCATTACTCCATCTCTCCACTTGACGCCAACATCCTTCAGTTGATCCATCGATCGATGATCGTTCCTAAATGATATGCATAAATGCAATGCATGCTTAAGTCAAACAAGCATACACATAGGCATTACAAACTTACAAGACAATCAACACATCGATGTGGATAAACTAGGGTAACTAAACGTTGGAGGTTTGACTCTCATCCTCTCCTAGCAACTTACTATTATCACACAAGTGAGCAAAACAACCATTTGCATTTTAAACATACAAGTGAAAAGCTTATCATAACATGTCAAGCACACTTCTACTTACTAAACATATTTTGCCTAGTCATCGTGTAAAACAAGTAGTATAGACAAACGTATATTAACCCTAATCTAAACACCTAACATATATAAAAGTTTTAATAATTACAACCAAGGAATAAAAAGGTGGCGCACCAAACATCACTTTTGGACATGTCACTTTTAAACATACAAGTGAAAAGCTTATCATAACATGTCAAGCATACTTCTACTTACTAAACATATTTTGCCTAGTCATCATGTAAAACAAGTAGTATAGACAAACGTATATTAACCCTAATCTAAACACCTAACATATATAAAAGCTTTAATAATTACAACCAAGGAATAAAAAGGTGGCGCACCAAACATCACTTTTGGACATGAAAAATTTATGGGTGGTACATCTTAACTAAACATAACTACTGCATGAATTTCATAATTTTTGGATAAGCATATTATTTACTAGCAGTTAATTAAGATTTAATAGCAATAAAAACATGTGACACATGATAAATCAATAACTTAGTAAATAAACATCCATTAAACATGAAATTTTTACTATAGTACAAGCATGCAACAAGTAACCTACCATAAAAAGTTTACAACAATTGGATTCATATAACAACAGATATGAATTTAGCATTTAAAAGCATTGGCAAATATCTATAGCAAAACTTTTGTACTAAAACATGTCATATTATGTATCTACTGCATAGATCTAGTTGTGTGGAGTGTAACAAAACTAGTTTGGTATTTTTATGATTTTTCTATGATTTACTATGAATTTTCAAAGTTTTAGCCGATTTAAACATAAAAAAGGAAAACCATAAAAGATAAAAACTTTGCACCGAGACCCCTGAGCTTTTCCTGAATCAACCCGCGGTCTAGCAGTACTATTCAGGTGATTCACGAGATTTACATTTAGAACCCTAGAAAAGCTTCTATTTAAGCCCGAGGTCCTTCTCTTCTACTTCCTCGTCGCACTGAGCAGAGGACGGCCTCTACCGGCCCGACTCCAACCGTGAGCAGAGTCGCCGGAGGCGAGGGAGGGGCGCTATGGGGCCGCAGGACCAGAGCGCGGTTGTGGGGCTTGCGTCCGGGCCGAGGATGGCCCACGGCCGGTCTGGCCACGTGCGCTCGGGCAGTTGGCAGCGCCAACAACGACGGCGGATTACGACGGTGAGGCTCCTGTGCCCGAGGGGCTGCCCAACGGCGGTGTGAGAACATGAGAAGGAGGGGCACGAACTGGTGCGTCGGAGATGGCGGCCTAGCGTGGCTGGCCGCACGCGCGTGCTCACGCTGCAGCGGCGGCGGTGGCGCAGCCGGCGGCTCCCTGCTCGGCCGAGGTGCGCCACGTAGAGAGGTGGACGAGGCGGAGGCGGTGGTGCACGTGGTGGGGCGTGAGGGATCCCGGAGACAAGGGAACAAGTGGCAGTCGTGGGAGCTCCACGGGTGGCCAATGGCGAGCAGCGCAAGCAGCAGAGCGAGGGAGAGGCGAGAGGGGGAGGGACATGTACCGTGAGGACGAGCAAGGCGACCTCGACGTGCAGAAGATAGCAGGCAGAGGGAGCATCCCATGTCGTGCACTGTGCGCGGCTAGAGCACAGGGCAGTGCAGAGCAGGGCATGGGCGACAGTAGTATCCATGTGCCCGACTTGGGACGACTATGCAGCGGATTCGGTCAAGTTATGGGTCCCACGTACCGTATAAAATGTCTTCAACTCGGTGCAAACTCCAACTCTTATTAAGGTACCATGATCACTAACGCAACAGATTAAGAGATAAACATGCTCAAACTTGGGTTTGTCAGACTGATTTCAGAAACTTGGAAAATTTCTGTCCCCCAGAAAACTGAGTTTGACTCAAACTTTGGAACTTTAACTAATATGTCAAACATCTAAACTAGGCACAAGCAAGCACTCAACCACAAAGTTCATAACTTATACTAAGTTTTTCATACCAACATATTTTAAAGTTTCTATGTAAAATAATTGTTTATTTATCCTCCAAAAAGCTATTGATGAGAAATTAAAATAAGGTAAGGTTTTTGGCATTTTTAATTATTTTCTCCATATTTTTTCAACATAAACCCTAAATAACTTTTGTTCGCAAACTCATTTAGAGATGTTTAATCACAACAGCAAGGTTGATTGACATCACACATATTGATTTTATTCACGAAAGCGATTCAAACAAATATGTACTTATCATTTTATGCAAGAATTTATCACCAAGCATAGAAAACCTATTTATTAGGTTTTATTAAGCCTTAAACTATTGTTAAACAGGTACGTAACACCGGGATGTTACAATCCGCTTTTATCAATTAGCAACACAATAGTACACAAAACAGAGTTCACAATTGATCTAGACTACATGCACAATATTAAATAGTGTGTAGACCGTGAAACGGATTGTCCATTATATGACTTTTCTTTTTAACTGTCTCTATATCAGATTCGAAGCACGTACAGACAAAACAGGGCTTGAGACAGCCCCATGCATATGTATATAGCATATGCATCCCATGGAAATTTCCGGAGACGACGAGCATGCATTCCAACGTCATGTGGCATGTGCACACAGCACACGACTAAACATGCTAGGCGCGCACGCATCAATACGCCCAACAAGGCGCCCAATAACAAGGGGAATTGCACTCAGGGCCGTGGTAGCACACGGATGCTCGGCTGACCATATGCATCTCCCCGGTGGCCGAGCGGCGGCGCGCGTGGCCTCCACAGCCGTCACGACGGCCTTCATGATGAAGTGCTCGTCGTTGTCCGTCTCCCTGAAGAACCTGGTCACGCAGAACCTGCCACTGCCCAGATACGAGAGGTAGAACTTGGCGTGGTTTGCGTGGCCGTCGACGTTGGCCGGCACGCCGGCTTGCCGGCGGCGTTCAGGTCCGGCCGCGCACAGGTCGGTCGCTCCGTCGTCGGTGAAGCCGAACCACAGGCCGTAGTCGGCGACGTACTGCGCGCGTCCACGGAAGGGCAGCGCCCAGTCGCCTTCCTTGCGCCACGACGCGCGCGCCGCGCCGAACGCGTACGTGCCGTAATTCCTCGTCGAGATTCTGATGGTCGAGGCGGCCCCCGCACTTGCTGCGCTGGCAGCGGCACCGGCATCGGCGAACGACTCTATGGGCACATGCGTGTAGCTCTCGAACGGCGGCGAGGGGAGGAGGCTCCAGAACCAGTCCTCGCGGTGGCGGTCGTAGGTTAGGGCCTCGAAGTCGAGGCACTCCTGCTCCTCGTACCCGGGGCCGCGGCCGAGGTGGTAGAGCCTGCCGCCGGCCTCGGCCCAGGTCGAACCGTGGAAGTGCCACTTGACGTGGCGCGCGTCGGGCCCGGCGCGCACGGCCGCCGTGCGCGTGTCGAAGATGACGGTGTGCCGGTGCCTGTCCACGCCCACGATCTTCTCCACGCCGCGGCCCAGCGGCAGGAACTGCCGGCCGGCGGAGCAGGCGAAGCGCGCCAACGGGCTCGGCAGGGTAGCGCGCGGCGGCGGCGGCGCCGGCCCCTATCGTGCGGGCACGCCCACGCCCACGCCCGCCGCGAACAGAGGGCTCGTGTCGATGCGGTGCAACGTGTGGCTGTCATTGCCGCCGTCCACGATGATGTAGATGAACCTTCGGATCGGCGCAGCACGCGTCGACGGCAGCGCCGCCGGGGGTGCATGTGATGAGCGATGGACGATGATGGATGGACTCTTCACGTACCTGGCCGGGCCGCCTACTACTACTTGCCACGTTGATGACCTGCTCCACGCCACGTCAGAATCAAGAAACCCGATCCAATCCAACGGAACAGCCAACGCGCGTCGAACCACATGCTAACCCTAATCTCTAGCCCCAAGCTGGCTGATGGTCCTCCGACTAGAATTCCTGCGAGAGTTCGAGGCTGCGACATGGCCATCGATGTCTCCTCCCCTCCGTCCGGCGTCCGTTAGCGACGGCTGGTCGCGACCTGGGCGATGATCCCGGGATCGGATCGGAGCACCGCCGTCTGCAGGATGAGCAAAAGCCCGCGACGTCCGTGTTCCTGCATGCGTCCAGCTCCCCACCGACGACAATCGAGAGACAAGAGGTGCCACTCCGGCAGTCCACCAGAGTGTCCCTGCATGCGTCCAGCTCTCCACCGATGACGAGGTGTTTGTGAATCACCGCCAGAGTGGCTAAATCTTCATGCAACAAGACAACCAACTGGTACAATTAAAATAACAACTCACAAGAGATCATTTATAATTTTTCTGTAGTCAAATAATGATAAAATTACACCTGAAACACAAGAGAAGTGTTAAATTAAAACTCATCAAACGGTTCGAAAAAGCATGAACAGCAGTAAGATCCTCACTCATCAGGACTCGAAGCAGAAAAAGAAGGCACTTATCTTTTGTCTTTCTACTAGTATTGGTCTCATGCTCATTGATTTTTAAATCTCGTACTCTCGTCTACCATACTTCCCATACGGTTGAGCCTATGGAGCAACACCGAGCACTTGAATTGGAATAATCCGCTGTGATAATTCAAGATACGTCTGAAAACATATGAAAACATCGAAATAAAACACTTGCAACATACGTATAAAAACACCTGAAACACTTGCATATATATGCAACATCTCGATCTAATTTTACAACATCCAAATAAAACACTTACAACATACGTCTGAAACAGATAAAACATTTAGAACATACACTTGAAACATATGTGTATTGCCCATTGCAACATATGCAACATCCCGATCTATTTGCAACATCCTTATGAAACACTTGCAACATGCCTCTAAAACATCTGAAACATTTGAAATGTACGCTTGCAACATGCATCCTATCTCGGTGTGGCCTCCTTCGCCGTCTGCATCAGGGCGGCGCAGCCGTAGCTGGAGGCGAGGCCGAAGGGCTTCTGCGCCAGGGCTCGACGCTTCCCTTGCGCAGCGGCCTCAGTGGCTAGCTGGCGGCTGAGGGAGCGGTTGCCACGCATGGGCGCGGCGGTGCCCGCGCTGTCAGGCGAAGCGGGCCGCAGAGCAGAAGCAGCGGCAGGAAGCAGCGGGGCGGGGCAGTGGAGCAAGAGAAGGAGCAGCGCGGGGTGACCGTTGATGGCGGAGCAGGCGGGGTGACCGTCGACACGTGGAGTCTAGCAGGTCTCCTCGTCTCCTTCTCCTTTCCTTATTCAATCGGCACAATTGAAGAGACAAACGCCACGTGGATATACCGTAATAAAAAAATAAGCAGGCGCAGAACAGAGGTCTATTGGTTTGTATGCAGGCCCACGAAGGGGTGTCCGGATGCACGAACGCCCTACATGTAGCATTTCCGATCACTGAAACAACACACCAAATTCGTACATGTGCCAAAACGGCTCAGGGGGACCCACATGGCAGCCCAGCGTTTCACCAAATAATAAAAAAAAAACTTGGGAATGCCTCATCATCATATCGTGGAGCGCAAGCAGGCTTCGGATCATTATATCCTGGAAAAAAAGGCAACCCCACTACGAAATCTTCAAAGAAATTCAAGAACTTGAACAAACTGGCTCTAAACTTCACGCAATTTTCTTGAGACATGAGTCTTTGCCAAAAATGTGAAAAGGACCAAGACTTTACCTTGGATTTTGTGATTTTGGAAAAGAAAACTAACCAAAAGGGGATCTTTCAAGATCTATGAAATTCACGATGCTTGTGTAGAGCATGGATCAAGAGATGGTCACGGAATTCTACTAGACATCCTTTGCACCCTACATTCACCATTAAAATCACTCCAATCCAGGATCAAGCAAGCTATTTGTGATCTACTCCCTCCGTCCCGCAATATCTGTCGTTGGAGCGATAGTAGAACGTCCCGCAATATCAGTCGTTGCCTATTCCCCGTCATAGGCCGTAGTTGTACTGCTGCACCGCACCATGCGCTGTCGGCCAAGGCAGTCTTATCTCTTCCCCCTCCCCCTCGCAGCCTCACACGCCACCGAAGGCCTTTTTTCGTAAAAAAAAACGCACGCAATGATGTGGTGAGTAGCATTGATGGCATGTCCATTCAAATGCACAGTTGACAAATCATTCGAGTAGGGGAGTCAGTGTCTTTTGCCATTGTCATTGGTAACTGGGTTGTTTCACCGATGACAGATATTGCGGGACAGAGGGAGTAGTTCCTCTATTCTAAATTATAAGTTATTTTGCTTTTTCTATTTACATATCTTTTGTTATGCACCTAGATATACATTATGTTTATATACATAATAAAAGCTATGTATTTAGAAAAGACAGAACACCTTTGAATGAATGGAGTAGACGAGTTCTCGCTTGACCAAACACCAAAAGCCTCCAAAGAAATTTGGTCCAAGGTATGCAATCAACTGGGACAAACAGAAATTCTTTATAGAAAAGCTTAAAATCGTAAAAAATGCAATGTTACTGCAACGAAAGGATCTAGATCAATACAAGGTTCAACAAACAGAGGTCATGGATTGAGGGGGTGTTTGGCACGGCTTCTCTCGAGGGGCTCCTCCAAAGGAGCCAAAGCCGTTTTAGAGGAGCCATAATTTGTGGCTCATTCAAACCGGCTCGCTACTCTGCTTTTTACTGAATAACGGTTCCTCTAGGAAAACGTTTGGTCGGTCCCTAAGTCCAAATCATAGATAAAGGTTTTAACTAGATTATTACCACCTTCATTCCCTCTAATAAGAAGTGCTCGGCAAAGATTAATGGGCTGAGACCAAGATCGTCATGTACCTTTGAGTTAAAAAAAAAGTGTTAGGCCACACTAAGACCCATCACTTATTTCACACTGCCACACTCGGTTCAGCAAGATCGCTAACCAAAATATTGGATACAAACTTGGGAGGGGATTGATCCAAACATATGACTGATCCGGATCCCAACCGACACTCAAGTGAGTTAGCTCATGCGCACACCTATTACTGCAAAACACGACTCAAGTTCAGGGTTGGAGATTGAGACATCCCCAAGCATATGCATCCCATGGAGACGAGCATTAGGCAGACGCGCATCAATACGCCCAACAAGGCGAATCGCACACGGGGCTGTGGTAGCGCACGGACGCCCGGCTGACCATTTGCAACTCCCCGGTATCCGAGTCGGCCGCGCGCGTGGCCTCCACCGCCGTCACGACAGCTTTCATGATGAAGCGCTCGTCGTTGTCCGTCTCCCTGAAGAACCTGGTCACGCAGAACCTGCCGCTGCCCAGGTACGAGAGGTAGGAGAGCTCCAACCAGCTGTCGGCGTGGTTTGCGTGGGCGTCGACGTTGGCCCAGACGTGCCGGCACGCCGGTCTGCCGGCGGCGTTCAGGTCGGCCGCTCCGTCGTCGGTGAAGCCGAACCACAGGCCGTAGTCGGCGACGTACTGCGCGCGACGACGCGCGCGCCGCGTCGAACGCGTACGTGCCGTAATTCCTCGTCGAGATCCTGATGATCGAGGCGGCGCCGGCATCGGCATCGGCGAACGAGTCTATGTGCACATGCCTGTACGACTGGAACAGCGGCGAGGGGAGGACGGTCCAGAACCAGTCCTCACGGTGGCGGTCGTAGATCAGGGCCTCGAAGTCGAGGCACTCTGCTCCTCCTACCCGGGGCCGCGGCCGAGGTGGTAGAGGCTGCCGCCGGCCTCGGCCCACGTGGACCCGTGGTAGTGCCACTTGACGTGGCGCACGTCGGGCCCGGCGCGCACGGCCTCCGTGCGCGTGTCGAAGATGACCGTGTGCCGGTGCCGGTCCACGCTGACGATCTTCTCCACGCCGCGGCCCAGCGGGAGGAATTGCCGGCCGGTGGCGCAGTCGAACCGCGTCAACGGGCACGGTACGGTAGCGGCGAGCTGTGTCGCCTCCCGCGCCCCGTGTTGTGCGCGCCCTCCTGCAGTGAACAGAGGGCTCGTGTCGATGCGGTGCAGCGTGTGGATGTCATTGCCGCCGTCCATGATGAGGTAGATGGACCTTCGGATCGGCGAAGCACGCGTCGACGGCAACGCCGCCATGTGTCGATCTCTAGATCCGATCTTGCCTCGTGCGATTGAGTCAGTGGATTGGCCGGGGTTGCATGATGAGCGATGGACGACGGATGGACTCTTCACGTACGGCGGTGCACCTGGCCGAGCCCCTACCTGCCACGTGGATGACCGGCTCCATGCCACGTCAGAAGAAACCCGATCCATCGGAACAGCCAACGCGCGTCCAACCACATCATGAACCCTAATCTCTAGCCCAAGCTGGTTGATGGTCCTCGAACAACTTTAATCCCTGCGATGCTGCGACATGGCCATCGAAGCTGTTCTGTCCCGTGATCATTCACTTCAAGGGATCGGGATGTCTCCTCTGCTCCGTCTGTTCTGTTCGCTCGGCTGAAAAAGCCAGATTGAAAAGTATTGTTCGTTGATTTGTTGTGAGAGAAAAATATTATTGCTTTATTGAAAAAGTACGGCTGATAAGCCCAGCGAACAGGGCCGAGGCTTAGAGCGCCGGCTGGTCACGACCTGGGTGATGATCCCGGGATCGGATCCGCCGTCTGCAGGACGAGCAAATCAAGGCCGCGACTTCCGTGTCATCCCATCGACGACGAGGTGCCACTCCGGCAGTCCGCCAAAGTGTTCCTGTGCGTCCAGACTAAGACCCATCACTAATAAATTGCCTAGAAAGACTTATCACTTATGAGCGTGATACAAGTGACGGTTTCTTTATGAACAATTGTTACTTATGAGCCTGATATAAACGAAAGTTTCTTTATGAACCGTATTTGCAATGACTGGTTATAATGTTACAATTCATCACTTGAATTGTCTATTAGTGGCGGGCCATTGTTAGGTCCCAACCAAAAAAGGGTTCTTTATGAACAACAGTTACATATGAATTTGTCATCTTTGGGTGTTTTCATGTAGTGAGAGAAGGAGAACGATACATTTGATCTCACTAACGTATTTCATCCAGTGGAACATGGGGGCTAAGGGGAACGAGGCCCCTACTCAACGCGAAAAATTGAGCACCCTCCCCCACCACACATGCACATATACCACCGCCACATTTTCTATGCATGCATGGATGAAGAAGGAGAAACAAAACAGGGGAGGATGAAAGAGAAGTAACGGGCCACTCTAATCGGACATTATATCGGCCACTGAAATCTATGATCATGATCAATGACTTCTCATATGCTGGAGCATTCCGGACGCGATCAAGCACTTTCGTATGTGTGAACAAATTTTTTTTTATGATCTGCTATGTATATTTATCTCTTTCTGCATAACATCTTTTCGTTTCGAGATGCATGATAAGATGAGGAACAAATTAACCATGCTAGTGGTTAGTTCTGATTACTATCTGCCACCTAACACATATCCAGTATTCAGGCTTTCAGTAACCTGCTATATATACGACACTCGGCAGTCAGAGAAGAGTGACTTGCCGGCTTGCCGGCTTGCCGGGGGATGTCTGTCACGAGAAATAATCCAGGCCAAGGCGGGTGAACCTTCGTGTGCCTTTCTCCTCAAATCAGAATGTTCTTATAATCTTACTACTGGGAAAGAAAACAGAGTGTAGCACACACTATTCTTCGTAGAAAGCTAGACTGGCCAGCTCTCTTGCACGCCTGACGATGCCACATGGACCAATGGGCGTCGTCGTTAGCTAGCTTCCCACCATCTGCATTCTGCAGCAGAGAGGGGAGAGAAAAAACAGCAGCAAGCTTGAGTTTTGGGTGATCAGAGTAGTTGACGAGAACCATCGGTCGCCTCGCCTCGCCTCGCCCATGGCATGGCACATTATCTTACTGCTCCGATGCTAGCTCCAAAGCGCCTCAAAGCAAGATCCCAGAGAGCTGCTACGACTGCTAGTGGATGATCATCGTGAGGCTAGCTTAGCTAGGCGAGTGTGCAGTACAAAGCATGGGTTAGAGTAGCTAAACAACTACCGCTAGTCGCTTTGGGAAGCAGGCAGATAGGGTTATTTAACAAAGAAGAAGCAATCTAACCCCGGCCCACACAAGAGTATATATTAGCCCTTGTTTAGTTGGACCCCAAAATCCAAAAAGTTGCTACAGTACCTGTTACATCGAATGTTTGCGGCCCGTGCATGGAGCATTAAATGTAGACGAAAAGAAAAACTAATTGCACAGTTTGGTGGGAAATTGCGAGACGAACGTTTTAAGCCTAATTAGTCAATGTTTGGATACTATTTGCCAAATAAAAACAAAGGTGCTACAGTAGACCCAAAATCCAAATTTCGCGAACTAAACGAGGGCTTATCCACCGGCCGGCCGGCCGGAGCCCAAGGGGGGAGCGAGGCAGCGGCCATGCCGTGCGTGGCCGAGGCAGTAGGGTCTCGACTACCGTGGCTGTGTGGTGGGGACATCCCTCCGGCCACCGTCTAGTAGGACGCCTCCGAGAGCACTCATGCATGTGTCCCTGCATGCACGCACGCAGCATGCATGTGTTACTCTGTTTATTATACGTGTAATTCCTTCTAATTAATACATTATAGGAGTATATATACAGTCAGTCGCCAGTCATTAATTGGATTACACCTCTATATATAGCTAGTTAGTTAATTAATTATTATATTAACAAACACAGCGTCCCCGATCTCGATGCGTACGTGCCCTTCTTCTCCTTTGAAGGAATGTGTGTCCAAGTTGTTGTACGCGAAATAAAAATTCTTGGATCGGAGAAGAAGACACATCTATAGCACTGCACGCGCGCGGCTAGCCGGAGCACGAATCTCCGAGCATATTGAGATGAGTGGAATAAGTTGAGATGTCTACTTATGGATGGATCGATATATAGCTTGTTAGCACATATCCGTTGAAGTCCAAAATTACATAGATTATTAATCGTACTATAGTATACAATTAATTAAGGCCTCATTTAGGACGGCTCAACTTCACCAGCGAATCATTCTTTTTGCTTTAGCTCTAGAGTAGCATTACCAGTAAAGCTAAAGTTGTTTTGGTGTTGTTTGGCAAAACAACTACACATGTAGATTTTCCTAAAACATGCTCTCGTAGAATCTCACATAGGGCCCACAAGTGTGAGGTGAAGCTGTGAAAAGCAACTATTTTCAGCTTTATCTCATACCATTCCTATATGAGAACATGATTTAAGGAGCTTCATTGATGAAGTTGTTTGCAAATGACTTGTTTGGCAATAAACAACTTTAAATAACTCATGAAGTTGATGGTGAAGCTCAAACAAGCCCTAACTCTTTGTTTGGATAGGAAGCCTTTTGTGAAGTGCCAGAGAAATACCATTGTTTTATGAAATACTTTATTTTTTATCAAAATTGTTCGGTATTTAGCTGTGACGGAGCTTTGCCATGAAAAGAGGAGGGGCCAATATGATATGAAGTGCAAAGAGAGGGGGTAGATTAGTGTTTCACCACCACTTAAAAATGGTCAAACTAGGACTTTGATGAAGGATTTTTCTAGCTTATGGGGGGGGGGGGGGGCACGGCCCACTATGACCCTCACTAAGCTCCGCCACTGGTGTTTATAGATGCAAAACATGATAATGTCAAAACCTAGTATTTTCAGAGTTTCAGAAAACTTCCATTCAAGATCTATTTTTCTCTAAACCATGTTTGGCACAACTGTGGTTTATAAATTAAACCACATGTTTTTTTTTGTGTGAAGAATTCGATACATACCATGCATGGTATTGCAAAATATTTTGGTTTTCAAAAGGTGTTTGGTGTTTGATAAAACTTTTATTTCAGTTTGTTTCAAAAACTATGGTGTGGTCAAAACCTTAGTCCTGGGTTCCTAGTTCAATCCTTTGAAATCATCTTCTCACTTAGCTAGATTTGGCTCATAAAGCCACTTTTTCCCCAGAAAAGTTAATAATTTCTTGATGCCATATTTTTTGAAATAAAACTGTGATATCTAAAGTACATGTCCTAAATAGTAAGCTCCCTAATAAAGAGCACAATTTTAAAATAATAAGATCAAAATATGGGCGGCTGTGATCACGAAGTAGACAGTGCCACAGCCGTGCGTGGAAGCTACAGTGGCCACCGCAAGCGCCAGCGCGGAGAAGACAAACTGACGCTAGCTCCGATCCAACCCGTCCCCGGAAATTTTTTAAAAAAAAGTCCACTAGAAAACAAAAAAACGATATTGTACTATATACTAAGTAATTAATCCACGCCAAGACTGATTTTTCTCCCATGTCCCATGCATGCCTAGCAGGCTAGCACTAGCTACCTAGGCAGCACCGGATGCATGTGGACCCCATGGCCAGAACAGGGCCATTGTGCAACTGCTTATTGCACACACATCAACATGTAGGGGGGTAGGAGTACACGCACGCACGCACACGCATCGTCGCACGGGCGGAGGGTCGGGCGCATGCATGCGTGGCTGCTGGCGGCCTGGCGCTGGCTCGCCCCGTACGTGCGTGAAAAGACGAAGCGGCCCTCTCTCGATCCACAAACAGAGGACGGACGGAGCCGTGCATCGGGTGCATGCATGCATGGCATCGGTCTCGCGCACACCCACAGCAGCCCTGGTGAGCTATCGCATTCGCGTCGCATGCATGCGTGCAAAGCAGCGACGAGCCAACGACGACGACGCCCGTTGCCCGACGGAGAATCGGATCGGATGAGGCGCCGTCGTGTGGCCGCCGGTCCGTCCCTTGCCTCGTTCGTCTCGGACGTACCTCTCGGTCTCGGCCGGGGGCTAGTTTTTGCACGGGAATGGGACTGTGTGCTGAGCACAGAAAGTGCGTGCTGGTCGCGCGCGCTGCTGCATCTTTCTAAGTTTTCGTGTAACCGTGCAGCAATGCAATGTCGTCACGTCGACCGGTCGACGAGACGGCGACGACGACGCGTCGGACTCGAATCTCCTCCCAGGATCGTCGAGCATCCCAGGCGCGATCGATTTCATTCTCGCCAGGTCTCTTAAAACCAGTTATTATTGCCCCTAGCGAGTAGCCAACTATATGCAGGTAAACAGGATCCAGCGTGTACGTACATGGCTTTTTTTTTTCTCGGTTTGCACGTCTTCTTATCAAGGAGGAAGGTTTTGCAGTTCAAATGCTTTGACAGGGTTAAAGGGGACTATAACATATTACAATGAGGCTCGAGCCCTCTCTAGAGGCCAATGTACTTAGGCTATTATACCGGACAGGAGACAACCCAAGTGTTTTGCGTCGACATTGCTCGGCCTCGTGTTTGATTACTGCGAGCAGCTGGTGAAGTTGGAAGCATCTTGCATTCATCTCCTTCGACATCTCCCAAGCAACTAGGGCGAAAACGGTGTCCACATTGATCTCCAAGCGCCTCACCAATCGAAGATCATGTCTAAGTTGGGGAGGCCTTGCGCTTGCGGTTGTCCGAGCGCCACGAGAACGCTCCACCATACCTGCTGGCTGAAGGAGCAAGAGACGACGATGTGTCCGTACATGGCTATACTGTGGCAAAAAGAAAAGAGCATTACGTTACTGTAGAAAACCATGTAGAGAGGCATCTCTATGGATCTACACGGCTACTCATATGTTAGGTCCTCTTTTCCGGGGCTTTAAACCGATTGAGTTTCGCCTATACTGATACAACTTTGGTACTGTTCACATAAGTTTTTTTCCCTCTTTTTTCCGCCTCAAATGAACTAGAAGTTAGTTTTTTTTTTAGCTTCGCTGCCTTCGACTTTTTTTTAACTAAAAGACATGTTCGTTTGTCTTATAATCCGTACTTTTCAGTTTGTTTTTTCAGTCGGAATAGTATTTTCCTCTCACAACAAATCAACCGGAACCAGTGGCGGATCCAGAAACGGGCTCCGCCCCGGGCTAACTAATATAAGACTTAGAATTTTACCCCACCGAAGTGTTCAACCAATAGATTCAAACAATACGTAGAACATTGAATGTAGAAAAGTACCAAATTACAAGTCTTCCATGACAAAAAAAAAGAACCATACATGTCTTCATGAATTAACACCACTTCCACTTGCACCGACATCCTCAATTCTACATAAAAAATTTCAACATCTCAGCCATTTATAAAGCAAGATAACATTATGTATTGAAATAGATTAATACAAGTAAACAACACGCACCTTGAGCCATCGTTTGGCAAATTCATCTACGGTTTCTTAAGCCTTGAAAGCGCTTTAGAATTTTTTCATCTTCAATCGATGCAAACAAATCCCGCTCAATAAAGCAAATCATGCTACTATTCAGCCAATCATCATTCATTTTATTTCTTCGCTCGGTCTTGATAATATTCATAGCAGAGAAGGCTCTTTCAACTGTTGCTGTTGCCACCGGCAAAATCAATGCAAGTTCAATGAGACGATACACCAAAGGAAAAGTTGTATCTCTTTCAGTCTGAACCATCTTCTCAGCAAGGTTACCAAGATCAGTACAATTGTCAAAATTATCATCATTTCTGACTTCATCGATGAATATACGGAGGTCACCCGCAAGCTTTATGCAGTCATAATCACAGAAGTCATCTTTATAAATCTTAGCAAGCTCAACTAACTTCTGTACCTCAAAGTTGGCAAAAGAATCCCTCGGATCAAGACAAGCAACACATCTCAAGAGTTGAGTTGATCTTTCTGGAAATCGATTGTTTAACTCACAATAAACTTGATCAATCACAACATTGAAAATTCCATGATGAAATGATGGTAGTAACTCACTAATTTAGCACCACGACATCTTGAACGACCTCTAACTGGTATCATATCTTCCATATTAGGAATTTCTATGTTGTTGAGGAGGCAAAACTCCTTTACCTCTTCAAAAAGAGCTTCCCAACCATTTTCCCTCATTTCATTCATATTTCTCATCACAGAGCCAATTAATCCTATTGCACGAACAATGTTTTATTTTTTCTTTTTGCAAACATTGTGACAGGTCTTGAGTCATCCCCAATACTGTGATCATAAGATGTAATATGAACACAAATTCAAATGACTCCATTCTTTGAATCAATCCAGAGGCTGTAGTTTTCTTTTCCCCATCAGTTCCATCTTCACTAATATTCTCCAACACCTCCAGTACAGAGGACCACATGATCATAAGACATGCCAATGTTTTATAATGTGTACCCCACCGTGTATCACCAGGCCTAGCAATACTAATTTCTTGGTTTTTCCCTCTCCCAGAAAAAATAGTACCACTATCTAACTGCTCAACAAGCTTAACATGATGACTTTGAAGGAGTTGATCTTTCCTCTTGCAAGAAGCACTAACAACATTGACGATTGAAGTGACATAATTGAACAAATCAAAAGTTGAGCCACAACACTTGGCTACAGAAACTACCACAAGCTGCAATTGATGAGCAAAACAGTGGATGTAAAAGGCATATGGGTTTTCGTTCAATACCAGTCTTTGTAACCCATGAAATTGTCCTCTCATATTTGAAGCTCCATCATATCCTTGCCCTCTAATCTTGGAAATAGATAGACCATATCTTCTAAGCATAGTATCCAATGCTTTTTTAGTGAAGTTGATGTGGTGTCAGAAACATGTTCAATGCCAAGAAACATCTCAATCACACTTCCTTTATCATCGACAAACCTACAAGAGAAAAGAGAAAATAGTGTTACTTGAAAGCAACAAAACAAAACCAACGAAATAACCAAATGGAGAGGAGGTATATACCTCACAACCATAGCCATTTGTTCCTTAATAGATGCATCAGGAGCCTCATCAATAAGCACCGCAAACCAACGATCTTCTATTTCACTTTTAATTAACTCACTTGTCTCCTCTGCACAAGCCCTAGCCAAATCTTTCTGAACCATTGGACAACTCATTTGATTATTCCCTGGAGCATTTTCACCGGTCACAAGTGCAGCCTTAGGATCCTTCTTTCTGTACCATTCAAGCATCTCCATAAAGTTCCCTTTATTTCTTGATGTTTTAGACTCATCATGTCCACGAAAGGCTAGAGCTTGCAAAAGGAGAAATCTAGCAATGCCTAACATGATAGTTAACGAGCTTTATATGCCTCATCTTCTGCTGCACTTGTAACAGTCCACACATGTTCAACACTTTGCCTCTGATTTTTTTAAATCAAGTGCACGCTTTCTTGCATTATTATGAAAGCCATCAATTGATTGAGCATGCTCCTTGAAAGAATCCTTTGCATTCTTCCAATTTCTAAACCCAACTTTGGTGAATGTATCATTACTATGAAACCCAGCTTGTTGTGGCTTAAAGAGATAGCAATAAAAGCAATAAGCTGCATCCTTGGCTACACTGTACTCTAACCAATCAAATTGATCAAACCATGATCCAACAAATCCTCTTGATTGGCCTTTACCATCTTTTTTAGTTTTTGGAAACTTATGACCAGTTGGCCTATATGGACCTATTTGTAGATATGCTCTCCTTGCCTCATCCCTAATGTCATGATGAAAATCATCAATTGGCTTCCTTTCTCCTGAATCAGCAACTATATCTCTCATATCAAGTTCAATCCGTGGTCTTTTTTGCTCAACCCGGTTCTCTATGGTTTCGACAGTACTCTTTGACGCATCTTTTTTGGCATAGTATTTCTCCATTATAAGGTATGAAATGTTGCAATTGAAAAGTAAGACTCAAATATTCAATGACAGTCCTGCTCAATGAAATGAAATATTCATGACTTTGCAATGTAAAGGTAGCAATCATGGAGCAATTTTCAAAAAGAAATGAAACTAAAGAGTAGAAATCAACCTATTTCATATTTTCATGGATCCAGCAGAGTAGCAGACAGCAGCCGCCAGCCAGCAGGGGGTGGCCGGGTGGGGGTGGGCAGCCAGCAGGGGCCACGGGGCTAGGCCGACAGGCCGCCAGGAGGAGCACTCAGCAGCCAGCAGCAGTCCTGGCTAGCAGGGGCCAGGCCGCTAGGGGGCCAGCCGGTGCGGGCGCGGCGCGCGGCCGGCGTCGCCGCAGCGTAGGGAGGCGGACACGGGAGGGGGGAGCCGGGAGGTGCGGCGCGCGGCCAGCGGAGGTGCAGCCGGGAGCCGGGACACGGGACGGAGGGTGTGCTAGCGCCGTCAGCCGTCGCGGGGAGCAGTCCCTGGCGGAGTGGCGGGTGGCGGCTGGCGTGGAGGCAGTGGAAACGGGAGGAGAGGCCGAGGCTCCGAGGCTGGAGGCTGCCCTAGTGCCCTGCCAGGCGAGGACGGGCGGCGGCCAAGGAGCCTGGAAGGCCAAAACGCGAGACGGGAGCCGCTGCTGGCCTGCTGCGACGGCCTGCAGGCCTTTCTCCTCCTCGCCTCCTCAGGGTGGGCTAATGGGCTGAAAGGTCTTTTTAATGCCGTTTTTATAAAGCAATTCCCCACTGCTCATGTGCCTCGCCTCGGGCTGCAGCTCGGGCAGCCCGGGGGCCCCAAATCCGCCAATAACCGGAACAATATTTCGGCTTATTTTTTCAGTGAAGCGAACGGAGCCTCGGCTGCACTTCTTGCAAAGCTTCAACTGCAACTGTGTTGTACAATTTGCTACAACTAGCAGCTGCAGCTGCGCTGGAAGTAGCGCAACCGAAAATTCTAAGACTAAAGCCGTTCAAAGCTTCGTCAAAGATGACCTTAGCCTAGCCTTGTTTAGATTGCCTCAAAATTCCAAGTTTTTTTACTCTCTCTCCATTACATTAATTTTTGGACGCATGCATGGAGCATTAAATGTAGGTAAAAAATAACTAATCGCACAGTTTGGTTGTAAATCACGAGATGAATCTTTTGAGCCTAGTTAGTCCATAATCAGACAAAAATTTGTCAAATACAAACGAAACGTGCTACAGTGTCCAAATTGTAAAAATTTGCAATCTAAACCAGGCTTTGTTTTGATTTTTAACTTGTTACCGATTCAACTTACACTTATTCTACGTAAGAAGAACAAAACTCATGACCTCGTCATCAATTGCTTCAGCTACCGCACACCCTACGACAAGAGTGAAGAGCAAAGACTGAAGAGTGACGTCCGGCGTTAAGCTGACCGATGCAGGTGGGTGCACCCAGACTCGGGCCCCAACGGGCAGTGACAAGG